>NC_090265.1:73278393-74479643 GCF_040414725.1 Anabrus simplex | reverse complement strand
GCCATGTGGAGATGTGGAGTGTCGATGGATCAACTAAGCGTAATTCAGTTGACCGATTGAAACCAGCTTTCCTATTGGAATAAAATATCAATACCACCACCGACTTTCAACGTACCAAACCTACACAGGAACCGCACAGTGACAGGACTGACCAGACCATCACCAGATCAGGACGCATAGTTCATTTTCCTGGACGTTTCCGTATAATCCACGCGAGCGAAACCGCGGGTAACAACCAGTAACTAATACAATCAGTCTTTACAAGTACCACACTAGAAAAATTATACTATTTAAAATATTACGATTACACTACAAATAACATTAAATATTAAATAGGCCTACTAATGTATGACTTACAAATAAAATTATACAACTTATATAAAAGCTCAGGACCGAGCTCGATAGCTGCAGTCGCTTAAGTGCGGCCAGTATCCGGTATTCGGGAGATAGTAGGTTCAAACCCCACTGTCGGCAGCCCTGAAAATGGTTTTCCGTGGTTTCTCATTTTCACACCAGGCAAATGCTGGGGCTGTACCTTAATTAAGGCCACGGCCGCTTCCTTCCCACTCCCAGCCCTTTCCTGTCCCATCGTAGCCATAAGACGTATATGTGTCGGTGCGATGTAAAGCAACTAGCAAATAAAAAAAAAAAAAAAAAGAAAGCTCAGGCAACAAGCAGTAGACCTATAACATTTATGAGTAAAATATAATAAAATAAGTTCTTATCGTACTAATGCCGGCCCCATGGTGTAGGGATAGCATGCCTGCTTCTTACCCGGAGGCCCCGGGTTCGATTCCCGGCCAGGTCAGGGATTTTTACCTGTACCTGAGGGCTGGTTCGAGGTCCACTCTGCCTACGTGATTAGAATTGAGGAGCTATCTGACAGATAGGTAGCGCCCCCGGTCTAGAGAGCCAAGAATAACGGCCGAGAGGATTCGTCGTGCTGACCACACGACATCTCGTAATCTGCAGGCCTTCGGGCTGAGCAGTGGTCGCTTGATAGGCCAAGGCCCTGCAAGGACTGTAGTGCCATGGAGGGTATCGTACTAATGAAATTCAGTATTTTCTTGAAAATTATATGATACCAACAATGAATAATACACTGAGTCTTTACAAGTACTAGTAAATTACATTATTTGTAATATTATTGCATTGATAAACAACATTAACTGACTTAATATTAAGTGCTACTAAGTAAAGATAGATGCCCAATAAGCACTCAGTTCATAGGCGCACGCATACACACGATCAATTTAGTCAGTGTATCAGAGATCCAGGTATTCTATAGAATGCAACGTTATTGTAAGTAGTTCAGAAAAACCAAGGTATCACTCAGAATGTACCCCGGACTTAACTGCTACTCACCGGGTTATCACTGTTGTCATGTTCCATAAATTTCTAAAAAAATATATCATCACCAGGGCTCCGATTGTATGATATATACAGGGTGTTTCCGTACGAGCGTGCAAGAATTTAACAGTACGTAGAAGATGTTCCACTGAACAATTTGAGGTAGGGAACCTGGGGTCGAAGAAGCCAGCTTAAGGAGATTATAGTAATACAATCACATTACCGTGTACTTTTTATTTACATTAGTTACAGTTAACTGCAAATACCATCATTGATACAATGAACGTACCATTTTCAGGGTATCTTACATTATGTGCTGAAACTGACGGCCATCAACTTCAATGCATGCGTGATTCATGGCACGTTCTGTCCTGGGACAATGTAAATACGATACAACAGAGCCATCTTATGGACAGGTAAAGTAGGTAAACAAAACCTGCATCATGGCGTCCTCGTTGTTTCCTTGCAGGAAATAATGAATGTAGATGTAAATAAACAACACAGTACGTGTAAACTTGTACCCATGTTAGTTGTACATAAGCTGGAAGACAGTAATGTGAGACGAAGTGGTAGACAAGTTTACTTCCATATCTCCTAAAGCCGACTTCTCCGACGACAGGTTTCCTGCCTCAAATTGTTCAGTAGAGCTTTCTCTATGTCCTCTTAAATTTTTGCATGGAGTACGCCAAGGTTGTATTCTCTCGCCGCTCCTTTTTAATATGTATTCTGACATCATTTTTTAAAGAAGCTTTGCATGATGTAGAACTGGGGGTGAAAGAAAATGGTGTTTTGATCAATAATATTAGATATGCAGATGACACTCTGACACTCTGCAACACTATAGAAGGCCTTCAAGAACTCCTGAACAGAAGCCATGTCAGAGGTTTACAGTATGGTCTCAATATAAATGTAGAAACAACTAAGTTAATGGTATTTGGTAGAAATAGTAATGCAAATGTCACCTTGTCATTAAACAACCGTAAAATAGAACAAGTCCACCAGTTCAAGTACCTCGGCAGTATAATAACAGAGAGTATGGATCCAGATAAGGAAATCAGATGCAGAAATGAGAACGCTAGAGCTGCATTTCGCAGGATGAGCTCTTTGTTCTGTAATAATCATCTAAATCTGAAGCGCAGACAGAGATTAATGAAGTGCTACATCTGGTCAGTACTGTTATATGGAGCAGAAATATAGACCTTAAAAGCCGCAAGTATCAAACGACTTGCCGCCTTTGAAATGTGGTTGCACAGAAGAATGCTTAGAATACCCTGGACAGATATGAACAAACGATGAAGTCCTAAGGAGAGCTAGGACAAAGCAAGAACTAATAACAACTATAGAAGTTCGCAAAACAGCTTATCTAGGCCACATATTAAGAGGAAACAAATATGGCCTCATAAAACTCATTCTCCAAGGTAAAATAGAGGGCAAACGGCGAGTTGGCAGACCAGAGATAATATGGTTACACAACATCAAGCAGTGGACCGGTATTGAGACAACTGAGAGACTCTTCCGACTAGCAGAAGACAGAAAAACTTTCTCCAGAGTAATCGCCGACGTCTGGGCAACCGGATATGACACTTGAAGAAGAAGAAGACGGAAAAACCCTGTATATATATTACCATGGCCTAGCGAGATGTAGTGTTTACAATGCACTGTGTCTTCTGGTATGGGCTAGAATAAATTTGATACTTTCATTGACCTGTCTCAGTCTCATCCTTGGCTTTGACAATATGAAGGTGACCGAGGTATGAGCGATTCTAGTAACACCATTCCTTATGCAGCCAGTCATTGTTATGAATGGCGTGAAAATATCACTCTTAGGGTCGGTTGTTGCATGGGCTTGGCAGATGGATAAGTAATAGCAAAATCTGGGTCAATGAGGAAAGCAACGGGAAACTACCTCACCCCTCATTTCCCTAGTATGCCTCTTCAGTGACGCCTAGGCTATGTATAACAGCTGTTGGCAGAACTGTGGTGGATCAAACCAGCCTTCGGGCTGATTACCCAACATATGTACTATTTCCTAATATCTAGGTTAAAGTATATTTTTAACTTTTGTGAACACAATAACACTGTGTGGAGTGGTTATATATAAAAAAAAATCATACCATATTTTAGTATTAATTTTAGAAAAAAATCTAGAATACCGCGCGAGTTTGCCGTGCATTTGGGAGATAGTGGGTTCGAGCCCCACTGTCGGCAGCACCGGAAAATAGTTATCCGTGACTTCCAAATTTCACACCATGCAAACGCTGGGGCTGCACATGAATTAAGACCACGTCCGATTCATTCCCACTCCTAGCTCTTTCCTATCCCATCGTCACCATGTGTCGGTGCGACGTAAAGCGGACAGTATAAAACAGGAATGTGATTGTTTGGTCCGCCCTGTCAATTTATAGGTACATGTTTCGGGAGCCTTAACTCCCTTCTTCAGCGTATTTACATCAAAATCTACCTTACCCCAGTCTCAAGATACAACATCTTATCATATTACATTAACCATTGTATTGTATAACCTCAACTCTAGAACGTTATATGTACACATTGCATTTTTGTATAATAATGCATGTTGTATGTTATCGTTATTACAAGTCAATACGGACCAATTAAGGACCGATATGGTCAAGTTTGTCGACTTTAAAACAGGAATGACAAACCTTTTCCGACTACTGTGTCAATTAAAGTCTTGTTTATTACTTTCTACTATCTAGAATGTCATCGGTTATATTCCTTTAAAATCGTCATGAAATCCCATCATCTGACTTCTTTTAGGTATTAGATTGCATTGTATGTATGTATGTATGTATGTATGTTCAGTCTTCAGCCCTAAGGCTGGTTGGATCCTCAACAGCTCTGCCATCAGCTGTTATAGATGGCCTAGGCATCACTGAAAAGGCCTACTAGGGAAATGAGGTATGAGGTAGTTTCCCGTTGCTTTCCTCACCGAGCCAGAAGTTGCTATTACATATCAGTCTGCCAAGCCCACTGAAATGCACGCATCAACCGATCCTAGGAGCAACGTTTTCACACCATTCATAGCAGGGACTGGCTGCACAAGGAACGGCATTACTAGCATCGCTCATACCTCAGTCACTTTCATATTGTCAAACCCAAGGATAAGACAGAGACAGATCAATGAAAGTAACAAAATTGCTCTGGCCCATACCAGAAGACATTGTGCACTGTAATCACTAGGTCCTGCCAGCCAAGGCAGTGGATTGCATTACATAACAAAAATATTCGACTGAATGTTTCATGGTTTAATTTCGCAAACATCCCTGATAACTAGGTACATCTTAATAATAAGATATATTTTGAAAGTAATAAAATTTGTAAAAATTATGGACAAATAAGTAATTGTGACATACTTCTTTGTTAAAGCGTAATACTGAAATAAGCCATGCTGCAAGATTTTCAACCTAAGCCTATTTATTACACGTCAAAAACATTAATATATATTAGTATGTTTAGTATCGTGCCACAGAAGCTCTGTTCGTTTGTCACCTAATGGCAGGCGAGATATAGGGTCGCCATCCCTGGTATAAAAACTTAGAGTCGACTCTTACTGCAATTGGGTGGATGCTGCAAGATCATGAAAACTATTTTTTTTCACTGTGCAATTGCTGTAATAACCAAAATAGAATTATTTAGAAAGAAGAATTAATTGCTTGGTTTGTGATTTTCTCGGATTAGAAGGCAACATAATCAGCGTTCTTTATGTACTAATTCCATTAATAATAATAATAATAATAATAATAATAATAATAATAATAATAATAATAATAATAATAATAATAATAGAAAGAAGAATTATAAGGAAAATATTAGGTCCTCTAAGAATTGTAGAGTTTTGGAAATTAAGAAGTAACAATGAAATTTACCAGAACGTAGAAAACATATCAGAAACAATAAGAAAAAGGAGATTGCTATTTCTTGGACACATTTACAGAATGGGGATGACAATAGACTAATTAAACGAATCTTCAAGTACCTTTGGGAAAAGAAATCAACTACCACCTGGATTCAAGAAGTCAAGAAAGACCTGGAAAGGAACAACATACGAGAAGAAGAATTATTGGAAAGAAAGATTTTTAGGAAGAAAGTCTTACAAATGGAAGGATTCAAAGGGAGGAAGGAAAAGAAAACAGGCACAAAGTGGACTGAAGACAGTAAAAAGAAACATAGTGAAACAATGAAAGAATACTGGAAGAAAAGGAAAGAACAACTAAGGAGGAACAATTGAAATTGTAACGTGGTCCTTAGAAGGCCGGAACGCAAGAAGAAGAATAATAATGTTATTTGCTTTACGTCCCACAAACTAATTTTTACGGTTTTCGGAGACGCCGAGGAAGACCTAGACTGCAATATTCAAGAGAGATGAGAGATGACGTAGGAACAAACTCATATGTGGAAATGAAGAGATTAGCGGATTACAGAGAATAATTCGAATTGCTGCCAACCAGTCTTAGGATTGAGAATTAAGAAGAAGAAAGAGTTCTTTAACGTGCTAGTAAATGTACCGACACGAGGCTGACATATTTGAGCACCTTCAAATACTTCCAGACTCAGCCAGGATCGAACTACCAAGTTGGCGTCATAAGGCCAGCGCCTCAAACGTCTGAGCCACTCAGCCCGGAATTAATAGATCAAGAGTGGACTGTGATACATTCTAGTTTCCTGAAATAGCAATTTGATTTTGGCAGTGCCTTAAGGGCAAATGTGAATTAAAAACAAAGATAGCGAACGAGTGGCTGTGCGGATTGGGTCATGTAGCAGTTAGCTTGTATTCTGGAGATAGTAGGTTACAACCCTTCTGTCTGAAGTCCTGAAGGTGTCTTTCCATAGTTTGCCATTTTCGCACCAGTTAAATGCATGGGATGTAACTTAATTAAGGCCCAGATCTCTTCCCTCCCACTCCTAGCCCTTTCCTCTCCCATTGTCTTTGGTTGAGGCATACGGTTTTTTCTTTATTTCGTAAATGTAGTCCATGTGGTATGGCGTCTGGCATCTTAATCGTCAACAGCGAATAATTTTACGCCCACGACGTGGAAAGGGCGTCTTTCAAAGCTGACCAATGAAAACGATTGTTCGTCCATTTCTAGTATGGTAGTATGTAAGAGCAAATGGTTTCTAGAGGAGCCGCTGCAATCGCTATTGACAATTAAAATGCCAGATACTATACCACCTGGACTACTTTTACGAAATATACAACATACGCCTCAATCCAGGATCGACCCCTCGACCTCCTGCGTGCTAACCCGAAACTCTGTCAACTGCAACAACTGTATAGCACGTTTAAAATGTGCTGACAGAGGTAGTTATCCTACATCTGGTTACAGTGTTGCCAGATTGCCACATTTTTTCTTCCGGAGATACTCGCAGGGTGAACTTTTGTGTGAGATATTTCTTTATTGCTGGCATGTGAGTAGTAGCGCTGCGACGCCCGAGTGCTCGAATTTCGGTTCATCCTGTATAGTACAATATTAATTGTTGCTGTTACGGGGATACCCGTGGAACAGCAGAGGTGAAAGAAGGTGCGGGCTGGAATGGGTCTAACTACAAAGCTGAGATATTGATTAAAATTGCATTAAAGATTATATTTTCAAAAATAGCAAAACAATTTTCACATAAAAGTTCAGATTTTAACAAGTAACAACAAGACAAATCAGGTACAATACCAGAAAAGCCAAGATATAGAGATATTTTAACAATCTGGGTCACAAGCCCTAATTTTTACCATTTCTGAGCACTCATCTCACAACCACATATTACCAAAGGGCAGAAATCACCTCATTACGTGGAGCACTTGCTCCACCTAGCACTGTCAGGACTCCTAGAGGCACATATCCAAATACAAGAAAGAGCTGACCCGCTCTCAATATTTCAGGCCTATCAAAGGCCACAATGGACTTTACTTTTAACTGCCCTCAAGGCACACTTACAAAGAAACAGGGGTACCTTGTACCCAACCTAATGGGCCTTAGTAGAAAAATAATAGGTTAAGTTAATGGCCCGCAACACCAAGTAGAATGGAGGCGAGTACTTGCACTCCTACATGAAATCTTTTAAAACCTAAGAGGCACTAGGCCGATGAACCAGGGGCTATTCCCAAACTATGGAGGTGACTCGTATAAGAAAAATTTAATACATTAAGGAAGAAAAGGTTACCAAAACGTAGTCAGCTCAAGGCAAAAATGAAGAGGAGCTCGAGAGGTTAAAGCACTCTCTATCCCCGATTTACGGTTAAAGATATATGAAGTTTTACAAAAGTGACGGCAATTTACATGTTTTAAGATAGGTTACATGATAAAGGTTTCGAACCTTTCCCGCGGATTAAACTGCTGAGCTAGCAAGAAATAAAGATGGTTAAGTGGCCACTACCTTGTTGAAGAGCTGCTGCCGGATGAACGAGGCGCTTCCCGCCTCCTGCCACACTTCCAGACACAATGCTAGATGTAGTTCGAGTGGCGGAGAGACAGGAAAATCAGCAGTTTTATACTCTCGGGGAAGATTCGAGACCATTCATGAATAATTAAGACACACCCACACTCGTTTATTGGCTAGCTAAAAGTTACACATCAAAATTGAAGAAAAAAGACACATTGGTCAAAAATTAATTACAGAAATAATTGATTGGCTAACTTCAAAACTGGCGGAAAGAAAAGATGTATATTGCCAAGCCACAAATGAAAGAACGAAATTTAGTAAAGAACAAATTTATGAATACAAAATTTCTTCAAATAAAGTTCTTCCACTTCACACCAGGGTGCATGATCATAGTTTTTTCTAGAGACATCTGTCAGAGAATGTCCACACTTCTTGATCAATAGAAAACAAAACAAGTTGAACTCCACACAGTACTGACAACTTCGTAATCACAAAATTTGCGGTAGTGACACCTTCTGAGTAAACTTATGAGTTGATACAGTTGTTAAAGTTCAGAGTTTCTACTTAGAGGAATACTTTAAGGAGGAAATTCAAATGTGCTGCGTAGAGGTGTACCAGCCGGTACAGACCTCACGCCCCGCCCCCCAAATGTCCTTCCAAGGGTGACACAGAATAAGTTTTTAAACAAAATTTAACCATCAATAGAAGAAATTTTCTGATTCTTTGCAAATAGATTGTGGGAGAATATGGAGGAGACATTAAGAATTTCCAAAGTTTTGTAGAAAAAATTTGAAGAACATTTAAACAAAAAAAAATTTTTTTTAGAGTCTCCTTGTTTGAAGTAGACAGTTAGGAGTTAGTTGAACTCCGGCTGGAGAGTGACTTAGACTCTGTATACATTTGGAATACATGCTGTTCATTTTGACGGCAAGTCCTGCCGCCGCTGCCGGTATCCAGTCGAGGTAGCCCGGACCCCTCAAGTACCCTGAGATACCTCTCTCCCGCACTATGAGAGGGGTAGTCGTGGTGAAGGACGCCGCAGATGCGAAGTTTGTTTACAGTCCCCAGATAAGTTTGCGGATGGTGCGCAGCACTTAAGCCTGTGCCGGGAGATAGCCTCCGGCGCGCCGTACACAGAAGGACATCACGGGATTCGAGTGGGCCCTTACCCCACCATGGTGGCGGTAAGGCGACGAACGGCTAAGGGGCACTGAAACAGTAAGATCTCGGCGGCAGAATTGTTGTTGACGTATGATTTAAGGGTACGATAATTGTTGTAGAGGCAGAGGGGCCAGCGGCGTGGAAAATTCTATTTGCCACTGATATGGTTTGGCAGGAGACGAGAGATTGGTAATGGCCGCACGGGAAGGGCAGCGGAGTAACCAGAGGGGAAAATCTTACATACTTATACAGAGCAGATAAGAGGCAAAGGGCAAAAGGCCTAAGATTAATAGAAAAATATAACCTTCAGAGTTTCATCAATGTTTAGTGGCAAGGTTAACTAGGATATTATACGGGTTTAATCTGTGACATATGTACCCTAAAGATCCTCTCGGTGGCTGGATTGCTCACTAATAATGTAACAGGAGTTGGGAAATCTAGAATTATGCACGGCCCATGAAATCTGGGGGCAAGCTTGCCCGCGGGAACAAAGTTTTTGACCATAATTTGATCTCCTACGTTTAAATTGGTCGGCCTACGTCCACGATCATATCTTTCCCTAACCTTTTCGTGAGAAACTTTAGCCTTAGCCTTCTTCCAAATATCTCTAATATTATCGGGATCTATTGTCACAGGTAGAATATCACTAAGAGACCAAAGGTTAGAGAGTAGCGTGTTGGGTACAAACTTAAACATCAATGACGCTGGAGTGAATTTATGAGATTCATGAACCGCCGAATTCAAAGCGAAGGCCAACCAATGCAGAGATGTGTCCCACCTTAAGTGATCGTCATGATGATAGACAATTAGAGCCGACCTCAGATTACGATTGACCAGTTCAGCCAGAGATGTTTGAGAATAGTACGCTGATGATGTTACATGTGAGATGGATAGATCAAAACAGAATTTACGAAAGAGATTGGAGGTAAAGGCTTTAGCATTATCAGAAACAATAATTTGACACGGACCAAAAGAAGCAAAGATGGAATTTAAACAAGAAATGTTGGACTGAGCGGTAGCCAGCTTAGTCGGAAATAACCAGGAAAATCTTGTGAAACCATCTACACACACAAGGATGAATTTGTTGGCATTCCCCTTTGATTGGGGGAAGGGTCCTACGTAGTCGATATAGAAGCGTTGCATGGGGGCGCGACGCTTGATGAGAAGACAATAGCCCTTGCTTAGTGGAGATGGTAGGTTTACTAAGCCAACAAGATTTACAGGCTTTTACCAATTCACGAATTTCGCCGTCCATACCTTTCCAAATGAACATTACTCGGATCTTTTCTCGGGTTTTGAAGATGCCTAAATGCCCCCCTAATGGGGAATCATGGTAGTACTTGAAGATCATAGGTACAAGAACGGCTGGAACCACCGCATTCATTTTCATATCATGCCCCGACGGGCAACGTAAAACACCATTCCTCAACACATAAGGGACGACATGTTCCCCAGGAGAAAGGGTTTCCATAATAGGGGCCAGCGTCGGATCTTCACGTTGATATTTCTCAATATCCATAAACAACATGGGAGCATCAGTTAGAATGGCATTTACACCAAGATATATGGACTCGGGAAGTGAAGAATCGTCTCCCTGTTCAGAGTTCTCTACGTCACTAGAAAACATACGGCTTAGTCCGTCTGCCACAACATTTTCAGACCCTCTTATGTGCCTAACATCGAATTGGAAGGCAGAAATTCTGATGGCCCAACGGGCTATACGTCCGGAAGGACGAGGCCTAGCTAGGACCCAACTTAAGGCTTGGTTGTCCGTTTCCATGTCGAACTTGACGTGTTCCAGATAGAGGCGAAACTTCTCTAGCGCAAATAAGACTGCCAAACCTTCGAGCTCATAGATGGAATACTTGGCTTCTTGAGCCGATAGAGTCCTAGATGCATAGGCGATGGGTCGCCTCCCTAGTTCAGTCTCTTGAAGAAGGACTGCAGCCACCGCCGACGACGACGCGTCGGTTTGGACGATAAATTTCTTCGAGAAATCAGGCATAGCAAGGGCAGGGGCGTTAAAAAGAGCTAATTTGAAATCTTCGAAAGCGGCTTGTTGAGAAGGCCCCCACTCGAATTTGACGCCTTTCCTACGGAGTAAGTGCAAGAGCGTCGCTCTGTTAGCGAAGTTAGGAATAAATTTCCTGAAGAAATTCACCATGCCAATGAATCTGGCGATTTCTTTCATGTCCTTGGGACGTTTGAAATCACAGATGGCCTGTGTTCTAGAATGATCTACTGCGACACCATCGGGCGACACAATATGCCCTAGAAATGACATGGACGGCTTAGCGAAAGCAACCTTGGACAACTTCACAGTTAACCCTGCCTTACGAATGCGATTAAGGAGAACCTCTTTTAGATGATCTATATGTTCTTCAAAGGTCTCAGAAAAAACGACGACATCATCAAGATAATGGTATAAGTACTCGAATTTGATGTCGGAGAAGACCCTGTCTAGCAGCCTCGTACGCACAGCTGCTCCCGTGCGGAGCACGAAAGGCACGCGGTTGTACTCGTACAAGTTCCAATCCGCGGCAAAAGCTGTAAAGTGTTTGGATTCTTCAGCTAGAGGGATCTGGTTACACGTCTGATTAAGGTCTAAGATGGTGAACATACCTTTTTGAAACCATGAAAAAAAAGAGTGAAGGTCGGGAAGGGGCACAGATTGTAACACCACCTTCCGATTTAAAGCCCTATAGTCAATCACAGGTCTGAAGCCACCTTGGGGTTTCGGGACTGTGAAAATAGGTCATGAGTATGCCGACTTAGAGGGCCGAATTATACCGTCATTCAGCATCTGATCTATAATCTCCTTCAGAGCATTCATTTTAGGTGGAGATAACCTATAAGGTGGAAATCGGACTGGAATCGAATCCGTAACCTCGATCATGTATATTCGATAAGGTCAGTAACACCAAGAGTATCGGAGATAACCTCTGGAAACGACTGACACAACTTACGAATACTCTCAGCCTGCTTCTCAGGTAGATGTGTAAGGTCTAACAACATCTCATCCTAGGTAGGTGAAACAGATGAAAATGACACAGAATTACATTTTAACAAAGGGATTTTACAATCACCAGCAAATTTGAAATGCACGACATGCTCTGAATGTCGAGCACAAGACCGGTGTGAGACATGAAATCCGCTCCTAATATAATGGGGCAAGACAAATGAATAGCCACAAACAGTTTTACTTTCCAAGTGAATTTCAAAATGCGAATTTTGTCATATAGGAAACCTAAAATTTCTAATGGAGAGGAGTTTGCCGAAAAGCATTGAACCGAAGACGAACAATAACCAGAAAATTTACAAACAGATTTTAATTTACAGTACCATTCAGCCGAAATAATGGAACAAACACTCCCTGAATCTAATAGAGCAGTAACAGGTTCATTATTCCACTCAATTTTGAGAATAGGTACAGGTGCGGGGGAGTCCGCCGCATTCCTAAGACATTATTTAGGGCATTCAAATGCGGGGTTGGAAGACCTTCTACCATGTTCCGAGCCTGAGATTTCGGATGGTTTACTAGGGGCTGAGCCTTGGAAGGACTCAGCCGAAGCCACTAGTCACTTTTGATTATTTGTGGAAGTTGCACCAGAAGTTGAGCAGGAGGGGGTGCTATTAGTATTAGGGCAATTCTTGGCTATATGGGAAAACGTGCCGCATTTAAAACAGCCTTGGGATGACCCTGCTCCATTCCTTGTCCCGCTAAATTTAACCAAAGGACACTTGTTCCGAAGATGGTCAGGCGACCTACAAGCATAACATTTGCGGGGTGTGATGGTTCGGCGAGGTGGAGGCCGAACATTACTTGACCATGGAGGGGGCTCCTTCGCGACGCGTAGGGTGTCGGCATATCTAACTCCTTCAGCTGAGACAGCCATAGCCTCGATGCGAAAGACGCGAAAGACAAATATGACATGTAGGATGGTGAAATTCCTTCCACAATGGCGTGAACAATTTGATCTTCTGGGAAATGAAGAGCAAATACCCTAGTATAGAATTTAATGTCTTGGATGAAGTCGGCAAGATTTTCATCCAGACGCTGTACCCGGTATAATACTTCTGTATTAGAGATGACCTAGCTGGAGCCGGAATGAAATCAGCTAACAGGTGGGCATGGAAGTCTTCTATAGAGGATTGATCAGCTATGGCTCTTACTATTTTGTCTGAAAGGACACCGATAGCATACGAATAAATCATCTGAAGAATTTGACATGGGAAAGAGAAAAGACAAGGGCGTGATCCTGAAACTCGACCAAAAATCTTATACATGAAATTACATCACTTGTAGAATTAACCGAAAACTTAGAAATACCTCTAAGCAACATAGCCAAAGGGTGAGGTAAGCTACTGAACCCTGGTGACATCGTAGGTAAAGGCCTAGGGGGCGGAGAAGCTATTTCAGAGAGTGCATTATTCAACACAAATGGAGGAATGGATGTACGACGACCGGACTCAGTTTCTAATGGGGCAGATGTTTGTTGGACTCCTACGGATTTTCCACTTTCTTCTCCCTTGGAAGAATCCTCCTCATAACCAATGTTTGCAACCGTGGCTTGATCGGTCTTGGGAGGAACTGTGCCGGTTAACAACTGACTAACTTTATAGGACATTTTAGAAAGGTGTTCTAAAAGATTACTAGCCTCCTTACCCTGAAGTTCATTTAACTTAAAGACAATAGATCGCTCACCCTATTATAAAAATGGTACAGTCTAGCCTGTACTCTCTTAAGTTGATTTGGGGATGGATCACCTACTTCAAAAAAAATAACTACGGATGCTAGCTCAGTTGTGTTGTCAGTGATAGTGGAGAGAGCCTCATCAATATCTTTCTCTCCCAAAGTTGGGATACTAATCGGCAAATCAAGGGAATCCTTAAGTTTGGTGGTATCGGCCGCAACTGTGCCTCCAGATTGAACATTTCTAATGGTTAATTCGTAAATTAATTCCTCCTTGCGCAAATAGCCGGGATGGAGGATTTCGCGAGGGCCGGACATGATCATAAAACTTGACAAATTTAGAAGAAAATTGAAGGAAAAATTCCAGCAACTGAGAAAATTGTTAGAGTTCAAATCAAAGACAATGTTTAGCCGTCCAAAGGGGCTAAATTGAGACCCATTCAACCACGCTCTGCTACCACTTGTTACGGGGATACCCGTGGAACAGTAGAGATGAAAGAAGGTGCGGGCTGCAATGGGTCTAACTACAAAGCTGAGATATTGATTAAAATTGCATTAAAGGTTATATTTTCAAAAATAGCAGAACAATTTTCACATAAAAGTTCAGATTTTAACAAGTAACAACAAGACAAATCAGGTACAATACCAGGAAAGCCAAGATTTGGAGATATTTTAACAATCTGGGCCACAAGCCCTAATTTTTACAATGTCTGAGCACTCAGCTCACAACCACATATTAACAAAGGGCAGAAATTCCCTCATTACGTGGAGCACTTGCTCCCACCTAACACTGTCAGGCCTTCTAGAGGCACATATCCAAATACAAGAAAGAGCTGACCCGCTCTCAATATTTCAAGCCTATCAAAGGCCACAATGGACTTTACTATTAACTGCCCTCAAGGCACACTTACAAAGAAACAGGGGTACTTTGTACCCAACCTAATGGGCCTTAGTAGAAAATAATAGGTTAAGTTAATGGCCCGCAACACCAAGTAGAATGGAGGCAAGTACTTGCACTCCTACATGAAATCTTTTAAAACCTAAGAGGCACTACGCCGATGAACCAGGGACTATTCCCAAACTATGGAGGTGACTCGCATAAGAAAAATTTAATGCATTAAGGAAGAAAAGGTTACCAAAACGTAGTCAGCTCAAGGCAAAAATGAAGGGGAGCTCGAGCGGGTAAAACACTCTCTATTCCCGATTTACGGTTAAAGATATATGAAGTTTTATAAAAGTGACGACAATTTACATGTTTGAAGATAGGTTACATAATAAAGGTTTCGGACCTTCCCAGCGGGTTAAACTGCTGAGCTAGCAAGAAATAAAGATGGTTAAGTGGCCATTACCTTGTTGAAGAGCTGCTGCCGGATGAACGAGGCACTTCCCACCTCCTGCTACACTTCCATACACAATGCCAGATTTTTTTGCTAGCGGCTTTACGTCGCACCGACACAGATAGGTCTTATGGCGACGATAGGATAGGAAAGGTATAGGAGTTGGAAGGAAGCGGCCGTAGACTTTTTTAAGGTACAGTCGCAGCATTTGCCTGGTGAGGAAATGGAAAACCACGGAATACCATCTTCAGGGCTGCCGACAGTGGGATTCGAACCCACTATCTCCCGGATGCAAGCTCACAGCCGCGCGCCTCTACGCGCACGGCCAACTCGCCCGGTGAATGGTAGATGTAGTTCGAGTGGCGGAGAGAAAGGAAAATCAGCAGTTTTATGCTCTCGGGGAAGATTCGAGAACTTTCATGAATAATTAAGACACACCCACACTCGTTTATTGGCTGGCTAAAAGTTACACATCAAAACTGAACAAGAAAGACACGATTGGTCAAAAGTTAATTGAAATAATTGATTGGCTAATTTCAAAACTGGCGGCAAGCAAAGATTTATATTGCCAACCCACAAATGAAAGAACGAAATTTAGTAAAGAACAAACTTATGAACATACATACATACATACATTATCATTATAGACTGTTATGCCTTTCAGCGTTCAGTCTGCAAGCCTCTGAGAATTTACTAAACGTCGCCACAATCCTCGATTTGCAACTAGTGTTGTGGCCTCATTTAGTTCTATACCTCTTATCTTTAAATCGTTAGAAACAGAGTCTAACCATCGTCGTCTTGGTCTCCCTCTACTTCTCTTACCCTCCATAACAGAGTCCATTATTCTCCTAGGTAAAACTTATGAATACAAAATTTATTCAAATAAAGTTCTTCCACTTCGCACCAGGGTGCATGGTCATAGTTTGTTGTAGAGACATCTATCAGAGAATGTCCACACTTCTTGATCAATAGAAAACAAGACAAGTTGAACTCCACGCAGTACTGACAACTTCGTAATCACAAAATTTACGGTAGTGACATCTTCTGAGTAAACTTGTGAGTTGATACAGTTGTTAAAGTTCAGAGTTTCTCCTGTAGAGTAGTACTTTAAGGCGGAAATTCAAATGTGCGGCGTAGAGGTGTACCAGCCGGTAAGGTTCCATTAATAATTATGCACGTGTATATATATATCGTTGTCAGGCAATGAAAACCTCGCAATTTCACTCACGAGAACACCTCTGTGGGTGGAGGATTCAGGCGAAGAATACACCCACGGCGTCTCCTGCCTATCGTAAGATATGACTAAAAGGGGTGACGAAGAGATGATAGAATTATAACCATGAGACTACTGGTGATTATTACCATTATGTGTTTGGTGGCATTATGTGTGACATTATGGAAGCTTCCCCATCAACCCCCATAGCTTTAAGGAACCATATGTCAGCAAAATCACCCCGATTGGGCCATAGTCATATGGGGCCGCACGCCACGGAGATCAATAGTCAAGGGACCTTTTCAGTCTAGAGACAAATGCCGCCTCATCTGGATTCCCAAGAATGATCCGAATTGATGAGCCAACAAGTGCTCTTTCGACCGTGTGAGGATCCACCGCAAGTCCTCCGTTCCAAGATATGAACACCGACCTCTCAGGGCCGTAGTGCGTCCGCGGCTATGACCAACTAACGTATAATCTAACATATAGGCGAAATGAACGAAGAAAAACTAGGATGCATTTAATCACGGCAAATGATAAGCATAGAATTAAAAGGAATTTAATAACTCTTGTTAAAAACATTATCAAATGCGTAAAATTAATCCTGAGTAGCAAATATAATCAGATAAGACAAAATTATCCGGATTAATTATAATCTTGGAGATCTCACTCCATTCATCAAATTTTAAAATATACTGTAATATGATCACAATTTGATCACAAGTTAAACTCGACATGACCTTCAGTTAGTTTCGACTTGATCAACCCCTGTTTTCATAACTTGGGAATAAGTACACGATTATCCAATCCACAAACACTAATTTGAAACATCGTTGACTAGAACACTAAATATTTTCTACATGCGAAGGTATTCCTTATAATCTTCCATCTCTATTTGAACACTTTCAATAACCAGTAATTTGCTTCAGAGATATCACCCAATTACCAGATGTCGGATTTGGAATCGAACCCTCATCTCTATGAACACCAAGACCCACAGGAATAAAACTATGGGGGCAGAACCCTCTTTATACAAATCAAACAATAACAAAAACCCTCGGAATCATGTTCAAAATAGACACAACGTTTACACATAAACCACAATCAAATCCATAAAATCCCCTGAATGAAATGGCAAATAAACAAAAACACAAGTCACTGGCTGTATTCCTTGAAGCAATTTTTTGTGTGAAGGGAAGTCCATAATGTGCACAGTCATCAGTGGGTCTCTGGAATCCCTATATGAGTTTTCCAAAGGATGAATAAAATCTAAATCCGACGTTTATTTACTCAAAACATTACTGCAGCAAACCAGGAAAACAGTTATCAATAAATATTCTAATGCGAGCTGTGTTTACGTGAGCACCCGACATTCATTTCTGACGTGGAGGCTTTCAATCAACAGAGCCATTACCTATAACAAACCACGTTCATGGCCGAACCCTCTACGACCGTATATCTTCAAGCAGGGTCTCACGTCCTGTCGGGCTAAGAACCTCGTCTAAGAAAAAAGGAATCTCACAATAACGAAGCATATTTTCAAGAAACATTTGCGACACTTATTCAATTCAACCGCACCATTGTATCACATTTAGCACTTAATTTAATGAATGCATTCTCCGCAAACTTCGATTACATTATAACGTCACGCCGTCACATGTCGTCACATCTTTTACTCACGAAGACCCGGATTCATTCACAGCTAATCGCATAGAAGATCCTCCTACGGTTTTCTCAAAGCTCAAAACTTTACAAAAATTCTATTGATTTTTTTAACGTAAAACTTAAAAATAGAAAATTAAAAAATAAAAATAAAAATAAAAATTAATAAAAAGTCTGTTTGTCTGTTAGGTCATCAGCCCAGAGGCTGGTTGGATCCTCAAATAGCACCACCAAAGTTTATGCGGTTTAAGGAAACCGCAAAAACCAATGGCAGCACCCAAATGAGGCATACTAGGCTAGACGAGGAGTGATGTAGTTTGCCATTGCTTTCCTCACTGGGTCAGAAAGTGCTATTGCAGCACGACTGATGCTATGAGCAACACCTTTCATAACACTCAGATGCACTAGTCGTGCTCTGAATGTCATTACTCAGCACTACCCATACCCCAGCAGCTTCCATATTGTCACAGCCATGGATGAGACTGGGACTTCGGTGGAAGCTACACTTTACTCTGGCCTGTGCCAAGAGATGGATACAAAAGTACTGTATCCATCATGAAATGGCAGAAGGCAATAATAAAAAATAACTTTAATAAAATAAAAGGAAGCGAAACTCAACTGGTTACAAGAATAAAAACCCTATCTACATTGGGTGGACGGAGCTTCAGGTCCAGGCACAGCGTATTTTCGCATATAAATATACAGCCATCACTATCTCAATTCATGGAGAGTAAACTACAAAAATAAATTTTACTTGACAGACAGAATGCATTACCATTCCCGCAACTGGCATATTACAACAAGCAATTTCAAAGACCCTGTCATCATGCATAATAAAATATGAGTGATTATTTGAATATGGAGAAAATGTTATTCGTCGGTTTACCAACAACACATTAACATTTTACCCTCTATCTAAAGCACTCTGAAAGCTTATTGAAATTTAAATTCATGCACATACATTGCTATAAATTAAATTAGAATGCTTGACATTATATCAGAATCCCTGGTCTCCATTTCCCTTCTAAATTAATCTGACTTAATAAAATCCTAAAGACCATTCCAAGCTATTCCCTACTTCTAAAATGAACGCAATATACTCTTATAACCCTATCCTAGAATATACTACACATTTACAGAAAAAAAATTAAACCCGCATTCAAAAATACCTCATATGAATGTACTTAACGCAGTTGTGGCGTTGTCCATCGTCAGAACCTCGGAAGGGCTTTTAGGTGTTGTTTAGACCATCTTGATATGGGGTGGATCGCTGGTTTACATCGTCTTGCATCCATCTGGGCATTTTCATGCTCCTGGGATCGTAACAACTGGAAACATACTAAGATACACCACGTTCAATGTTAATCCCGTCTTTTTTCTGCATGGTTTATTAGTCTTAAATCCTAACTGCTTATACTACTAGGGTTGGGGAAAAGTCATGGCAACTATTTTGTTTTTCTTGAAGATACCAGTCCGCTTGGATGTGACATATACGGACGAAAGGACAAGGTGTTAACTACATGTGTGGACAATGAGTAGCACTGAAATATCGTAACACACTAATTTATTACGGTAGCATACAGGGCACTATGGCCTTCCCGGTGCAAAACAATGACAACACAGTACACACAAAGTTGACATGACAATCATGGGGCTAAAGACCTTCAAAGTAGTCCCCTGCTACTGACACCGTACGCTGCCAACTATGTGGGAGGCGTTGAATACCATCTGTCTCGGCATTTGCCGCACCGTGTGTGAATCGGATCACCTGCTGGTGCACAGCATTGGCAATGTCCTCACGTGTTGCAGACCGCCTACCACGTAGTGGTTTCTTAACCTTTCGAATGAGATCAAAGTCACAGGGTGAAAAGTCGGGAGAGTACGGTGGGTGCACCAATTCTTCCCATCCCAACGTCGCAGTAGTTGCCCTACACACTCTGCTTTATGTGGTTTTGCATTGTCGTGCAGGATTATTGTACTGTCCACAAGATTCGGACGTTTCCTCCGAACGCCACGTCGTACCTGTCGCAGCAGGAAGTCCCTGTAGTACTGTGCGGTCACTGTTCTGCCATGTGGAACAAAGTGGCAAACAACGACATACGCAACGATCACCATCAATTTGACTGGAGAAGGAATCTGACGGACCTTCTGCCTCCTTGGTGATCCGGCATGTAGCCACTCCGCGGACTGACGTTTCAGTTCAGTACGCCCTTGCCCAAAATTCTTCGATGGCGATTATTCGTGATAATAATTGATCGCCGTCCTGTTGCCAGCGTGCAAGGTGGTCGGAGCTATTGCATAGCGCACCCTCCTTTGAACTTCCGTCAGTGCATGCGGTACCCACCACGATGCGATTTTGCGCAGTTGCAGCTCATTATGCAATATCCTGTGGACGGTGCGTTTCTCTATGCCACTTGCCCTCTCTAACTCCAGTAGCGTCCATCGTCTGTCTTCATCCAGGAGCTGCTCGATGACGGCGCTTGCCACATCGGTCCGCACACAGACAGGACTTCCCGAACGTTGCTCATCACTGGTTGACACACGTTCCTTGCTGAAACTTTTCTACCCACCGTGCTACTGTACGGTATGGTAAGACATTATTCCCAAGGACTTCCACTAATTCACTGTGATATTCCATCGCATTTCTCCCTCGGAGAACGGCTATTTTGATGTAAGCGCGCTGTTCAATACTTCCATCTCGCACGACACTCACCAACTGACTGATTTCACAGCCCTCGCTGCGCTACTACCAGCTATCACAGAGCCATCTTTTGTCCTGCATACACACTATGCCTGCAAAACTTCCACACGACACATATACGTTTGTGATCCGTTCACATATCTACAAGAAAAAAAATAGTTGCCATGACTTTTGCCCCAATCCTCGTATAATATCCATCTCTTCAGTTTATGGAATGCTACTTCATGGTAAATTATTATACTCTCACTAACACAGTCTCTGTAATTCCCGTTTATTATTTACTTAACAGCGCACATATGTGCATTAAAAATACATTCATCTTTCGCACATTCTAGTCAAAATTTTCTACTCTTGTTGCACTTGCTGAAATGATAGTTATCGCAATGTTTATCACACAACATACACACAATGTAGGGACGGTTCATGAAAGCCTGATCACTCTCATAAACGATGGTGAAACTCATATATCGCCAGCCTATTCAAAGCGCTTATCATGTCATTATTTGAACCGGTCCAGCTGCGGTCAATCATAGCATCAGCTGAGTAAAATTCCAGGCTGATTCCTGCTTGTTTACTCCTTCTCTCTTTGAGAACTTCGTCTTTTTTTCTGCGTTTTGTGGAAGCTGCAATCTCATTTTCAAATCTTCCAGTAACAACTTTCTTTGGATAATTCATACACAAGTCGTGATGGTGACATCTTGGAGATGCCCAGTATTCGTTTCAGAAATCTGGCCTTAACATTTCCAATAGTCCGAAAGTCGGACACCGTTAGTCTTTAACTATTAACTTCCATACCATATGTGAGAAGTGTGAGGACCTTGGCGTAAAATAAGGCCATCGACGTGACTAGCGAAAGTCTAGTCCGGTTTATTATGTCACATATGCTTCTGATGGCTGTTAAAGATCTTTTCCTTACGTGAATTGTAAATGAGGTGACCGTTGATTAAGTGACACCCAGATATGATAACGAGTTCACTATGTATTGGACTACCCCTCCAACACTGTATTATTTCACTAGCTGCGATTCTCCCCCCTTTTCGGGAAACCATTTGAGGTGTTTTATTTTTATTTACCACAAGGCTGTTGTTGGCTGCGTACTCTTCAAGTTTGTCCATTGATCTTTGTAGCTCTTCCCTGTTACTCGAACCTATAATAATATCGTCTGCATAGAGATAAAGTACAACTGAACTATTGTCAATGACCTGAAAGATATTTGCTAAGGTTATGTTGAGGAAGAGGGGGCTTAAAGGGTCACCCTGCGATACTCCGCTTCCTTCAGTTACGGTGTTCGATGATGATTTCCCATCTTGCACTGCGATCTGATTGAAGGCTAGGATATTAATAATGTTATTTGCTTTAGGTCCCACTAACTACTCTTTAAGGTCTTCGGAGACGCCCGACTAGGATATTGTTGACTGCTAAGGTTAGTGGATAATCTTGTCCAATCATATTGGTCAATTTTGTAATTAGAATGTTTCTGACAAATAGATCCAAAGCCTTTTAGAAGTCAACAATGTCTGCGAAGAATTTGTCATATTGATGTCTGATTGTGTCATGTATGCTATCAATGATGTTCGCTACTGCATGTAGAGTTCCTCTTCCTTTCAGAAAGCCGAACTGCTTTACTGGAATCATTTTGTCAGTCTCTACGACGACCCTGTTCTCTAGAATTCTTGAATACACTTTGTAGATGTTAGTTTCTAGAGCAATTCCTCTATATGAATCAGGATCATCTCCCTCTCCCTTTCATTTGTACAATATCTTTAAGTTTGATTGTCTCCAGATTTCCGGGATCTTCCCTGTAGTGAAACATTTGTTGAAGAGAGTGGTCCATATATCTAGTAGTATATCGATAGGGACTTTCAGATTTTTATTGAATATGCCATCCGGTCCTACAGCTTTATTATCCTTTGAGCTGAGTATTACTGCTTTAACTTCGTCCTGTGTTATCGGCTCGGACGCTGCTTCCGTGTTCTCACTAAGTGGGAGAGGTATATGAAGATTTTTTCATTTAGAGTCTTAGAGAAATGTTGTTCCCATGATGCTATTTGCAAGTCTGGAGTGATACAATCCTGGTTTTTATAGACTAGAGCTTTTTTCGTCCTGATTGTTATTTTGTACCCTTTTCTCTTCGCCGCATACTCTGCCAGTATGTAATTACTATCCGATTGTCTTGCTTTTTGAAGAAGTTATAAAGTCTCTTTTCTAAGGTCGTAGCATTCCTTATCGAACCATATCTTTGCAGTTGGGCTTCTTTAATGAGATTCAGCGTCATGTCCAGCGCTAGATCGGTGAGGCCCTCCTCGATCATTTCTGGGATTTTTTTTCAGGCTGCTCTTCTTACTTTCAAGGGATTTAAGATATGTTTTCCGTGGGGTGAGCATTTGAAATCTATTCTTAAGATTTCCTCTTGTTTTCCCAAGTCAATAAAATTGGAATGTGCTTTCTTAATGTGTTCACTGGGTCTTGGTACATAACTTATCGAGCAAGTATTTTATAGCATTCGCCTTTAACCAAAGCTAGGTCAATAGTATTGGGACTAGTGTAGGTAACTTCTTCTGTTCTATTAAACATTGTGTATACTTCATCATATAGAAGATCAAGGATAAGTCCGGTTTTGTGTTCTAGTCTATCGATTCTACAGTTGATATCACAGCCCAGGACCACTTTTTGGTCTTCTTTAGATAATGTAATGGTTTTCACTATATGTTCAATTACATTATCTACCTTTCTAGCCGCACTTATGTAGAAACCTATAATAGTAATTTTGTTTGTTCTGATAAGTATCATGTTTTCTTCTGTGTAAACTTCCTTTACAGCACCTATGTTGTTTTTGTTGAATATGCTGACTCCACCTCCCGGTCTTCCTTTCTTTTGACGTGGCTAGCGCATGGTTGCTGTACAGATATGGTATGCTGATTTGCTCTGTAAGGAAGGTTCAAGTTGCTATGATTATATTGAACTGGCACCAAAAGCTATCTGGAATTAGCTAGATAAGTGAATTAAGCCCATCACTCTTCCAAATAAGAATGTCCAAATGAAGTCCTTCTTCCAAAGATTGACGTGGGATTAATGTTGTTTTAAGACCTTCAGTATCCCACGATATTAGGTTTATATTTCGTAGATCGATTCTCTTCATTTTGTTCGTCGTTGTCTTTTTATTCAAGGTTAATTCCACTTTATTTTTGCCTTCTCCGATAAATGAACTGTCGTATTATGACTCCTTTTGGCCAGAACTCTGACTTTTCAATTTCTTCTCATATCTGGAATGGGATTCCTAACTTAAATGCTTTGTTGCTACCAAGGGTCTTTAGTTTTTCACATTCGATTTTGCAGTCGAAACACTTTTTCTTTATATATGACTTGATAGTGTCGTTGATCGTGATGTCCATAAGTTTCCCAATGTATAGCCAAGCTTGTTTAACAGCTGCTGTCATCCGTTCTCCTCTGTATTTATTCCTATTATTATGTTTCTTCTCTTCTTGACTGCCTCTGTCCACTTTCGTTCGACATGCCTGTCATTTCCTTCCCTTCCTTATCATGGCTATTAGTGTTCACAGAGTTATCTAAATTGTCTGTCTAGGTTGTAACTTCTCTTTCCTCTTGCCCTTGTGGTCTTGATATTAGTAGTGCATTCTTTTATCACCGCTGGTCTTGAAAGTTTTCCTGTTTCACTCTTTATTGTTTCTTGTATTGCTTCTCTCACTTTATTTAGTATTCTCTCCTCCATTTCCTCCATCAATTTCTGTATTGTGCACTTTAGGTTTTCCAATGCTTCTTCTTCTCGTTTTTGTTTTATTTTACGTGTTTTACAGTCAATACATAGCCTAAGTCTGCAATTTCGTTTTTTTGATTGTATCAAATTCGCCTTTGGTAACACCAGTGCACTCCCAGTGCTGCCATCTGTTACAGCATTCACATTCAGCTCCATTATCGTTGATTCCCACGATCTTATTGCAGATGTCGCATTGTTCAAGATTGTCTTTGAACCCTGTCATGATGTTACTATCGGGTAAGGCGTGAACGATTCTATGATCACGCACTTAAGGAATGAATATTAACACGCTGTTATTCCTACGAAGAATAAGTGAGTTGTTTTTTATTATTATTTTATGTAGTGAGCTATTATTCTCATCCGCTCAATTTCTACAAGACAGTCGAGATCAGAGATATAAGAAGTCTTTGAAATTTTGCGCTGTTATTCGTTAGCGAAAAAGTTTAGCCAAAATGGTGTCTCCCAATGTAACTACAATGTAAGTATTTTCTTTCGAAAATTTGCTACCCTGTCACTAGACTCTCCGACAAACACAGCCTGTTTAGAAGTAACATTTTCGATACACAAATCACTCACTGTACCAATTATTTGTAACCTCAAACACTATTTATCACTGCCAAAATATCTCCTCCAATTACGCACGCCCGTCACTTGTCACATTCAATAGCTGGTAATAGCTTAAGCAGCGAGGGGCCTCCGTTTCTACTATGTAATTCTCGTTTATGAGACATCAATCCTTTTGAATTTAACCAATACTACCACCTCTAGGTTTTATGCAAATGTTAATTTACCGCAGACTATTATATATTTACTGCTACAGCTTATGCGATTCTAGACTATGGTGGATTTATACATCTGAGTCTCCATCACAGCTTCTGAACTTCTACAGACAGTTAATTTTCTCTACATACTGACATAACAGTTTATTAAACTCTAGTTTATAGTGGTAAATTTTTATATCGGTCTTATGTCTTATAAATTTGCGTGACATTCCGCATTATCTCATCCAGTTCACTCGATATCTCCGCCACGAAACTTGTATTTAATACAACGACACCATATTAACTTATGCTTCTCACACCCGAACAACGGTTCGTTCTCACGGCAGGTTCTCACGACACGATCTCACGGCATGAGCTGACGGCACACTCTCATGACAATATTTATAATCAGATCAAAAATTAGATGTATGGCTTTTCAGGCATTTGCTCTATTAACCAGCATTTCGTCTTAGGCCTGACACTAGACTCATCAGAGTGGGATGTGTCAGACCCTACCCACTTATGCTGGGGTGTATGCAGGTGAACTTATCAGAAGCCTCTTATGTGGCACAGTCTGATAACTGCATACGGGAGATAAAACTCCACAATGGAATTAATGCCCGCCTAGCAATTCCAAATGGTAATTCTAAATTCCCATGGAGGGAATTAGATATTTTTCCACCATAGAGCATATCAAAAATCAGATCAAAAATTAGATGTATGGCTTTTCAGGCATTTGCTCTATTAACCAGCATTTCGTCTTAGGCCTGACACTAGACTCATCAGAGTGGGATGTGTCAGACCCTACCCACTTATGCTGGGGTGTATGCAGGTGAACTTATCAGAAGCCTCTTATGTGGCACAGTCTGATAACTGCATACGGGAGATAAAACTCCACAATGGAATTAATGCCCGCCTAGCAATTCCAAATGGTAATTCTAAATTCCCATGGAGGGAATTAGAAATTTTTCCACCATAGAGCATATCAAAAATCAGATCAAAAATTAGATGTATGGCTTTTCAGGCATTTGCTCTATTAACCAGCACTTCGTCTTAGGCCTGACACTAGACTCATCAGAGTGGGATGTGTCAGACCCTACCCGCTTATGCTGGGGTGTATGCAGGTGACGACGACGACAAGAAGTTCTTTCATTCCCACCTCGGAATGAGGTGGGCGGGCCGCAGCTAAACCAGTAGCTCTTAGGCCGAGTATATTGAATTTTATAGCGAGAGTGAACATCTTGCGTGTGGCATGTATCGTACATACATAAAGGAGGGAGAAGGGAAAGGGTTTGGCGCAGAGGCAACCGAAACCACCCAAGTCGGACCCCAGGGAGAGGCCACACGACACCCGCCCGCATTAACCCCCGTTATTCCCCATTTATTGAACAAGACAGGTATATATACATACAGGTAACAACATATAATACAACTAGTAGATTGGAGAGGTGCTTGATTAGAGTTCTTTGCACGTAAAATGACAGAGATAAAGGCAAGAAAAAGAGAGAATGTTAACACACAGTACAGAACGATGCACACGCACATTAGAAACTGTGGGCCAAAAGAAAATGTTGTCGTAACGTAACGTAAACAAGTTATTTCATTCCCCTCAGCGATGAGGGGTGGGCCATCAGCTCTACTAAGGAGCTCTTGGGCCATAGAGCAGGAAAAGTATGGAGAGGCAGGAACGGAAAAACGGAGGTGTGTGTCGTACACACCAGAAAAGGAAAAAAGTTAAAGAAACTGGCGTTAGGGCACCATCACAACAAGCCGGGACCCAGGGCGAAGCCCCCCAAAGAACCCCGCACAGGCAAACCCGCACGAATACAAGAGGAAAAGGGGGGGAGAACTTTATTAAGAGGTTGGTATCTCGGGCGCGCATTACAGAAAAAGACTTTTACCGTGAATATGTACAACAGAATTTACAGTGAGTGGGGAGGGACTGGGAGGGTGGTGGGGGGGAAGGTATAGGGAGAAGGACACGGGTAGGATTGGAGAAGGAGATAATAGAGATTGGTGGTGATGTTAGTGATAGAAGTGGCGAGGAGACGGAGAATTTCAAGGATAGAGAGAGACGGGAGGGTGGAAGGAGACGGCGGTTGGGTGGGAGGCGGGGGTGGGAGTGAGCGAGGGCGGGGCGGGCGGGAGGGAGAGTGGACGGGGCGGGGAGGGGAACGAGAAGGCTCCACACGATAGGTCCGCCGGTGGAGATGTACGCCAGCAGTCAGCAGACGGTGGACGTCGGCTTCGGTGGGCAGCTGAAGGCGAACCATAAACGTCGGGCCTTGAGCGTTGAGGATGCGGAAGACACGCCGGACCGGAATCCCTGCCTGGTGAAGATCGTGCAGAAGGTCAGGTTCAGCAATAGCAGGATCAACGCCACGAAGGACACAGCTGAACGACGGAGGCGGCGGAGCAGGCTCAGGGTCAGCAGATGCAGTTGCAGAGGCCAGCTGGGCAGTGGTGGCGGTATCCATGAGCTCCGGAGGTGGGAGGGAGGGACTCGGAACGGTCGTAGAGCGGGAAGAAGGGGGGGTAGACATAATGGGAGAGGGATGACTGAAGGTAAGAGTGGCAGAGGAAGAAGACGGGGAGAGACGAACAGAAGTGGTGACAATGGTGGTGGTGGTCGTTGACAGGGGGGGCGTGAGGGGAGTGACGGGGGGAGAAGGGGGGGGGGAGCGTCAACAGTGAGAGGGAAGTCGGGGTCTGAGGCCAATTGACGTAAGATATGGTCCGGCGTAGGAAGAGCTCGATACCCACGGTCGAAGAGTAGAAGGTCGCCACGGACGATAGCATAATAGGCCAGCTGGGGGTCGTGGAAGAAGACCACAACATCCGGTGACGGTTGGCCAGAGGAAGCATCCTGGAGACGGAGAACGAGTCGAACAGCGACCCCGGAGTTATACAGCCAATGTCGGATTGCCTCAGGAGAATAGGCGGTGTCCACGTTCTTGAGAAGACAGGAGGAGGCCATGGTGGGGGGGCGACAGCCAACGAGGCGTCAGCCCAATTGAGCTTGTGTGGGCCGGCTGAGAATGCGCCGAGACGAGCGCCACCCAGCCGCAAAAATACGTGGACAGGCGTAGAACGAGACGAGAACGTGAGGTGAATTTTGTCGTGATAAGGCCGTGTGCACTATGTAAACAAAACATTAATGGCCTGATGGTGATAGTAAGCCATCAAGCGAACATACACGAACGAAGAAGCAATTTAATACAGTGCTGTCAAAAGAAGAAGAGGTACAATTACAATACACGTAAAGAAGGGGAAAAGAAGCGGTAGCATATGATAATGGAGGAATAACATCAAGTAATAGTAATGTTAAGATCAGTTCACGAGAAAAAGTCTATGGAGTACAAGCGACAGGTTGTATAACAGAATGGTAAGAGATAGCACGTTAGTGCCATAAAACACGCAGTTAGGCAGCTTGAGAATAAGTACCACTGCCGTCAGGAACATTTCAAACAAGTAATCATACATAAAATAGCAAATGTAATGGGTAGCAGTGGTAAACGGATAGGGAAGCTACGTGATTGGGGGTGGAATAATATGATATGTACCTGGAATTCTATTATTATTAAAAATATGAGTAGCTAATGGAGATAGTGTAAGCGCTTCAATGATCGAAGGGTTGTGATTGGAGTGACCAGTTTGAAGATATTTAAGTCGAAGAATATGTAAGTGGGAGAGGATAGTGGGAAAAGTATAAAGAGGAATGAAATTGGCAGAAGGGGTGTCAAGGGGGAGGCGATAGGCAATGCGTAAAGCATGCCTATCCAGTTTAAGCAACTGTAGATAAAGGCGGCTATCAGCCGGTAGCCATGTCAAAGATCCATAGGTGACGATGGGACGGATGAATGTTTGATAGACGCGGAGCACTTGGGGCGGGCGAAGGCCCCAAGTACGACCAGAAGACGGAGAGCATAAAAACGGTGAAGGGAGCGTTTGTAGACATGGTTGATGTGATGATTCCATTTGAGGTTATTTTGAAATTTAATGCCTAGGTACGTGAGTAAGTTAGTCTCGGATAAAATAGTGTTATACATGGTTAAATGGACACGATTGCGAGGTCGTGTAATTCGCGATTTTTTCCGAAAAACGATAAGTTGGGTTTTAGTTGGGTTAATCGAAATGTGCCAAGAGTTGAACCAAGTTTCAAGAACGGTTAAGTAATTTTGGAGATGTTTAGTTAAAGTTTTAGTAGTGGGTGTTAAAGCTAAAATGGCGAGGTCATCGGCGTATTGATATAAACGTAACGGAGGATCAGGATGAGGGATATCGTGGGTATATAGGATATAAAGAAGAGGAGAAAGTGGAGAACCTTGGGCAACGCCAGCCGTTAACGGAAAAGGATAGGAAAGAGTGCCATGGATGTTGATCTGTGCCGTACGGCATGTCAGATAATTGTACAGAAAACGGATAATAGTAAAGGGAAGCGGGAGATGACGAAGTTTATAAAGAAGGCCGGGATGCCAGACCGAGTCAAAGGCTCGGTGGACATCGAGGCAAACTAATGCTGCTGTTTTTCGAGGTTGTAAGTAGGTATGAAGGGAGGCAGAGATATGAAATAAATGGTCATGCGTAGAATGATGAGGGCGAAAACCAGCCTGAGAAGTGGGGAGGAGACTTAAGGAATCGAGGTAGGAATTAATCCTTCGACTGAGGATTCCTTCAAGAATTTTGCTAAGAACCGGAAGTAAAGAAATCGGGCGGTAGGAGGGGATATCAGAAGGGGGTTTATTGGGTTTGAGAAATAGGAGAAGGGTGGCCTTACCCCAATGAGCGGGGTAGGCCCCAGTATACAGAATAAAAGTATAAATCGTACTGAGAAGATCAATGAGAAGGGAAGGCGCTTCTTGGATATGCCGGTAGGAGATTCGGTCACAGCCAGGAGAGGTATTCTTCCTATGTTTCAAATAATGACGGATATCGGAAGGTGTAATAGGAGCATTTAAGGGATGGGTATAATCGACATGGGAAAAATGTAGAAAAGAAGGTTGGAGGTCAGAGTGGTCAGGGTGAAAAAAGGTATTTATGAGATGTTCGTCAGGGTGGAGAAAATCAGGGTTCGAGGAAGGAGAAAAGACGGTCCGAAAATAATCTGCAAAGATATTCGCTTTGTCTTTATCAGTACGGGGATGGGTAGGAGCATGTAAAATGGGGTAAGTGGGGAGGGGCTTATTCGTTTTAGTGAGTTGTCGAAAAGTCGTCCAGAACTTACGTGGCTCATGATAATCATTTAAGTCGGTACATTTATCAGTCCAGAATTTACGTTTAATAGCCTTTATGTATGATCGAGCATGTCGTAAAGTGCGTCTGTGAAGCTGTAACGTAGTCGGGTCTTTGGTGCGAAGATAGGAATGATAATAGTCACGGGCAAGGTGAAGGAGGTGTAAAGCCTTAGGTGGAATAGGAGGTTTAGACGGATGGTAGGAGTGGCGAGGAATATGGAGGTTATCAGAAATGATAATGGCGCGTTCAATAGTCTCAATGAGGGAGTGGAGAGCGGGGATAGAAGTAGGGGGTGAGGTACCGTGGAGTATATGTTCGATAGTAGTACGATATTCCTGCCAATTAGCATGAGAAAAACGACGGGTAGGAGGGGGACGAGAAGATGAAACATTTGAACCCGAATAAACACCAGAAATAGTAATAAGGGCCGGAGCATGATCACTTTTGAGTGGAACAAGTTGTTGGATAGTTGGAGAAGAAGCCAAAGAGGGGGAAAGGAAAAGTACATCAGGAGTGGATTGGTTAACAGGTAGAGTATGAAAAGGGAAAGGATAATGTACACCCCGGAGAGTGTGACATAAATCTATGAAGTCACGGTGTTGTGTGGGTGTATAGGAAGTAACATTAATATCGGCTAAAATAATATAATCGTTAAATGTTGAGTCAATGTGTTGTATAAAATCGGTGGGGGCTGAAAGACCAGGTGAAAGATAAAGAGTAGCTATAGTGATCGATTTGTGGGGAGTGAGTATTTCTAAGATGAGGTATTCTGAGAAGTTGTTAGGAAAATTATAATAATGTTGAATTACGGTGTATGTGCGACGAACGCCGATGGCGACGCCGCCGCGACCTTGACCAGGACGGTCAGCGCGGTAAAGTACAAATGGAGCAAATTTAGGAGTAAAAGCAGGCGTCAAAAAGGTTTCATTTAATACAAAAACGTCCGGGGTGTACATGGAAAAGGACATATCCAGAAGCGGAAGGTTGGCGCGAACTGATCTTACATTAGCATAATAGACCTTGAAGTTATCGCATAAAATGTACCGTACTCAGGGGAAAGAATGAAAAATGCATTCTACTCCCCGAGTATGACACATCCACATGTGTATTGAGCGCCAACCGAGCCGCTAGCTGGATTTGGGTAAGGATATGGGGACGGTGGGTAGGAAGGATATTCTGTAACACCATCGTGACAAAACGAATGATGTTTTCAGAGGTGGGGGGAAGGAGGACAGTATTGGATTGGGTAGTTGGGAGATCATGGGATTGTACTGGTACAGCGGTTTCTGGCTTGTTAGGTTCAGGGAGAGGTTTGTTTTTACATTTGTAACTAAAGGAAGGGTGTTCAAGGTTACAATTTACACACTTAGGGGTTGATTTATTGGGACAGACTTGTGTGAAATGCTCCCGACTGGAGCAAATGGCACATACCTCAGGATGATTACAAGGCGCGCCAGGAGCATGGTCATAGCGCTGACATTTGGAGCAGCGAATCCGTTGTGGAGGCGCAGATCTAGAAGGCTCCACCCTGTGACGCCGGCCGTAGATCAGCGCGCCGTCCCGCAACAGCGCGTCCAGCGTCGGGGTAGTCTTGCTGAGAATGCGTACCAAGGTTGTAGGACCATTTGCGTTCCGGATGCGATGGACTCGGTAGATGTCTAAGCCGTCGAGTATGAGTTGATCCATGATGTCATTATCGGTGTAGTCCTTGTCCACGCCGTATGCCACCACAGACATGATGGAAGATGGGCGGGCAGGTGGGTCAGGGCGAGGAGCAGGACTGCGCGAAGGCATGTTGAAGACCTTGGCGTTGGGTCCCAGTCGATTAATACCTATTTTATTGGTAAAATGGGAATAGTATGGTTTGCTGGTTTTTATGTTGAAGCCCCCTTCTCGGGCGCGTTGAATTTCAAGGTTATATTCCTCAGGATGCGGCGTATGGGCGTACAAGACAGTGTAAAGCGTCTTGATATTGGAGTGGGCGGCGTCCAGGTCTCGAAGCTTGAGAAGGTAGAAGGTCGGCTGGAGCGTGGCCTTGAAAGATTGGTCAATGGCACTGCGATTACGAATGTTCGGTGGCAGGGCAGGATTCAGCGCAGCCTGGGCGTACGATTTCATTCTGCCAGGCATAAACGGTGGAGGCTGCTGTTGTTGAGAGGTGGTCGGTGTCAGTTGCGACAGCGGTTCGATTCCCGCTAAAGGGTCAGCAATGGCCCTAGAAGCAGGATCGCGGTCACAAGAGGATGAGCGGCTGGAAGCAGGAGAAACAGCAGGCTTCGTGCCTGGAGCGTTGCGGATCTTCTTACGGCCCCCGGTTGTATCCGAGGCGTCCGAATCCGCCCGTCGTCGTGGCTGTTTGGTCTGCGTCACGTCCATGTCTGGTGATAGAGGTGGATCTGCCAATGGTGTAGAAGATGATTCGCTCATATCGTAGCTTCCTTCTGGTCTGGATGATGGTGTAGATTCGTTGTCGTTCAGAGTAGCCGGGCCGATCATTAGCCAAAACTGAGAGTGTATGCAGGTGAACTTATCAGAAGCCTCTTATGTGGCACAGTCTGATAACTGCATACGGGAGATAAAACTCCACAATGGAATTAATGCCCGCCTAGCAATTCCAAATGGTAATTCTAAATTCCCATGGAGGGAATTAGATATTTTTCCACCATAGAGCATATCAAAAATCAGATCAAAAATTAGATGTATGGCTTTTCAGGCATTTGCTCTATTAACCAGCATTTCGTCTTAGGCCTGACACTAGACTCATCAGAGTGGGATGTGTCAGACCCTACCCACTTATGCTGGGGTGTATGCAGGTGAACATCATCATCATCATCATCATCATCACAAGGTTGGTTCATTCCCACCCCCTGGGGAGTGGGCGGGCCATCAGCTCAACCAAGGAGCTCTTGGGCCGTTCGAAAAGGAAAAGTAAGAAATAAAGATAACAGTAATAGAGGTATGTACTGTACATACCGGAAAGGAAAATAAGACTAGAGTAGGCGCAGGGGCACCGGGACGACAAGGCGGAACCCAGGGGAGACCCGCAACGCACCCCGCCCAAGCCATCCCCAAAAACACCAGAGAAGAAGGAAAAAATGAGACCACTACTCGGTGTCTCGGGCGCGCATTCAGAAGAGGAGAATACAGAGTATTACAAAAGCATGTTACATAGTTTATGCATGTGCAAAAGGTGCGGTCGGTAGGAAGGGGGAGGAAGGGTTTGGGTAATGTTGGAGGAGAAGATAGTAAAGGGTGGTGGTAATATTCGTAATGGAGGTGGCAAGAAGTCGTAGAAGGTCAAAAGTAGGGTATGGTAAAAGGGAAAACTGTGGGTGGAAACCAGGAAGTGGAGGGTTTGTCGGTGGTGGGGTGGGTGGCGGCGAGGGCGTAGGAGAAGGAGGAGACGTGAAACGGGTAGAGCCAGCAGGCCGCGGTGGGGAGCGAGAACGCTCCACGCGATGGATTCGTCCTCGAAAACGAACGCCTGTAGTGAGAAGATGGTCGACGTCAGCAAGAGAGGCGAGGCGAAGGCGGACCATAAAAGTCGGGCCATCAGTGTTAAAGATTCGAAAAACCCGTCGGACAGGGACACCCTCCTGTTGTAGTTCATGTAGGATATCCTGATCCAAGACGTCGGGTGCAATCCCACGGACGACACAGCTCGGTGAGAAGAGCGGCTGAGGGGCCGGCGTCGAGGGTTCTTCAGTTCCTTGGGAGACGGGTGGAGCTACGATGGTGACATCCAGGCGATGAGCAGCAGACGACTGGGAAGTAGTTAGGGTCGAAGTGCAGGAGGTCGTGGCTGTGGACATGATAGGGGAGGGATGACTGTACGTAACAGTAGAGGGAGAGGTGGACGATACGCAGGAAGTGGCGAAAGAAGGGGAAGGATGAACGGAAGCGGTGACAGCAGTGACGGTAGTAGTGGCCAGAGTAGGGGAAGGCAATGGAGAACAAACGGAGATAGTGGTAGGCGGGGCAGAGGAGGGAAAGTTACGGATAAAATCAGGATCGGAGGCGAGTTGCTCTAGGATGTGGGCCGGAGTAGGGAGAACTCTATATCGTTTATAGTAGAGGTATAAATAGCTGGAGTAGATGGTGCACCTCGCGAACCCTGGTGGACGAAAGAAGACCACGATATCCGGAGAAGGTTGGCCCGATGAGGCATCTTGTAGGCGTATGACCATAGTTGTAGGGGTATTGTTATCACACAGCCATTGGCGAATTTCAGATGGAGAAAAGTCAGTGTCCACATTCTTGACGAGACAGGAATTAGACAGCATGTTGAGGGAAGGCGACAGCCAACGAGGCGTCTGCCCATGTGTTTATTCTTGGGCCGACTGAGCCGCAGCAAGAAAGAGCGCCACCCAGCCGAAAAAATGCGTGGACATGCGGAGTACGAGGGATGCACGTGAACTTATCAGAAGCCTCTTATGTGGCACAGTCTGATAACTGCATACGGGAGATAAAACTCCACAATGGAATTGCAGTTATCAGACTGTGCCACATAAGAGGCTTCTGATAAGTTCACCTGCATACACCCCAGCATAAGTGGGTAGGGTCTGACACATCCCACTCTGATGAGTCTAGTGTCAGGCCTAAGACGAAATGCTGGTTAATAGAGCAAATGCCTGAAAAGCCATACATCTAATTTTTGATCTGATTTTTGATATGCTCTATGGTGGAAAAATATCTAATTCCCTCCATGGGAATTTAGAATTACCATTTGGAATTGCTAGGCGGGCATTAATTCCATTGTGGAGTTTTATCTCCCGTATGCAGTTATCAGACTGTGCCACATAAGAGGCTTCTGATAAGTTCACCTGCATACACCCCAGCATAAGTGGGTAGGGTCTGACACATCCCACTCTGATGAGTCTAGTGTCAGGCCTAAGACGAAATGCTGGTTAATAGAGCAAATGCCTGAAAAGCCATACATCTAATTTTTGATCTGATTTTTGATATGCTCTATGGTGGAAAAATATCTAATTCCCTCCATGGGAATTTAGAATTACCATTTGGAATTGCTAGGCGGGCATTAATTCCATTGTGGAGTTTTATCTCCCGTATGCAGTTATCAGACTGTGCCACATAAGAGGCTTCTGATAAGTTCACCTGCATACACCCCAGCATAAGTGGGTAGGGTCTGACACATCCCACTCTGATGAGTCTAGTGTCAGGCCTAAGACGAAATGCTGGTTAATAGAGCAAATGCCTGAAAAGCCATACATCTAATTTTTGATCTGATTTTTGATATGCTCTATGGTGGAAAAATATCCAATTCCCTCCATGGGAATTTAGAATTACAATATTTATAATGATCCGATCGTCCCGTGAATCAAACTTTCACCAAATTCTGTAATGTCACTACGACTATCAATACACCTCACATAGTCTTTCCTACCGCGTACCGATAAATTGCGCATTAACACGCCCCAACAAAGGCTAGTACGACGTGTTCTACAGTCCTGGAGATGAGATTGATTGTGTGGCCTAGGAATCAATATCATTTGATCCGATGCGGAAACCAAATTGATCAGTAGTTTAATCACTATCAGCGATCAAATTTCAGCACTCCTCCCTGTTATTCCCCGTTCGGCTTCTGGGTTTTCGGTTTTCTGCTGGCGTGGGTACGCTACTGGTGATTACATTATCCCCAGCGGCGTAATTTTATCCACAAAGATATCTTAAGCTCACTTGTAATTTTGGTAAGGATCTAGTACTCACAATTTTGACATACCACTGTTCCCTTATATAATTAAGGCGATTTTCTAGGAATACACCATCTAAAATCACAATGTCAAGTTGGCATTACTGTGATCCGGCCATTGTTTTTAGGGCGGAGCTATACAGATATATCTCCCTTCCTTGTCCTCCCTTGGCTCATGCTCTCACTTTGGGGTTTTTTCAAGCCATGAAACTCTTGACTTCGGCACCACCCAGTCGGATGTGTTGCGCAATATGAAGCAACCTTTCTTCCATACGGACAAATAAGATCGAAAATATGTCTGCTTCCCTTACCGGTAAATTATTTTCTGAATTAATATCCAAATTACCGATACGGTTACAATACCATGCGTCTACATTATCTGTGATTAGTACCACCATGCGAGGAACACCATGAGTCTAAGTTACCTGTCATTAGCACCACTATATGAGGAACACTATGGCTCTGCTTTACTAGTGATTAGTACTATATTATGAGGGGCCGTTGACCTTGATTTTGGACTTCTTTGGACGACAAGCGTCATCTCAGGAAGTAAGGTATGATTGTTTCGATTCGTGGTCATTTTTTCATCATAATTCGTTTTTGATTCTAGTAAGTGGATACGTTTGAAAGTTTTAATTACTGTTTCATTTCGTTGCACCTCGTACCGTTACGGGCTGATGACCTAGCTGTTAGGCCCCTTTAAACAACAATTATGATTATTATTATTATCGTATGGCAGTTACTAGCATAATCTGTAAAAATATATAATTAGCATACAAATTAAAATATCGAGGTAATTAAACTAGACAATCAGTCCACTGCACTTGGTGTCAATTCATGCAGAGTCCGTAAACCGTCCTTAAATGCTGACAGTGGACACCTCTCAACAACATGAAGCAATGTCTGCTTCTCAGCACCACACTCACACGCAGCACTTTCACAATATCCCCACTTTTTCATCAATCATGATCATCATCACAATCCACTCACGAAGAAAACACGTTTCTCCATCTGTGTTGTGAAAGCTTGCTGCGTTGTCTCGGGAATTGAAGATGCCAATGGTCATATAATTGGGATATAATTAAGCAATGAAAATGCCAAGGACATTTCTCCGGCCATTGCTGACCGCTCCGTCTTGGGCTTCTTTTGCAAAACTTTGCTCCGAAGGAGTTACACGTTTTCTGTTGCCCAGCGACGTTATACTCTATGTATAATATTGTTATTATTGGGGAACTGGGCAGTGTAGCACTTCAGCTGCTTGTCTATCATCCCGCTGACCGTGGATTGATTCCTAGTGAAGCTGGGGTAAGATTTTCAGTTAAAAATCCCATGGTGTCAGGAAGGACATGCGACCTTAAATCCCCGCCCACAACTTTCATTCCTCAGTTCACGCAGGGACCCTGCGCAAGCGGGATGAGCTGCGGAAGGTAATTATTATTATTATTATTATTATTATTATTATTATTATTATTATTATTATTATTATTATTATTATTAAAGCCCAGATTTGTGTGCAGTAACAGGTTAGATTGCAAACTAATTCGCTTAGTAGGAAGTGTGAGCCACCCGCTCTCTTCCGCAATGTAGCAAGAGTAACATAAACTCTAGGGGTTCTCATTGGCCGTACCCCTAATGATTATGTAAACCCCATAGCACGGTCGTTGTGAACGTGGACTATGCATGCTACTCCCTTCAGGAAGTTTGCATACCAACCTATTTATGCATCAAAATCCGGGCTCTAATTGTCATTATTGTTGTTACATATATTTATCCGGGACTGCAGATGTATGAAAGGGCTTGGGATGAACGACTGGACAGGGTACCATTTAGAGTGAAATTTGCTGTAACAAATGTTTGGAAATTGTATTTCTTTCCTCATAAAACGCAAATAGATTATTTTAACCATTTAACAAGAACCAGGAGAACCTAGGGGCTCATTTATAATATTAAGAAATAACACTGAGCTCGTCAGCTCTGAGAACACACCGAACTTGGTAGTCCTTAATCAGGTATAAAACTTAATGGGAGGAAACTCCCAGTTATTAACCTACATATCAAAAAAGCATGATTGCTCCTAACAGGTAAAACATAATAGAGTCTGAGTTCTTATTATATAGAGGCTAGCCTCAATAAAAGGCTAGGTTGCTCGTTACCTCTCGTCTTTTATGGTAACCAACTTGGTCACTCCATTACATTGTGTTTATCAAATAATTTTGCCCATCGTGGGCTTATCATTTACGAGAATTACAAAACAGTGAAATACTGTCCCCATACTGTGAAATACTGCTTAGGTACAGTTACTCGCAAAACCACTATAGCCTACATACACAGGGACATATTACCCATACTACTAGGCTATTTGAGAGAGAGAAGAAGAAGGAAAATGTACAACAATACAGGCCGATAATAAAAGTCAAGGAGGCTAAACACCAGCACGCCTGAAAGGAATATTACGGAGAAATACTAGAACATGAAAGGGCTTAAGGCCCAATGATACAGAGATCAGTCCAATGCCAAGAGGGTGAATAAAAGGGAAAATATTAAAGGCCGAGAAAAAATTTCAAAATTTAGAAATTTATGAATGGTCACCCAAATCAAACAGATGGGGAGGATTTCGAGGATAACCGCTCCTGCTCCATTATATTCAATTCATTTCCCAGTAGGGAATATAAATTTGAATCCGAAGACTGCGCAGAAAGTAATATATTACATCGAGAATGAAAAGCTTACCTATTATATTCTGAAGAAAAACGCTGAAATCTTCCCCGCACATCACGCGCCAGCACAATCACATAATTAGGTTTATTTGTCATAAACGCTGGTTCTGGGTCTTCTTCAAGCCAGCCGCCCATACCTCCTGCCCTGTCTAACCTCCGTCAAGTCGCGTACGCAATAACCGAAGCAATATCAGACTAGAAGGCTTGAATACGCTCGGCTTAATGAGATAAACAGGGGAAGTTCTAGACTATTTTAGATCGAGAGTGGTGATAGGCTAAGTTTCCTTTCAAAAATTGGTTATATCATTTCGTTACTGGCATGTGATAGTTTGCGTTAGGGGAGGAACCCGGTGTAGAGTTGACAACTTCGGCATATTAAAAAGAATAATAAGTAAATGGGTTAACCAACTACATCAAATTTAATGTCTGTGGATTAACTGGTATCACGTTTAAAAGCTTTACACTGTGTTAACCAGCGTACGTACCAGTCTACATGCTACCTACGTTCAATTACATCAAATAATCATTCCCATACGAATCATTGCCGTACGTCTACATTGTACATATGAAAAAATTTATTATTAGCTACGTGGGAGGAGTCAAACTAGAAGTATATGAAATTTGCCCGTGAACTTCTGATTGAAAATAAATTAGGTCCTCAGCTGATTCATAGGGAAATCTGAAGGCCTCTGCAATACGGGTAAAGGAGACCCGGCCTCCCATGCTTCCACCCAAAAGCCGCCCTTAGTCCACAGTATCTTTCGCCTGTTGTGAGAGGTGACTAAAAGGGGCCCCGGGGCTCTTAACTAGGGAGCGTGAGTTTTACCGACCACGGGGCCCTTAGCTGATTTGCGACATGCCTTCCACTTACTTGTACCGGGCTTCTCACATTCATCTATCCTATCTGACCTCTCTTGGTCAACTCGTATTCTTTTCCAACCTCGGCGGTATTATGTTTAGATGCCTAGGGAGTATTTCATATTTACTTCCTTCATGACCTTTAACCATACCTTAATTCTTCAAAGTATGGGACCTCTTCCATTTTTCCTCCGTTAGCACCACCTCGTGCGTTTTTTAGACCTGACCATATCTGCATGAAATTCTGTAGAATTATACGACTTTGCCAGGATGATACTCGTCTTTTGTAGATCTGAAGAGGTCCCGATTCTTGGCTACGGATCTGCATATTGTTTTTATTCCTTATGCCTTTAGCGGCTTCCCTGTGAGGTAGATAGTTTGCTCACGTACGACACGTGCGTTGCCAGTGGCTTATCTTTCTCTTGTCTGGCGTGTGGGAAGTAACAAGGAATGATTAATTCCAGTATAAAATTTCACGTTCTTACCAGTTTGTTTCCATGTGGTGCATTTCGTTATATTCTCTCATATAAACAATGTGGCTGAATGGATAAAGTAATTGTTCATGGACATATTTCATTGGTAAATTCGTAATTGTGGGTAACATTTAACGTAACTTAGGATCATACTTTAAATATTTTTCTTCAATATAAATCCAAACCCTATCCATCACTATCTTTGGTGTTGCAGATTGTTGTATTTAGATCTTGACAATAAAGGGGACCAATGACAGAAATTTTGTGATTTTCTCTTTAAAAAAATCAATTTTCTGAATTATCGTTCAAAAAGCACTCCAAACCTTCTATTATCGAAAGCTGTCAGAATGTTTCAAGTTCCACCATTTTTAAAGGTTGTACGGACATCTTTGAAAAGCTTCCGCATGAGCAGGCCTATTTGACTCTCTCTGTCACGCCCAGCTCACTGTATCACTGTATCGTAAATTTTGCCGTCCCCTTTTGAATTTGAATTTGGCTCCAATGTTTGATAAATTATAGTAGCATGGTGTCGGCGCTTCACGATAATCAACTGTTCACCACACAATCTTTATAAATACTGTTGTCAATGGCCTATTTTGAAACTTCTCTTCTGCAGACTTACTGCTCATACCAGAAAACTATAAACATTGCTAGAGTTAACTAATTACTACAGGCATGCTATAGTTATTAATTCACCAGGTGTAGCTAAGGTAAGGAGGTCCATTTATGCCACCCATAACCATTAAATATCTACAGACACTAAACCACAGCACACAACATGACCACCAGGTAAAGAATCATGGTTTCCCATTTTCACACCAGGCAAATGCTGGGGCTGTACCTTAATTAAGGCCACGGCCGCTTCCTTCCCACTCCTAGCCCTTTCCTGTCCCATCGTCGCCGTAAGACCTATCTGTGTCGGTGCGACGTAAAACAACCAGCAAAAAAAGAAGAGAATCGTGGTGTTTTGTAACCGCCAGCTGGCTGAAGGTAAGCAGCCAGAAAGTCACAAAAAATGGGGTGCAAATTGTCCTCTGAAGTTGTCTGAAGATAGCTCCTATATACCAAAGGTTAGCCTCTGATCAACTCTTGCAGCGCTGTGCTAAAGCTAGGACTCAGAATCTAAACGAGTCACTCCATAGTGTTGTCTGGCACTTTTTCCAAAGAAGTATTTACTTCTAGGAATAAACTACAGTAGAATTAGGTGTTGTTATGGTTGTTATACAGTTTAATATGGAATGTGTAAGAGCACTTGCAACTGTACAGAAAGTCAGAGCGTAGTCTGTAATATTATCTGCACTGAAGAATGGCGAGCAGCAGGATGACCAACGTTGCAACCAGAGCTAAAAAAGAAGCAAGTGTGAAGAAAGAAAGAAAGAAAGAAAGAAAGAAAGAAAGAAAGAAAGAAGAGAATAGGGCATAAATTTCAGACAATTGCAGTGGAAGAGAAGCTGAGGAAGACTTAAGGGGTTAAAAACAGCGCAGGACAATTTAGAAGTGTTCAGGTACATTCAAATCTTTACGTGCTTTTTTCTCATCTTTCATTTTTTCAGTGCGCTGCTTACTGTAAAACGTTCCTTGCAGTGCAGTTCATGATTGGTTGTCACGAAACTTTCTGGAGATATACTAGTATGTTTAATTAACAAAACGTACCTTTAAAGAATTTTACATGTTGATTGGAAATAATGTTGCAAGCATTTGATAACGATTATGTAATTGTTTCTTTACAAATTAGCGAAACCGAAATTCCCAAAAAATAAAAATAGTACCATACATATATTAAATAAAATAAAAAGTTAAGTACGGTATATTTATGTATGTGTGTAAAATCTGTTTACAAATTTTGAAGTTGAAAAAGAAAAATTATGATGCAAGGGGCTTTTTAAGTGTGGCCCATCACAATATAACAAAAAGTTAATTAAATAAGAGTGAATTAACCTCATAATTGCAAACATTGTATATCAAGTAATATTTACTGTGCAAATGTGCTGCCAAGATTTCGTGCTGATATCTGCAAAATTGTAGGAGTTGAAAATTTAAGTCATCGGTCCTTTTAATATAGCAGGAAACTTCCCACACTGCACTTGTTATAGTAGTTGATAATTGCATTCATCTTTCATTATTCTTGTAATGGCATTACACTCCTTATCTGTCGTTGACATGTTTCATACGAATATAACATCTAGAAGTCCATTGCATCGCCGATGGAGGTAGCACTCACAGGATTGAAAATGCAGCGATTGATAAACGCAGGAACGAAGCACAAATATTGCTCCAGCGGTGCGCTTTGCAATCTACAGCATCTCAGCCAACTGACATGAACAATGAGAAAAATAATATTTACAATCCAACCATCCCTGTCTTCCTTGAGGGAAAATTTTTGTGACTGACTTTTGTTTGACACTAGGGGAACAATTCCCAAATCTTTTGTGAAATTGCGACAAAATTATCGAGAAATCTGAAAGAAAGTCGTAAATACAATCGAATACTCCGTCTCAATTCTTCGACGTCAGTTATACGGAGTTCATGTAATTTAACATTTAACAGTTGGACGTCGCACTCAACGAAGCTTGTCAAATCATCACTGTTGCCTACGGCCTTCGCCTTTGTAAAAATTGTACAGCCTTGCAGGGATCGCACCTCCTGACATTCGTCGGGAGATAGCTGCAAAGAGCGAGAAGAAAAACGTTGATAGACCTTTTCTTTCTTTTTCCTTTATGTTATGATCGTTATTGTTATATATATTTGCCTTTTGGTTGTATCTTTCGTATTTATATGTATATACTAAGCAATTACCCGCGGCTTCGCTCGCGTGGATTTCGTATTTTGATCAAAGTAATCGTTCCTCGGCATTGAACTAAGACATTAACTGAAAATTTCTAAAGTATAAAAACTCGCCGAAAATTGTGTTTCATTTATCCCAGAAATTCATTGTAAACCATGTTTGTGGTATTACCTTTTGAGGCTAAGACGTCCATGCGACATAGAACTGTATATGTGAGAAACAGTCTTCTAACAAGTCGAAAAAATAAATACATGATTATTTATTTTTAAAGGAGATTCCAAATACATATTGCCTCATGTGTAACATCTTCAGTTTTTGAGATATACATAAGTATCCCCATAAAAAGAATTCAACCTCTTGATCAGTCCTTCCCCCACACTCACCCCCATCTAAGTGTACTTTTCGAAAACAAAAATACATGTTTCTTTATTTTTAAAGGAGATTCCACATACCAATTTTCACGTCGGTAACATCTTCAGTTTTTAATATTTATAAGCACCCTCATAAAAAATTATTCAACTATTTTTCACTCCTTTTCACCCCCTGTTAAGTGCCTTCTCCGAAAAAAAGGGTACACGTTCCTGTATTTTTAAACGACTTTCCAAATACCACATTTCTTGTCTCTAACATGTTAAGTTTTTGACATATAATGTAGATACACCTGTACGCATTTTAAAACTTCACCCGATTTTCCAAATCTTTTCAGCCCTTTAATGGGTTTTCCGAAAACTAAGAAATACCTGTTTCATTACTTTTAAAGGAGATTCCAAATACTAGTTTTCATGCCTGTACCTCTGTAACACCTTCAGTTTTTGAGTTGAATGTATACTCATAAGAATAATTCAACTTCATCTTCCCTTCTTTCCACCCCTCTCCCGCCTTAAAAGTGGACTTTCCGAAAACAAAAAATACGCGATTCATTACTTTGAAAGGAAATTCAAAATACCAACTTTCACGTCTGTAACAGCTTCAGTTTTTACGATAAAGTATCCTCATAAACATATTTCAACCCCACACCCCTTTCGTCGATTTTTCGGGAAAAACAAATGCGTATTTCTTCATTATTAAAGTAGATTCCAAATACCAATTTTCACCTCTTTAACATTTCTAGTTATTGAGTTATAAGTATCCTCACACAAAGAAATCAATTAATTATTTTATTCATTCATTCCCCTTAAGGTGATTTTCTGAAGACAAAAGAACACGTGTTTAATTACTTTGAAAGAAGACTCCAAATACAAATGTTCATGTTTCTAACATCTTCAGTTGTTGAGATATAAGTATCCTAATAAAAATTATTCAACTCCTTTTTCACCCCAGCCCGTTAAGTTCACCCCTACCTCCGCCAAAAAATGCGTTTTTCTTTATTTTTAAGGCGATTCCAAATACACATTTTCACGTGTGTAACCTTAAGATTTTGAGATATAAGTTTTTCCAAAAAAAGAATACAATTTTTTCACTTCCTTTCACCCTCCACCTTAAGTGAATTTTCCGAAAACCAAAAATGTTGTTTCTTTATTTATAAAGGAGCTTCTAAACGCCAATTATGACCACTGTAACATCTTTAGTTTTGAGATATATGTATCCTCATAAATAGGAATTAAACTCCTTTCAAACCACCCCCGCCTCCAAGTTGATTGCACCCTTAAAATGCGTGCTCCTTTATTCTTAAAGGAGATTCCAACTACTAATTTTCACGCCTGTAACATCTTTAGTTTTAGAGATATAAGTATCCTCATACAAAGTATTCAACTAATTTTTCTATTAATTCACCCCCCCCACTTAAGTGGATTTTCCAAAGACAAAAGATTACGTGTTACTTTGAAAGAAAATTCCAAATACAAATGTTCATGTCTGTAACATCTTCAGTTTTTGAGATATAAGTATTCTCATGAAAAGAATTCAACTCCTTTTTCACACCCCCCCCCCCTCCGTTAAGTTGGTTTCCCCCACCCAAAAATGTGTGTTCCTTTAGTTTTAAAGGAGATTCCAAATACCAATTTCCACGTCTGTAACATTCAGTTTTGAGATATAAGTTTCTCCAGAAAAAGAATTCAATTGTTTTGACTTCCTTTCACACTCTCCCCTAAAGTGAATTTTCCAAAAACAGACAGTACCCGTTTCTTTAAAAGAGCTTCCAAATACGAATTATCACGACTAAAACATCTTCAGTTTTTGAGATATATGCATCTTCGTAAAAGGAATTCATCTCCGTTTTCACCCCCTCCCTACCAAGTTGTTCCCCCACAAAAATGCGTGTTTCTTTAATTTTAAAGAAATTCCAAATACCATTTTTCACGTTTATAACATCTTTGGATTTTTTGGTATATATATTCATACAAATAATTCAACTAATTTTTCAATTCTTCCACCCGCCTCCAGGGTTTCCCGAAAACAAAAGAATACGTGTTTCCTTAATTTTAAAGGAGATTCCAAATACCAAGTTTCATGTCTGCAACATGTTAAGTTTCTGAGACATACTGTAGATATGCTAATTTTAAAAATTCACCCCCTTTTTCAGTACCCCTTAAGTGGATTTTCCGAAGAAGTATTTATGTTACTTTTACAGGAAATTCCAAATACCAGTTTTCAAATCTGTAATATCTTACCTGCCTGAGAGAATTTGCAGATATAGTATTTTTTTAATCCACCCCGTTTGTCACTTCTATTCATCAGATTATCAAAAAACACAAAAATACGTGTTCCTTTATTTTCAAAGGAGATTCGAAATACCAATTTTCATGTCTGTAACATCTTCAGTATTTGAGATATGTCTCCTCATAGAAGGTGTACAACCCATTTCTCCCCATTTCTCACCCACTTATTGGGATTTTCCGAAAACAAAAAACACGTGTTTCCTTATTTTTAAAGGAGATCCCAAATACCAATTTTTACGTCTGTAAACTTTTAACATTTTGAGATACAGATATCCTCATTTTTAAAATTCAACTCCCTTTTCACCCCCTTAGCGCCGGTATATCCAAAAATCCTCTCTTAGTGAGCACCTACAACTTAACACAAACGTATCCCCAAAATGTCATTTCTTTATTTCCAGTAGTTTTGGCTCGGCGATGATGAATCAGTCAGTCAGTCAGTCAGTCAGTCAGGACAAGTTATTTTATATATCTAGATTAGTGCTTCTGATATGATAAATATATTTAACATGGTTAATTATATCCTATATATTTTTAAGATCAGTCTGACTTGTCATCTTTCACTAAAAATGACTGTGTATTATTGTGTCATTTGGCAAACCTAGAATGTACTGAGCCAGATTAAATACATGCAAATAAAATAAAAATTAATACGAGTAGTGGCAGCACTGTCGTCGCATTGTGTAGGAAAAATTTAGAACGCCGCTGTTGGCGGCATATGCAGAGTGGAGGTGGAGCTACAAACATAGTTGCGCTAATGCAGGTACTGGCAGACGAACAAGAGCGAAGTTGTCAATTTCATGTATCAAAACGGACCACCTTTAAGTGATGTTTTCGAATGAAGAGCAACGAGCATGGACGAGTATCAAGGTGGTGTGTGGAAGGTTCCTGGAGCAACATCCTAGGAATCAGCCTTACTTCCAAACACGTCCTTCATTGTTCTGTGCGACAATGCCCTATGTCACAATGCTGCTTCTGTAAGAGAATTGTTGGCACGGTAGAGTGGGAGGTCTTGGAACACCCTCTATATTCACCGGACATGGTTCGCTATGACTTCGATCTGTTCTCCAGACAATAGGAACCACTCCGAGTGACCATATATCAAGCAAGGGGCGCTCTGTCACTGAAGTCAACAAAGCGGCACTGTTACTGGTATCATGAGCCTTCCACAAATCTGGCGACGAGTACAACGTTGAAGGTCTGAAGAGGTACGGTGGATGTACAATAAAGAGTTTAGAACACAGGCACGTGTTGCCACATTCTGTTTCCAGCCCTCACCCTGTGAGGGGGGGGCTGTGGAAGAATACATTCATGGTATCCGTTGCCTGTCATAACGGGAAACTGAACGTTGATCCAGATGTTCATCAGTAGGAGCTGCCTGGCTGGCATTACTTCCAGTGTTAACTTCCTTATAGTCATATTTTCCATTCGACTGTCAACTCTCATCACTACGTTGATTTAACTTAATTCTGAATTTACTAAGTTAATAGGTTTTATTAACGTTTTCTCATATTCATCGTTAGCATAAGTATTGTTAGTAATATCTTGAATATCAGTTTCATAAAAGGGGTCAGTAAAATTATTGCCTTTATCTTCGCTTGACATCCAGATTCAGTATAGTGTAGTTTATTCATTTTATTGTGTGTTAATTTGTTATTGTGTATTGCACCTATCCCGGGCTCATCGGTCATCATTAAAGCAGCACTCACAATAAATCAACTATCTGCAGTGCCTCCATTTCCACGTCAGTCTGATTTATACCTGACTATCATTGACACCTCCATCTCATCTTGTAATCATCTCGTAAACATGCACCTAGGAAGGGCGTACCGTTCACTTATTGTCGATACCTGCTGGTATCTCTTATATTACTGCACAACAAACATATGATTAAATATATACACTGGGATGACACCGCTCGTGAAACAAACACAAGTATTCGGTATCTTTCATGGTGGTGAAGTATTTAACGAAGCACAGTTACGCACATTCCCATAATCATGAAAATCATATCGGCGTATTTTGCATATTATATTTTACTTGACTACCTTAATGAATTATCACAGCATCACCCACGCTTGTTTCTCTGGGATATCTTATCATACCATATCACAAAGCGGACCCAAGCAACGTTGGTTTCCTGTAGTACACCATTAACTTCATCGAATAATATAATCCCTTGAATATAAACACAGGGATAAAGAGTAATCACCTGAAATTACAACGATAAATAATACACTTCACACACAAGAATGCATACAGAAACTGTAATCCAAGGTTGTCAATACTACATGGTATTGAACCGATGTTCTTTGAGCTTCGGGTGCACGTCAGAAAACCCTATCTTCGATCTTGTTTAATAAAAAATGGGTAGAATCACTTCATCTAATGAAACATCGAGTCTACGACGCTGGTGGTAATATATAATTGGCATGTGAATCTTAATACGGTGTTAAGGGGGAGCGGACTTCTCGTGTGAATGTTACGAGCATTTGACAGCCGAGCGAACCCATCTCCAGGCTCAGCATTTCTTCGCGCTAGGGGTTCGTAAATCTATCTCTGAGGGCTAGCCTGCATTTACAGCTGGGAGAACGACTTTCTCTTTCACTTCTCACGTATTTCGCCCTGTCCGGCACATCATTACTTATTGCTACCAAATATCATTTTATCAATGTCCCGGCCATATTGAGCCTTACTATGATTCCAATATTCATATTATTCGTTCATTCTTCCGGTCTGTCATCTCAAACACTGTCACACGAACCGCCTCTTCTTCCCCCACACACTAGTATCTCAAACGACATTGTGCATTCATTTAGAAGACTCTATTTCACAATGTAATTTAACTAACCACCACATCACTCGCAAATTATATTTATCATGGATCGCACCCCAAGTCGTGCCTTCATCTTCATCTGGTTAGCAGCCTTAAGATTAAAAGGGAGTGTAACACTTGCCTTACTTGTGAAGCATTGAAACAAATAATACTTGAAATATTATGACGACTCACAACGACTAATGGAGCTGTAGTGACTTAAAACGTCTTTTGAAGTATTAATCCCATCTTTAAAATGCTTCACACACAGCAAACACTAGAGTCATTTTAATTAATTCGCGCAAGGAATTCCACTGGATAAAACTGTGATTACCCCAATCATAGAAGAAAACCATATACAGACCTATTAATAAAAAGCTTCACTCCATTCGAAACACGCCTATGGCGCTCACCTATCCTGTAGATATTTATATGTTAGAGAAAATGTAAATGCACAGCTTTTAACATTTTACTGGCGTGATGAAATTCATGCTTAGAAAGATGGAAGGTACTTAAAGTTTCTGCTTGTAATCGGCTGTCATTCAGAGGGTACACCTGGGGGATTTAACTGCCATCAGGAAGCCTCGTTAATGGAGAGTCCTCGGTTTATCTTATTCTTCTTATGGGTCCCGTACATGATGACTTGATCTGCAAACTGCCATTGGACGTTCTGGGCGGTGCCTGATGAGATGAATGCTGGCACAAGGCACGACTCTCGTAGATTCCTTTCCTGGGTTCGACGAGTACTCTCGTAATAGACAAATGGGAAATTTGTTAACCTGCTATGGCTAGACACACTCCTGGACTCAAGTGAACTAACCGAGTAACGATAAAGTCCCTGTAATTCGCTAACCATTTCCATTATGTAACGCGTCACAGTTAGTGATTTCCGCTGTTTTAGATGAGCACCACATTTCCGTTCAGACACTATTCCCTGGCTACACTAGCACTTCCAACTAATTCGATTACCGACACTGCACTCGCCTTAATCACGGCAACTAATCATTCGTAGAACGTATCGACATCTCACTACATTCAAGTAATCAACAGAAGCTACCCGCTCTTTTAATGTTATGCGCATGCGTCGCTACCAATTCTAATAGTCTGCATTCCCTGAATATGTTACAACGAATTTACAGGCTCTTATATTCGCACATCACAAATCATTGTTTTACACGACAGACTAATTATGTCACATACGTATCACCTGAGCACGGAATACATTTCCATCTACCACAGTTAGTTTAAATTTAATAGCACATAACATTCTTCCGTACATATGAGCAACACCTGGTTCACTATGAATGGCGGCGTTTTAACCGTGAAGGTATAAAGACTGCTTCAGAATGGAATATTATAGTCTAGTTGGGGTTTCTTATATAGTGAAACCGGCCTATCGGCTGTAGAGGTGGTAAGCTCTACCCCCATCTGAGAGATTGATCCGTTAGTAATGACTTTTCAGAGTCGAATGAGTATTCGAATTGTAACCCTTAAATTCTACTTTCCACTGATCGAGTTTTATTCAAATCGCATCGTTGGATCTCTCGCAATCTTCTAAGTGTTCTCTTGAAAATTCGCTGTTCAGCTATTACATCCTGGAATTCACTCACTTCATTCGAGCGGCGCGACACAAATGCCTATCTGTTTCTTATTTACGCACATCAGTCTAAGGTGCGACATTACCGATACACTCTTTTAGTAGTACATTTTCTGACATCATTAATTTGTATAAAATATGCCGATTCAAATGAATCCTTATTCATATATTTCCAAAGCTTGTATCAATACATTTATTATTATTATTATTATTATTATTATTATTATTATTATTATTATTATTATTATTATTATTATTATTATTATTATTATTATTATTATTATTATTCAGAAGTGAACACTATGAGTTGGTGAATGTGCAGGAAAATCGCTGAGAGTTTCCAGTTCGTGTGATAAAGAAACTGCAAAGACTTCGCCTCCTGATTTAAAGGTTTCCCAGCACTTGGCGTGCTATCCTTTTCTCTGTCTACTGATAGGGGGGGGGGATTTCAAGGACTCACTGTACTGTGCTCCCTTTTTCTCTGTAAGCGAAACTAGACCTCCACTCTCCGAGCTGGCGCAACTCCACTCGTATCCCGGTCTGGCGAAAAGTGTTCATTACGATGTTATATGTCGTAGAATGTCGCGGAAAACGGCATATATTATTAGATGGATCTCATGACATGCCTATGAACGTGATATTGAACGGTTACTTACTTACTTACTTACTTACTTACTTACTTACTTACTTACTTACTTACTTACTTACTTACTTACTTACTTACTTACTTACTTACTTACTTACTTACTTACTTACTTACTTACTTACTTACTTACTTACTTACTTACTTACTTACTTACTTACTTACTTACTTACTTACTTACTTACTTACTTACTTACTTACTTACTTACTTACTTACTTACTTACTTACTTACTTACTTACTTACTTACTTACTTACTTACTTACTTACTTACTTACTTACTTACTTACTTACTTACTTACTTACTTACTTACTTACTTACTTACTTACTTACTTACTTACTTACTTACTTACTTACTTACTTACTTACTTACTTACTTACTTACTTACTTACTTACTTACTTACTTACTTACTTACTTACTTACTTACTTACTTACTTACTTACTTACTTACTTACTTACTTACTTACTTACTTACTTACTTACTTACTTACTTACTTACTTACTTACTTACTTACTTACTTACTTACTTACTTACTTACTTACTTACTTACTTACTTACTTACTTACTTACTTACTTACTTACTTACTTACTTACTTACTTACTTACTTACTTACTTACTTACTTACTTACTTACTTACTTACTTACTTACTTACTTACTTACTTACTTACTTACTTACTTACTTACTTACTTACTTACTTACTTACTTACTTACTTACTTACTTACTTACTTACTTACTTACTTACTTACTTACTTACTTACTTACTTACTTACTTACTTACTTACTTACTTACTTACTTACTTACTTACTTACTTACTTACTTACTTACTTACTTACTTACTTACTTACTTACTTACTTACTTACTTACTTACTTACTTACTTACTTACTTACTTACTTACTTACTTACTTACTTACTTACTTACTTACTTACTTACTTACTTACTTACTTACTTACTTACTTACTTACTTACTTACTTACTTACTTACTTACTTACTTACTTACTTACTTACTTACTTACTTACTTACTTACTTACTTACTTACTTACTTACTTACTTACTTACTTACTTACTTACTTACTTACTTACTTACTTACTTACTTACTTACTTACTTACTTACTTACTTACTTACTTACTTACTTACTTACTTACTTACTTACTTACTTACTTACTTACTTACTTACTTACTTACTTACTTACTTACTTACTTACTTACTTACTTACTTACTTACTTACTTACTTACTTACTTACTTACTTACTTACTTACTTACTTACTTACTTACTTACTTACTTACTTACTTACTTACTTACTTACTTACTTACTTACTTACTTACTTACTTACTTACTTACTTACTTACTTACTTACTTACTTACTTACTTACTTACTTACTTACTTACTTACTTACTTACTTACTTACTTACTTACTTACTTACTTACTTACTTACTTACTTACTTACTTACTTACTTACTTACTTACTTACTTACTTACTTACTTACTTACTTACTTACTTACTTACTTACTTACTTACTTACTTACTTACTTACTTACTTACTTACTTACTTACTTACTTACTTACTTACTTACTTACTTACTTACTTACTTACTTACTTACTTACTTACTTACTTACTTACTTACTTACTTACTTACTTACTTACTTACTTACTTACTTACTTACTTACTTACTTACTTACTTACTTACTTACTTACTTACTTACTTACTTACTTACTTACTTACTTACTTACTTACTTACTTACTTACTTACTTACTTACTTACTTACTTACTTACTTACTTACTTACTTACTTACTTACTTACTTACTTACTTACTTACTTACTTACTTACTTACTTACTTACTTACTTACTTACTTACTTACTTACTTACTTACTTACTTACTTACTTACTTACTTACTTACTTACTTACTTACTTACTTACTTACTTACTTACTTACTTACTTACTTACTTACTTACTTACTTACTTACTTACTTACTTACTTACTTACTTACTTACTTACTTACTTACTTACTTACTTACTTACTTACTTACTTACTTACTTACTTACTTACTTACTTACTTACTTACTTACTTACTTACTTACTTACTTACTTACTTACTTACTTACTTACTTACTTACTTACTTACTTACTTACTTACTTACTTACTTACTTACTTACTTACTTACTTACTTACTTACTTACTTACTTACTTACTTACTTACTTACTTACTTACTTACTTACTTACTTACTTACTTACTTACTTACTTACTTACTTACTTACTTACTTACTTACTTACTTACTTACTTACTTACTTACTTACTTACTTACTTACTTACTTACTTACTTACTTACTTACTTACTTACTTACTTACTTACTTACTTACTTACTTACTTACTTACTTACTTACTTACTTACTTACTTACTTACTTACTTACTTACTTACTTACTTACTTACTTACTTACTTACTTACTTACTTACTTACTTACTTACTTACTTACTTACTTACTTACTTACTTACTTACTTACTTACTTACTTACTTACTTACTTACTTACTTACTTACTTACTTACTTACTTACTTACTTACTTACTTACTTACTTACTTACTTACTTACTTACTTACTTACTTACTTACTTACTTACTTACTTACTTACTTACTTACTTACTTACTTACTTACTTACTTACTTACTTACTTACTTACTTACTTACTTACTTACTTACTTACTTACTTACTTACTTACTTACTTACTTACTTACTTACTTACTTACTTACTTACTTACTTACTTACTTACTTACTTACTTACTTACTTACTTACTTACTTACTTACTTACTTACTTACTTACTTACTTACTTACTTACTTACTTACTTACTTACTTACTTACTTACTTACTTACTTACTTACTTACTTACTTACTTACTTACTTACTTACTTACTTACTTACTTACTTACTTACTTACTTACTTACTTACTTACTTACTTACTTACTTACTTACTTACTTACTTACTTACTTACTTACTTACTTACTTACTTACTTACTTACTTACTTACTTACTTACTTACTTACTTACTTACTTACTTACTTACTTACTTACTTACTTACTTACTTACTTACTTACTTACTTACTTACTTACTTACTTACTTACTTACTTACTTACTTACTTACTTACTTACTTACTTACTTACTTACTTACTTACTTACTTACTTACTTACTTACTTACTTACTTACTTACTTACTTACTTACTTACTTACTTACTTACTTACTTACTTACTTACTTACTTACTTACTTACTTACTTACTTACTTACTTACTTACTTACTTACTTACTTACTTACTTACTTACTTACTTACTTACTTACATATACTCTTCAGCTGTTCGTTCCTGTGACTTGACGTCATGAACCGGCATGCCATCATCTGTTTTTTGCTCGAAGTACTTATATATTTAAATACTTGCTCTCTGGCTTGCTTTTGCAGACCTTTACGCTTATACTCTTCACCTTCAATGATTTAACATACGAATTTTCTGTTAACGTCGTGAAATTATAACGGTACATTTTCTATAAACTTTACGTTGAGTATTTACCTACCTGTGACAAGCTCAAGACGTTTACTAACTTTATATGCATTCTACGGAGTAATGACGTAACTGCGCAAAACCTCGCTAACCAGGGCCGTCATCGCACTATAGTACCTCTACAGGATCACACAAAATTTGTGATACGAATTCCGATACAAGTAGCATTTGCTCCTACACATCCCAGTTATGCAAGCTGCCAAACTTTGTAGTCTTCACCCACATGTGATCGTCTAGCACGACTGCTACATTTGAATGCTTGTGCGCTCAGTTCTCTCCCTTGATTGGTTCGCTGGAAGTCGAGTGAGGAGGCGGTAATTAGGTTACGTCGCTCAAAGCCCGGTTCAGGCTGAGCTGAGGTGACCATAGCTAGGATCCTCTTAAGCCATTCAACCGACCCCAAAATCTTACTCTTAAAACGGGTCGTAAGGACCAAGAAGCCGAAAATATGCTACAAACATCGCGGACCTTGGCCTCACTTACGACCTGTTTTAACATAAAATAGAAACTGTTTCGGTATTCTCCTAATTTAATATAATTCTCTCACTAAATCTCAAAATTAATCCCATGAAAGGGGCCGTTTGTAAAGAAGGGAAGTCTCCCCCATCCCCCATCGCTCCGTAAATAGCTACTGACTCAACATTAGAACCCATCCCTCAGCGAAGAGGGGGTTTCTTCTCAGACGGGAGGGGGTAACGCTTCTCAGAAGGATTGTTTCTTCCCCCGCCAGTGCAAAACCAGAGATTTCTCCGACGAAACAGATGAGAAAAGGAGCATCGTTTTTGCTCTGGGACTTTTAGGTACTCGCCCCCGAAAACAAAACAAAAAAATTCGCAGCCAGGGGACACTCGTGAACTCGCTCTCAATATATCTATATATATCGCAGCCAGGTTCAGGCTGAGTTGCTCCTTCAAAGATCTTGCGATGAAATGGTGGAACCCGCCGCAAGAGCTCGGCTATGCTATATTCGTTTTCACTTCAAGAATTGTCTCCTTGCTTTTATCATAAACCATCAAGAATATCTCATTTATGTGCATAAAGAATACATTACGGATTTGTATTTCGACACTATCGGCAGCCCTGATGATTGCTTTCCGTGGTTTCCGATTTTCACACCAGGCTGTACCTTAATTAAGGTCACGACCGCTTCCTTCGCACTCCTAGCTTTTTCCTCTCCCATCGTCGCCACAAAACTTGTCTCTCTCCGTGCGACGTAACGAAATATCTTGTATACAAGATGCCAGTGATCTGTTATTTTCGGGAGTGCTTTTTCTTCCATTTTTACTTTTTCCTTAATATTAGACGTAGTTGTTTTCGGTTTCTTTCGCAATTTGCTTTGTTGCCTTTATTACGGTGTTGAAGGCTCTTGCGCTCATTGATATGGATATTGCACGGTGGTTGGATTCGCTATCTATTGTGTGTGAAATCTGAGTGGGTTTCCTGTATATTTTATTTGAAAGATCGTCCTTATGTATTGCACCCGTCCACCTCCCGAGTCCCAGACTAGCATTTATCTCAGGGGTGTCGGTTCATTATTTAAATCATCAAATATAAATATAACGGCATAATAGAACACGGGGATGAACGGAGCAATTAAAATTAAAAGGGGGAAGGCTCGATTGTAACTTGAATTTAAGGACTCCATGATAGGACTAGGAAGTGACTGTTACTTTAAAAAGGGCATCATCTAACTACAATAAAAAGATTATGAGAGTGGTTTCCTTTGAAATAATTTGCCAGAAGGAGCGGTTTATTACGCCATTTGACGTATGAAACTTTGATACACTTGGCAACAACATTTGAATTTCCACACATGTTACATATATAAATCACTTGCCATACCGCAAGTGGTATCAATATCTTGCTGCGTTACTTCTGAAATAAAATGACATTTTGGAGGTATAATTTACGGATCGATTCCATTTGAATCGAACCGTTACTCAAGGATATAGCTTCCTTCTATCGGGAGCCCGAGCATAACCCATGTTACGGTCGGCTTCCCGATTTAACTAAGATGACGTACTCCGGCTATATACATTTTTCCGAGACCGGTACTCGGACTGGGTAATGTTTCTCGTGAATTGCGAAAACTGGATTCCACGGACAGTTCCTATCCTACGATATCCAGCTGGTGCCATACCAATGAATTAGCATTTACATATTATTTACATGTGATCTGAATTGTCACCAGTTAGCCTCAGTAGACTACTGCCACAGATGAGATAACGAGAAGCGGTGGGAAAATACCGTGCCAATGACCCCCCTCGCATCGCGAGCGACGTAAACAAACACGCCAAGTATACATCGTCCCATACGGAAACCGTACGATAAAGAGGTAAACAAAATGATTCTAATATTATCATTCTCATTATTCAACATACAAATAGAGGGATGTTGTCACCAAACAATCTAATCCACGATCGTCACAATATTCATGAAATTATTATTATTATTATTATTATTATTATTATTATTATTATTATTATTATTATTATTCAACGGTTCCTGGCACTGTCACGTTTGATTAATATCATCATTATTATGCGGGATGCAAACACAAATGGTTATTACTGTTATTATTATTATATCCCTCTCGTGGTTATTATTATTATTAATGAATAGGTGACTCAAGATATTATTATTATTATTATACACGTCACTTAAGAGGTTATTATTATTAATGGACCGGTCACTTCCGCCAAAATATATATTAAGATATCGGTCGCAATTACAAATATTTCACTGATCAACCAAAGACATCATTACAGTTATTATTATGACAATTATTATTAATCTGATCGCGATGATTTAACATCGTCCTTACATTATTATTATTATTATCGGTTGCATATTATCATTTAGATTCCCGTTTAACATCTTTATCAACGCTCAATTAATTAAGGCAGTCCAATCCTTTATCTGCAATATTTATTATTATTATTATCACGACATCATGATTGTCCTCGCTCGTTATTACAATGAATACAATATACGACCATTTATGTGGACTCTGAACTCTCATTATCCTTAGATCCGTTGTATCTCAACGAATAGCTGTGCAGTCTATTTATTTCGTACATGCTGTCACGGGTTCGAATGCTCCCCGCTATGTAACTCAGTCTTTATCTGTGACACTGCCCGTACATTTTACACTCATATCAATATCCTAAGTGTCTCTCGTACGGAATTTATTTTCCTTTCTATCTCAATATTCCTCGATTCATTTATTTCTCACAGAATTATCAACTGACTTATTTATTCATTTCTGACATCGTACGACCTTTTATTATCTGACTGCAGATTCTTTCACATATTCTATCTCATTTTGATCTACGCTTTAGTTCATTCTCCACAAATAATCGTAACATCTTGAAATTATATTTACCAAATTTTGACAATCATGGTCTCGTAATATTGGCCCTACGGGTTCCGGCTAATGAATCGCAACTTCAAAACGCGACATTTATACGTAAAAAAATATTGGACCGTAATTTAAACCACACGTTCATTTAACATGTACGGATTATTAGCACCGATTTACATTTCAATATTATTAATTGACCAAATTAAATTATCACGCACTTTAATTCTGAATTAAAAACGACATCCCGTCATTAAATGATTCCCAATAAACTCAACACTTGATCACTCAAATTATTATTATCTCCAAACCATATTTAAAAAAAATCTTCTTCAAAAAAAAAGTAGTTATATTATTTATTTATTATTATTATTAATATAAAAAAAATAATAATTTCGCCTGTAATACGGTAGTCCACTCCTATTATGTTTAACGCATAACCCCTTGTACAAACTCGATTTATTCTGGCTCTAACCAGTCCAGATATGATTTATTTGGAAATTATTATATTAATCGCATCTAACAAATTTAACAACTTCACTTTGAAAATATGACCATATTAATTACAACAAAACACACTTGGTATGGCGAAGCTGGATTTTCCTTCCATGTCATTAAATGGCTCGTTAAAATTGACAAAACATAAAAGCACATATCGGGTCTTATTTAACTAGCATAATCAAAATCAAATGTAAAGAAAATTATTGACTACAAAGAAATATATGAATGCATGCATGACTTAACGTACTACAATATATATACAAATTTACATCTCCAACAAACTGAATACATAAAAGACCCGATTATTTACATTATTATGATTTACTACTGTCCGTGCTACAAATTTAGGATGGGGTCGTTAAGCGACCCATCTTGTTACAGAAGGTAACCAAGTATAATCAAATTATTCCCATTTTTCCCATCACGTTAACATTTCCCAAATATTATTTACAGTTTAGTACTCATTTTAGTTATCGGTATTCCATTGCAGCTTTGCAGACGAGCGGCTCCATCCGGCCCCTCTCTGCGTTTTACTCCTCCATTCTTGATGGCGTAGTTTCACAAAAGATTTCCTGGCACATTATTATTTTACACTCATATCTTGATTACCACAAACCTTCACCATTTACAACGTTAACACTGTATACTTTAACTTGGATACAACAAATTTCTATCCTAGACCCAAGAATTTAATATATTTACACTATTCAATCTTCGTCCACCTACCGCACAATGGACCTGGACACGTACGACGAGGTGTCAACTATTACGCCCGTCGCGATACGCCCGATTTATACGGCATTCTTGACGTGTTCATGACATCGGTTCGGTATAGCTAAGTACAGGCTACTACTTCCTTAAAGTACTGTTCGTCACACAGTCTATTATGTACGTACTTATGGTGATATATTTTATACTACTCTCTTGCAGTGTAATTACTTTACATCACTGATATTCACAAATGACAAACCCTGTCCTACGTTAACATTTTCTAATTCCTGTTGCTTGAGCGCGATCACATTTTACAAACACTGGCGGATGCTCGCGCCATTAAATGACTGTACGTCCGTAGAATTCTAAGTTAGCGGCGACCAACATTTCAGCTCCCGATATTCAATTTAAGTGTGCTGGCGACCGTCAATTCAGCTCCAGAGATTCAAGACAAGTGTGTTGGCGAGGATCCCTTGCCCCGTATATATGGATGAAGCCTTTCTCCCGCGGATTCGTTGACGTCATACCCCTTAGGGAGGGGGTGGATTTTTAATATCGGTACTTGCACTCCGAATTGGAAGTTAAAATTTACATCAAATTAATCCACTCCGCTAGCATATCTGCTGGATAAAATATGAACTCCTGGTGATCACAGATTTAGGAGATATGGATGGATTTCGCTCCTCACATTTCGCGCCTTTGTAAGCGTCCCTGACAACGTGGTCTTCTTTCAGCCAATGAGATTCAAGCTGTCTGGTTTCCAAGAAATCCAGCCTTCAATTTAATTAATTTGCCAATAAGTATTGATTATTTTTCCATGCGTGACATCTAATAAATCCAGTACACCCATCCGCGTACTCATAATAATTTATTACTGATTACTTTAGTAGTTACGAAAATATCTCATCCATCATCCCTTAAGATGGTATCACTGAGTCTCCCATCAAATTTTTACTATTGGCCGGCAAGCGGTCACGTGATTTAAATCTCCACCTGCTCGAACTTAGGCTAGCGAACGTACACTCAGCCGCTGTAATTTTCCACGAGGTCACGGAATTTCCGTCCTACCAAAAATATCCCAAGGTATTACTCATGTTGTGAGTTTCCTTTGTATGACTCTCCCCCTTCCTCTTTCTGACCAAGACTTATTTTTGGACTCTGTATTTCCTTGTACGCCAACTAATGATATTCCCTGCTGTGAAGTAGCTAAAAGTTGTCGTGTTGAGCTAATCCGTCAGGCTCCAGTCTGTCGTCCTTCCTTCGCTCTGATTTTGACATTACATAAACGAAATATTTTCAACTACACTCCTCTGTATTTCAATAAATGTACCATATTATTTTACCGATCAAATCATGACTGACTATGGGCCTAGGTCACTCGGGTTCAGTATATTGATTGATTTTGGTGTCTAAACAACAAATCCTGGTTACGTTGGCAAACTTCGTGGACTGCAGTCGTTTGCGCGATCGCTACGTATGACTCATACATAACTCGTTACTTCAACCATACGGTTTTGAGTGTTAGTGTAGGATAATTATTTTTCATTGAAAAAATATCAGCTGCACCTAACGCTATTAACTGTACGATGAACGATCTGTCTCATACAGGGCAGATTATTAATTCTGAACAACAGATTCGTTATGCAAATTTATCTATATCACCTGCGCGACAAAAGTCCTTCGATTTCCCATTGGATATCCAATATCAACAGCAAAAGGGCATGGGGCCGTATAAATAGGCTTAATACGCATTATTGTCAATCCCAGGTGGTTGGAGGAGAAGAGGACAGAAAATTAGAGAATTGTCATTAAAAGTTGCAATAGAAACGTAGGTTGACTTATAAGCCGATTGACGTTCTAGTTTTCTTGATGAAGATGAATGGTATGTGCAACTCAGGTAATTATTGTAAACTTAAAATTTTCATACAGGTGATTTTTCGTGCCTTTTAGCATAGCAAACACGAAATGTAATAAACTAAAGTTCAATAGAAATACTTCTGCGTACTTCAAATTATCAGAGAACATTTAACATGTAGTACTGCACCCATACGGTCTATGGCCCCGTCGATTAGCACTGGGAGCACTCTACACTCAGGTTCTTAACAGGTTCTTCTTGTTGTGGGGATATTCCAGAGAGTCGCAGGTCTTTGTGTGTGCCGCAGCTAGCTAATGTGTTCAGATGAGTACGTGTCGCGTCTGTGGTGGAAAATCGGATTTGGAATCCTATCGGGCGACCTGGTTTCTGTATCTTTGCATTGAGGGTTTCAGACCGTCGCTGTTCAGTTTGCATTATCTATTTTTACAATTTGTACCATGCACGTAACGACCGTGACTTTGTTTTAGGTTAAAGTTACTCATATTTCAATATGACCTTGAAGTTTGAATTAAGTTTACAGGTAGGGTTGTTTAGATCTAGGTTATGATGAAAGGATGTAGATATTTTGAATTGGATTCTGTTTATTGATTTAAGTGATCCTACCTAACTAAGACGAAACCAAAGCGTGATCTTAATTTTAGATATTTGAAATCATTGATAATGACACTAAGACGGCTGACGTAATTCAATGAATTTAGACCTATTTCAACATAATGCAGTGATCGTGAGTTAATTAATCTTCATTTTCCAAGAGCTATTTGAAATTACGAACACATGTTTATAGTTAATCATTAATATACCTGAACCTTGAAATTAATAATTTCGAGATCTCATTTTTAACCTGTTCTGTTTACATATATCACCTATCTGATCATACTCTTTGTTTACTTTCATTGTTATGGGTACCCATTTTTGTTTTACTTTCATACATTTTTTACATTACGAGAAGCTTAATTTTACTTGCGTCAATAAATCCAGCTAATAATAAAACCTTTTTATGTGATACCTATCCTAACTGAAATCACTAATCATCACTATCCTAACTAACTTATGCCGTCCTAATGAGGCTCGTCTTGACGCAACAATAGCTACACGCCCATCCTCGCACATACCTTCGAGGATCGTATTAACTCAATACTACTGCATGAAATGAATAATAAGAAACAACACATGTAAGAACAACAAATATGTACACTCAAATGTCAACAAAGCATCACATGATATCTCCACTACTTAAACTTAACTAACAAATATCATGGCATGTGTCCTCGTAGGTATGTGCGAGACAAGCTTTCTACACGCCGCAAGCGCATTGCTATCATACCAACTGAAAATCCTAATAACCGAAAGTTGATTCCGAATATGGCATCCGAAGTATCGTGGTAATCAACTGAACAACCGTGGCCGACATCGCATCGCAATTAATAATCATTAACATCACCATCATAGCCTACATTTACATATGAACATTACAATCTTAGCATTCACTCATGTATGAATATTACTACTCCATTTGCATGATCTAACTTCACAGTAACATAACACAGTTAAATAGCACATTCTACGTAACGAATTTAGGATGAATTTTCACTATCACATCTCAGCTTATTGTATAATTCTCATGGCGCAGCACTTTTCACTATTTCAATCACTAAACCTCACGTGAGCTCACCCACGCATCAATAGCATATCACGATATCACCTTACACTATATTATTTATCAACACAATAACTATCACCATCGCAGGCACTCAATACACTTGGCACTCAAATCATCATTATTATTATTATATTTATTTTACGTCGATTCACATTAGTATCATCACTCGTAACTTCATTACATTTGTATCACTTACCTGCAGAGCCTCTTCATTGATACCTCGATATGCCATTGCTTCATGACCATTCTCGTAATTATAGCAAATATGCTGCAATTATCATTCGAAGAACAACGTACCCTTGAATTTACAATGTTCGCTGTATCCATACTTATATTAAATCACGTGTCCATTTACCTGCGTTACCTGTGTTAACTTCACAATAAATATGCTCAGATTCTATGCTAACGCATGTTACATATGCATACATAAGCTCGTGCCTTTCAGTAATCACGATACCACAACATAATATAAACAATGCCGAAGTCGCCTACTAACATAACCAATCGTTCGCTCACATGATGCCATAGAATTTCGAATACCGTGTCGCCAAACGCGTATATGAATTACTACAGGCCATGTACTGTATATACACTACCATCTACATTGAGGATACTAGTAAATAAAATATAATGCAAATAAATGCCGCATAAAATAAAATACAAGAAAGGCATTATTATTAAGACGAATGTGAAACTACTGACTTGGATGGCCAGGGTATTGGAAAGCACATGGCCTAGGTTATCCTTCCTCGTAGCCACGCCATTATCTCAGTTGGACCTGCTTGTATCTATTTAGCTCTCCATGCTCTCTTGTGTACTTGTATTTCCTGGATATCTCTTTGACACTGTTATTTTATTTTCGTGCAGATCACATCTGAAAAAGGCTGACATTAGATTATTCAATACACACACAATCACTATGCACCAACAATACATATAATTCCAATTATACGTAGATGTTTGCGAGATACCGACAATTTCTATTATGTATCGCGTTGCTTTCCTTTAATGGCTTTGCCTTGTAAGACTCTAAGTATTTCGTTGTTATTTCACACTATTTGCACTCATTTACTGCGTACATATCACCTAATAACTTCTTTTCACATTCAATTTACATAGACTAGTAATATGCTCATTTAGCAAGAACTTTCTTAAGCTTCCGTGTATCAATTTCACACTACCATTACATCGACACCAACAATGAACAATGACCAGGCTTTGTATTCCGCCTTCTCGTTTTTAAAACAAGACATGGAATAACAGAATTACACACTAGATGTGGAAATTTATCTTAAGTACCCACTTACATCTATCGATACCTAGGGTCGCCACCGTACTTATTAACAACTATCGATGTTTTACATTGCATAGCATTACCCTTGTACGTACGATCTTTGGTTTCGTCTTATACATTTTACATTTTATATTTAACTTAATTTTAACATTATTTACATGTATTTACACGTCTTTCCGTTTAAAGATGAAAGCAAAGTCTCTCTCTTCACGATCACTTCTTCGCGTATTAAACGTATGTACTTGAGTTCTTGCCTAGACTGTTCCGGTGCCATGTTTCCGGACCTCGAGCTCGCTGTTTTCACTCGCGCTGTGGCGCATGTTCCACATGGAAACGGCACAGTACCACACCGCCTATGTTTGCTATTGAAGTGCACATGTGCCAGCCTGTGTTCTTCTATAACCATATAAATAGGAGGATTATAATAGTATATTTTGTTGCAAGAGTGTTGTGACTTGGTGAATGACAATAATAATTTAGTAATTCGGTGTGATTGTCTATGGACGAGCATTTTTATTAAGCTACTACGCAAGCCTCTCTTCGATCGTCGAAATTATTGTCTATAAAGTAATTGGAAATTATAAATGGACTACCCTTTATAGGGCAAAAGACTGGGGGTATTAAAAATACATTTTATGGTTAATTTGTACATGATTCTTTATTGTGTTTAATAGCTGACGGACGTGCGTGAGATCAGCTCCTCAGTCAAAGTGAATTAGCAGGTGATATTTCCTAGTGATATATATCAAACGTTGTATTAACGTGTGCAAACATAGTCTGAACGTGTTTTCAGTGAATGTGTCTCCCTGTCGTGGCCATATTTTGTTTTATCATTTCATTCAGTATTTCATTGTGAAACAAGATGACCAGGAGCAACAAGCGCAACAGCAAGGAAGCGAGTGGTAGTGCCAACCTCGTGGAAGAGACCGTCACGAGGATTCTGAATGAGACTCTCAGCTCGGGGAAGTTTCTGGACTGGTATACTAAGTATCTAAGTATACTACTACCAGTAGTAGTAAGTAGTAAGACCTAGAGGCGATATCGGAGCGAGTGACCACACTTGTCGTAAAGGAACTGGAGAAATCTCTCCAATTCAACGCTGAAGTCGTAGCGGATTTAAAGAACAAACTTGAGTGTCGGGACAAGGAAATCCAGGCACTTAGGGAAGAATTCGAAGCTAGAAGCGACTCTCTCGAACAATATAGGAGAAATAATCTTAGAATCTTTGGAGTGCAGGAGAACTCACAAGAGAATACTGACGAACTAGCCGCAAACGTATTCAGAGATATAGGCGTGAATATAAATATCAATGATATTGATAGAAGTCACCGTGTTGGGCCTAAATCTGTAGGGAAAACTCGGCCTATCATTGTAAAGTTTACTTCCTATCGTACACAACAAGAAGTATTCCGTAACAAAAGGAAGCTAAAGGGCACTGATGTTACCATACGCGAATATCTCACGTCCACTAGACTCTCGATACTGAAGGCCGCCATTCGCCGTTTCCATGTAAGCAACTGTTGGACTGCAGACGGTGATATCATCATTAAGAAACCCGATGGGGGTAAAGTGCGCATTAACCGGCTGTGTGACTTACCGGAGGATAGAAATAGCAACTAAGCGGACAATTCACTTGACTGTTCTGATCTCTATTTACTATAATTCATTTTATATAAATTACCACCTTTGTGTAATTTAATTAGATTAAATCACTGTAGTTAGTTTATTCATTCACTTAATTATTAATTTTTCATAAGGTGGCTACGAGAACTAATGGGTCACTCTCCTCTGACAGTACGGGACTTCCTTCCCAGCCTCAATCCCTTTCAAGGCCTCACTCACCCCTCCACTCTCCACAAACAGAACACGACCTTGTGACAACTGTCCACGTACCTCTCCTGGAATTACCCCCTTCCTTTTCTCCCAACTAGAGACCTGCTCCTAGCTAAAGTTACCTCTTTCACTAAAGGTCTCCATATAGCTCATCTAAATGTACATTCATTGTCTGCCCATTTCCACGAACTTAAAGAACTTGTTCCGGACGTATTTGATGTTTGTGTTCTCACTGAAACCTGGCTTCATGATCTGATCCCTTCGAAGACTTTCAACATACCTGGCTACTGTTTACTCCGAAACGACAGAGCAGGAAAGAGGGGAGGAGGTGTGGCAGCGATAGTCAAAACCAGTTTAAAGCCTAGGATAATTGCATGTTCAGATAGCGAATACAATAGACGACCCGAGTTCCTGCTCGTGGAAATAATCGTAGCCCATCAGAAATATGCTGTCTGTGTAGTGTACAAGCCACCTGGTATTGGACATTTGGAGGACGTAGAGAACGCTTTGTTACGCGTACTCCCGCAATATGAACATGTAATTGTCATGGGCGACTTTAACACAGACACCGGAAACAACAATGCCGAATGTCGGCAGCTCATAAACATGACTACGTCTTGCGATATGAGTATTTTGCAAACACTCCCTACTCACCACACCGCCACGTCACACACGACAATCGAATTAATGATTGTCAAGAATACAGACAAAGTACTACAACACGGACAGACATCTGTACCAGGAATTTCAGCTCATGACCTAATATACTTGTCCTACTCCTTAAAGACCCGAAAGACAAAACCAAGGACTATTACATTCAGAGATCTCTCTAAAATTGACTACAGTATGTTTACTGATGACGCAGTAAATGTTCCATGGCACCATATACGCCTACTGACAGTTGACCACGTTGACATTAAAGTAATATATTTAATGAATATCTGACAGCGCTCTATAATCGACACGCCCCGCCGAAAACAGTACGGGTAACGCGAGCCCCAGCACCGTGGTTAAACCAGCAGCTAAAAGAGTTAATAGCATGACGAGATGCCGCACACAGAAAGTTTAAGCGACAACCGACACAAGACAATTTTGACGCATTTAAACAGCTACGAAATAAAACATCACAGGCAGTACGCAACGCTAGAATTAGACATGCACATACCCTGTTAAAACAAAATACTAAACCTGGTATGGGTTGGAAAGAACTAAGACACTTGGGAATAGGTAAACAAAGAGACGATCATTCTATTGACATATCCCTGGACTCCCCCAATACATATTTTACCACTCCCGGACATACCAATGACAGAGAAAGGAAACATAGAACACTATACAGCAATTACAACTCCCCTGCACCTGACAGAGAAAAATTCTACTTTTCACATGTGACACCTTCGCAAGTTAAACAAGCCATATTTAGAATAAAATCGAAGTCCAAAGGGATAGACAATATAGAAATAGAACTTATTAAGACAATAATTGACATAATTTTACCTACTATAACTCACATATTTAACCATTCACTAATGACTGGCGCGTATCCCTCCTTATGGAAAGCTGCCGTTGTCGTCCCGCTCACTAAAAAATCACCGCCTGAAGACGTAATCGACTATAGACCTGTGAGCATATTATCGGTCCTCTCAAAAGCCCTACAATTCATTGTACACCAACAAGTCTCCAACTACTTGCAAATACACGATATTCTTGACGAACACCAGTGTGGTTTTCGACGTTACCACAGCACTAGTACTGCACTACTTAAGATTACCGACGACATTCGCAATGCGATGGACAAAAGACAAGTTACCATCCTAGCTCTTCTTGACTTCTCTAAAGCTTTCGACTCAGTTGACATAGACATACTACTTTCCAAATTATTTAAACTCCAGTTCTCGACAAACAGTCTTCAGTGGATGAATTCATACCTCCGCGGTCGTCTGCAGTGTGTAAGAAATAACAGTAATGAATATTCTTCCTGGCGATCCATTGAAGTTGGTGTTCCACAGGGGTCTGTCCTAGGACCGCTTCTATTTTCTGTCTATATCAATGCTATTACGTCGTCGCTAAACAGCTGTAGACACCACATGTACGCTGACGATATGCAATTATATTTGCACTGTGAAGCGGAAAGACTAACCGACGAAATTAAACTTTTCAATAGAGACTTACAAGAAATCTGTAACTGGACTGACATGCATGGACTTAGATTAAATAACGTAAAATCTCAAGCTATATTAATTTCACATCCTCGGCTTTGTTCAAAAACCATACGCAACTTCACTTTACCAAAACTCTACCTACAAAATTCAACCATGGATTTCAGTGAATCTGTCAAAGATCTCGGTGTTATTATAGACGAACATCTTTCCTGGAAGCAGCAGGTTACCAGCATCTCCAGGAAAGTATTTGCGACACTTAACTCACTTAGAAGATTCCGCAACATATTTTCTCGAGTATTAAAAGAACGCCTCATTTGCACTCTTGTATTACTTCATTTCGACTACTGTGACACCGTGTACAACGACCTGACTGCTACTCTTAACGACAAACTACAATGCGCGCAAAACGCCTGTATTCGCTACATATGTGACCTACGTTACATTGACCATGTTACACCTGCCTACGATGAACTCGGTTGGCTAAAACTCAAACAGCGCCGTAATCTGCATGCCTTATGCCTTCTTCATCGAATACTCTCCTCATGCTCACCTCCCTACTTGTACAGTAAATTTCACCACCTCTCATCCAATCACAGTTTCGAACACGGTCAAAATCTGATACACTCTTATCTATTCCACCTCACAGCACCATACGATACACAAACTCATTTGTTATTTCTTCGGCACGACAGTGGAATACACTACCCGTCTCTGTTAGAGGAGCCTCACCTGCTAGTTTTAGGCAACTTTTTCACCGGTACCTAGTAAGTAATAGATGAAGTCCTATATTGTTATTTGTATGTTATGGAAATTTTGTAGATTTAGACTTCTTCAAACTATAGACTTTGTATAATCTCACTGTTATTATCAAGGTTAATTGAAATTAGGTAATCATGTCATAATTTTGTAAATAATCATCTTCATCATCATCATCATCATCATCATCATTTTCCTATGTTTCTTATTTTTAATTTTTTGCTTTTCATCATAATATTGCATTGCTTAGTAATTGCAAGATGTTTCAATTGTAGGCCTAAGTCTATTTATTTTAATTTGCACATGTGAACACTGTATTTTCTGGTTGGATGGAAGAGAGGGCCTAATGGCCTTAATCTTGCCAGACAAAATAAATCCATTGTATTGTATTGTATTGTATATATATGTACGACTAGCGATGTACAATTAGTTTATGGATTTACAGCTTAATTCATAAAATATAGGGTGGGAAAGTATTACCTCGCTGACCGTTACAGATAGGTACTTTTTATGTGTGAGCAGTGGGATAATAATTTCCCATTTAAAATTATTTATGATAATGCGCTCATTATGTATTAATTACTTTATTTGCATCAATATTACACAATAACATAACATACTACATGGCCTATGGAAGAAAAATGATAAACAAATATCTCAAACCTAATTTCTTTGATTGTAGAAAAATTTCAAAAATACTGTCTATGATTTGTGAAATGGTTCAAAGCATGATTTAAATAACGCAACATTACATTTCATGTTATTGCGTTCCTCCTTCTGCTCGCTACTTCACTGTGCACAGCGATGATATGTTTTTCTTAGTTCAGGTAGATGGCTGCCGATATCTGATAATATCACCGTATGTTCGATCCTTGCTTATCCATCAGACCTGTTTCTCTTCCTTCTATGCCCGTTCGCTGGAGAAAAACAGGGCGTTTCTTGCTCGAAAATGACTGTATCAGTTCATTTACTAGTTTTGACCTAAACTTCAGGTGGGACGTACCTTTTGTCATCTTCTCTTTCATATCCGCTTTGTAAACTATGTATGATTTGACAATCATACTATCCAGGAAGTAATAACAAATCTTGATCCACCATCTTCTTGACATCTTGACCGGCCAATAAAAGATAACATGAACCTATAAGACACTATGTATAGGAATTTCAAACATAATAGGTTGTGTGGGTTGAACATTGTTTTCGCTTACCAGAGTAATGGACATAGTCTTCAGCATCAGTGTCTCCACCTTCCTCCAAGTGCACAACTTTTTCTTCCGATATTTTATCCAGCCAGCCTTCAATCTTTGCTTCCATATTAAGAGCAGTAGTAATCAGCCTACAATTAGTTCCAAAATAATACGGTATTAAACTAGCAAGTGGAACTGCATGCTCTGAAACATCTGGGAAGGTAATCCCCCTAAAACCGTTACGTATATACGAGGTGGGAAGATAATATCACAAAGACTTATAAAGAGTTGATATATCTTAAGTATAAAAGTTACACTTTCCAGGTTTTGTGCGGCATTCGAATGGAATCAAACCAGGTATCGTAGTATTTCCTTACGAACCATATGAGTGCAGTTGTATCATGGAGTTGTACTTTGACGCCTATGGATCTGAGTACTCTTGAAAAAGCTATGTACAATTGTTAAAAGTTTGTTCTGGTGGCTTATTCATTGCGACAGAGAATTTAGAGAAAATTGCCTCCATTTAAGTACGAATGGTATTCCCACAATCACGGATGCCAAATCTATTTATGGAATTAAACACTTTCTTCGTGAAGCTGAGCCCGTCTGAAATTCTGCATGAACGATATTTCTGTCAAGCTTCCGCAGAGTCAATTTCGTTCCATTGCACAAACCAGCGTTATTAACTTCAGTAACACCATCGTACACTATAGATCCAATGGTAAGGTAAGTTATTTGGTCATCTCTCAAGTTATTCAGAACATATCGATTATGATGTCAATTTGTTTGTTCCTTGGGCGAAAGATTGCTACTTTGGAAAACATTGCACTCTCACTTGGATGAAAAGGAGAACCAAGTGAACCTGGTAGAATCCTTTCTGAAATACGGTTTTTTAATCTAGATAGTGCTATTTGGCCTAGTTCTCTGTATTTGCAAAAAATGACAACCTCACCATGTGAGGCATTTTATATAGATAGAACCAAGCATACGAAATTCCACCTCAACCGAAATATGACTCTACCATAGAATCACCTACAACGAAGCATCCAAGATGAACATTTGTCAAAATGGCATTTCTCAAACTTGTATGTCCAAAGTATACGGGGTGGGGTATGGAATGAGATGAACCTTCTTAGTGGGTTTTGACGACCGGATGCCCTTCCTGGCGTCAACCTCATCAGAGGAGTTAATGAGATAAAATGAATGACATGATATACGATAGTTTAAAGGGAGAGGGTCAAACCCCACCGACACACAGCCTTCTCCTGTCTAGTAGTACCAAACGTTCTGTTCAAGGAGCCTGCTCCTGTCTAATGGTACAAAAGGTTATGTCCAAGGAGCCTACTCCTGGCTAATAGTACTAAAGGTTACGTTCAAGGAGCCTAGTTCTGTTCAATAGTACCAAATGTTACGTTCAAGGAGCCTACTATTGTCTAATGGCACCAAGGGTCATGTTAAAGGAGCCTACTCCTGACTAATAGTACCAAAGGTTACGTTCAAGGAGCGTACTCCTGTCTAATGGTACTAAAACGTATCTTCAAGGAGCCTACTCCTATCTAACGGTACCAAAGGTTATGTTCAAGAAGCCTACTCGTGTCTAATGGCACCAAGGGTCATGTTAAAGGAGCCTACTCCTGTATAATGGTACCAAAGTTTATGTTCAAGGAGCCTACTCCTGTCTAATGGTACCAACGGTGTCCTAGAGACGAATCACTCTCAAAAGCGGCATACGCCCTCACTGCATATGACTACATGAGTTCTGCGAAAAGGTTTGGAATTTAATCCAATAGTTTGCCACGCAATCTAGTGATTAGAAAATGCAAGCCACCACCTCTTCTACCTTGCCGGCCAACAATCCAATTATATTTTTCGATCAATGGGACCCAAACCTGCTAACCACGGTGTCCGATCATTTAGCCTGCACGCCTATACGATCATCGCCACCACGTGGGCTGTGTTAACCGTGGAGACAGTGTTTTCATACTCCACGATGGAAAAAATAATTCATTCACTTAACAGAAAGCATTGCGAGCTCGCTCTATTAGCCTATGAATATAAAGTTGTGTACTAAATTCAACAGCTTTTAATATCGTTTGCAATTATTATTATTATTATTATTATTATTATTATTATTATTATTATTATTATTATTATTATTATTATTATTATACTTGTTCCGGGGATTCTCTGGAACGTAGAGGTGAAAGAAGGTGCGGGCATAAATAGGTGGATAGAGAAAAGATCAAATTTTAAATATATATTTTTTTATTTGGATTTGTTTCTTCCCTGCCTTCCTTTTTCCTTTTCATTTCAAATTTTAAACTTTGCTAAGCAATAACAAATAATCAGGTACAAAAGTTTAGCCCTTGAGCTAGAGAAACAAGGTCAGAAAAGTCTAGAACAATCAGACAACATGATTTAACAACCTGAGCTTGAGACTTCCCAGTTACAATTTTAACAAGAGAACCACGGCGACTGAGCTCCAAAATTTACAAGTTCCAGGCCTCTTAAGGGCACAATCTACATTTTACTAAAACCAAACAGTTTTCACTCTCTTATCTTCTCAACAGTCGAATTTACATAAGAAATGAAAAATAATAGTTAACAGGGGAAATATGTGCCCAATCAAACTGGCCTTAATAAAAAGGAAAGGTTAAATTTATTGACCAGAAATCAAAATGTTGGGAGACGAACACTTGCTCTCCTCTGAAATACACTTCAAAAATACCTAAAACCCTATTCGGGCTGGTGGCCCTCAATTACAGAGGTAGAGGACAGAAAGTTTAAATTACAAGGAAAAGATAAATTTAAATTTTACGAAATCATAGTCACCTCAAGACCAAGTTGAAGGGGAATACAAGAGGCTTCCTACTCTTTATTCCATAAGATAGATTGAGTTCCTAGGACTGGTTTGAAAATTTACATCGAGAAGTGAAAGTTTATAATGCCAACGAATTTTGAAAACCTTCCTCTCGGACTAGCTTTCTGAGATGATTACATGATTAATAAATGTCTGCCATTACATTGAGATAGTGGACCTTCAAGAGATGGATGAGGCCAGCCCTCCCCTGCCTCCACTACTAACACACTCTACTGCGGACTGGAGCGATAAAAAATATGGCCCGAAAGGTACCAGCTTTTATAGTGGAGAGGAAGGTTCCAGAAATCTCTGGGCCGAAGCCCAGGACACACCCACAATCCATATTGGTAAATTAAATAAATTACAAAATTTCCTTATTGGTTAATTTTTAAAGCCGGCGGGAAGAGAAAGAAGAGCTAGAAACCTTCGAACACCAAAAACAATCTACAAACAATTGAGTTTAGAAAACTTTGAAAAAAATTACTTTGAAAATTGATTGTGCATCCTCGTACCATAGCGCGCACGTAAGTCCATAGTATATACATCTGACGATAAACGTCCAAACTTCTTCCACTAGCAGTTTCAGAGTTTATGTCACAGATGGCCTTCTAAAAGGTGCTTGATTTAAATGCACGGAGTGGGTGTACCTCCGGTATAATAATAATAATAATAATAATAATAATAATAATAATAATAATAATAATAATAATAATAATAATAATAATAATAATAATAATGTGCATGGTTCCTGAGAATCGACCTGGGAGGAGCTCTTTTGACTCTAGAAAATGGGAGTGAAACGACTAAAATATTGAGTTCATCAAGAAAATCCAACTAGACACTTTCGCTCCAACTCCAACACGTAAGCTAAAAGAGGTGCCCCTCGCAAGCCGAGCAAGCCAGTGGAATGTTGGGTAACCAATGTCAGCGGGAAGCTGTGTCGGCGAACCGATCAGTGTTGGGTGAAGCACAACGATGGTCAACAGCTTCAGCGGTGTATGAGGAATGCGGATCCCAATGGCGAAGAAGGTGGAGGAACTATCCCTGAAATGTAAATCCACACATGTCTGATCCCGCAATGGGAGATGTCGTGGCCATCATCTGTACCCAGCCATCGGGCTCCACTCCCATGTGAATAGATTCATACAAGCTACTATGGTGGAAAAACAAGCTGGGGGCCCTGCACCATCATGTTGGGGTCAGTCGGAGAATCCCTCGACGCACAAGATCAGAAGGAAAAAGAAACATTTCATCGGAACACTGAATGTGAATACACTTCTAAAAATTGGTAAACAAACAGAGCTCGTCAAGGAACTATAAAAATATCAGATCAAGCTACTAACAGTACAGATAACAAAATTCCCTTCCAATAAAGTATTTACGTTAGGCAACTACAGGATAATAAAAGGACAACCAACAATCAGGGAAAATAAATCGGGCAATAAAAGAAGATAACCATCAATTCTGGGAGCAGCTTTCTTTGTCCACAATTCACTTATTATCGATGTCATCGTTGATTTTAGATCACAATTCCCAAGGCTATCGATCTTAACGCTGAAGAGTGGAAATAATCATACGCGATCTTCAATGGACATACTGCATTAACAAGGATGACAAGAAAAATCCAGACACAGTTGAGGAATTCTCGTCTCCACCGGAGAAAGAGCTATTGGAAACGTCACATCATTTTGTCAAAATACTAACGGGTGATTTCAATGCACAGGTGGAAAAAGATAAAAAATTCATGGCAGATGCCGTAAAATTAAATTAAGAAAGGCTTAGGGAAGTATGTGAAGCATTCAATCTTAAGTTGATATCCAGTCGGTTCAAGAGAGAAAGGAAATTTGTAATGACGTGGCGTTCACCAAAGCCTATGTTGGGCGAATTTCAAATAGACCAAGTAGCCACATCAAACCCGTTGGAAATCTCGAATGTTAAAGTTCACGGAGGGGATAATATATATTCCGACCACTACCTATTCTGAGTAAAGGTAAAATTTGTTCCAAAGTCCAACAAGAAACCTCCACAAAAATTAAAGAGATACCGAGCTGACGTACTCAAGATAAACCAAGAGATTCTTGAGGAGTACCGACAAGAACATGAGGTCTTGGAGTCTTCGAACTGGGACGAAATGGCAAGAAGTGTCCAGGAAGCAGATGAAACGACTATGATTATTGCCAAAAAGAAAAATACCCGTGGTGGAACGGCGATTTTGAAGTAACCCTGCAGAAACGGTCCGAGACATAGAATAAATGGTGTTCAAACCAGAAAACATTCGAGACTTCAAGGAATATAGTAAACTCACGGCAAAAATCCTTCGAAACACGAAGAGGAGGTACGAGAAAGAACAGCTGTTCCATACAAAGGAAAAATTAAAGAAGAACAGCACGAGAGACTTCTACAGCATGTTAAAGAACAAAATCAATGGATTCACCCCCAGAAATATGTGTTTTAAAAATAAACAAGGAAAATTCAACCTTGGGGACAGTAAAACTGCGAGCACTTGGCTGACTTTCCAGAAACTTCTGAATTGTCAAGCCCATGAGGAGGGATTGTTCATTGGAGAACTCCCATTTAAATTCAAGGGTTAAATGGTTTCAAAGAACTTGTAAATTTATCGAAAATTTCCCTTGATAATTTATTCAAGTCCCTTACTCATCGTCCTATAAATGCATATTTGGCCCTATTTGTCCTGTTGAATTCCAACTTTATCCTCATATTACTCCTACTTTTAAAATATCAGCTCAAGCTCATTCATCAATTAATGTCATTTCACGCCATCTCTTCACTGACAGCTCGAAACATACCGCATAGTGGAAAATCTCGTCTTCTTACTCCCAAGTCTTCCCAGCTCATACTTTTCATTATTTATATAACACTACTCCTTTGTAGAATTTTACCCAGAACCAAACGTGCTGCTTTCCTTAGCATCGTTTCCAGTTCTCCTATCAAGTAGTCCTAAGTCCCAAAATGTTTAACCATCCTTCAAAAGTCGTCTATATCAGTCGGAATCAAAACCGCGATCTTGGGGTCATGAGTCGGACATTCTGCCAATGGTCCACTGAGGCAGCTATGGAATGTATGTAAAAGGAGCGACTATGAAACCAGGACACCGGGCAGACAAATGGCGGGACTGTTCCTATTTACAGGCCACGGTTGATCCCTTCTCCTTCGTCCTTCACTGAACCGTAAAATCACCACACATCTCCCGACCAGAGAGAGAGCATCAGCCTCTAATTGGACCTCCATACCCCTTTAGGGTACGAAATGAAATCTGATAAAATGTAAAATTTAAATAAAATAAAAAAACATTAATCGCGAACAGCTGAAATCGTATTTTGTATAGTATTTCCAAAGATTTAAATTTAATATTTTCTTTGTATACAGGGATTACCACTTATCTGATAATTATCCAAAATGTAAAATCCAAACGCCATTACAGTGCGGAATAACCCTGTGCTTATTATTCTTCAGCGTCGTAGTAGAACGTAGATAAAGGCAACTACTGCGCGAGAATGTTATCAGCATGGTAGAGGTCACTCTGGCAGATTTACCTAATGATTTAGTTTCCTTGACTACTTATCATGGGACATGATAACGAATGTTTAATTTTGACTCGACGTACGTCAAATGTTCACGTACGAGTATAAAGGCCAGCAGAAACGGACACCTCTTCATTCCTTACAATGGGAAGCAAAGTTCTACTATTTGCGGCATTGCTTGCGTTCTTTACTGGTATGTTGCTGTATTTCTTCTTAGTACACTATCATGCACCTACTGCAAGTCACTGTTGTTGTTGTTGCAGTTTTACAAGATGGAACAACGTGAATCTTAGGTTTCTAATTTGCATTTTTTAATTTTTGCCTTTCTTCGCATCGATACAGGTAGGTTTCGTGGCAACGATGAAATAGGTAAGAAGCGACCGTGGCCTTAATTAAGGTACAGCCCCGGCATTTGCCAGGTGCGAAAGTGGGAAACCACGGAAAACCACCTTCAGGGCTGCTGACAGTGGGATTCGAACCTATTATCTCCCGAATGCAAGCTGATGGCTATGTGACCCAAATCGCACAGCCACTTGTTTGGTCGTGAATATAAGGCCTTTTTTAAAGGCCTTATTGCATGTGAACTAACTGTTTCGTACATAATGTTATCCTATAAACTGTGGAAACGACTATTGTCAGAGTCGGTGATTTACTCTGTACTAATTGCTTAAATCCAAGAATTATTATTATTATTATTATTATTATTATTATTATTATTATTATTATTATTATTATTATCGGCCGGCCGGCCGGCTCATTGTGCATGACCACCTCCGCGACATACCAACAAGCACGGCAATTCCCTCACTGTTGTGCTCCGTGCTTAGAACGTTTAACAAGTGTCGATCTGTATTTCCAACTGTTCTCGAGTTATGAAGTGTTGGTTCGGAGTGTGATTCTCACAATTCCCGACGTGTGTACACAATACAGGTTCATAGTTATGTGAAAACAGAATTTTACAGGAAAGTCGTCAGGCGATTCATAATACTGTTTCCAGGTGTACATCTTCCACATATAGAGAGTGAATCTAAATTATACAGAAAGAATTCGTGGATGCTCTACGTGTTATATATATTGACGATAGCGCAGTCGGATTGGCGGAGAAAATTTGTTTTTTAGAGAAACTGGGGTTACCTTGTTGCTTCCAGGCGCACGATTCAAATTGACGAAATTGCCGTACTTCTGTGCCAGAGTGTAAACCGCTGCCCTCTGCTGTGCATCAGGGAAGGGAGGAGAAGCGGGATGGATGGTAGACGAAGACAGATATAATGCTCCAAGGGAATGCAAAACTTCCTTCTTTCGAATCATGCAGAATTTTTCTTGGATATTGTTTGTTTATTAATAAGTCGTAATTGCGCACGTAGTGCAAGAACGCACAGTGATTAAGACATATCTTTCAGTCAAGGAATGCACCCGATCATTTCCCCTCTCGTGTGATGGTCTCAGTAAGTTTGTTTATTGTTTAACATGCGCGAAGATTCACACGCTACTGTCCCACGATCACGCATTCCTTAACTCACAACACTGTTAAAGGAATGTAATATTGAACGAAAGAAACAATATTTCTACTTCGATCTTCACGTAACAAGAACAGTCGATGGAGAATACATCGGCCGAGCGTGGAGGTCATTTAAGTGGCCCACCACGGCCTACCCTTCCCCCAGAATAATGATACTTTAATTGCTGCATGACATGGCGAGTGAAATGCAGTGGAACGACATTATGACACAGCCACATTCACTGCCCAATAATCCAGGCGGTGATTCTACCGAGAAACGGTAGCACTTCTCACCGCAAAGTTAGTAGCCAATATGGTCAGAACAAATTATATAGGGTAGGAGGCCCTATATCCCCACGATTCAGATGTTTTTGGATATAGCGCATAGCAGTGAATATTTCTACCACTGAAGTATATACAGTTTCATATTATATGCTTCATTGATACTAGTGGGTGTAATAACAAAAGAGTAGCGTTACAAAAATGTTGCAAAGTTTGGGCTCGGAAGACTTGGGAGAAAGGAGACGAGCTGCTTGACTAAGTGGTATGTTCCGAGCTGTCAGTGGAGAGATGGCGTGGGAGGACATCAGTAGACGAATAAGTTTGGATGGTGTCTTTAAAAGTAGGAAAGATCACAGTATGAAGATAAAGTTGGAATTCAAGAGGACAAACTGAGGCAAATATTCGTTTATGAAGGGGAGTTAGGGATTGGAATAACTTTCCAAGGGAGTTGTTCAATAAATTTCCAATTTCTTTGCAATCATTTAAGAAAAGGCTAGGAAAACAAGAGAGAGGGAATCTGCCACCTGGGCGACTGCCCTAAATGCAGATCAGTATTGATTGATTGATTGATTGATTGATTGATTGATTGATTGATTGATTGATCGATTGATTGATTGATTGATTGATTGATTGATTGATTGATTGATTGATTGATATAATATTACATACTTACACAAAAACAATATTTTAAAACTTAATTGAAAACGATAACAGGAAGAGATGCTCTTAAATCCGGTCGTCACTGAAACTTAGTGTGCCATATCCCGGACATCATGTTTTTGACAGCTACGATGGTTTCGTTCCCCCACTGTTCAACTTAACAAAATCACGCTTTCACGCTGTTTCCACACATACTTCGGGAAACCAGACCGCACTGAATCCATGTTCCCGTTCGTGCAGAAACGTCACTGAAATAGTCAATACCACAAAAGTACGTAAACATGTATTGTATTTTTTAATTCTTTTTAGGACGGGATTGAGGTAGAGCCTCATTTCCCTTCTGTCATGGACACCCCTCTATAACCGAAGCTGGTCAGCCCTGAGGTTCATATCAGTCTGTCCTGTTAAAAGTGCTAAATTGCCCGATATGGGCTCAGGCGTCATGAACGCAATATACAATCGGCTTAGGTTTTCAGGGTGCGTCTTCCTCATTCCACCTGGAATTCGAATTAGAAGCAAGTGATAGAAGTATGTGGTTGCGGGGTAAGAGGTGCGAAAGGTAAGCATTGCTGCCATGCATGTGCCCATCTCAAGTCTCAAGGCCTGACAAAAGAACACCTGTTCCGTCCGTGGTGACTTGGTATTTGAGGTGTTGTTGTGAAGTTTTAAAGTGGCACTACAATTGTGCCTTAGTTATATATTTTCTATAATTTTATTATAATTACTGAATAAATAACAGCTTAATCATGAACATGGATGGGATTTTTCTGTCACGACTAATGTTTGTAATGAGTTGTCATCCTGCCCTACCTACAAGCTGCCGCGATTTCCCGTCAGAAAAGATAGTATTCTTGCGTTTACTGTGCAATTTCATCGTTTCAGAATGTGTCTACAGCACTGCTGTGGTGATATGTGAAGAAAAAGTCAACCCCTTTTTGTTGGGCACCCCTCTAAGTTGAACTGAACCGAGCTCGATAGCTGCAGTCGCTTACGTGAGGCCAGTATCCAGTATTCGGGAGATAGTAGGTTCGAACCCCACTGTCGGCAGCCCTGAAGATGTTTTTCCGTGGTTTCCCATTTTCATACCAGGCAAATGCGGGGGCTGTACCTTAATTAAGGCCACGGCCGCTTCCTTCCCACTCCTAGCCCTTTCCTGCCCCACCGTCGTCGTAAGACCTATCTGTGTCGGTGCGACGTAAAGCAACTAGCAAAAAAAAAAAAAGTTGAACTGATAGTTCGAGAACCAATGTTATCAAACGTAAAAGAGTAATTATGTTTGATAATTATATCTTTATACATGTCGGTGGTATCTTTAACCTATAGAATTAGCCAGCTTTGAATATATCGTTGTTATGTATTGGTATCTGGAATTGGAAACAATCGAGTGTCCAGAAATAGGATCATCTGCCCATCATTCAAATTTCGCGCCATGACACACGTGCCGTCACTTACATCTTACCACCGACACATTGCCTGGTTACACCTTTCATCTTCAATACTACAGATTCTCTTACTCTCAGCGTCTCAGAAGTAGTTAATGGAACGTAAAGCAAATAACATTATTATTATTATTATTATTATTATTATTATTATTATTATTATTATTATTATTATTATTATTGTGGTGTAGTGGTTAGTGCGATTAGCTGTCACCCCCGGATGCCCATGTTCGATTCCCGGCTCTGCCAAGAAAATTGAAAAGTGGTACGAGGGTTGGAACGGGGTCCACTCAGCCTCAGAAGGTCAACTGAGTAGAGGTGGGTTCAAATCCCACCTCAGCCATCCTCGAAGTGGTTTTGCTCAGTTTCCCACTTCTCCTTCAGGAAAATGCCTTGATGGTACCTAACTTAAGGCCATAATCACTTCCTTCCCTCTTCCATGACAACCGCTTCCAATCTTCTCGTACCCCCACAAGGCCCCAGTTCAGTTTAGCAGGCGAGGTACTGGTCCTACTCTCCAGTTGTATACCCCTGACCCAAAGTCTCATGCTCCAGGACACTCCTTGTCAGGCGGTAGAGGTGGGATCCCTTGCTGAGTTCGAGGGAAAAACCAACCCTGGAGTGTACATGCATTAAGAAAGGAAGATTATTATTATTATTATTATTATTATTATTATTATTATTATTAATATTATTAATATTATTATTATTATTATTATTATTATTATTATTATTATTATTATAAGTGTAAATATTGAAAAATTACAGTATGATAAGCAGTAGGGTGCTTCTATGTACTCTACAATTAGCAAATATATAGAAAAAAGGCTTTGTAAGGAAAATGTGGCAAATTGGCTTTGGAGCGACTATCATAGTTTTGTTGTTGGTGTTTCTGTCAGTTATGTTCAAGTATGTTATCCTCTACTGTTAAGGTCACAATATCTCTCCTAGTAAAATTTTGTATCAGCTAAGATGACAAAATATTGACTGAACTAGTTATGAATAGAATAGAACAGAATATTTTTATCACTTCCAGGGTGTCAAAATTGCAAATGATGTTATAGAAAATTAAACAAAAAAATAAATAATGTATACAAATATACATATATAGACAATTATACAGATATACAACTTTACATATTTTATACAGACTACTTACATCATTTAAAAAATTATCACGTTCCACCCTTGAGAAGACCTTTATGAATTGCAGAGGAAAGGTGTTGAAAAATGTCGAGTGACCCTTCCAGCCGATTTATGAACCAAGAATTTTTATGTGCAACCGTTCTACATTTGGTCAGGTGGAATGTAAATTTCTGCCTTGTTCGCCTGCTTGGAACATGAAGTGGAATCCACCCCAGTATAGCCGGACAGTCCACTTTACTCTTCAAGCATTTAGTCGCTAACATTGCGTTCACACATTTTCGGCGCGTTGCCAGCGGATTCATTCCAAGAATTTTTATACATTCGTCATACCTTCTTGAAGAGAGTTGCATGCCCATGAATCCAAAACTAATCCTTTCATGAACCTCTTCTGTACACTCTCGAGATGGTATATGTGGCCTTTCTGATAGGGGAGCCACACCTCGCAACCATACTCGAAAGGGGGTCTCAACAAGGAACAAAACAGTGTTTTGGCATATGTAATATTACTTATATCTTTACAATTCCTTTTGGCAAACACCAGTAGTTCTGAAAGATTTCTTTATAATATTATCGATGTGTTTCTCAAAGGATAAGTCATTCCTGTCACTAAGAATTACACCTAGGTCGTTAAACACCTCCGCAGGATTTAAAGCTTCTCCACTGATTTTCCATCTATAAAATACAGGTGTTAATTTCCGAGTAAATGACATGACACCGCACTTGAATTTATTCACTTTAAGGGACCACTTATCACACCACTTGTATATTTGTTTCAGATCTTCTTGTAGATAATCGCCATCACTGTCTTCTTCTATGACTTTATATAGTTTCAAGCCATCAGCGTACAAGAGACATTTACTGCTCTGAACGACTGTAGTAATATCATTTAGAAACAAATAGAAGAGGCCCTAACCGTGTTCCCTGTGGGACGCCAGATGAAGGTTGGTAAGGGTCAGAGATCAAACCCTCGGACTTGACTAAACATATTCGTTTTTTCAAATAACTCTTCAGCCACTCGAAAGTACTCTCGGACAATCCATACGCTGACAACTTCTTCAACAAGGCCTCGTGTTGTAAAGAGTCGAAGGCTTTGGAGAAGTCAGTATATATCACATCAACCTGTTTATCTTTGTCCAATGCATCTGAAATAAATAAACTGCCAAATTGGTAGCAGTTGATCTGCCTTTAACGACTCCATGCTGTGATGGGTCTAACACGGAAACATCGGCAATGGGTTAGTCGCCGATCGCGATGAAACTTGGAAAACACATTGAGGTACACGTAAAAATGATGTCGGCATCAATTTTGGGTGCCAAGATTCATTAGAGCGTTAACTACTGGGACTAAAAGTTGCAACATTTCAAATTCCGCGCGAACAGCGATGAATACCTGCTGGCCAATGCTAAGCTGGCACACTGCGTACTTGGAGACACGCCTCTGCACCTCATTCCCTCCCCACTCCAATTGGTTAGCTACCGCAGCCGGCAAGCGCGGGGAGAATGTAAACGTGCGGTGTTGAACCAATTGGAGCGTGGAGGGGAGGAGGTGCCGAGGCGTGTTTCCAGGTACTCAGTGTGCCAGCTTAGCATTGGCCAGCAGGTATTCATCGCTGATCACGCGGAATTTGAAATGTCGCACTGGGGCGAAATTAATGTCTTCCAGAGGCGCAGCCAAATTTTCCGTATTAGCGATGAAGAAAGCAGCCGTGTCAACTTACAAAGAAAAAAAGGCTAAGTATTTAGATTTTTGTAAAATGCCGTATATTTATATTTTGTATCTTGTTCGTAATACGCACATTTACACCCTTATCCCAAATGTATTGAAATTTACAATGACACTGAAAATTCATACCTTATTTACAGTCTATTTCGGCCCCTGCCTTCAAGGAATTGCGTGTTTGTGTGAACTGATCTTGCCTCGGAAACCTGCACAGTGTTGATTGGAATGATGTCCTGGAAAATGTCACAAATGCGGTGATCTTCATTAAAACTTGACCTCTTCAAGCTAGATTTGCAATAAAATGTGACAAGATATGGGGACTGAGCTTATGTTTCTCTTATTTTATAGCGGCATTAGATGGCTTTCCAGAGGAAATATACTGTTCCCTTAATTAGCCCCGATAGTAAGGTTCCAAGCTTCCGTGGAGGCGGGACAAGTTTGACTCCGCGTTTCCTGTCATCCTTTCAATCCAGCAACACTCCCCAATATCATTTCATCTGTCAGTCATTAATCATTGCCCCAGACGAGTGCGATAGGCTTCGGCAGCCGGCACAGACCTATCCACGCCGCTAGATGGGGTTTTCATTCATACCATTCCTGACTAGGTTGACTGACTGTAAATAAGGTATGAATTTTCAGTATCATTGTAAATTTCAATACATTTGAGATAAGGGTGTAAATGTGCGTATTACGAACAAAATGACGGTTTTCGAGAGCACATGCATACTTTTTATAGTTAAATTTAAAACAAGTGTATATAAGAAATCAGCAGAGAGACGAACTGTAAACTGATTTAAACATTTCGTGATAGTTCTGAACAGTGAAATTTCGTTTAATGCAAGCGAAATACACTAACTTCAGCTCATGGCACATGGTCTGATGAATCTCACTTTTATTTATGTGATCGTGTGGGAGAGAAGCCAGTTAAAATCTGATTATTTTCATTTACGAACTGAAGTGCCAGATTATACTTTTATTTTTCCAAGAAGTATATAATTTGAGTGAAAAGTGAACATATTCGACATCGTAAACATTCCATCACCAGTGAGTGACATTGGTTTCCGCACGAGTACCAAAACTACCGTGTGATGCATCAAAGTTATTTACATATACATTTTAATGCAAAGTTTGTGGACAAATGTGCACAGTCACAAGCTCGTACAATGTTAAAATTCTAGGTCCAGTTTTCTGACCCATTCTATTGCTTCAACTGATGTATGATGGATGTCCGTTATCGTTCCTCTGAAAGCACGAAGAGGGCAGTCAGCGACAATGTGATGGACAGTCTGCGAGAAGGCATCGCAGCCACAATTTGCAGAGGTAGCCCATCGCCATTTGTGTAGCAGATATCGACAACTTTCTTGTCCTGTTCGTATCCGGTTGATGATCCTTGACTGACGTCTGAGAAGGCTGAATCCTTGTATTTGCTTAGAAGGGTCTTCAACTAGATGTAAATTTATTAATAAGAAAGCAACAGATATGAGACCTAACTGTCGAAAAAGACCTCTCTGTCAAAGAATGAATAAGAAAGATATGGGCGGTCTTTTCAGGACTTTAAAGTTCGTAGAATTGGACCATCTCTGCGCATTTGTAAGATTGTAAGATGAACATCGAAGGGATAAGTCGAGCAAAATGAAAATACCGATGGATTAGTTCTAAAACCTCGTATCTCAAAATGCTCTTCCTGTCCATTATTCTCCTTAAGATTGTCCACACCTTCTAGCCACATGTTTATATGCAGTAAATCAGAATAATTTTCGTTGAGTTCATTTTCCTATGCCCATGTGTAAAGGAAAACAGACCTTACCACACAGTATTGTAGGGATGTTGTTTGCATCGCAAATTAACACACTCCTACAGAATAATGCATTTAAAGTTCATTTTCCTTTACACATCAGCATAGGAAAATGAACTAAACGAAAATTGTTCTTTTGTATTCCATATCCGTATGTGGCTTGGAATCGTGACGAGTCTTAAGGAGAATAATGGATACGAAGAACGTTGGGAGATACGAGGTTTTAGAAATAAGCCATCGATATCTTTCCTGGCAATCACAGAAATATGCAGTTGATGTCTTCGTACTGTAAGGAACGAGGACCAATAAACAACCAATACCACATCTCTACACCAACATCAAGCAGTAAAGTCCAAGGAGGATGAACTGAATGCAAAAACCATGCCGTAGAGGAGTCCACAGATCATCCGATATGAGGTGTAATTGGAAACCGCCATTGTCACATAGACACTAGCTGAGACCATGTGCAAGAGGTTGCAAGCATTTGAAATGTGGACGTACCGAAGGATGCTGAAGATACCTTGGACAGCTAAAATGACCAATATAGACGTTTTGCACCGTATGAACAAAGAACCAGAAATTCTCACTGCCATCAAGAGAAGGAAGCTGGAATACTTTGGTCATATGATGCGGAGCTCTAAATACCACCTTCTGCAAGTAATACTCCAAGGGAAAATTAATGGAAAATGTGGTCCGGGGAGAAGTAGGACATCATGGTTGGGCAACTTGAGCCAGTGGTTTGGGGTGACAAAACTTACTCTGTTCAGAACATCTATGAATAAACAACAGATCATGCTACTGATCGCCAACGTTCTGCGAGGACATGACACATGAAGAAGAAGAAGATAGTCACATGGTATGAACTAATCATCGAATATATATCTTTCCTTATTTTCTTACCTCAGTACAATCATATCGGAGATATTTATTACAATTACAGCACAAATACCAAAATAAATTGCAGTATGTGAGTTGAAATTTTACCATGAGGAAATCCCGTGAACTACGCTAATCGGAGAAAAGTATTGAACATATATTATAGAACATTCTGATTGAAACAGAACCACGTAAAATACTTTAATAGTTTCATAATTCATGTTTAACTCTTAATCATGACCCATTTTTATTAAAGATGTGCGCACGACATTTTACAGTCATAACACGTTTTACACAGACACTATATCCTACAGGGCATAAAACAATAATGCATTACCGAACTTACCTGCTTACCTGTCTGTCAATAACTGCACCAGCCTAGCTGCAACCGGCAGATGGGTTTCTTGTGACGAGAGTACGTTAGGACAGGTATATAACTCTATTACCTTAAATTACGGAAATGAGGAACTCAGTTGCTATTTAAATATATAATTTGACAAATCATAAGTTTCTGTTTTTACAAACCATTTTCTTTTTCTTTACAATAGCCTGCACTCGTAGTGCAAAAGATAAATGCCATAAAGGCTTACATCTGTAATTCCCAAAGAATAGAATGAATGACGTTACAAAATAAAATAACGTGATGATGCCTTGCGTAAGAGTAGATCAGTGAACCAAAATTAGGTCCCTTATATGGAACAGCACCAACAGACCTATAAAATAAACATGATGCTAGGATTAGAGACGTGTCGCAGAAATAACATTATTACTAAAGGTTCCCTCACATTTTGGGGAAATATTTACATGTAAACAGCCACTAGGCATGTTACAAGCGGCGACTAAAGTAAACCAAATACTGAAAAAAATATGCTACCAAACTACATATAAAAATTCATAGGGACGTGAACCCATATCCTCTGAACAATCCTTGTACATTCTAGATAGACTAACAATATTTATCCCTTAGTACCAAGACATCATATATACAAATACACATAAATATTGACAAGTAAGTGGAAAAGAAAAGGGGAAACAAAAATAAAGGATCTCTGTCACAAATAACTCTCTGCCTGAAGAAGAATATCTTACCCCACTTGGCTTTAAAAATGGCTGCGGCTTGCCGGGGTGCAGGGTTGGGACGTTGACCTGATCGTCTCGCCAGTAAAGCATCCCCATCCCACACAAAAAAAAAATCATAAATAAGGGTGCCAGTGGCCTGGTTTCTCTCCGTTCCGGACTAATATTACAAAGGGCTTTTAATCACGTCTTCTCTTGACAAACCAATAAGCCATAGAACAAATAAGGAGATAATTCTCATTCTATATATCGGGCTCTAATAACTGACCACCACGTCAGTAATTTATTCTATATAAAGCACTATACCGTGCTATTTCTCATAAAATCACCATCGTCTATACTTATGACGTGCTCTTGGTAGCCTCTAGGTCCAAGGTTCAAGTCCATTTGGCAGAGGAAAAAGGAATCAAAGATTTTAATGACACAGCCTACAATGTGGTTTAATTTCACCCGGAGTTGATCAAGTAAATACATGCACATAAATCATATTCAGGCAGCATGCAAACACTACGTTACGCAGATCTATCTATCTTTCCAAATAGAGAGAATGATAAACTACTCCAAATAATCCTTACTTACAAGAAAAATTTATCCGACGGCAGACACTAAGGAATATAATGATCTAATATTCACTAAACAACCTTAAGGAACATTAGGCACTCTCCTTCTCACCACGTAACATACTCACGTCGCTATCTACTACATAAATTATTTATAATTTACAATTTTAGTACTTTAAAAATCATCTTAATAAATAGCCTGATGGGCTATAATCAAGTCATATACTAATATTTACAAATTTAACTACTACATTTCTGGGTAACGAACCCCCAATCCCAACACATGCCTACAAATACGGTTCCCTTACCTGGCATTTGATGACCTCCTTATCCCTCTGTCAGGGTTAGGCTGTGCCTACTCAGCCCATCATGGTAACGATGTGGTCCTGGGTCGATCCTCTGGGTCTAGTCTCCATGGGTAGCTCGTTCATGAGGCCGTCTTCTTGCGGTTACGGTCGGAAGGTCTCGTATCACACGTCCCTTGAAACACGGCAAAGGTCTTCAATGGAATGAAATGCCTAATTTATTAACAGCACAGCACTCCGGGTACTTTTATTTAATTTTTGAGACAGAATCAGTATTAGCGACCTGGGACGTTAAAAGTCATTGTTTCCCTTTATCTGGATATCCGCGCACGAATGTATATAGGCAATATATCTACTATCTGAAATCATCAACCTAATCCGTCGAACAAATTGTCATTATCTCGTGCTCGACTGATTCAGACTCATAAGTCTAGCGGGAATAACACAAATGGCTTTAGTCTATACTTGCACTTCTTCCGCATTTCACAATATATTTACGTGGTTACCCGTACCGCCTCATGATGAAGTCTATATGAACGGCATTGTCTACAGTCGGTTAATTAGGCACTCGCGACCTCACTGTAAAGCGTCTAAATACAATCATACGATTGAATAATTACTGGAAAGTTCATGGATCACCGGTCCACTGAATAAACGTTAGCGCAACTGCACTAAAGTAATCACAGTCTTTGTCCTAAACAAAGTTTTCTGGCCCGAATACAGATAGACACGCGACACGCACTAGCAGCAATCTCACCGTCGAATGAACAACCTCCTTCCACATCACTCAGCTTTTATAAGGAGCAAAAAGCAAAGCGACGCTGGGGAAACTCCCTCGAAACCCTCTTGAGTTTGATATGCAGCCACTAAACGGTTTCCCACGGTGGTCGGATTATTACGTAGTTATTAATATCATTACTTGTTAACAGCGTTAAACGTATCAATGGCTTCTTAAAATTCTGGAGATAATTTCCATCTTTTTATTATTCTGGAAAGCCTTCAGAGAGAGGAGATATCACTCGATTCCCGTGATGTGGTGAACCAGACTACTCCCGCTTAAAATATTGTTTGGGTGGTATGGTACTTCTTATCTCTCTTTCCTTCTCCCACATATCTTCTGTTTCACTTGTGCATAGCCACACCCTGCCTAGGGAATCTCCTCCTGAGTTCCCGCGTTCTATGTGGCATCATGCCCTTACAGTTGGCGTCATGTTGCGTAATATTACTTCTGCGTTAAATATCTCTTATTAATGAATGAACACCACATTTTAATCTTAACTGGTGAACATATTAATTACTATACGTAGTTGTAAAGTATTCTCAGGATAACTAATCATTTTAAGAATTTTTAAGAACATTTCAGTTAGTTAATGTTTTTTCTTTTTCTTTAATAACAGTGTACTATAATTTACAGGTCATATTTACAATATAGTTTATTTTATATTTAAATTAACGTAGTGTTACGAAATTAGTACAACAAGATTGCAAAATATTAATTGATCTAAGGAATGATATTAAGATTGTCAACTGTTAGAAGTGTGCATCGTCACAAAGTACAACTTTTATGGAAAGTAGGAGCAAGTGGAATATATCTCACTGCTGTTTGGTAAAACGTAGTCAGATTGTATAATGCATTAAAAGACTGGTTAATATTCTGTTAAAATGTGATATTTGAATATTAGAGTGTATAAACAGGTGTGAGATTTATATTCATTTGCTATGTAAAGGAAGTAACAGAATTAGTGCAGACGAGCTGTGTTTAACACTGGCTGGACTCTGTCAAAGTCACATTTTATTGAATTATTTACCTATCAAGTTATCGGATATGTGCCGGAACTGTTTTAAAACACTATGAACGACGGCGGAGGTTTATTTCTCCGGCTGGTTGATATGCGAGTGATTCATGTCTAGATTGTGGTAACAGCTGACTGCGTACAACAAGGCATAAACTGAAAATTTAAAGACGACGTGATATAGTGATTATTCTATACCTATGTAACCATTTCAGGACCTTGATAAAAAGCAATAACAATGTGAATTACCTCACACACAACTTCCAGCCCAATTCTTATATTTACTGGTACCGCTTGTCAATGCAAGGAGTCCTAATCGAAAGATAGTCCTTTCATCGTTGAATACTCCGATGTGTAAATATGTTAATGTGAGTACTCTAGCTAATGATATTGATGTATCCATAAAGACGCACACAAAATGCTGTCAGTTGTGTACATTTCATTCTTTACAACTTATTTTCACATTATACACACCAACTTATTTTCACATTATACACACCAACTTATTTTCACATTATACACGCATTACCTAATCAACTGTCATCACAAACAAAACACGACTATGGAGAATTAAAAGAATGCGAATGCCATCTTGAAAAACATTTGACAGCTACAGTAACATGTCGTCAGAATCACACCATCAAGTCTGCCTCCTTATAAATGTGCCTGGCAAGCATTCTAGAAGGATATATCACATCCTCTCGTAAATTCTATAATGCCCAATAGTATAGTTACAATGCAAGGAAGGTTCTACATAGTTCTCGTCGTACATTCTGGATATTACGGTGTGTTGCACAATATTGTAGTGGATTATTCATCATATATACAGGTAATAATAATTTATATACGATTAATTACGTGTTCTTACATTAACTAAACTCATATTAATATATATGTATATATACAGCATATGTGTCATGACATAACCTCACAAATAATATGATCTTCAATAATACTAATAATAAATGGATGTAAACACTTAATAGCCATACCTCACAAAGAATAATAATAATAATAATAATAATAATAATAATAATAATAATAATTCGAGCTGATATTGGCATTATTTACCCATGGGTTAAAGAATATTGTCTTAAAGTTATATCAGTCTATTACATTTGCGTCAATATGAGGGTATGGTAATACGTACAACGCAATAATGTACACTGCAATTGGAATAAGGTTTTATTTTCAACATTTATGTGCTTTTATTATGTGGTGAAATTATTTTATAACTTTGCATCTGCTCTCTGTGAGTTTAATCTATATTATTATTCGTACACATTTATCGATACCTACCCTTTACGCCTAGAGCCCTCATGTTGATCATCAATCCTAACCGTTTTCAGGCCACTATATTAGCGTGCGTTTTTAACTTCGTTGGAAAATCTGTTCTAATGTAGAAGAATAAAACCATGTTACTGCCATGTGCTTTCAGGATACTGATTTTCTGTTGAGTGTTGCTTATGTAGGTGATCATTTTGCAAAATTGAACTCGTTGAATAAGTCTCTGCGGGAAGTGCAACACACTTGAGTCAGCTTATTATGAAGTTTCGGGTTTCAGAAAGAAACTTCTTATTTGGAAGAGGAAAATCAATGACGGGAGATAAATGGACTACTTTTCATGTTTTCAGCATTTCTTAACTGGAAATTAAGTAGAATTTATTGGAGATATTGTTTCCATAATTGAAGGACACTTACCTCAATTCAGTGCTTATTTTGAAACGTACTTTCCCGAAAACTGTGACAAGAATCAGTGATTTCAAAATCCCTTCACTAGTGATGTTCCTTCGGTACTGCAGAAGAGGAAGAACTGATGGAACGTTCATCAGATTCTTCACTAAAAGTGAACTTCTCATGAATACCGTTGATAAAATTTTAGTATTCTGTAAGACAGGAGTTCCAAAGCTAGAAAAATAAGTCAATGAAGACATTATTTTCCTTTGCAATCTCTGCGTGTGTAGGTTTCCAGCAGTGGCTGTCGCAAAAACCAAGTAAATCAAGACTGTGTGGAGAAGGAAATGAGAGCAGCTTTAGTGCCAAGATTTGATAATGTGTGAAACAGTAAGCAAGCTCCAGTTTCGTGGTGATAAATGTTTCTGAGGCAAAATGTACTTTATTCAAAATTTAAAATTTTTCCTTTCATTTTAGGTTTCAATTTTCAAAAATCTTAGGAGTAGAAGAACATAATCTGTTCTGCCTTCTTAATAACTTAGTAAAGGATTTTCGTACAACACTTTATATAAACGAATTTTTCCTTGTACGTTGGCTAGTATATGTTTTCAGGGATTCTGGAAGTAAATGTAAAACATAACGATATGTTTTGCTGGATATCTCATAGGGGAGCCACGGAAATAATGGCGTTGTTCCGAGAAGCAATGTACCCAAAAGAGGTTGAAAACCACTGCTCTATGTGATACAGAAGAGGCTGGAGTACTTTCTCTCCTGGCAACTGGGATTGGATCAGACTGGCTTTGTGAAAAGCAGAGATGATATTCAAACTTAGATAGATTATAGATAAAACAGGGGAGTACTTCAGCTTCGTTCGATTATGAAAAAAAGCGTTTGATTATTTTGGAGTGTCCACATGCATTGCAGTAGGTGAATACTATTGAATGCTATGAGCAATCCAAAACAGAAAGATGTAATTCCAAGTCATGGTATGTTCCATATGCCTTTTTTATAAGTATCCTTGAGTTTTTACAACTTTCTTAGGGTGGAAATATCATTTTTGAACATACACTCCTAAATTTTCGTGGGGGAAAGCTATGGAAAACCTTGGGTGAGATGGTGACGCCACCCAACATCTACTTGTTGAAGAGTCTACATGACCCTCATCACCCAGTCGTGAAGATAGACTGTCCTGTCCTACAAATGTCATGTTAAAAAGGGAGTCCGTGAAGGATGTAACCTGTCACCATTATTGTTCAATGTTTATAGTGAATACATCATGCGAGGCGTTTTAAATAAGTGGGATGGAGTGGTGTCCATTGGTGAAATTAAGATCTTGAACCTCCGCTTTGCCGATGACACAGTTCTCATTGCATCTATTCAAGAAGAGCTTGAAGAACTGATGTGCAAACTCGAAATTGTTAGTTCTGAATAGGTTTACGAATCAAAGCTAGTAAAACCAAGGTAAATCTGAATTTGCCAAATGTTAACAGCATTGGTAGATATGAAGTAGTGGACCAGATCCTATATCGGGGAAGCATCGTGAGGAGTGACGGTAACTGTGAGCCAAAGATGCGTGCAATCATACGCTATTGAGGCGCAGGTATTTCTGAGAGCAAGGCATCGGAGACTGATCTTGCAGCCCACGCTCTGCGTCCCTTTCCCCTCGACTCATCTCGCGCGGCTTGCTGCTGAATATCTGATAGGTGCGGAGACCGTGGGTGGGGGTGGCTGATAGATGTGGTGGGCTTCGCTCAGTCCGATCGCCGATGCTAAAGAAAACCATTCGTTCTTCATCGTATATACTTCCTCACCTCATACTTCTGACTGAATTATATACATAACAGAGAGCTCCTGTGGCTCAGGTGGCAGTGCGTGGCCTCTCACCGCTGGGTTCCGTGGTCACTCCATGTGAGATTTGTGCTGGAAAAAGCGGTGACGGGACAGGTTTTCCTCCAGGTACTCCGGTTTTCACTATCATCTTTAAATGGGGATGTAAATAAAGGATACAGATCTCTGCACATGGTTATGAGGGTGTTTAGGGGTTGTAGTAAGGATGTAAGAAAAGAGGGCTTATAAGTCTCTGGTAAGAACCTAACTAGAGTATGGTTCCAGTGTATGGGACCCTCACTAGGATTACTTGATTCAAGAACTGGAAAAAATCCAAAAAGCCGCTCGATTTGTTCTGGATGATTTCCGACAAAAGAGTAGCGTTACAAAAATGTTGCGAAGTTTCGGCCGGGGAAAACTGAGAGAAAGAAGACGAGCTGCTCGACTAAGTGGTATGTTCCGAGCTGTCAACGGAGAAATGACGTGGAATGACATTAGTAGACGAATAAATGTGAGTGGCGTCTTTAAAAGTAGGAAAGAAGGTAATGTTGGAACTCAAGAGGACAAATTGGAGCAAATATTCATTTATAGGAAGGGGAGTTAGGGATTGGAATAACTTACCAAGGGAGATGTTCAATAAATTTCTAATGTCATTGAAATCATTAAAAAAAAAGACTTGGAAATCAACAGATAGGGAATCTGCCACCTGAGCGACTTCCCTAAATGCTGATCAGTATTGATTGATTGATCAATTGATACTCTCCAATATCATCTCACTTCATCAGTCAGTCAATAACCATTGTCCCAGAGGAGTGTGACAGGCTTCGACACCCGGCACGATTCCTATACTCGCCGCTAGATCGGAGCTTCATTCTTTCCATTCCTGACCCGGTCAAATTACTGGAAAGGCTGTGGATTTTTAATTATATATATAACAGAGTGTCAGTATTTCATTCGCGTTTACTTCTATATCCTTGTAGGATGACACTGCAGGGTTGCTGTTATAGAAGATATATATAGTTTTCTTTTCACTGGTAGAGCTGCTCAAATGTACTGCAATCTTTCAGGTTTAGTGTTCTCTTGCTGGTTGGGATCGAACCCATGATCATGGGTCGTACACCACTACTGATCTCCAGAGAAAGCTAATAAAGCTGTGAACGATGGATACGGCCGCTGATAATGATGTAAATAGAAACAGAAAAGGTACGGTAAAGAAATTCTAATATTTGGGTGAGACAATTCAAGAAAATGGTTTAGAAATATCTGGTATAGAGGAGAGGATACAAAAGATTGAAAGAGCTTACGGTATAACTAAGAATACTTACAACAAAAAGTTCTTATCAACAAAACTTAAAATAATCAATCATCAATCAATCACTACTGATCTGCATTTAGGGCAGTCGCCCAGGTGACAGATTCCCCATCTGTTGTTTTCCTGGCCTTTTCTTAAATAACCGCAAAGAAATTGGAAAATTATTGAACATTTCCCTTGGTAAGTTATTCCAATCCCTAACTCCCCTACATATAAAAGAATATTTGCCCAAATTTGTCCTCTTGAATTCCAACTTTATCTTCATATTGTGATCTTTCGTACTTTTAAAGACACCACCCACACTTATTCGTTTACTGGTGTCCTCCCACGCGATCTCTCCACTGACAGCTCGGAACATACCACTTAATCGAGCAGCTCTTCTTCTTTCTCCCAAGTCTTCCCAGCCCAAACTGTGCAACATTTTCGTAACGCTACTCTTTTGTAGGAAATCACCCAGAACAAATCGAGCTGCTTCTCTTTGGATTTTTACGGCAAAAGCATTATAGACATCGCCCTCATAAGAGGAGAAATAAAAGGGGATATCAATCCAGTTTGGTGCGCGTACCACACACCAATAAGAAAACACATTCCAATGAGCATCGACATACAAAATGAATGGAAGGCAAATAAAAAACAAGAAACGAGACCACTCTCAAAGAGATTGGATGTTAGAAAAGTGGAAGAATGCCAAGAACAGATGGAACAAATCAAAACACTAATCGACAACTAAAATGTTGAGGAAGCCGTGCATGAACTGGAGAAACTCTTAACACAAGCAGCCAGCCCCACGGAAAGAGCGAACAGCAAAAGCATGGTTCGATCAAGAGTGCTTCCTATTAAGGAAAGAGGTGCTTCAAGCTCTACACCGACTAAAATCGGACATCGAGAATCATACACTCCTTCAGACATACACCGAGAAAAGAAGTTGCTACGAAACACTAACACGGGAGAAGAAAACGGCATACAGTGAAGAAGGAAGAAGAATAGTTGAGGTAACCAGGTGAGACCCATTCATAGCAATCCGCCCTCGAAAGCAGGCACAGACCCACTGTATCAGCATGGAGGAATGGACGAGACATTTCAAAGAGACCCTCAGAGAAGGAACACTGGAAACCAACCAAGTGCATACAACGCATGAGACGGCAGCACGGTCTCCACTTACTTCAACTGAGGTTCAAATCATTATTGAATCCACAAAAAGAAAAAAAGCTGCAGGACCAGATACGATATACAATGAATACCTGAAAGACACAGCTCATCTACTAGCTCCAATTTGGACGAAACTTTACAATAAATGCATAGAAATAGCCAAAATCCCAGATCAGTGGAGACAATCTATAGTAAAGGTAATTTTTAAAGGGAAAGGGGACCCTAAGGACACGAATAAATACAGAGGAATAGCCCTGGAAAACAATCCTTTTAAGGTATTCACAAAACTAATCACCGAAAGAATAAGGGACACAGTAGAAGAGCACCTCCCAGAATCTCAATTCGGGTTTAGGAGAGGAAGATCCACTCTCGCAGCGGTGGAACTACTGCTAAATAAGATGTGGGAAGCCATCGAAAAGAAGGAAAAATACTATGCAATCTTTATAGACTTCACAAAAGCCTTTGATCTCCTGAACCGAGCATTAGTACAAAGGACGCTCGAGGAAACTCTCGGAAGAGACAGCGTCTGGACAAGAATCATAAACTCCATAAATGAATGGAACAAGATAAGAATCTCGGACAGCCTAGACCTTTCTGAACCAATTATTCAAACAAATGGTGTACTCCAAGGGAACCCACTAAGCCTTCCGCTGTTCATCCTGGCAGCGAAGGACATTATGGAAATTGCAAAAAAATGAAGATGTAGCAGCATACGCCTATGCGGATGATATTGTGATTGGCTCAAAAAGCTTAAAGAAACTGCAAAACACTATAGACGAAGTGGGAAAATGGTGCATTGAGCACAAGTTCGTAATTAACACTGAGAAGACGGAAATGATGGTGTTAAGATCAGGAGGGCAAATACCAAAATCGACAAGAATCACCTTAGAAGGGAAAATAATATCTATCACCAAAGAATACAAATATCTAGGGATAACACTCCAGCCGTCTGCAAAATGCTTCACCACACACAATAGAGAAAGCGACACAAGCAATTAGAGCGATAAACGAAATAAGCTTCATCAGAACACTAAATCTTGACACAGCAATGGCGCTCTTCAAATCGAAAATCGTTCCAATACTCACGTATGGGACTGAAATTATATGGACACACCTGAATGAAAAGAACTTAGCAACATTGGAAAGAGTTAAAGCAACATACATCAAAAGGGCAATCGGAGTGGCAAAAACAACAAGAACCAGATTAGTATACCTTCTCGCACGGGAAACTTTCCTCATAGAGGATTTAAGGACGGCATCGGAGAACCTACTAAGGACACTAATAAGGAAAAGAGAAGAAGTACCCACGGAATTCTATGGAACTGGGGCCATGATCGATCGTACATGGACAGCAGCAAATTTTGAGACGAGGCACGTGTTTACAAGACTTGCAGTACATGGATTCCACCATGTCATTTACGAAAACACAACATACCACGAACCGTCAAACTCATGCAAGTGTACATTATGTGGAGAGTTATGTGAACGATATCACTTAGAATTCTGCAACAAGAGGACTAGATCAATCAGAGACTATGCGACCAATGGTGCAAGTGTTAAATTATTATAACACCTTTCACTAATGTATGGCTATTTTGCTGCAATAAATGTTTTATTTTCTTTGGATTTTTTCCAGTTCTTGAATCAAGTAATCCTGGTGAGGGTCCCATACACTGGAACCATACTATAGTTGGGGGTCTTACCAGAGACTTATGTGCCCTCTCCTTTACATCCTTACTACAACAAAGCACTACAACACAGTAGTGAAACCAGAATCCCTGTATGCCAGCGAATGCCCAGCACTGAACTACAAGCTTGATGATTTATAAATATTAGAAAGAAGAATTAAGAAGTAACAATGAAATTTACCAGAACAGAGAAAACATATCAGAAACAATAAGAAAAAGGAGATTGCTATTTCTTGGACACATTTATAGAATGGATGACAATAGAGTAAGTAAACGAATCTTCAAGTTCCTTTGGGAAAAGAAATCAACCACCACCTGGATTCAAGAAGTCAAGAAAGACCTGGAAAGGAACAACATACGAGAAGAAGAATTATTGGAATGAAAGATTTTTAGGAAGATAGTCTAACAAATGGAAGGATTCCAAGGGAGGAAGGAAAAGAAAACAGGCAGAAAGTGGACTGAAGACAGTAAAAAGAAGCACAGTGGAACAATGAAAGAATACTGGAAGAAAAGGAAAGAACAACTAAGGAGGGAGAATTGAAATAGTAACGTAGTCGTTAGTAGGCCAGAACGCAATAATAATAATAATAATAATAATAATAATAATAATAATAATAATAATAATAATAATAATAATAATAATAATAATAATAATGGTGCATGGCATCTGTATAGGCTTGGTGGTGATCTAATGAGGATGAAATGAATGACAAAGACGTCATAACTACCCAGTCCCCAAGCCAGGGGACTTAAGAGTACGAGGGGGTTAATTTTGAGGATTAAACCGAGGCTATTGGACCGGAGGCAAGCATTCTATTAATTAAGACACAAAGCTAAGGACTTTAATTTGCTAAAGCTTAGGCTACCATTTCCACTGATGAGGTGTTTGTTATTGACAGTAGCAGAGGCCAGGGCAGTAGCTTGTGAAGCAGCCTTGACAACACACCAGCCTTCTCTGTTGCCTAATGGCTGCAGCTTAAAACCCTAAACCAACCATCAAGTCTAGTGGTAGCCCACCTCTTGATCCCAGCGTACGCCACTGCCTCTATCATTTATCTCATTACTACAACCCCTCAATAGCCTCTTAACCATACGAAGAGACCTTTATATACAATACCGTTTATGTGATTACCGGAATGAAGACATTTCCTTATATTAACACCGAAGTACTTATTAGATTTTCCATGAGTTAATTTCGCTACTTATCTGTTTGCCACGTCCCAACATCGTTGAGAATATTTTACAGTCACTCACTACTCCGTAGCTTATTTATTATTCCATACAATGTAACATCATACGCAAAAATCTTTATCTGGTATTCCAGTATTTACTTATAAAATGTATGCAGAATGTAACAATAATGTGCGGCCAAACTTTCAGGACACAATACTCCCATGCAGGGTACGAAATCAAAAAGAAATGGGGGGGGGGAGAAGGAAGATAGTGCTTAAATACTAGTTTTTTCAGGCAGTATCCGGTGGGGGAGGGTTTATAAAATTCCCCTGTAAATTACCCCTTGCCTCAGAGAAATGTACATTTTTGATCCTTTTTTTAAATTTTGTTGTCATAATAAGAATCTTAAACATTAGAAAGTTATTACAATCAGTTGATATGTTTATGAGAGACTATCCCTTTCTTAAGAAAGGCTGGACGAGGCGCGATTTCTCCTGATTTATTGCTTTATTAGTGGAGCCTTCCGCTACCAGGGCTATGTGCTGACTGAACAAATTTTGCACACACCTTAAGTGAATATTGTCCTATTGATACCTATCGGAAACACACCCTCTCCAAAAAGTACAGGAGTGGTGTAAGCTGAAGGGGGGAGAGCTTCAAGTAATTTATATTTTGCTCGGGTTTCAGATGCACTTATCAGAGTGAAACACGAACAATAGGCTGCAGGTGCGGAGTGGCCACTGCCGCGTTCTTTTACTGCTCAAGGACTGGCAGTCATTTGAATTATAGCCGATGACTTTTTTTAAATATGTCCGGCTCCATAACTAAATAGTTAGCGTGCTGACCTTTTGTTCGATTCCCGGCAGGGTCGGAAATTTTAATCATCAATGGTTAATTTCGCTGGCACGAAGGTCGGGTGTATATCGACGGCTTACTTCTAAAACCTCGTATCTCGCAATGCTCTTTCTACCCATTATATTCCTTAAGACTGGTCACGCCTTCCAGCCACATATTGATATGTAGCCCATCAGAACTTTTTCGTTGTGTTCATTTTCCTATGCTAATGTCTAAAGGAAATTGAACCTTAAATGCATTATACTGTAGGAGTGCAAACAACATCCCTACTATACGGTATGGTAAGGTCCATTTTCCTTTACACGTCAGCATAGGAAATTGAACACAATGCAAATTGTTCTGATGGACTGCATATCCATATGTGGCCGAGAGGCGTGGCCAGAATTAAGGAAAATAATGGATAGAACATACGAGGTTTTAGAAGTAAACCGTCGATATGTCGTCTTCATCATCATTTCACCCTTATCACGACGCGCAGGTCGCCTACGGGAGTCAAACAAAAAGACTGCACCTGGCTAGACGAACGTGTCCTCTGACACTCCCGGCACTAAAAACCATACGCCATTTCATTTATGCACAGTAAAAATCATTAATTTCAGTAATAAATTATATGTAAGTTATTCTACATTTTTCTCATTATTTTATAATGAAAGAATCCCCCGGGCAATGTTATTGGTGGGGGGGGGGGACCTTTGAGATAAAATTTTCGAGGGGGGATCTCTCCCTATTCCCCGCCCCTCACGATTTCCCACATTGCGTCCCATGTTATTCGGACAAGGGTCCGTAAAATGTTTATTTCCATGTTAGAACTCATCTTCTACAGCTGTACATAGTGCATTAATCATGGGAATCACACGGGATCAGAACGCACCAGCACACCACATGGAACTCTTTCTTAAATGAAATGTTCTAAATGCTCTCAGTTAACATTAATACAAACGTACCCAATATTCCAGGTGCCACATAAGAAAAGAAGAATACAAAGTGAAAAATGAGTTGGCAACATTGATGTTTCTAAGGATGTCAGTGTGGATTACCAAGACATTTTTCTATTGTTAATGCACATTATTGTATTAATGAAAGTTGTTATTTGTAATAACTAGGTCCCGGATTCATATGCACTATAAACACCAAAAATATGCATGCGCATATGCACTAAAATGTTGAACATATGCACTAAAATATGCTCTAATATGCACCAAACACATTATTTAATTTTAACTGTGTAAAATTGGTATACATGTTTCATTCCTTGTAAAATGATTTATGGCAGTAGGTTATTAACAGTTTTTCAATGTTTTCAGGGGGCAATAACTTTCTGTTGTCGGACAGAGTTAATTTATATGCTGAAAATGATCGTTCTACGTCGACGCACGTAACTGGGCAATACTTGTACACTGGCACTGATTGCTTGGAACATTCTTCTGGCAAAGACTGCCTGATTCTACTTATGTAGTTGCTTATGGATTGAAATGTCAGAAAGAAGGAAATAGCTGTTGTGAAAAGGGTCATTATTCGTCTGTGACACTAAAAGCACTGTTCATGATCAAGGAAGCCTTCTCGTATTGCGAAGGGATGTAAAACATATACAGAGTTCATTACATTTTTCCATTTCGTTCAGAAATCTTAGATAATCGATCACACATAAGAGAAAAATATATCTACATATGCAGTAACGTTCAAAATATGCGTTAATGTTCAAAATATGCATTTGCATATGCGGATGTGCATTTTTTAAATCCGGGCCCTAGTAATAACACTTTCACTTTATTGCGTGTCCATTTTCTTCATCATCTTCCTTATCCTTCTTTCGGTAGGCTATATGTCATCTAATGACCGCGTAAAATAATCCAATGTTTACATCTTCTCGTTTTATCCCGTGCTTTCCAACAGTTTTTCATTTTTTTTTTTTTGCTTTTTCTTCCACATATTCTTTCAGATGTCAATCTTCTCTTCTCTACTCTTCTCTTCTCTTCTCTTCTCTTCTCTTCTCTTCTCTTCTCTTCTCTTCTCTTCTCTTCTGGAAACTTTTGAAGTTTTGTAACAATCTTCCGGAAATGATGCTGTCTTGTATTATGGATTCTGTTATTCCAAATCTTGCCATACATTTCTTTATCCATCATATGAACTAGTTGTCAGTTTTGTTCCTGTAGACCTAGTTATGTGTGATCCTTCGTGAGTTTGCTGTGTCCCGGTAACTTCCCTTTTTTAATTGCATGAAACAATTTTTTTACTTCGTTGTTATAGGTCTTCGTTCCTCCCAAGTCTAAATAAGCTTTCCTCTGTTTTCAGTCGTCACTAGATCACAGGATTTCTCTTTCATCCTTCTATACCCTTTCTATTTCTCCTGTTTATATGAAAGTATCCTTAGTCAGTTTGTACGTCATTTCCAGTTTTCTTATTCTATAATAATGTAATATTATGTTTTCAGGAACCACGCAATGTTACAGCCTGCTAGACATGTTATCAGTACAGAACTGCTCTGTACTGGCCAAACTTGAAGGTAAGTAGGCTATATACCTTTTTTTCATCAAATTTATACTCCACAATATGCCTTAAGTGTGTCATACTTTCATAACGTGTGTACACTTGTTATCCCCCGCCCCGGCCCCTCCACCCGACTCACACTCACTATCCCCGATATTTCCTATACGCTTTCTCTTCAGTTTTATTCAATTCCTCTGTCCAGTATATCATTCGTAACACTTTATTTTATTTCATCATTTTTATTTCTATTTATTTCTTCTTCCACATTCGTCCCTGATTCTTCTGATGACCTTGCTGTTACTTCGCAACGCACATACGGTACAACAAGAAAATTCTTAATTGGAGCTAAGATGATGTCGTCAGCACCTACTCGCAAGGCTAGCGCACATTGAGCCATCTGGTGATGAATGAAAGTACCACGTACTATAGACGAACGGTAAAGCATTCTTAAATTCAAACCTTCATTACTGGAGAAGTCTTCCTCATGAACAATCGAGATTTTCTTCTGCAGACGCGGAACAAAGCTCTCTGCGAAACGTAAATAATTTCGTCCTTTTTTCTGACACGACAGAGCCCAAAAGCTTATCATCATATCTACAATTACGGACCGTTGAAGTATTGATCTAAACATTATTATTATTATTATTATTATTATTATTATTATTATTATTATTATTATTATTATTATTATTATTATTATTATTATTATTATTATTATTATTATTTTCCTGGACTTTTTGCCAGTTTCTGCAGGACACCACGTCATGTGGATTTGGTTGTTTTACGTATACTCATCCAGGTACCAACACTATAGTGTGTTTCTTTGATGGTTGGTAGTGTGTTATGTTTTGTGTTTATGGAGAGATGTGTATCAAGATTGACACACGCACCCAGTCCGGGATGTAGAGGAATTAACCAAACGTAGTTAAAATCCCCGAGTCAACCGTGAATTCCTCTGAACTGAAGGCTACTACCCTGACCATTTAACCGAGGAGTCGGACCGTAACATTTACTTTCTTACTCCTTTAATTCTTACCCTTTCCGCTCCGTCTGGTCACAGCAAACGGAAACTGTTTTCTTATTTTTACTAGTGGTTTAACGTCGCACTGACACATCAAAAGTCTTCAGCGACGGAAGGATGATAAAGTAACGACCATGGCCACAAGGGGACAGTCTGGAGATAAACAGATATTTTTCCCTAATGCATGGATTTTCGGGAAACTTTGTGGGAATGCCACCTATATAAAAGTAGTGATAACAAGAAAAATATTTCTTATACAATAATAGTTTTCTAAATAGCTAGAAAATATTTTTTGAAATTTTTCATTAAATTTAATTCAGATGTTAATTAAAACTTCTGATTAGGTAGATAATACTTCTTTCAAAAGCACGGTGTATTGATTTTTCTGTACATAATTTGTATAAGGAGATATATTGCAGTAAAGTTTGTGTAATGTTTATGTTCTAAAATTTTGGCTTTAAAAATCCCTGCTACTTGAAAAAATACTGAAATAAAAATTTCCATTCACAGGTTTTCTAATATAGTTGTGATACATATACCATACAAATTTTGTTTCATTTGGCAGAATATTATAGGAAAAATGATAATATTGTTGAAAATTATAGTTGGCGGAAAAATAAAAGCAAAGCATTATTAAAGTGATAAATTGTTTGAATTCAACAGAATAACTACTTGACAAGAAAGAAGAAACTTAGTCATTTCAATTTCAGTCGTAACAAATTTTTCCCCAAAATTACTGAAGTATCGATTTTTCCTCCGGACTGTCCCCTTAATTGAGGTACAGCCCCATTCCCAGAATTTGCCTGGAAAACAACGGAAAACAATCTTCAGGGCCACCTATGCCGGAATTCAAACCCACCTTTTCCCGAATTCAAGCTCACAGCTAATCGATCCTAACCGCACAGCCAACTCACTTGGTAAGACCACATTTCGTCATACTGAACAATATATATCAAGAACATTGTTACTGAGAAAGGGAACGTGCGAGATCACTTGTATACTATACATCTTGCTAACCTGGGGTATATGAGAGAAAAGTAACAACTTTCCCCAAATTCTCTGAATACAACGAAAACAGTGCGTGTCAATTATGGTATTGTTGAATTACGATATTTTCAGCGTAGCAGGTCGTGATAAGGATTAAATTCTCTAAACACTCTTTAGCAATGCCCCTGTGGTTTAGAGAATTTGAACGAGAACTTAAATCATTAAAGTTTTCTGATGTCGTAGGGCGGAGAAGTGGATTTTTATTCCAGTAGAATTAGAATATTTAGGGGCGCGCAGCTATGAGCTGGAGATAGAGGGATCGAACCCCCTGTCGGCAGGCCTAAAGATGGTTTTCCGTGGTGCCCCACTTTCACACCATGCAAATACTGTGTATGTGCCTTAATTAAAGGCAAGGCTGCGTCCTTCCCACTCCTAGCCCTTTCTTATCCCATTGTCACCAAAAGAGATATTTCTGCCGGAACGACGTAAATCAACCTGTAAAAAATTGAAATCGTGAGAGAAGTACGATTTCCAAGTAAGTCTGTAATATCTGAAGTCATTTCATTTTAATTTTCGACTCTATTATTTTATCAGTTAAGTTCATCAGTTTTCCGAAACCAAGTCTGAATAATAAATGAATAAACTACCTGAAAAAACATATGGTAACAAAATTAAACCAGAAAAAGAAATACAATTAAAAGAGAATGACAAGTTTCTTTCTTAAAATAACATCATCAGGTTCTTTTAAATCACACTCAAATATTTTTGTTTAAATACTTATGAGTTTGAAAATCTGTAATTTACCTTAATGAAGTCCTGTTTCCTTTCCACTCCAGCATAGAATGTTTATACCATCCTAAACAGAAATAAACATAAATATTTATATGATTTGATAGAATCTGATGATGTTCTTTTGAGGACGAAATATGTCATTCTAATTAAGTTATTTCTTTTTCAAGTTGAATACTGTTGTCAAATGTTTTCTTGTAAATTTACTACTCAGAATTTTTTCGGGCAGGCTGAAGAACCTGGAAGTTACAAAATTCCAAGTAAGCGGATGAAATACCAGGCTTAGCTACGAGTCTCGTGGGTATTAAATTGAGAGTCGTTGAGGCTTCATTTCATTTAGTCGTCTCTCACGACTGGCATGGAATGTCGCGTTTATAATTATTACGGAGGGCGTCCCTATCTTCAAGGATAAGGCAGTGACTCAACATGTTCATGGTACCCAAGGACTGAGGACGAGTGAGGCATGTGAGTTGAGCACGGGGAGTGTGTCATTCCCCTCTATTTAAATGAGGCTACCTTTACGACCTTCAAATTGGTGGGTTCGATCCTGGATTAGTCCGGCGGTATTTAAAGGTGCCCAAATACTCCAGCCTCGTGTCGGTGCATTCACTGACCCGTAAAAGAAACCCTGGAGGACAAAATTCCAACACGTTGGAGTCTACGAAAACAGTAAAAGTAGTTACTGGGACGCTAAACCAATAACATTATTGTTACTTTCCGATCCTCAGTGATTAACTCTTTTTCTCTTTCGATTCCGACACACAGTATTAGGTTTGCTAGGCCTAGAGAGTCTATACCTTCGATGTAGGGCAAAAAATCGTATCGCACAATGCTCTTCATATCCATTATCCTCCACAAAATCTCAGGCAATCGTAATTGGATCACGAAAATTACTGAACTGCTCAAACAATGTTGCAATCCCGCCTATTATACTGAATGGTAACATTATTCCCTACAGTAAAACAGTTAAAAATCTGGACGTAATTATGAATTAAACACTTGATTGGTCTGATCACACGAAAAGAATCTGCGAAAAGATTTTTGGAGCGCTTTACCCTCTTAAACGGCAAAGGGATGTATTTCCATTTGAGCTTAAGACTGGTCACGCCTCCCAGCCACTCATGAATATGCAGTCCATCAGAACAGCATTCATTGTGGTCATTATCCTGTGCTAATGTGTAAAGTAAAATTAACCTTAAATAATGTAGGAGTGCGTACAATCTTCATGAAAACATACATTCCTACAGTACGGTACAATAAGGTTCATTGTCCTGTACGAAGTTGCATAGGAAAATGAACGAACGAACATGTTCTGATGGACTGCATATTCATATCATGCTGGGAGTCGTGACGAGTCTTAAGGAAAATAATGGGTAGGACAGCGACGATATGTTTCCACCTTCGGCGACCTTATCCTTCCCATGACCTACATCGTTTTATGAGAGATAGCGCTTTCTTTTCTCGTTCTTGATTTTTTGTGTTATTGCCATCTACGCTTTTATTCTTCTGAATATGTTTTTTCTCTATTTCTGTTTGAATCTATTTTTAACGTTTAAGCTGAATAATACACATGTATCATTCTGAAGTAAGGAAGTAAAGGAATATGTTTTCTTCACTATCATCGTGCTCACATGATTTTTGCGTATTACAGAACCCCAAAAGCAACTTAAAACTCACGGTAGTTTAAACCACTTAAGCAGACTTAAATATAAAGAATATTATAGTCGAAAGTAAATGAATTTGTTCTTGCCACTTACCTCAGATTAAACGAGATCTTATTCTCTCAGCGACACAGTAACTCTTCATCTTTCCCTTTCTAAAGGTAGTGGTTGTCCCTCAGGTCATTAGTACACAGAATGGTTTGGTGTCCCAATAGGAAGGGATCATACGTTAAGAAGTGATAGTATTGGTCATTCTAAAGCGAAAACATTTTATAAATACATACATTATTTTAAACAGTTTTCGATATATTATGTAATTGTCAATTGTCAATTTACCTTTGCAGCTCTTGTGTAATTGCCCATTTCCCTTTACAACTTATTCTCAAAAATACCCCCACCTACTTCAATGCATTTTGCACCTCACGCAGACAGGTGCTGTGTTGCTAATGGGAGCTGATGTATTTCTTCTTTAATGTGTGCACAAGCATTTAAAATGCGAGAAAGCAAGATCTCTCTTGTTTTCACTTTATTCCCTATGGACTTCGTTCTATAGCCAATCCTAGAAACAATAATCCAGCGGCGTAAAGTCGGATGATCTTGGTGGCCATGCAACATCACATCCGGGACAGACACAACGTCCAAGATACAATAGATCGAGATACTGGACCTCTAGCAGTGCGGAAGTACATTCCAAACCTTGTAGCCAAAGAGACATCCTCAAAGTTCATTAAACATACCTTAGTACAATTGCACAATACGGCCTGTATCTCGGACACTATTGAAAATAACGCATATGTTCATATAATGTTTTCGTTTTAGAATGACCAATACTATCACCCCTTAACGTACGGTACCTTTCTCCCACGTCACACTGTATACATAACTACTGCATCTTACACCTACTCCAATCTGGTTGACATATTTAAGCCTTGGCCTATCGTTACCATTCTTAGACCTTATACTCCCCTCAAACACCATCTGTCTCAAAATTAGTCCTATCAATATGTTTCTTCTTGCTGTGAAATATCACTTAACCACTCTTCTCACACCAGCTTGATTTAGAATATTTCTTCATTCGTGAATGCCTTTGCTAGAGAAATGTAGTGTTTCCAGTTCACTATGTCGTCTGGTTTATCGTCACTGCCGGAAGAAAAGCTCCTATGTGAAATATTTTAGCTTAGAACTTTAGTCGGTAAGGTTCTGTCATCTAAGGTGCAATACTGTGTGAATATTGTCAAGGGATTCTCGCTCTTCATCATCTATGTTTTGCGGGTCAGTATATCTCCAAAAATATTATCACATAGGAGGTTTTGTCCTGACATTGACGATATACTAGAATAAATTCGTTACTTTCATCGACTTGTTTTTTTTAAGAATGAAATCATACTTTTCAGTGTCCACTTAGTTAAATATAACGAAAAGATTTCAGTCTGTCAAACACACAGGAATTTCTAAAGAAATTATAACACTATCAACATACCTTTAAAAATACACAGCACAACACAAAGTACAGTATTGTTTACGTAGCGTACATATATATGAATGTTCTTGTAGAACGAAACTTGTCAATCTTTGTATAATAGTGTGTATTTTTACAGGTATGTTGATAGTTTTGTAATCTATATTGAAATTGCTGTTTGTTTGACAGACTGAAAAGATTTTGTTACATTTCAGTCTCATCCTTGGCTCTGACAATATAAAAGTGACCAAGCTATGAGCGATGCTAGTAATACCATTCGTTATGCAGTCAGTCCCTGTTATGAATGGTGTGAAAATATCGCTCATAGTTTCGGTTGGTGCATGCATTTCGGTGGGCTTGGCAGACTGTTGCGTAATAGCAACTTCTGGCCCAGTGAGGAAATCAAAGGGAAACTACCATACTCCTCTTTTCCCTAGTACGCCTCTTCAGTGATGCTTAGGCTATCTACGACAGCTGTTGGCGGAGCTGTGGAGGATCAAACCAGCCTTCGGGCTGAATACCCAACATACATACATACATTCATTCCTGATTCGATGTACGCATTCTTCTGTAGAATTGATAGAATTCTGTAACACCGAATTTCAAAATGTGCAGTATCATTTATGAGGAAGCCTAATAATGAAACATTTAAATTCTTCAGATTTAACTGATATGCAATTAATATGTGCAGTTATATTTAAGTGTAATGAAGACTGATGACCAAATTTTGTGTGTAGTTAGGCCCCTGTGAGCAGTTTTATTCTGTTGGTACACTCAGCGGGTAGCATTCCACATCCAAAACCGACACAAAGGAACTCTCTTTGGATCTTCTCAGATAAAGCTAATCATTATCTCCCTCTCTCTTTCAGCCCAAGAGAAGATCGAAGCCGTTGAGCTGATCTTTTTTCCGGGGTAAGTTCAGAAGTATATTCAAATGTAATATAATATCCCCAAACAATGTATGAAATAAAAAACTTAAATTAAGGAGACATACTGTATAGTATAAGGTAGGCCAAATATTTGCTACGGTAGCCAACACGAGAATCATAACTATCCTTGTGCCGGTACTTAGCCTATAAAGTCTCAAAAGTGTTGTGATATGGACATCAGGCTCGTGAACGAAGTGAGCATTCAAGTTGTAAGTTTCACCAGGAGGAAAAGTGCCCTCAGTTCCAATTACTGTGTTTATTGGGGGGGGGGGGTGAAAGTACCTCAAGCTAAGGTCACATTAACGAAGTTTTAACTAAGGGTTAGAGATCTCGTCATAGGACACGAGGGTATTTAGGGGTTGTAGTAAGGATGTAACGAATAGAGTGTAATCATTCAATTAATCAATGCATTCATTCATTCATTCATTCATTCATTCATTCATTCATTCAGTTAATTCATAACGTCTATTGCAATCTATGGATAAATCTGTTCAGACTCGTGGCATAAATATATATACAGTAAAACTTGCTCAAAGCGGAATTGCAAAGGACCGTCTTTTCTTAATTAGGCAAGTTTCCGTATTACACAAAACATGGAATTTTTTGCCTTAAAACAGTAAAGAGTAATATTAAGTATTGTTTAGTGCTTATCTGTATTTTTCTACGCATGACACTCGACTATCCAGATTGATGTAGGTAGCACTGTTGTATACTGACTCCTTTATTATTATTATTATTATTATTATTATTATTATTATTATTATTATTATTATTATTATTATTATTATTATTATTATTATTATTATTATTATTATTATTATTATTATTATTATTATTATTATTGTGATTTATTATTACATGTTACACAGTTGACATTATCACAACAGTATGTTATACCATTTGAAACACCTCACATGCGCTCCTTAAACTTGTTTCCATCATAAAACCCTATGGAGTGCTTCACAACACTAAGCTTTCTTTCACAGATTGAACAAAGAAACTTCCTTCCTCTTGTTTCTAATCATGTCTTTCTGAATGCAGTCATAAAAAGAAACTCGTGTCGTAATCCCGAGGTGGTGCAGCCCTTCTTAGGCACACCCCCAATGGAGGTGAGCTGCATGTACCACTTCAACCATATACCAGTCCTCCTACCATTATGAAATTTCTGACAGTACCGTGGGATTCGAACCCGGGCCCCCGAGGATGGCAGTTAATAACATTAACCTTTACGCTACGGAGGCGGACAATGAAGTCATGAACTGAGTACATTAGTTCAAGAAGAGTGAAAGAGTTAAATGTAATGGCAAATTGCTTTATGTCACAAAAGTACTCTGAGCTTCTTCGTGGGTTCGAATCTTGTTTTGATATTCATCTTCTTGCTCGTCTTCTTATTTCTCTGTCTCCTCCTCTTTCTCGGCCTTTCTCACTCCAAGAAAAGGTGTAGCTGATTCGAATATGTGGTGTGTCGTAGGTTGTTCACCACTTCGACTGAAGTTCACTGCTTGGCAGGGAACGTTTCTTGCTTGACAGAAGTTGGATATTGCCGATGCGTTTTCAAGCAATAAACACTTCACTCTCTCCTAACACGTGTGTTAGTTTATCCAAACAATGACATTGATCACACGAGCTCCAGAAATGCACATATGTTGTACGCAGGACTACGCATTGTACAGATAGATTATAAAGAATTCTTTCACGTTTCGTTTCCGCGTTGAGGGGATACCTCGTTATACAAAAGTAAGAACATTATAACGGCGTAAGTTTCTCCAGCACCGAGGATATATTCCGTAGTGAAAAAGTTCCCGCTTTATTCGAGTTTCGCTTTGAGTTGCTGTACTGTACTTGTACTAATACAAATCAATAAGGCCTGAATTACACCTACCGAGTACTGGGCCGAGTCACTCGCTTTGTTACTCGGCCGAGTAACTTAACCCTAAACAGGGTGCGCTGGTGAATTTCGTTCACCAACCTGCGTATTTCATCTGTAGTTTTTAGTTCCTAAGTGCTACAGAATTCGTGCTGCTAGTACCTTTCGGCGAAGTCTTATCGATACTCTCAGTGTAGCGGTATCTGTTCAGGAAGTTGGACGTGTCACGCTATTCGACCTTCACCTCGCACTTGCCATCATTTGGTGAACTTTCTTCACCACGCGCCCAGAAATGTAAGTAAAGTTGTACCTTAAACGTTCTTGGAGTTCCATTATTTTAAAGTGTAGACCATAGAGGAAACAAGGTAAGGTAAGGGTTATTCTGCCTGAAGGCAGGTCCGAACCTCCGCAGAGGTGTTCCTGAGCCGGAGTTTACGTGCGGTAGGGTGGCCAGTTCCCTTCAGTAGTATAATACAGGGATTCGGCGGCCACCACCACCACCGGGCTCCCAGAGGCCTCCTCCACCACCACCACAGCCAGAGGCCTCCCAGATGCCTCCTCCACCACCACCACAGCCAGAGGCCTCCCAGAGGTCTCCTCCACCACCCGCAGGAAATTTGAATTTGTAAACAAAGCCACGTGCTTTTTGACAGCTGTCATCGACAACAACGCATCGCTAACCTCAGTACTGCCATCTTGACGGGCCTAAACCTCAGTAGTACCAACTTAACCTAACTAGAGCGAGGTAAACAAAGCCACGTGTTTTTTGACAGCCACGTGCTTTTTGACAGACAACAACGCATCGCTAACCTCAGTACTGCCATCTTGACGGGCCTAAACCTCAGTAGTACCAACGTAACCTAACTAACGCGTGGTAAACAAAGCCACGTGCTTTTTTGACAGCTGTCATCCGCCATCTTTAAACCACAGAGAACTGTGCTGCCCTCTTTATCGCAGTAGATGTAAATTCGTCACCTGTCATCCGCAGTGCTGCCATCTTGGCGGGCCTAAACCTTAGTGCTACCAACTTAATCTCACTAGCGCGAGATAAACAAATCCACGTGCTTTTTTTGACAGCTGTCATCCGCCATCTTTAATCTATAGAGCACAGTGCTGCCCTCTTTAGCTACTTACCTATGAAATGTGGTGGCGGATAAATTGAAAAATGCTTTTTGACAGCAGCCATCTTTGAGCACCGTGCTGCCCTCTTTAGCTAGATACCTTTGAAATGTGGTGGCAGGCAATTCCACATGACAGCAGCCATCTTTAATCAAGAGAGCACCATGCTGCCCTCTATGTGGTGGCGGCAATTTGAAAAATTCTACATGCTCTTGTTTGGAAACAAACTCACGCGCTTTTTTTAACAGCCGTCATCCGCCATCTTTAATCAACAGAGCACAGTGCTGCCCTCTTTAGTTTGAAATGTGGTGGCGGCAAATTCCACGTGCTCTTGTTTGGAAACAAAGCCATGTGCTTTTTTGACAACTGTCATCCGCCATCTTTAATCAACAGAGCACCGTGCTGCTATCATGCGGGCAATTTCGTCAGCTGTCATCCGCCATCTTTAATCCACAGGACACCGTGCTGCCCTCTTTATGGCTTCTACCTTAAGCACGTAGTAGCGGGCAATTTGAAAAGTTCTGTTAGCTATCATCCGCCATGTTTAATCAAGAGAGCACCGTGCTGCCATCTTTAGCTAGATACCTTTGAAATGTGGTGGCGGCAAATTGAAAAATTCTGCGTGCTCTTGTTTGGAAACAAACTCAAGTGCTTTTTTGACAGCTACCATCCGCCATCTTTAATCAACAGAGCATAGTGCTGCCCTCTTTAGTTTGAAATGTGGTGGCGGCAAATTCCACGTGCTCTTGTTTATAAACAAAGCCATGTGCTTTTTTTTGACAGGTGTCATCTGTCATCTTTAATCAACGGAGCACCGTGCTGCTATCATGCGGGTAATTTCGTCAGCTGTCATACGCCATCTTTAATCTACAGAGCACCGTGCTGCACTCTATGTGGTGGCGGCAAATTCCACGTACTCTTGTTTGGAAAAAAATTCTATGTGCTCTTCAGCTGTCATCCACCATCTTTAATCAAGAGAGCACCGTGCTGCCCTCTTTGTGGTGGCGGATAATTTGAAAAATTCTTTTTTGACAATCAGCCATCTTTAATCCAGAGAGAACAGTGCTGCCCTCTTTAGCTACTTACCTTTGAGGCGGTTAATTTGAAAAAATCTTTTTGACAAGCGGCCATCTTTAATCCAGAGAGAATAGTGCTGCCCTCTTTAGCTACCTACCTTTGAGGCGGTTAATTTGAAAAAATTCTATTTAACAAGCTGCTATCTTTAATGAAAAGAGCATCGTGGTGCTATCTTGCAGGTAAATTTTACGTCACAGCTGTCATCCACCATCTTGCATTGCTAACCTTAGTGCTGCCCTCTTTAGCTACTTACCTTTGAAAAAAAATCTATTTGACAAGCTGTCACCCGCCATCTTGCATCGCAAACCTCAGTGCTGCACTCTATGTAGTGGCGGATAATTTGAAAAAATTTTTATGACAAGCAGCCATCTTTAATCAACAGAGCACCGTGCTGCCATCTTTAGCTACCGCCATCTTACATCGCTTACCTCGCTGCTGCACTCTTTAGTTGAAATGTGGTGGCGGTAAATTCGAACAAGTTTAATCACGCATCGCGAAAGCTAGAGTAAGGACGTGCTGCAGTGATGACGTCATCATGCATGTTCAGACTTGTCCGTTTTCTTAAGAGTAAGTCGGTGTAAAGGAATGTGGTAGCGGTAAATTCGAACAAGTTTAAACATGCATCGGGAAAGCTAGAGTAAGCACGTGCTGTTGTGATGACGTCATTGTGCATGTTTAGACCTGATCGTTTTTCTTAAGAGTAAGTCGGTGTAAAGCAATGCAATAAGTACAACCTTTTTTGAAAGCGATCAAATATTTATTCACAAATGTACTACAACAGTGTTCGTTTTTGCTGCTGACAAGGTTGGTGTGCTTCTTAACAACGTGTGCTTCTGAAATGCCTCCTGCAACATTCAAATTAAACAAAAACATTTAGAAATATATTATACTAAGTATGTTATGCTTTACAGAGAAGATCATATACTTCTTACCTTGCTGTTATTCCTTTTCGGAATCATCATCATCATCATGAGGTACTAGAGAAAGTTCATTCATACACTGTGTACAGTGTTCAATCCTCGGATTTGCTCCATCCCAATCATCATCACCATTTTCTCCTCGATGCTTGTAATGTCGTTCACAAGTTCTGCATAATGCTACTTCGATCGACATCTTACTGTGTAGAGGAAGGATGTCCCAAAAATTATGTACGTAAGAGGTGGTAAGTATTGAATAAGATGTTTCGGCATCGACGATCTATGTTTATAGAACATCTTAATAGCCTCACTCACTCGTGAAAGATAAATAAGATGTTGCGTATGAGCATGCAAACAGCATGCACATTTACAGTTTTGTTCCATAGCGTACGATGTCGAAGCACACACTAATGAAAATGATAAAGATCTATTCTTATTTATAGTCTCGTAACAATATTCGTTAGCGGATGGTAAGTAACATCACTCATATGAATAATAAGACAATAGGCTGCTGTGTTAGCAGGAATGTTTTCAGATGTTTCAAATTCTAAACGAATATCAACTGGAGATTCTTTTATAGATTCGTCATTATAAGAGCAGTCTATAACTACAATCGGTGCTTTATTTTTAAATTATTGAGGTGTAAATAGCGGACGATCTTCTTTCTGATAATACGATGATTGAAATTTACAAAACATATCATAGAGCATCCCAAACTTATTTTTCTCAAAGTTAATGTCTATGTTTTCGTAGGGATACGTAATTCCGTTGAGATATAGTCTAACGTGTCTTAATTTACAGTGATCAGACAGTGAGCTATCTTTTTCGTGATTGAATTTACGATTAGTTTGAAATCCAAAAATAATGTACAAGGGCTTCTCAGTAAAACGTGATGTTTTAACAGCCCAGCTATGCTTGTTTGTAGGTGGTAACACAGGATATTCATGCAGCTCCCAACTTCTAAAACGTATAGGTAATGGTGTATCATTTTCTACAATCTTGAGCAATCGAAGTTTTTCACGATCAGATACGGTTACATGTGGAATCCGCCACAGTATACGATGCAGTGTTATTTTCGATTCTACTGGTGTTTCTACTGCTTTAAGAGCACTTCGATCACGGATTAGAATAAGCTCTTGTTTTGCGTTGATTATAATACGTGTAAAGTCTTCTGCGAATCCAAAAATATGTTTCAGTGATAACATACCCGTAAAAGTTCCATCCTCATTAATCATCCAGTTAGTAGCTTTTGGACACCGTCCAGCCATCCGCAAAAGATTACTTTCTTCATCACAGAAAGAAGGGTAGAGTTTAATTGCACTTGTAATACCAACATTCTTCGTTCGATCTATTTCAACATTATTTACTTCATATCGCGCTTCAGAAAAGAGAAAAGCTAGAGCATGGTTGTTCAGTTGTGAAGTGCTTGGTCCACTTCCATCAGACTTTTCTAGTCGTCCTTCAATATAGAGGTAGCTTTCGTGTGGTAAGGTGTAAACATCTTGTTGATAAATAATAAAATATATTTCATCATTGTTATTTAATCCAAACGTGAAAGGTTGATAGGAATGAAGCTCACTTCATACTACACCTTCACGACTTTCTACTGTATTCGTAATGTCCAGCATTTCTTCCATTCTGTTCTAGTAGTGTATATCCTAAATCTTGGAGTATCTGCTTATGGGTATCTGTTAACACGATGAGTCTCTGCACACATGTAGTATGTCTTCGGAATGTACACCGTGTTTTATAGATGGTTTTCATACTGGTTTAAGATGTAGTTTGTAAGCTACGTACGCGTGCTGATCTAAATGAATAAGCTGATTATGATTATTTACAAGTCTAAGAGTAATGTTGCTAATGTGTTTTACAGACACAGGGTGATAAAGAACTACTGCTGGTTTCTCACAAATAGTATATCCACGTTCCTCTGTAACAATAAAGTCGTGCAGGACGTGCGAAGGTTGTAGATTACTATTCAAGTCTGTAATAATATTACAAGTAATGTTCACATTATAATCATCGAAGAGTTTTATAGGTTGATCAGACTCGTAACGTACATTCGGTAGGAGCTCCCTCGATGAATATCCAAGCAGTGGTCCAATCGAATCAGGTTGTGATTTGAATTCAATCTTAAATGATGATTCAATAACACATTTATGTGTAATGTTGCTTATAGTGATTGAGAACTTGTAATTATGATTACTAAAACTATCTTCCCCAAACTGATCAATTAACGTACTTTCAATATAGTCGTGAGTATCGTCTACTGTATAACTACCTGAGGGTAGTGTTAGCACATACTCATCGTAATAGAACTTGTTTACACCATCACGCACATTATAGATTTTATTGTAGCTTTCAAACGATACTAGTCGTCCTCTGAAGCTAAAGATGGCAGCACGGTGCTCTCTTGATTAAACATGGCGGATGATAGCTAACAGAACATTTCAAATTGCCCGCTACTACGTGCTTAAGGTAGAAGCCATAAAGAGGGCAGCACGGTGTTCTGTGGAATAAAGATGGCGGATGACAGCTGACGAAATTGCCCGCATGATAGCAGCACGGTGCTCTGTTGATTAAAGATGGCGGATGACAGCTGTCAAAAAAGCACATGGCTTTGTTTCCAAACAAGAGCACGTGGAATTTGCCGCCACCACATTTCAAACTAAAGAGGGCAGCACTGTGCTCTGTTGATTAAAGATGGCGGATGACGGCTGTCAAAAAAGCGCGGGAGTTTGTTTCCAAACAAGAGCATGTAGAATTTTTCAAATTGCCGCCACCACATAGATGGCAGCATGGTGCTCTCTTGATTAAAGATGGCTGCTGTCATGTGGAATTGCCTGCCACCACATTTCAAAGGTATCTAGCTAAAGTGGGCAGCACGGTGCTCAAAGATGGCTGCTGTCAAAAAGCATTTTTCAAATTATCCGCCACCACATTTCAAAGGTAAGTAGCTAAAGAGGGTAGCACTGTGCTCTATAGATTAAAGATGGTGGATGACAGCTGTCAAAAAAGCACGTGGATTTGTTTATCTCGCGCTAGTGAGGTTAAGTTGGTAGCACTAAGGTTTAGGCCCGCCAAGATGGCAGCACTGCGGATGACAGGTGACGAATTTACATCTACTGCGATAAAGAGGGCAGCACAGTTCTCTGTGGTTTAAAGATGGCGGATGACAGCTGTCAAAAAAGCACGTGGCTTTGTTTACCACGCGCTACTTAGGTTAAGTTGGTACTACTGAGGTTTAGGCCCGTCAAGATGGCAGTACTGAGGTTAGCGATGCGTTGTTGTCTGTCAAAAAGCACGTGGCTGTCAAAAAACACGTGGCTTTGTTTACCTCGCTCTAGTTAGGTTAAGTTGGTACTACTGAGGTTTAGGCCCGTCAAGATGGCAGTACTGAGGTTAGCGATGCGTTGTTGTCGATGACAGCTGTCAAAAAGCACGTGGCTTTGTTTACAAATTCAAATTTCCCGCGGGTGGTGGAGGAGACCTCTGGGAGGCCTCTGGCTGTGGTGGTGGTGGAGGAGGCATCTGGGAGGCCTCTGGCTGTGGTGGTGGTGGAGGTGGCTTCTGGGTGCCCGGTGGTGGTGGTGGCCGCCGAATCCCTGTATTATACTACTCCTTTCCGCTCCTCCATTCCCTTACCCCCCACCAACAGCGCGTGGCAACCCATCCAACTCCTGACCACGCCCAATATTGCTTAACTTCGGAGATCTCACGGGATCTGGTGTTTCAACACGGTTACGGCCGTTGGCATAGAGGAAACAAAGTAACTACCTATTTTTATTTAGGACGGAGTTTACGAAGGATGAAGACATACATACGCTGTTTTAGGAATTATCTGATGATGAGCAAGGATCTGAAGGAGCTGAAGTTTGTGATTTTTCTGATGGTGAAGATGAAGTGGTAAATTATTCAGACATTTATCATGACAGTGAGAGTGAACAAGAAGGTGATGTAGGCGTAGTTGATATCTACGAACACGACGAACTAGAATGGGATTTTTTCTTTGGGAAATACGAAACAATGTGGTGCACCACTAACTTATCAAAGGCTACCTCTATGATTGAAGAATCTTTCTTTTCAACTCATGAATAAGTGGTTGGTTGAACGAGCTAAGATAGGAACACTGGCTCCAGATATCCGAGCAGTATTATCCTCATACCATCAGGAAGAAACATCAGAAGAAATAAAAGTGCCATCGAAGAGAGGCCTATGCATTCACTCTGAGTGGAAACAAAATCAAGTCACCACAATGAAGTGCAATCAGTGTCATAACATTTTGTGTAAAACACAGTCTAAAAGATGCATTAGATGTGTAAGGTGTGAGAATAATTATCGACACCTTACTTCTAAAATCTCGTATCTCGCAATGCTCTGTCTAACCATTATTTTCCTTATGACTGGTCACGCCTCCTAGCCACATATTGATATGCAGCCCATCAGAACAAATTTCGTTGTGTTCATTTTCCTATGCTAACGTACAAAGGAAATTGAACCTTAAATGTATTATACTGTAGTAATCCCTACTATACAGTATGGTAAGGTCCATATTCCTTTATACATAAGCATAGGAAATTGAACACAATGAAAATTGTTCTGATGGACTGCATATCCATATGTGGCCAGGAGGCGTGGCCAGCCTTAAGGAAAATAATGCGTAGGAAGAGCATCGGGACATACGAGGTTTTAGATGTAAGCCGTCGTTATTATGATTAATGAAGATCGTTAGAAGTGTTTCATTTTAAGTTCTCATGATTTAAGTATTCATCTGTTTGAATTTTATTTTCAGTCTTCAACGCATGAACATTTTTACCCTTTTTTATTATATGTATGTACTGTCACTTGTAATTTGTGTTGTAATTATTAAGTCTAAGGATTATAAAGCACATAAGGAGTAACAATATCAGTCGTGTAAGAGTTAGTACTTGTTAACCAGTTGCTAAGACTAAGAAAAATGAATGATGAACGAAATTCACCACGCACCCGGCAATGTAACATTTATGGGCGCGCCCGCTTTAGGGTTAATGAGGAGTAGATGTGATTACACGAGGAAGAGACAGTGGACGGGTCAGTGCATTGAAACGTTTGAAGGGTGCGGGAACATGGTTTGCGAAGTAGGAAAATGAAGAAAATAAAGAGAGTTTTTCAACACTAATGCAACATGATCATCCCTGTTATAATAGAGGAAATCGAAGATGAAACGAGCAACAACAGTTTTTAATTTTATTTTTTACGTCTGGTACCCCAAAGTCAGGTAAATTCATAGCTTCTACCAACTTGTGATAAGCGGTATCACGCATGTGTTTGTCTTTGTGCAGAGCAGATTTGAAGTCCCATACACATTCGTGTGTTTTGTACTCTTGAATGAATTTTAACGTTGCTTCACTAATCCATTTAGCCATTGTCATTGAAGAAATCAAATCACAGCGCGCCAGACAACACAAGAACACTCCTTCACAATTGACTTCACTAATTACACTGACCAAGTGAAGAGCGAGTGAAGCGCCGAGGTGAGTGGGCAGGTGGCCGAGCAGTTGGGCCGGCTTAAAGTTAGTACTAGAGCTGGGAGCGGAGCGAGGAATGCCGATCGATGAGTAATCCGGTTGAAGCGGCAGAGCGCATCACCGATCCCCCTCCGCTTACAACTGCAAGTACTCGCGGAGGGCCAGAGCACAGTGTAGCGCACGACACATACTTAACAAGGGGAGGCCACGACGGTCGGATCACGGAGTATCTTCAAACTTTGTACACTTTTAGTAGTTCATTAGGACAACATAATATGCAAGTAGTAAGGCGTACTACTTATGCGTATTCGACAAAATCGCAAGAGAATTTTCGCGTCGAATATGTACCAGTGCGTTGCGGACACGAGCATAGGATGGCGAGGGTCGTGTGATTATCGTTATCGCTGGATCACTGGATCGAGGCCCGCTCATCGTTTTTTTATATATTTTTCAACACTGGTCATATTCTTTCATATATATTGAAGGTCAAAGCGTCCAGGTGCAAAGCACTTTCGGGTATCTTACCCGATTTCACTGCCAGGTATGAGGGATTCCGCAAATCACGATAGGCATGCATTTTCAGGAAAACTTTATGCATTTGATGGTTTACTTGTTGATTATTAATAATATTTTTTTTCTGGTAGTCAGCCTCTGTGGTGGAGTGGTTATTGTGATTAGCTGCCACCCACGGAGGCCCGGGTTCGATTCCCGGCTCTGCCACGAAATTTGAAAAGTGGTACGAGGGCTGGCACGGGATCCACTCAGCCTCGGGAGGTCAACTGATTAGAGAGGCGTTCTATTCCCTCCTCGGCCGTCCCGGAAGTGGTTTTCCGTGGTGTCCCGCTTCTCCTCCAGGCAAATGTCGGAATGGTATTTAACTTAAGGCCACAGCCACTTCCTTCCCTCTTCCTTGTCTATCCCTTTGAATCTTCCCATCCCTCCACAAGGCCCCTGTTTAGCATAACAGGTGACGCAGTTTGGGCGATTTACTGGTCATACTCCCCAGTTGTATCCCAGACCCAAAGTCTCGCACTCCAGGACACTGGCCTTGAGGCGGTAGAGGTGTTATCCTCGCTGAGTGCGAGGGAAAAGCCAACCCTGGGGTAAACAAATTAAAAAAGAAAAGGAAGATTAAAAACTAACAAAGATCTAAGAGCATGCAAATACACATTTTTCATTATATTACCTTTGAATTGTAATATATATGAAAGAATATGACCAGTGTTGAAAAATAAAACGACAAGCGGGACCCGATCCAGCGAACAAGCGATTACGGAGCTTGAATGCTAACCACTCGACAAAGGCCGTTACGTGCTCACGATCGCAACGCACTGGTACATAATCGCATGAGAACTTTTCTAGCGATTTTCTGAAGAACTTGCACATTATATTGTCCTAATGGACTACTAAATGTGTACACAGTTTGAAGATACTCCGAGATCCGAACGTCGTGGTCTCCTCTTGTGTAAGGATATTGTACCTGTATTCAGTCTGTGCTTAGTACATTTGCTTCTGTATTTCTTCCGCTTGTTGTGTTTTCTAGATAAGGCAAAGTATATTAGATAATAATTGTGGTATTAATTTTATATTTAATCCCATTTTAGATGGTATTCATGTTTTAGAATATTTAAAGAAATTTAATAACTTTTTTCAGAAATTTGTAACACAAATGCCACGAAAACCGTCTGATGCATGGCAGTTCTTTGAAATCACTGGTGATAAAAATCATCAAAATGCAAATTTTGCGACTGCATTTACGCGACGGGCGGTGGTGTATCAAATTTGTGGGATCATATCAAGAGGCATCACAAGGATGAATTGAGCAGGTCGGCTTTGGCGTATGGCTTTCAGTGCCGGGAGTGTCCGAGAACAAGTTCGGCTAGACAGACGAAGGGCTTTTTTAATTTGACTCCCGTAGGCGACCTGCACATCATGATGAGGACGAAATGATGATGAAGACGACACATAACATACACCCAGCCCCCGTGCCAGGGAAATTAACCAATTATGGTTAAAATTCCCGACCCTGCCGGGAATCAAACCCCTGTGACCAAAGGCCAGCACGCTAACCATTTAGCCATGGAGACGGACAGTTCCTCTGATATCTCATGCGCGACATGGATAGAAACGTTCATGTGCGTCACTAGTATCTCTAGTGTTGTCAGGTCTACAAATACAAAATCCGTAGATTGAACGTAAAAAATTTGGGGACTTTAATGAAAATTTAGGTAGGTTCTCGAGCACCAGAATGTTATAATATAACTAAATTAAAGAATGCAATAGTCATGGGAAGTTATTGTGAGAAAAATATATTATTCCACTCTCCCGTCCCCTCTGACTTACTTACTTAACTCGTTTTCATTCCCCACCCTGAAGGGGTGACGTCCTCGCTCTGGCCAAGAGTTGCGGGCGGGTTGGGGAGGTTTGATGGATGAGAGAGGTGGGTGGGAGGATGTGAAAAATAGAGATGATAGGGGGTTGGGCCTCTTTACTGAGCTTTATTGAATGTGCGTTTCCAAAAGTTACAGAGAAGAATTTATAAGCATGAACAATATTTTCATTATTAGATAATTTTAAAGAGTATAAGGGGTGCTTTTAAATATTTTATTATTATTTTTCTTTTTTCCCTTTTTTCATCCTACGCCTGATGCTATACAAAATATTGTGCTATAAATACATCTAAGAATAAGGACGTTAGCAATACAAGAATTCGGTGGTTCTAATAGCATGCCGTTCTGAAGTGATCCTGGGTCTTGTGCATTACAATGCGTCATTAAGATGTGATGCTATTGTCCATTTCTTGAGGCTGAGTGGAGGTTGAGGGAATTTATACGAGAGTTTCTAAGGGTGTGACGTTGAAATGAGTATTTAAGCCTGAATGGGTAGTGAGAAAATGATGATTGAGGGTCTGATTAGCTGCAGCCTGAAGGTGTGTGAGAACAAGATGTCTATTGTATGGATGAATATTTAGCAAGGAGATTGTAATAAATCTGACAAGATCTTCAATTGTGGGGTGGGGAAAAAGTGAATGGGTGGGCGTGGTTGGTGGGTCAATAGTTCGAATCGGAGCTATGAATTCTGGGTGATTTGAGGGAGGTGTCGGACGTCCTCGACAGCGGCGAGAATAGACTGGATGGCTGCCCCCGCAAGTGTTACAGCGGGCGGGGTGTAGGGTGTTGGGGCACTTGGTGGTGACATGATGCTGAGTGCAATGACCAGAGATTGGACGATTTGCTTTGCACTGGGCCGTTGTGTGATTGTTATAGAGGAGGCATCTTTCACATCTGATTGACTGTGGAGGTGGAGCACGAGAAGGTTTGACTTTGTGATGGTGGCGATGTATCGATACACCACTGGCAAGCAGTCAGTCCACATCGGCTGGTGTTGGCAGAAGAATCCGCACCAGGAATGTTGGACCCTCAGCATTCCGGATACGAAACGCCTTCCGAGCAGGCACTCCCTCCCCACGGAGCTCGGCGAGAATCATCCCTTCTGAAAGTGAAGGATCCACACCACGGATGACACAACTTAGTAGATTATAACGTGATGGTGGAGGTGGTGGTGTAGTGGGTGGGGGTGAGAGGGGTTGAAGAGGGATAGTTGATCCGAACGGAATCGATCCTCTCGTGGTGGCGAGTTAGTGTGCTGCTATTTCCCCGTTGATTTGAATGACGATTCCTGATATCAGCGATGTCCTCTCGGCGCATATTGTAGCAAAGAAGCGTGCAGATGGCTTGAGGTGTCCGAAATTCTGGAGAAGGTTTAAGGAGGAGAAATGCATGCGTACCGGAAGGGGTTTGCTGGAGAAATCGGAGATGGTTGAAGGGTCGTCTAGTGCCAGACGTGGAGGAATATTCGAGTCGAGAGGAGGTGGGTGTAGTGGTGGTAGTAGATGGGGATATATGCTGTATGGTGGTGTCCATTGGAAGAGATATAGCGACGGCTGCAGGTGCCGAGTCCACTGCCAGGTAATGCGGAGCACGCGCTCGCTCGGGGGCCGGTTGATGTGTCATCCTCTGGTACTGAGTTCGCGGGTTTTCCGGATGCGTAGCTGGATTTGCTGGCAGAAAGCGTGTGTCGTAATTTGGAGTTGCATAGCTGGACAGGAGAGTCGTGTGGAAGGCTACGGCGGCTGTGTCTACGGCGAATTGTCGGAAGCTGGAGGTGGAAGTTGTGGTGCAGGTGGCAGCTGTGGCAGTGGGAGGAGAATATGGCTTGTAGGGGTGCATGGTTGTGATTTGCTTCAGACCACGGAGAGGCGTAAATAAGCAAGACTTTGTAGAAACGGATCAGGGCTAAGCTGCTGACGATTCTCCTATGGTGCAGTGCTACCGATGGGCACGTCCTGAGGTGAGACCTCACTGGTTTGCGTTCGTCCACCTGGCTAGTTCACAATTTTTAAGAAGCAATAAACCTCCGTGGCTGCCTTCGGTGTTGCAAACAGTCGGACGGCGAAGGATGCCTCTCTGATCACTCTATTCCTCTACTTATCTTCCTCTCCACTCTTCGTGTAGAGGTAGTTATTCATCAGGAGTAGAAATTGCGTGCCAATTTTGAAGTCGTAGCACGATGGAGATTTTGTATTGTTTATGTGGTCGAATAATGCTGGCAAGCGTGAGATTTGAGTTCAGTAAGAGGGGAGAGATTACGTAATTCGAGCCTGAAATGAATGCGGGGAAGTACTAACGAGTGATGTTATTGTAAAACGTCACGCAGTGAGACGAGCAAGAATTTTTTCGGGCTTTCTGGTGTGTTGAAAAATAGCGGAAGATATGAAATTTCGGGAGACCTGGCAACACTGATAACCTCACTACCGATACTTGTAATTCTAGGCTTCGCCTGAATAAAAACAATTTTCTGAAGGTTATCTTCCGTGCGTGTCTTCATTAAAATTTGCTTTCTACACGTTATCTACACCTTGACTATTTTGGGGACTATCTGGCCCATTTACTGATAAACGACTCAAAGGCCATATAAAATTATATTACAGTTTTTGATAGCTTCAAATTAAGTGATAAGCTTAACTTGTTACGATACGGGCAGTTCTCGTGGGAGACGTGCCTGTTCAGTACATAAAGGTAGTTGGAAATAAGAGTAATGTCCGGTTGGAGGAAGTAACTAATGTTAGTGAAGTACTGACATTTACCTATAATAACAAAGAAATGTGCGAAGAGATACCAAAGTTGAAAAAAAAAGAAGCTGGAATTTATAAGATTTCTGGGCAATGTGTTATTATGTATTAACTAAAATGCGCACAATGTGCAAAATACAAACACTATAATACATTATTCTAGTCCTAGTTTTGTTATAGATATTTGTCTTTTGCTGCAGATATTTGCATATCTTTCACAGTGTTCATTGTATAATTCTCGCGCACAATTTTCGTCTGGATGATGATGATTTTGGCAGAACTTGTGATGAAAACCAGGTGTTGCATATCGCGTTATTACGTGTAGAAGCTCGTAATTGGCTTGTTTCCAATCATCCGTTATTATGGCGTCAGTTGAATAAAAGTCGTTCCAGATGTAGCTAAGTTTTTCTGCTAGATTTGGAATGTCTTCTCGTAGGCCTTAGTGTTTGGCAATGTGTTAGGATATAGTATTGTAACGAGTTGGCGGGGTAGTAGGATCAATTAACACTAGACTGGTAGCTTCAATAATAAGATTTATTAGCTAGGCACTAAACTACACAAGACTACACACAACTTTTGCTCATAACACACACTTACGCAGTTCGCGCGCTCTCTCTCCCTTCGTTTCTCACTTGTTCTCACACTACACAGTTTTACACACACGCACAAGGTCCCACGTCACACGGCTACACGTTCTATCCTTCGCCGACAGTCCGCACTGTAGCACACTAGTCCGATAATCATGGCAGTTCACATACTTCACTACACTGGCAGTCGCTCACGACTAAACCACACCAATTTCTAACTCAGTCAAACTCTCACTAACTCCAGGCAGGTCGTTCCTCTCTTATATACCTGCGCTGGCTCTTCTAGAATCGTCCGGATGCTGATGGATCCGGGAACATCGCGAGGTGGAACACTCCAGATTAATCGTGAAGTCATTTCCATACTCCTCTGCTACGGGACTACGAGCGGAAGCGAGTGGGGCTGGCCTAGCACATAAGCGCTGCTAGTGATTGGCGCAGTTGGACCGTAAGTGGTGGGTGTATACGGTGCCGGGCCGGGCCCACTGCCAGTTGACATGGCGGACGCTATGACCATTACACTGCCCCCTCCTCAAGGCTGGTCGTCCCGAGCTGCTCCACGATGCGGTGCCAAGCGAACCAGATGAACAACCATCATCTTCCCTCGGGGAGGCCGCCGGATCCGGTAGACGACGTCGTTCATCCTGATGACGATTGTATATGGGTCTTCCCATTGTGGCTGCAGTTTCGGTGACTTCCCCTTCGTCCGCACCGGACGGTACAACCACACTCAGTCACCTTCCTGGAAACCCGCAGAGTTCGCGAGCATGTCGTAGCGGGCTTTCTTCCGGTCGCCGGCTACCCTTAGATGATGTCGGGCATAATCGTGGATGTCGTTGAGCCGATCCACCAACTCTCATGCATAGTCTGTCGCTGGTTGCTGCTGGTCTGGTGCAGACCCGAACATTAGATCGCATGGCAGGCTCAGCTCCCTTCCGAAGACAATGTTGGCAGGTGTCATGCCCGTCCTCTCATGGGTGGACGCTCGACAGGCCACAAGAAGAAGGGGACCCTCTCGTCCCAGTCCGTCTGGTGCGCCGAAACCACCTTACTGTGGTGCTCTTCGACGATTTTCACAAAACGCTCCACCATACCATCTGACTGAGGGTGCAGAGGCGTCGTGCGTGTCTTCCGCACTGCTAAGCATTGCAGAACCTCTTGCATCAACCTGGACTCAAAGTTTCTGCCTTGGACGCTATGAAGTTCCCTCGGGACACCGAATCGACACAAGAAGTTCTTGACCAAGACGTCGGCCACTGTCGATGCCCCTTGGTTCTGGATGGCGTAGACCTCCGGCCATTTTGTGAAGTAGTCCATAGCCAGGAGTAGGTAGCGGTTCCCGGCGTCAGATTCGGGGAATGGTCTAGCGACATCAATGGCGATCCTCTCGAATGGTGCTCCAACGTTGTACTGCATCGTTTGGCCCATACTCCTGGTACGTGGAGCCCGGCTCGCCGTGCAGGTGTCACACAGCTGGCACATCCTCTCAACATCGTTCCTCAAGTGCACCCTGTAGTAACGCAGTCGGACAAGATCTAGTGTCTTATTCACTCCCAGGTGGCCGGCAGTGGCGCCCGCATGCAACTCGGCCTCTTTTCGCATGCTGCTGGGGATTATCAGCTGTGCAATGTGCTTCTTTCCGTCTGTTGATTCACACGTGCGGGTAAGTACCCCTTCACTAAACATGAGAGAAGACCACTGGGCCCAGTACGCCTTATAGGTTGGACTGCGTTCGGCGATGTCTTTCCATTCCGGTCTCTGCCCCGACTCTATTTCTCGTAAGATCAGCCCGATGTCGTCGTCCTTCAGCTGCTCCCTTCTGAGTGCGTCTCGATCCCATCCTTCAGCGGCGGTGGCCCTCACGTCACGGACGTCCACGATGCCTGCCTGTCTCTCCACTTTCTGGCAGTGTGTACAGTTCGCAGGGCACGGTATACTCGATAGAGCGTCGGTGTTGCAGTGCTTCTTTCCTTGTCGGTGCTCGGTGGTGAATTCGTACTCCTGAAGGCGTTGCACCTAGCGAGCTGTCTGACCTTCCAGGTTTCTGAAGGTCAATGCGGAGTGGTCGGTGCGCAGGCGGAAAGGCTGCCCATACATATACTTGTGGAAGTGCTCCAAGGTCTTCACAATGGCCAGCAATTCTCGACGCGTCACGCAGTAATTTCTCTCAGCTTTTGACGACGTATTGCTGAAATAGGCGATCACCTTCTCCTGGCCGTCTTGCGCTTGTGACAGTACCCCCACCAATTCCCACATCGCTAGCGTCGGTATCGACGATGAACTTCTCCCCAGGCTTGGGATGTCCGAGGATGGGTGCAGTACACAGCGACTCCTTCAGCTTCTGGAAGGCAGCCTCCGCCTCGCTTGACCATTGGAAAGACATCCTTTCCTCGGTGAGCCGTGTAAGAAGCTTTGAGATGTCTGCGTAGCCAGCTATAAATCTACGGTAATACGTGCAAAGGCCGAGAAAACTCCATGGTTCTCGCTTGTCCTTCGGCACTGGCCAGTCCCTGACAGCTTCTAACTTCTCCGGATCCGTGGCTACTCCCTCCGATGACACGATGTAGCCCAGGTAGCGGGCCTCCTTCTGGAACAGCTGGCATATTCCAGGATTTAAATTTAGGTGAGCCCCACGTAGTCTCTCGAACACTTTCCGCGGGTCCTCCATGTGCTCTTTGAACGTTCGTCCCACAATAATTACGTCATCCAGGTATACGAGGCAAGCATCGTGAGTTAGCGCTCTCAGCACGGCCTCTATCAGTCGCTCGAAAGTCGCCGGCGCGTTGCAGAGGCCGAATGGCATCACGGTGAACTGGTATAGCCCTTGGTCGGTTGAGAACGCCTTCTTCTCCTTGTCTTCCGGATGGAGCGCTACTTGCCAGTATCCAGACTTCAAGTCCAGAGTCGAAAACCACTGGGCTCCAGATAACGTGTCCAGGGTGTCATATATCCCAGGTAACGCGAAACAGTCCTTCGTGACGTCGTTCAACTTCCGGTGATCGACGCAAAAACGGAGTTGACCGTTCTTTTTCTTAACCAGGATGACTGGCGATGACCACGGGCTGTTCGACTCCTCGATGTCTGCCCGCTGCTTCATGTCGTCTGGCATCTGGTCGATTTCCACCTTCCTCACCAGGGGTACTCTACGAGGTGGCTGTCCAATTGGAGCGGCGTCGCCAGTGTTAATGCGATGGTTACACTCTGTCCGTCTTTCCGTAGTCACGTCCGGTAGCAGTGAAAATGCCCTGAAAGTCATGGATTAGTTCCTTAACCTCCCTGAGCTGTCTCGCCTCTAAATGTTTTCGGGCGTCGAATTTAATCTCCCGGAGCTTATCCAATCCTTCGCCTGCTTCCAGGGTCTGTGCGTCTTCGTCGTCCACTGGCACGACGCACGTGACTAGTTCACAAGTCGCAAGCTCGGTCCCGCTGGGTACCCTCTGATCCCGCGACGTCGAATTCAATATTCGTACCGGCACGCAGCTGCGTGCCGGAACGAGCATCCTGGCCAGGTAGAGTCTTTTATCGGTGGTCAAAGAACCGGGTTCCACGAGCACGCTATCCCCTTGTATGGATTCCTCTGATAACCGCGCTACTCGAGGTTGCGTCCCTGGCGGTCGCAGCATTACCTCTTGTATGCCGAGCTGCAATACACGTCGTCCCACGTCGACAGTCACCTCGTATTTCAGTAGCGCGTCTAGGCCCAGGATGACCTCATCCGTGATGGCGGCGACGAAGGCCCAGACTCGTAGGCGTCGTTGTCCCAGTGTTAGTTGAAGTAGCGCCTCCTTCAAGACAGGGATGGTGTATCCTGAGGCCGTTCGTAGCAGATAAGGTCGGTGGGGTTCCCTCTCTGGCTGTCCCTCAGCGATGTCCGGCCTGGCAATGGTCAATGCCGCCCCAGTGTCTATCGTGACTCGGCACGGCCTGTCTCCGAGCCACCCATTGGCGGCCAAGCTGTAGTCGCTCCGCTCGGTGACCACATTTAGCCTGAAACGAGGGGACGTTAGTGACGGTGCCGACGAGCCCTTCTCCTTGCCGGCCCTTACTCGTTTCCCTGATCAGGGGCCGCCTCCATACGGCAGTTTCTCCGCAGGTGGCCACGTTCGCCGCAATTCCAACAGGTGATCTCGTTGGTGCGTCGGCGTCTCAACGGCGGCGTACGTCGTTCTCCCGTAACGACGCGGGTCTACGGCGCGTCCTCGCTTCTCACAGCTCGTATTCTTGGTGACTGTGCCACTGTTCACTTCACTGCCTCCACCCTCAGGGCAACCGTCAGGGCCTCTCTGAGGTCATGCTCCCCGCTGAGCATCAGCATTTGACGGATCTCAGCGTTGCGGACCCTTCAATGAATGTATAGGCTGCCTCCCGCTTAATGTGGTCCAGAGGCAGCCCATCCAGAGCCTTGTGAGCTAGCTGCTCCACTTCTTGCGCGAATTCTTGCAGCGTCTCAGTAGCGCGCTGGGTCCTCTTCCTCAGCTGGACTCGGCAGAAGGCTGCCAGCTGGTGGTCACCGTATCGGCTGTCGAGCGCTCTAACGATCTCGTTGTAAGTTGCACCCGGCCGAAGGCTGTGTAGTACTTCCGCTGCTGGTCCTTGCAATGCGGCAATTAGATACACTGCCCTTTCCTCCAATATCCAACCGTTGTGCCAGTACACGGTCTCGAATTGGGCCCGCAAGGTTCGCCAAGATATTGTCCCGTCGAAGTGCGGGGCTTTTACTTTCCCGGCACTTGAGCCGCTGTTGCTGCGGGTGGCCCTAGCACGAGTCTCCATGGCTTGCACTCTCGTACGCAGGGCACTTACTTCTTCCTTCAGGTCCCGAACCCATGACTCCACAACCTACGGTATTTCTTTGATCTGTTTTCCAACCAGTTCCTGTACGTCCTGCATAATGTCACTCTTTAATTTTCTTTCGAGAGAGCGCATTTCGTGTTCTAATTTACCTTGTCCATCCTTAAGTTCATTTAATTCCAGTTTCAGTTCGCTCATGATTTCGTCCTGTTTGGATGAGAGTTCGGTGAACTTACTGAGGAGAGCCTGAAACTGTTCGCTATCCATTTTACGATTCACTAGAAATTTTTAGTTACGAAATTACTGCTACCACTCGATCCCGATTCTGACACCAGCTGTAACGAGTTGGCGGGGTACTAGGATCAATTAACACTAGACTGTTAGCTTCAATACTAAGATTTATTAGCTAGGCACTGAACTACACAAGACTACACACAACGTTTGCTCATAACACACACTTAAGCAGTTCGCGCGCTCTCTCTCCCTTCGTTTCTCACTTGTTCTCACACTACACAGTTTTACACACACGCACAAGGTCCCACGTCGCACGGCTACACGTTCTCTCATTCGCCGACAGTCCGCACTGTAGCACACTAGTCCGATAATCACAGCAGTTCACATACTTCACTACACTGGCAGTCGCTCACGACTGAACCACACCAACTTCTAACTCAGTCAAACTCTCACTAACTCCAGGCAGGTCGTTTCTCTCTTATATACCTGCGCTGGATCTTCTAGAATCGGCCGGATGCTGGATGGATCCACGAACATCGCGAGATGGAACACTCCAGATTAATCGTGGAGTCATTTCCATACTCCTCTGCTACGGGACCGCGAGCGGAAGTGAGTGGGCCTGGCCTAGCATATAAGCGCTACTAGTGATTGGCGCAGTTGAACCGTAAGGTGTGGGTCTATACGGTGCCGGGCCGGGCCCACTGCCAGTTGACATGGCGGACGCTATGACCATCGCAGTATTATATTTGAAGTAGTTATTTGATTGTTGGTTGAATGAAGGAGATACACCAAATGAATGGAGAACTGCTATAGTAGCCCCAGTGTACAAATGAAAAGGTGATGAACATAGAGCGGATAATTACTGGACAGTCAGCGTGACATTTGTTGCATGTAAGGTATGGGGAAGCATTGTTTCTGTTGATATTGTCGCTGCACCTGCAAAACCTCGTATCCCGTGACGTTGGCAATAGTATAGATTTTTGAATGGGGCTCTAACAAGTCAAAGCCCTATAATTGTACCATATGTATATAAACAGTAGTATTACATTAGAATAAGGCATTCTTGTTTATTTAGTTTTTAGTATTGTTTTATGTACTATCGCTATTAAGCAGGTTCACCAACAAGTGACGATGACCTATTTACAGGTCGAAACCAGTACTGTTTTAATTTAAGTAAATAATTCTAAACATTTTGTAAAATAAAGTATTGATTAGGTGGAAAATTCATCCTTCATACTTGAGTGTTACATTATTATTGCAAGAAGTTCAACATAACACAGAATCAGATAGCTTTTCGGCGACGATGGGGTAGGAAAAATATTAAGACTTGGATAAAAACGGCCGTGGACATAATTGAGGTACATTTTCCTTGTTTGAAAATTTAAAAAATGATGGCGTAATTCGAAACCACTAACTCTTGAAAACAAGTGATCCATACAGCTCGGTTAGGTATTGCTGCCATCATCTCCATCACCATTCTTTTCCACTTCATCGAACTGGTAAACCTGTGATAATCATATTCAATTCTCCCCAAATCCTGAAGTCGAGGATGTGAGAAAGGTTTCCCTTTGGCGTAGTCTGGGCAATGTTCTTTAGCAGAGTGGCTAAGTTTGTCGATACCGAGCAGTGGCAGTGCGTGGCATCGCTCTGCCGCCATCTTGACTCACCCTCCAGCCCAGTTTTCACTTATCACTACCACAAAGTTGTACAAGATGATAATAATAAAAATAATATTAAATTATAAATTAATTATAAATTAACTATAAATTATAAATTAATTATAAATAATTATAAATTATATTATTATTATTATTATTATTATTATCATTATCATCATTATAAAACTAACTACTTTTACGGTTTTTGGAGACGCAGGGGCGCCATAATTTAGTCCCGCAGGATCAAGCCTGCCTAGTTGGGGTCAGAAGGCCAGTGTCTTGACTGTCTGAACCACTCAGCCAGGCGGTTTTACATGAAAAAGCACCATTTGTATAAAAAGAATAATGAGAAAAGGGGGGTGTGGCCTCCGAAGATGCCTGATACAGGTCTCTCGAGTTGACACAGTATAGGCGACCTGCTCATCTGTGAGAATGGGGCCCTAACTGGTATGAATTCTAATCCGATGACACTGCCTGAAAATAATTCTAATTCCGATATAAAACGATCACGTAGCAAAAATCACATTATATTGTAAACTGGAAAACATTATTAACAATTTAAGGTACATATAACGATATCTTAGCTGACTTGAAAATAGTAGGCCTATAGTAGTTTTATCTTCTAAACGCATTCACTATTACAGCAACAAGCTAACATCTACTCGACGGCTTACTTCTAAAACCTCGTATGTCCCGATGCTCTTCCTACGCTTTATTTTCCTTAAGGACGGCCACTCCTCCCGGACACATATGCATTTGCAGTCCATCAGAACAATTTTCATTGTGTTCGATTTCCTATGCTGATGTGTAAATGGAAGTGGACCTTACCATACCGTATAGTAGGGATGTTGTTTGCATCACGTATTTACGCACTCCTACAGTATGATGCATTTAAGGTTCAATTTCTTTACACATTAGCGTAGGAAAATGAACTCAACGAAAATTGTTCTGATGGACTGCATATCAATATGTGGCTGGGAGGCGTGACCAGTCTTAAGGAAAGTAATGGGTAGAAAGAGCATTGTGAAATACGAGGTTTTAGAAGTAAGCCGCCGTACTGCAGTCACGACAACTGGCCTACTATGACACTGTACAACCACGATCAGAAGAATTCCGGGACGTTTGGACGAAGATTTTAGCCAACCCTGAGGATGCATAGAGGATGGTTGCCTAGTTGCACTTCCTCTTAAAACAATAATCACCACCACCACCTGAGGATGCAGGAGAAATAACTAAGGCAACGTCACATGTATTCACCTTCCAGGAGGTGTGGCTTGCGACGTTTCGCCATCACAGGTCATTCCCAACTCCATTTCTTCGGGAACTGATTAAGATGTTTCTATGGTTAAACATTCTGTCTATACTACCTTCTCCTAATCAAGGACAATAATTAAATAACTGTAATTTAATTGTGATGAAGTTTGCACTGTGTAATCCCACCCCAATATATGGCGTTTGATTGTTTCATCAGCACTGACAATAACTTCACAGGAACGGCTTTCCAAACGCCCTTGCGTCTCTGATAATCATAATTAGTTAATGCCAGCTAATTTTTACTTTAGTTTTGAAGATAAAAATTATTAGTAGTAGTAGTAGTAGTATGCAGTAGGGCCTATATTGACGAAAATAAGGGCCATTTTTTCTTACAATGGTTGAACGCGATGCCACTTGGTGATGAAGTTATAGTCAAGGCCGCTAACGTTTCAGACAGACTTTGCACACAAGAATAAAAAAAGAAACTGGAGAGTTTTACAGTCAATGAGTTTACATACCTACAAATTACGTCTGTTGCCTTCATGGAGATGTGTACTTCCTGCCTTCATTCTCCTCTCCCTTCATTGTCAAGTCAGTGGGACGTGTGGGCATGCGGAAAAGCAAGTACCTTCCTTTCCACGTGTGTTTCGTTCATGCTAGGTATCCTCGTACTTCATTTCCTCCACCTCCCCTCACTCAACATTGTATGAAAGAATGACACTTATTTCCGTCAATATAGGCCCTTTAAATACTACTACTATTATTACTACTTAAGGTGTGTGCAAGTGTTAACGCGTCTAATGCTTGTGACCAATAAGAGAGAGTTTGTAAGCAAGCACTGGGTGGTTCTGCGGGCTGCACTGATTTCTTGCCTGAAATGAATATTATTGGCCACGAGATACTAAAGAAATCGTGTGTAGCGTTTCACTGATCATAGATGACATTCGTGAAAACGGATAAACAATGCGCCAATGTTATATCTTCTTTATACATATTATTTGAAATGTGAAAAGCCTCTCAAATATCAAAGCATAATAACAGTTAGGCCACCGTACAAACAGTTCTACCACCTTATACCTTAAACCTTTATTTTAGCTCCTTTATAGCACTGAGTTATTTAATTGTTCAACAGCCTATAATGGAATTCATCGTTTTATATATATATTGGAAATTATCACTAATAATAATTAAGGTAGGACGTCGTAATATTGAAAGATACGTTATGACAGATCGTAGAGAGAGGTTCGTTTACTGCCTTCCCTGGAGGGAAGGGAGTAGTGAGTATGATTGCCATGGAAATGTAGGCAGACCCACAGCGCATGTCATGGAGATAATTCTGCTGGCCAACTCGTGCTGCTTGGAGTTGCGAAACTTCTCACTTCTGAGTTACCGTATGTACAACAGATCACAACGGTCCGAACGAACGAACAACGAAGCGGAGGGAAGGAGAAAGGTATGAAGGAATGTGGCAACACCGTGCAATGGCACATCCAGTGCTCCTCCCTCCAGCCCTATCGGTAAAAAGGTTTTGCTCTAATACTGCGGGTATAGTGTAGGCTTATGTGCATGACAACTTCCGTGGAACCACCCACGTTTCTATGGCAACCACACTTACTACTCTCTTATCACCACCCCGGCAGGCAGTACACTGAGCTCCCTCTATGAACCGTCAGAACGCATCGTTCAATATTACGATTATATACTGTTAAGAGGTTGGTGGTGTTGCAACGGGCTCCACCGGACCGCCCTCAAACCTGCCTGACAAGCCTGTATCACCGCTCAGGCTCCTCCCTCACCCTGCACATAAGCCTTCTCTACAGTCCAAATACTTAGTAAACGTCCATCTTGGTGACCGGCGGGGCGTGGTTATGAAGGTAGTGAGGGAGGTCTGAATAGCGCTCTCTCTTTCTTCCCGGTTCGCTACCTGTTAACTGGCTTGTTGACACGTTGTGTTCAGCCACTGCGTAAGATGTATAGACGAAGACTGGGAAGCGAGCGCAGTGGGAGACGAGGCAGCCTCTTTCGTATGCCCCTCCTCACATGCGCGGGCGATTCTCGCGCAGGACGTTTACAAAGTATTTGGACCATAGGAACCAGGAAAATTATCTAAAGATATACAGTGTATTGTATAAATGTCAACACCTGCCAGTGTTTAACTAATCAAAAGTGGTCCTTAACATAAAATACACTTAAGTTAACTGGCATAAATAACGTTCTTGGGGCTGTTATAAATGTCTTAGGAATAACTGGTAATGTTGCAACCTTTCAGGTGCCCTCAGTCCTCGACGTGGAGTCTGGAAAATTTTTTCCTGCGCCTAGGATTACCAAAGTGGACTATCGATTCCATCGCCGAATATTTTGCTATGCTTGTCGGAAGTACTTTATCATCGGAAACAACAAATACGCCTTCCTGCAAGTGAGTATATTATTATTATTATTATTATTATTATTATTATTATTATTATTATTATTACGGGGCTACCCATGGAGCAGAAAGAGGTTACAGAAGGTGCGGGCTTGAATGGGTCTAACTACGATATCAAGAATAGATTTAAAAATTTAACAAAGGTTATATTTCTTTTAGAACTTCAAACTTAACAATTTTTCATAACAATGAAACATCAGGTACAATGACAATTTAGAAAACAAGTCTAGGAAAATCCAAAATTAGTGAACTTGACTGATTCTGGGCTTCAAGCCCCTCGTTTTACAATTCCTGAGCTCCTAGCTCAAATTTACAAAGGAGCACAAATTATTCAAGGGCAGAAATTCCCCTAATTCAAAGAGCGCTTGCTCCCAAAATTACAACATCTAGCCATCCAGAGGCATTCGTTACAACATTTTGGAAAAGAGCTAACAAGCTCTCACTTCCTCAAGTCTATTCGAGGTAACATTACATCAATCTCTGGTCTCTCAAACCATCATTTACCAATGGAACTTATTATTACAGGGGTATTAAATACCAACCTACTGGGCCTTCGTGGGATAAGAATAACAGATTAAATTAATGGCCTGAACACAAAATGAACGGAGGTGTATACTTGCGCTTCTAGATATGAACACTTAAAAACCTAACGGGCATTAGGCCGATGAAACAGGGGCTATTCCCAAACTACTGAGTTGACTCGTATAGAAATTATATTACCGCAGGAAAAACAGTTACAAAACGTAGTCACCTCAAACCAAGATGAAGTGGAGCTCGAGAGGGTACATCACTCTCTATCCCCGATTTACAGTTAAAGATTTTACGAAATTTTTACCTTAGCCGAAAGATTTACATTTTAGAAAAGTCGGTTACATAGTCAAAGATTCGGACCTTTCCCTCGGGTTAAACTGCGGAGGTATCAAGGAAGAATATAGTTATGTGGCCATTACCTTGTAGATGTCCTGGTTGCCGACGAAAGAGGCCGCCCGCCTCCTGCTTAACACGCACACTCAGAAAGATGACGATGAATTGGCCAAGAAGCCTGAAAATCCGCAGTTTATAAACCCTCAGGGAAGGTTCGAGACCATTCAAGATGAATCAGGACACACCCTCTCAATTTTATTGGTAGATTCAAAAGTAGCACTCAAAATCGAAGAAGAAGCCTGTGATAGGTTGAAAATTAATTACAGAAATTAGTGATTGGTTAGATTCAAAACTGGCGGAGAGGAAAAGGAAATATTGCCAAGCCAAAAATAAATGAACATCAATCCAAAAAACTTCGGAATACCAAACTTCTTTAAATATAGGTTCTTATTCTTCGCACCAGGGTGCATGACCATATTTTTTTGTAGTGTCATCTGTGAAAGAATGTCCAAATTTCTTGATGTATAGCAAACAAAACTAGTTGAAATTCAGTCAGCTTAGGAAACATCACAATAAAAAAATTACATCATATTTCTGTGGTGACATCTACTGAGTAAATTCTAAGTTATTGTAGTTTCAGTTTCACTGTTTTACCAAGAGAGAAGTTAATTTAGGCGCTGAAGTTGAATGCGCGGCGTTGGGGTGTACCACCCGGTACAATTATCATTTTTATTATTGTTATTATTATTACCATCATCTATACTGTATATTAAAAGAATTCACTAAAAACAACATTGGCAAATCCGTCCGTCCGTTTTGCTGGAAGGATTTACTTCACTTTTTTATTCTCTCCGGAATTATCTGGTGGTGAATCATGAGACTTTGATAGACCTCTAAGTTCAACCAACTTTGTATAATCATGAAATCAAATCATTAAATGATCACTCTAATAATTGCAGGAGAAATCTTACCTTAACCCGAAATACATTGTCTTCTTACCAGATTGCTAAGCGACTAACATTTCCATTAATATTTATACTAGCATGTGCCCGTGGCTTTGCCCGCGTTTATTATTCCAAACGTTAGATGTTTCTAAACTATTTACTATACTGCTAATAATAAGAGTTGGCGTCTGGCATTTCTTAGAGGGAGGTCCGTTTACTGCCTGCCGAGGCGGGATATAGGGAGTGGCTGTGTGATTGCCATGGAAACGAGGGTGGGGCGACTGCGGTTGCCATGGAGATAACACTTCAGGGCAGCTCGTCTTGCTTGGAGTTGCCAAACCTGTCACTGTCACTGATAAGAACCTGATTGTTTGTATAAGAGTGATCGCAAATGGGACGACACCGCCTGGCCAGGCAGTCTACAACAGATCACAGCGGCCAGAATGAAGGAGGGAACAAGTGAGCCGGAAGCGAGGGGTAAGAGTATGTAGAAAGGAATGCTGGAATGTGGCAACATCGTGAAATGGCACGTGCAGTGCTCCTCCCTCCAACCTTACCTGTCAGACGCCAACTCTTATTATTAGCAGTATAAAAAGCAAATTAAAACATTATGTTTTGACGTAAATTGCATGAAATACACTACTTTATTTTTATTATACTCTTACTTTAAATGCTTAAGATACCGGGTTGACGGATGGTAAAAATAATATCAAAACAATGTAAAAGATCATGTCGTCGCTGGAACGGTAAAAGGTTGTATCCCACAATACTCTTCTTATCCATTATTCTCCTTAAGACTGGCCACGCTTCCCAGCCACATATGGATACGCAGTCCATCAGAACAATGTCCGTTGTGTTCGTTTTCCTATGTCGACGATTAAACGAAAATGAACCTTACATGCATTGCACACTAGGAGTGCGTAAATACGCAATGCAAACGTGCATTCCTACAGTACGGTACTGTAAGGTTCATTTTCCTTTACACATGGGCATAGGAAAATGAACACAACAAAATTTGTTCTGATGGACTGCATATCCATACGTGGCTGGGAGGCGTGGCCAGTCTTAAGGAGAATAATTGATAGGAAGAGCTTTGTGGAATACAACCTTTTACCGTTCCAGCGACGATGTTATATAATACGAAATATATTGTTCCCTTACAGATCTTCGGGATAAACTATATTAATGTCCATCCATTTGGAGGTAAGATGTACGCATACTACATTGTGCTTGCCTTCCGAACCCTCAAACATTCCACGTACAGACGTGCACATTAATGGTGTCCCGACATAAACAATCAACACTGCCCCACTCCAGTACTGAAAAGAAGGGGAGACAGTGAAGGGGTAGTGTTGAAGGCCAATCCAGTACAAAACATGGGGGAAGGGAGTGAAGAGGTAGTGTCGAAGGCACAATGACTCACCTTTTCGCTTAACTCATTGCTGCATGGACTGCGTGCAAACAGCCCGCTACAAGACTTCGTTGTGATCGAATGGCGGATGTATTGAAGTACAGCATTAGGTTACCTACTCGTCCGGCCCCGCGGTGTACGGGGCAACGCGTCCGGCCGCTCCGGGTTCCATTCCCGGCAGGGTCAGGGGGTTTTAATTGTAAATGATTATATCCCTGGCCTGGGGACTGCGTGTTTGTGTCGTCCTTAACCTTTCTCACATTCAACACTCAACACTTCCGCAATTCCAATTACATGCAGGTTCATATATTGTGCAAGTAGGGACAAAAGAACTCTATAGGTCGACGCCCCGAACAAATAGAATTTTAACATAAAAAAATAAAAAGTAATCTACTCTGATAGTTACAGTATTAAGAGGTAAATAAGGTTTTTAACCGAAAGTATTTTATACTTGTTAGGAACATTTTGTAGCTGCGTTCTATCGGGTCTACCAATCCTTCTTCACCTCGTTCTTGCCATATTTCTATCCATCTCCAAACTGTCTTAAGGCTGCATGGCATTGCTTGTGCTATTGCTTGGGGGACCATGTGAGCCTCCCACATGCCAATAATACGTCCTCGATTCACCTGTGATAGGATATGAGCCATCTTATTACAATGTTACAGTATAACGCCGGAATACACACACTGTGTATTCAGCACTACCTGTTCAGCACCTTCCCCTCCTTTTCAGTACTGGAGTGGCCTTCAACACTATCCCTTTACTCTCTCCCCTCCTTTTCAGTACTGGAGTGGCCTTCAACACTATCCCTTTACTCTCTCCCCTCCTTTTCAGTACTGGAGTGGGGCAGTGTTGAATGTTTATGTCGGGACACCATTAAAGTGCGTGCGTGTACAGTTTTGCAAAAGCCCCGATTTAGAAGATGGAGTCCTACAACGTGAAGCGATTGTCCTTGTGCCTGCTGATGCACATTGCGAAACTCTACAAACGGGAGAACTGCAGTCATCTAAATTGAATCGATATATCCGAAGGAATTATTGGAATCCGCGGAATGAATATTACTTCGCTCGCGGCATGTCCAGTCATGAGAGTGGCTTCAATAATATTCGGCATCAGTTTCTGGACTGGTAGTCGTGTTCCGTTTCAGAGGGAAGTAGGATTCATATCCCTGAGAAGGACAGTCGGTGATACATTCATCCGCTCCAAGGTGTTCGAGGGTACTCGAGGTGACTCCAAGTTTTTCAAAAGCACAGTCGTGTAGTTGACAGCCTCATTTGTATTACATATTTTGTCAATAGACTTGTAAATTCATGGAACCCCGGGTAAATCTTGTAGAAGTTGCTTATTGATGATGTTGAAAGCTTCAGTTCCTGGAGAAAGAATTGCTCTTTGACACAGCGATGCGTAATGGGTGAACTGCTATGGCGACGAATGTTAAACATTTCAGATCTGTGCGTGTTTATTATTATCCATCTTGTGTACTGTATATTTCCCCCAAATGAAATAATAAAATGTAAGTGAGTTAGCTGAAAGAAAATATGGTTCACGTTTTATAGCTGGTATAGCAAAATCTTATCTATAGCCTAAAATTTTAAGCGAATGAGGTGAATATCGGGTAAATATGAAATATGAAACTAAATACATAATTAAAACGATTAATAGTAATATAACGACGGCTTACTTCTAAAACCTCGCATCTCGCATTGCTCTCTACACTCATTATTTTCCTTAAGACTGGTCACGCCTCCCAGCCACATATTGATATGCAGCCCATCAGAACAATTTTCGTTGTGTTCTCTTAATTGCATTATACTGCAGGAGTGCGTAAATACGTGATGCAAACAACATCCCTACTATACGGTATGGTAAGGTCCATTTTCCTTTACACATCAGAATGGGAAATTGAACAAATTGAAAATTATTAGGATGGACTGCATATCCATATGTGGCCGGGAGGCGTGGCTAGCCTTAAGGAAAATAATGCGTAGGAAGAGCATCGGGACACACGAGGTTTTAGAAGTAAGCCGTCGATGTTTCGTGTAAAAGTGTACATGTACAGCCCTTGTCCCCTTTCTCTACGGGGTTTGGGTATCAAGTGAAATGGACCTTCGTAGCTAGTTTTTACTACCGGATGACTTTCATGACGTCAACCTAATCAGATGAGTTAATAAGATGAAATGAATGATATGATATATGATAGTAAGAATGAAGAGGATGAAATCCGGCCCCGGCACATAGCCCACACCTCTCGAATAGCTCAAGACTTTGCGTCCCCATCCGACGGACAAATCATCATCAACACCGTCATACGCCCTCACACCATATAAGACCTAAAACGGCTTGCTACGCCATGGACGTAAAATGGCTTCTTCAATATTGTGTTCTCTACCTATCTTATGTACGTTGCCTATCGACAGTGATTCTATGCATTTCATCTTTGTGACAGCACGTTGGATCGTCATATCCCAATACACGTTTTCCGATGGTTTTTCGTTCATAACTCACCAAAGAAAGCGAAAATGAAAATTCCGGCTTCGAGGTGCATTCGGACCCCGTTCCATCTACCTATGTTCAAACTTTCAGATCTCTGCGTGCTGTAGATTTTGCTGGGCATCGCTCACACGCAAAACACAGACAGACAGACAGACAGACAGACAGACAGACAGACAGACAGACAGACAGACAGACAGACAGACAGACAGACACTTCCTTTTATTATTATAGATATATGTGATTTTCATCCTTAGTAATGTAAATGCATGCAGCCACGTTTGCTTATTACCTGTCAAGCCGGAGAGTATACACTCCCTCTGATCACGGAAGAGTACTGTTCTCTGCTAGATAACCTTTGATTCTCTCATCTTTACCACCTTCTAAATATCGTCGTTACCGGGACAAAACCTCCTATGTTATACCTATTCCCAAGAAAGCCGGTGCTGACAGGTGTGAAAACTACCGCACCATTAGTTTAGTATCTCATGCCTGCAAAATTTTAACACGTATTATTTACAGAAGAATGGAAAAACAAGTTGAAGCTCAGTTGGGAGAAGATAAATTTGGCTTCAGAAGAAATGTAGGAACACGTGAAGCAATCCTGACTTTACGTCTGATCTTAGAGGATCGAATCAAGAAGTACAAGCCCACGTATATGGCATTCGTATATCTAGAAAAGGCATTCGATAATGTTGATTGGACCAAGCTATTTATGATTCTGAAGATGATAGGGATCAGATACCGAGAACGAAGAATTATCTACAATCTGTATAAAAATCAGTCTGCAGTGATAAGAATCGAGGGCTTTGAAAAAGAAGCAGCAATCCAGAAAGGAGTGAGGCAAGGCTGCAGTTTGTCCCCTCTCCTTTTCAATGTTTACATTGAACAGGCAGTAAAGGAAATCAGAGAGAAATTTGGAAAGGGAATCACAGTCCAAGGAGAGGAAATCAAAATCTTGAGATTTGCCGATGATATTGTTATTTTATCTGAGACTGCAGAAGATCTCGAGAAGTTGCTGAATGGTATGGATGAAGTCTTGGGTAAGGAGTACAAGATGAAAATAAATAAGTCCAAAACAAAAGTAATGGAGTGCAGTCGAACGAAGGCAGGTGATGTAGGAAATGTTAGATTAGGAAATTAAGTCTTAAAGGAAGTAGATGAATATTGTTACTTGGGTAATAAAATAACTAACGATGGCAGAAGTAAGGAGGACATAAAATGCAGACTAGCACAAGCAAGGAAGAGCTTTCTTAAGAAAAGAAATTTGCTCACTTCAAACATTGATATTGGAGTTAGAAAGATGTTTTTGAATACTTTCGTGTGGAGCGTGGCATTGTATGGAAGTGAAACATGGACGATAACTAGCTCAGAAAGAAAGAGAATAGAAGCTTCTGAAATGTGGTGTTACAGAAGAATGCTGAAGGTGAGATGGATAGATCGAATCACGAATGAAGAGATACTGAATCGAATTGGTGAGAGGAGATTGATTTGGCTAAATTTGACGAGAAGAAGAGATAGAATGATAGGACACAACTTAAGACACCCAGGACTTGTTCAGTTGGTTTTCGAAGGAAGTGTAGGTGGTAAGAACGGTAGGGGTAGACCAAGGTTTGAATATGACAAGCAGATTAGGGCAGATGTAGGATGCAATAGTTACGTAGAAATAAAAAGGTTAGCACAGGATAGGGTGGCATGGAGGGCTGCATCAAACCAGTCTATGGACTGATGACTCAAACAACAACATCATTATACAATGTAGAATATCGCAGCAAATCACGGGTATATTTGCTAGTAAATAAATAAATGAATGATAGTAAGAAGTATCAGATTCACTTTTGTAGAGTTTGTTTTTAAATTGAATCTGTAGATTTTGTAGACCGAGTTCACATTTAACATTTTCTGAATTTGATTTAACATAATGTTAGTCACCGATGACCGCAATCTGTAGGCTATGTTAACGTCATCCCTTTGAAACTACTACCGTTGCTTTAGCGCGCCTGGTGGCCATGGTAGTTAAGGCGTCAAGACTCTATGGTCTGACACCGTGCTTAGCCGGTTCGAGTCCCGTTGGTCGAGAAAAATGTCATCAGAATGTTGGCCGGAAAGGTAGGAGAGGTGGTGGTATATAATTTCCAATCACCTGATTGCGTGCCTAAAGTCTGGATTAAATTCTAAACTCTCCCAATCTTCATATTGTACCCATCCCGGGCAAATTCGGGCAACCATTACGTAATTCAGTTTCACAAATAGATGTTTAGATGGAATTGTTGGATGACAACCTTCAGAAGTCATCTCCCAGGCTTGACGTCTCGTCCTCCCTACTTTCATTGCGTCAACGGCTGGAGCTCACAAGCATACGGGCAGTGGAATGTTTGGTAAATAAAGTAGGCACTACAAAAAATATAACGAAAGTAGGGTTGTCTATAATGTGAGAGGAATACACTAATATTATGAAATGAGAAGAATCTTCATTGAAATATATTTTGCTAAACATTTTATTATACTGATAAAATCACACGAGATGGTGCCATATTACAACACATAAACAAAGAAATAATCAAGACTGAAGCAATAATTATATATAGTATGCCTTAACGTCCTTTTAGTTTATCCACGGGTGTAGTTGTCGCTTTGTCTACTATAAATCATTTGATTAATACGCACTGATACGTAAATGTATTAACTACTTCTAATGATAATTATAGCAATGTTTGTATTAACACAACAAGTACGTCATACGCCATGGACACGTAAGTTCCTCTTAGGTATACGCATTCACCTTCTGGATATGGGAAACTTCAACTTCATCTTTCTAGTTGTTTCTCATATCGGGGAAAGCACGTAGTGATGACGGTGGTGTAGTAAAGGGGCTGACCAATGAGCGCCTGACACGTCCCTGACTGGTCTCATTTAGGGGTGTGAGGGTGGGGGCCGTATTGTCTTGCTCCTTCCAAGCCTTAAATAAATGGCGGATGGACCCGCCACAATAACGATGCCAAAGAAGCTATCCTCGTGTCCCACAATGCTCTTCCTGTCCATTACTTTCCCTAAGACTGGTCACGCTCCCTGCCCCGTATGAATATGCAATCCCATCAGAATATTTTTCGTTTTGTTCATTTTGTTACGCCTCGGAAAATGACCATTATATACAGTATGCTGTAGGAGTGCGTAAATACGTCATGAAAACATACATCCCTACAGTCTGTATGGCAACGTTAATTTTCCTTTACACGTAACCATAGGAAAATTAACACAACGAGAATTGTTCTGATGGACAGCATATCCACAAGTAAGATACGAGGTATTGCTTCTTAGACGATGATAAGTTATATAGATACTACGTCAAAGTACAGCAATAGGTCTTCTTCTTATTGTTGTTTCGTTGAGGCCCCTTGGACCACGAGGTTACTAACTCTCGTGGGCTTTCTTCTTAGCCCAATATTCCTTCATCTTTGCACTTTCCAGAGCCCACTTCATTCCCACGTTTTAGCTGTCAGTGACTGGAGATCGTCAAATGTTCTGATCAGCATTCTAAATTTATCTCTGTTTATTATATCCTTGGGATCGATCTTTAAAATTTCTAGATCTTTTCGAAATAATTTCGTCCATTTAGTATTTGTTCCCTCCCATCTAGAAATACTGTTGAAGATTCTTGAGGGCAGTCTCTTGTTGTCTATTTTTATAGGCATACAATTGCTATGCCACCTGATGGACTAAGACGGAAGGTGTAAATAGACGTAGCGTCAAGCTACCTGCACACGGTAGCTGAGCCTATTTTATATTGATATTATTATTATTATCATTATTATCATCATTATCTATATATTTAAAAGAGTAGGCTTATTATTTTGAGACAATGGCTGAACCGATAGACATTGTTAAGCATTCTGACGTAAGCTGTGGACCAATAGACTTGCAGAGTGTCATTTAAAGCTAAAAACTTCATGATTGTTCCGTATTGAATAGAGAAATAAGTAGATGTACAATATTATAGGGAAGGATCCACCTTTCAATACTCCGTAGTAAAAAGTAGTTACAACCTGTTTATTGGGACCGGTTTCAACACATTTCAAGTGTCATCATCAGTCAATTAGCGAAGATCTTAAAACAACTAATATATTGAACACAGGCAAAATATTAACATTGTATCATATCGTAGCAATGTTAATATTTTGCCTGTGTTCAATATATTAGTTGTTTTAAGATCTTCGCTAATTGGCTGATGATGACACTTGAAATGTGTTGAAACCGGTCCCAATAAACAGGTTGTAACTACTTTTTACTACGGAGTATTGAAAGGTGGATCCTTCCCTATAATATTGTACATCTTCTTATTGCAGAGTGTCTTTAAAAAGCATAACATTCTTGCAGTGCATTTATAAATTATTAAAGAAAAATTTAGCAATTTGCTTGGCTATTGCGCTCGCTAGTACTTCAAGCCCGCCTGAACCATGAGAGCACTGAGCAGCAGGCTCGATAGGCGAGGTGGAAGGGGAGTAGGCATGAATGATCAGTCAGTGCCTTACTGGTCAGCTGTACTGTAATTCGTGGACAGGAATCCGCTGTTCTGATGCCCAGCTGTTGAACATTACATTACATTTAAAAGTCCTTTAAATTTAAATGAGAGATCGGTGTCTGGATTAAAATTAAATTTCAAAGCAGCTGACGATGTTCGATAAGTACGACTCAGTATGAGATAAAACCCCAATGGCAAATAGTCATTCATTAATGTGTGTGAATTGTCTTCTAAATTGTATCATAGGCAACGACATTCGATTCCTTCTGGTGTGGAAATTACTGTTCGTGGAGGAGGCGTCATTAAGGGGTTGCCTGTTTTGCCACATGTTTATCGTTAAACAATTAATTAGTTATAATTATATTATAAAGATTCTCATCCTTAACCCTTCTTCAAAACATGCCTATTACATAAAAATACGCCTGCAAAGAAACATAAAAATGGAAATCGTTGATTTTTTGCAAGAGACTGGTAACGACGACTACCCCTCTGTAGATGGTGACTGATGATTGAATTACAAGCGAGAATTTTAGCACATTATTGTATCGTGATTGAAATTTATAGCAAGACGTTCACTTCTGCGAAATATGACATCATTTCCTCCAAAGTTGCCTTTCTTAATTAGTTTAAAAGTCATTGGGCTTATACCCCGTAGTTCTATACCATATACTATCGTCAACATCTTAATACTGAAGATGAAAGCTAGCTACTTAATTTCTCTGCATAATTCTTGGATTAATTAGAATAAATGGTTTGCCTCCACATACTCTCATTCTAAAGAAAGACCCATAGTTATGCTCATTATAAAATGGGGCCTTTTCCCAACGGCTCTTAAATGGAACCAAATTAGAGCCTAATTCTAAGAAGTATGTACGAAAATTGCTTAGATTTGGAAATAATAAGTTGAGATAAAGCTGGACAGAAAGCTCTAATCTCTCCAATTTACTTTAAAACATCCGATTAAAAACTTTCATTTTCTTTTGAGAGGCACCAGTTACCAATTCACTTGGAATTTTGTATCACGATCAGGGACGTGTAAGTCTCTACTTACCTCAGCCACTTTTCAGCCATGGCCAGCTAAATGTTGCAATGTCAAAAAAGCGATATTTTAAAGTTGCAATAGTACCAAAAAGTAACTGTACAAGGAATACACCGGGCAAGTGGCTGCGTGGTTTGAGTCACGTAGCTATCAGCTTGCATTCGGGAGATAGTGGTTCGAACCCCACTGCCGGCAGCTCTGAAGATGGTTTCCTGTGGTTTCCCATTTTCACACCAGTTAAATGCTGGGATTCTGCTTTAATTAAGGCCACTGTTGCTTCCTTCCCTCTTCTAGCTATTTTCTATCCCATCGTCACCGTAAGAGCTATCTGTGTCACTGCGACATAAAGAATATTGTAAGAAATAAAGTTCAAGATTTCGTGTATAAGGAAATCTCCGTTCTCACTTCGCGAGGTTAGGACGGTGTCAAAGGGTCGGTTGGCTTATGTTCCTTACCGGGGCTGACACCGCGACCTGCCTACTATATATTTTTTATTTGATTTTTAGTTGTATTTATCTTTTTAATGAGCTTTTTAGGCGGTGGGATCGAGTTGATTAGGGTAGTTTGTAGTGTGGTGGCATCCTGCACGCGTGCTGGCTGCCTTTTTTTGTGGGTTTTTAAGGCCTTTTTTATTGTCAACATAGTATATTTCAATACATATAATTCAATACAATATACTTCAAACGAGAAGACTGGTAAACAACAAACACTATCCGCGCACGTGTTGGATGACATGGAGTAGATAATAATTTCGTGTGGCTCTTTCTAGCCGAGTGCAGCCCTTGTAAGGCAGACCCTCCGATGAGGGTGGGCGGCATCTGCCATGTGTAGGTAACTGCGTGTTATTGTGGTGGAGGATAGTGTTATGTGTGGTGTGTGAGTTGCAGGGATGTTGGGGACAGCACAAACACCCAGCCCCCGGGCCACTGGAATTAACCAATGAAGGTTAAAATCCCCGACCCGGCCGGGAATCGAACCCGGGACCCTCTGAACCGAAGGCCAGTACGCTGACCATTCAGCCAACGAGTCGGACACGGAGTAGATGTAGAGTAGTGAATCTAGTTAAGTAGTTTTAGGAGAGATGTAGTGGTGATTTTATCTTTCTGTCTTTATTACCTGTAAGCCGATGGTGTACTCTAGGGTGGGCAATAAACATATGTATGTATGTATGTATGTATGTATGTATGTATGTATGTATGTATGTATGTATGTATGTATTATGTATGTATGTATGTATTGTAACCGTTCATCACCATGCCATAGGCATGTTAGGAGGTTTAGTCAACCATATATGCCGTTTTCCGCAACATTCTGCGACATATAATGTAGTCATTACTAGTCAACATGGCGAACCGGGGTGTGATTTGCGATATCCCAGCCCGAAGGGAGCAGTTTTCTGCGCTGTAACGAGGAAAGGATAGCGCATTACCACTGGACCTTGAAATCGCGCTCTCTTTCCGTGTGAGCGAGAAGGAAAGATGACGCTACGCGTGGAAATGCAGGTTGTCGGAGAGTGGGCTGAATTAATGTGTGTTAACTCCTGAGAAATAAATGTCTTCTACTAATTCAACACCGCATTCATTGGTGCCACTGGACCACTATTTACTAAAAAGAGGAAGAAGAACACCTTAACCTGAAATAATTTTTGGAAATTTATGAGTCAGGTCTCATTCGAACCGATGTGGTTAATGCTAATTGTTGATGCATATAAATGCAATACTTGAATAGTGGATCGATAATAACGCCTGTCATACAGCGGTACGCAGATTAAAGATGACTGCTGTAATCTGACACCGTGTGCAAAAAAAGTGGGATGGCCTTGCATGATGAACCATGACGCGTGATTTTCTAAAAGGACGCTTTTGAGATTGTGAATGACCCACTGATCGTTTTGGTTTTATATGTAATCAGTAGAAAGTAGAGGTCACAAGCTATAATTTGATTGTTTTCACGTCGCCGAAAGATTCCGATTACCGGACCTTCAATTTCAGCAGGGGCATAATTTACCTCCCCCCTGATCATTTTGTCCGGAGGCTATAAGTAGAGCCAGGACCTAGATACAGGATCCCATTGTCATTTGTGTAGCTGCAGTACTAACACGTTAGGAGTGAACTTGGATATCAGTTTATGAAGTGTTGTGTCATAGAAGAAAAACACATCAGTGCGATGTATAATATCGCGAAATAAGCCGTGCGGTACAAGATAATGTACATTATTGATGAATAGAAGCCTTATCTCAACATATACTATTTTAAATAAGAACGACAGTCAGTTGCGGCTCATGATGCAACCGTCCGTGAAAGGGCAAACGCGTCAAGTTGTTTACACGTAGCGAGACAGCTAATTACGTTCAGTAATTAATAGTGACCGATCTAAAGCATTTTAAGAGTGAGTGACGTTCAGTAAACATTAAAGAACTATTCCTTATAAAATTAGCGTTTGCATACTTCATGGACACTCGTGATGATAGACTGTGTGATTAATGGGGAAATGAACAGTGATTTCTACAAACTTGCCACTATTTGCATTAATCTAGTTAAAGTTATTAGTGGATCTTATCAACAGTACATTCCTTTGAAAGTACATAAACAGTGTTTAATAACTGATTTCCCATTTGCCTGGATGTTCGTGAGTGGTCGTCGAACCCCGAGATCTGGAGGCTACAAGAATCGCGCCTAAGTGCCTGCAGTCATTTCTACAGGGAACGTCCAGAGACTCAACTAAGAAGACCACAGTTCGAGACATCGATCGTGGTAGAATGAAGAGGAGCCCAGGACTATTAGAAAGAAGACCATTCATCATGATGGAGTAAAAGTTTAAGGTGTACCTCGAGATGATGGCAAACCATACCCAGCATTTGATAAGTACATATTTGAATACATTAAACCACGAGATTTGCTTTCTTCGTAATGTTACTATCTGGTAACGATTTTCATAGTAGTTTGAATATAAACTATATGTTTTCTTCAAGGTGATTCAGGTATTTATAAATCCCGTATGATAATAGATATCATTGAAGATGTTCCAAACCTAGGTATTGTGTGAATTATATAGATATGCGAGAAGAATTAAATAACCTGTAAGAATGGAGTCTTTTCTGTAAATTACTAGAACGTATTTGAGGTGCAGTGGTATGACATGGAGAGTAAAGCTTGTGAATTTTTGAGACGTTGGAATGATAAAGGATTATAATAATTATGGCTGTAGTGATATATTGAATTAAGCTGAATATATAGCCAGATATGAATAATAAGAAGTACCGGTAATGGCTCTCAAATTAATGCGTACTTAAGAACAAGCCGAGATGATATATAAAAGAAAGAAAGAAAGAAAGAAACAAAGAAAGAAAGAGGGAAGGAAATGACGAGTTCAATGTGTTTTTGTAGCCACGGAGCTGGACACACAGCTGTTGTCATGATTGACAGTTTTACTACGCGAGGACTTCTCGGGCCTGAGGAAGATTCTGTTGTCCCCAACAAGCTTAATGTTTACCTGCTGGATCCCTCTCGCAGGCCAATGCAGTCTGAATTCCATTCTAATGATACGTTATGAGTAACGCGGATAATTTTCTGATTTTGCGAAGGATAGATTCCTTCCCATGTTTATGCATTAAATTAGCTCGTGATTGGAGTTCTAAATTTTTTTACCTTGGAAGCTGGAGTATCTGAGTTCGACTCATGTTGGAACGAAGAATTTAACCTGATACTATGGCTTGGTTAAGCCATAATCTTCGAGATGTATTGTGTGATATATGTCTGATATTTTTCTATGTGATGTGTTTACGTGTTTTATTATTTCCCAAAGTGTTCTATATGATGGGTTCGATTTCAGCGTTGGCTGATTTTTCTTTGAATATAATTTCTTAGGTAAACCCAGGATACACGTATGTGTTCCGTGTAATATATAATTGTCATGGTCAAGTAGACCATGTGTTCGATATGCGGCGATGCAATCTCGTATGTAAAGTAAATGTATTTATGATATAAATCCTTTCCAAATCATGACTAATAATTAATTAAAAACATGATTAATGATGATTTATGATAGATTAATTATTCAATAGGATGGATGCCATTTAGCATTACTGTTATAGATAAATAAATCCACGTATCAGTTTGTATTAATCAAATGATTTGAGGTATGCCGAGGACCAGCTACAACTATTAATAAACTACAAGGACATCAAGGCATACTCCATAAATAATTTTTGCGTTATTCTCGATTGTTTCTTGTTTATATGTTGTAGTATGGCACCATCTCGTGTGATTTTATCAGTATAATAAAACTTTTAGCAAATAATATTTCAACGAAGTTTCTTCTCATTTAATAATATTAGTGTATTCCTCTCACATTATAGAGAATCCTACTTTCGTTATATTTCATGTAGTGCCTATTTTCTTTTTCGAACATTCCATTGCCCGTATGCTTTACGAGTTCAGCCGGTGACGCAATGAAAGTAGGGAGGACGAGACTTCAAGCCTGGTAAGTGACTTTTGGAGGTTCTCATCAAACAATTCCATCTATACATCTGTTTGTGAAACCAAATTATGAAATTGTTGCCCTAAATTACCCAGTATGGGTACAGTATGTATGTATGTATGTATGTATGTACGTATGTATGTATGTAAGGAAATCATTCAATAAATATTTTCCCCATTGACCGTCATGTCTTGACGGGTTTCAGCTAGTTATTGTTATTGTTGTTCAGTATATCGAAACATATAACTACATTCATTGTTGATTCATTTTTCAGTGAATATAATATCTCGATACCGTTGAACGACTCGTCCTTCTTATTGCAAGAGGAACAGTTCTCGAAGGACAAGTGCATGGTGTTATACATATTTGGATTCACGAGTGATGCTAATGGGGAGCAAGCACAGAATATCATCGATGGTAAGGAAGATCATACACTTTTTCTGCTATCATACTATGTGTTCTTTGAACTGACAGAAGAATGGAATCAAAATAGTTGCAACCTAGCAAACATCTGTGCCTTCTGCTTTACTTGCGCATCTAAAAGCATATCTATCCCGTACCTTGTGATCTCGTTCTAATGAACAAACTCATACACTATCTAGTTTCATCCATCATCCATCATTCGTAGAATATTAATTTACCTCTGAAAGATTTGTTTTTACATTTTCGCTCGTATTACTTCCGGATTTCTTTTCCATTTTTACTGGAGTTCCACAAGATCCACAATCCAGAAACGTACAAGCTACCTCTGGGTAGATAGAAATAAGTAACACCCACACCATCAGGATCGCTATGGTGCTATGGTAAAAATTCCGATGTCAATAATTAACTCATCTTAATTTGGATTAAAGTATTGTCTGACGAATATGATGGAAAGTAGGCAGGTGATCACTTCGTAGGGGCGAAACACAAAGTGATAATCATCCCCTCTTAGTTCTAATTATAGTAGGTACAAGAATGAAGGTATCGGGCTGAATGGTCAGCACTGATGCCTTCGGTTCAGAGGGTCCCGGGTTCGATTCCCGAGCGGGTCGTGAATTTTAATCGCATGTGATTAATTCTTCGGCTCGGGGACTGGGTATTTGTGTTTGTCCCAATACTTTCATCTTTATATTCAGACAACGAACTACACTACTAATGACCACAGAAACAAGCATGCCTCCTAACAGGGTTGGCGTCAGGAAGTGCATCCGGCCGTAAAACAGGGACAATCAACTTGTTCGATATAGTCCGTACCCGCGACCCCACAGATGTGGGAAAAGGGATGGAAGATGAAGAATAAGAAGAAGGAGAATTAGGTATCTGCTGTATGTAACTGTAAAGCTTTTCAGTCCTTCGAACACACAAATTCAGTTTAAATATTACACCACAACATACCTGTAAAAAGCACACTATTAAATAACGAATATAGTACACACTTTTAAAAATAGAATGACTTGTTTCTTTCTTAACAGAACATCATCACATTCTATCAAGTCACACTCAATATATGACAATGTTTATGTTTATTTCTATCCAAACACTAGGAATTTGAAATTTGGAATTTATCTAGTGAAATCCTGCCTAGTCTCCACTCCAGCATACAGTGATCAGTGAACTGAAATGAAATGAAATGAAATGGCGAATGGCTTTTAGTGCCGGGAGTGTCCGAAGACATGTTCGGCTCGCCTGTTGCAGGTCTTTTGATTTGACTCCCGTAGGCGACCTGCGCGTCGTGATGAGGATGATATGATGATGAAGATAACACATACACCCAGCTCCTTTGCCAGCGAAATTAACCAATGATGGTTAAAATTCCCGACCCTGCCGAGAATTGAATCCGGGACTGCTGTGACCAAAGGCCATCACACTAACCATTTAGCCACGGAGCCGGACAGTGATCAGTGATCACCATGCCTTTGATCTATGCTTCACAACATGTGCTCGATGTGACTGCCATCCATTACAATGCAGCCTTCCACCCTACATTGCGCACAAACGATGTAAACCTAATAGCACGAATTGCCTATGTACAATTGTTTCACATTTCCTATATAATAAGACCATAACGAAGGACCTCTCAGAGTGCAAGCACCGGTGCATTGCGTGGCGCCAGTTGCATAAGACGACTTGGGTAGGTTGACCAGAGTGCTGATCCCCCACTCCTTGATTTTGAGCGATAGCTCTGTCTCTCTCTTTCTCTACGCCCGTCTCTCTCGCTCTGCAGCACTCTACCATCCGAGCCGAGTTGAGCAGAGCTTAGCCGAGTCGCCCCGAGACAATACCCTCGTCCGAACCGAGCCGAGTCGGACCTATGCACGATGTACAGAACCTCTGCGCCTCGGTTTGCACGCGTGAGATTTTGGGCGTTTGAGAGGCCCTGCAACACAACGTGCTAATATGTTACAACCAGTGTTTAGGTAGGAACGTATTTCCGTAAATTATTGGAATATCGTGATCATTGATAGTAGTGTTATTGGGCCATAACTCCAAAAATACTGGGTTTACGACCAAAATTTGCAGGACCTTTTCTCCTTCGTTTGTTTCGTGCGACCTCCTCTGCAATTATTGGACATTTTTTCGAGGACATCCTGTATATCCTGACATCGAACAAGACTGACATCATCTTTATTCTTCTTCCGACGCCATTTCTTCACAGAAAGTTGACGACCTACAAGGAATATTTATTCATTTTCTGTTTCCCCGTATCACAGTTGAGTAAAATCGACGGAGTTTCCACATCAGGGATTTCCTCAACCATTCGACGTTTCCTTTCTATGTTGTGTTCTATGATCAGTTATATGAGTCTGCATTTGATATTTGGGACGATGTGACCGAGATAACCTGCTTTCCTGCATTTTGCGAGGGTTAACAGAAGTCGTAAAGGTCCAAATCGGCAAATGTTGAAATTTTTAAATTTTTTACATTTTATTAACGTGTGAATAATTCTGTTTAACGAGGCATTTGCTTCATTAAAATATTCTAATATTTACTTTTTAAAATAATTTATTTAATACATTGGTGCATTTCTATTTCAAGACACTTTTCGTGCAATGATTTACACATATCTCAGGGACTGTTCACACTAGAAGGCTGTTGTTTGGCATGTTTTGAAGATAAATATCAGTTTTATTAGTTGGTCACCCTGCTTGAACTGCAATCTCAAGATGCAGTGATGTTTTGGTGGAGGATTTTGCAGCTTTTATTCTGCAGTAGGTGAGCTTTACTGAATCTTTTACTTCTAAGTGCAATTTACTCAAAATCACTTCTTCTGAAACAAATGCTCCCTTTTATCAAAAAATACCAGTTACAATTCCATGAAATGTTTGCGACACTGTTGTGGTAGTATGGATCTACTTTGAATGACATTTCTTGAATAGTTTTTTTTTTGTAAGAAAATATCTGCAGAAAGAATTAAAATTTGGGATTACTTTCAAAAAAATGATAATTTTTTCGTAGCACCTATTTTAAAACTACTCTAGATCGGTGTAAGCGGAAGACACGAGTTAACATCATATTAAAAATTATAATTCTACGAAATGTCGTATGGCTTTTAGTGCCGGGATATCCCAGGACGGGTTCGGCTCGCCAGGTGCAGTTCTTTCTATTTGACTCCCGTAGGCGACCTGCGCGTCGTGATGAGCATGAAATGATGATGAAGACAACACATACACCCAGCCCCCGTGCCATTGGAATTAACCAATTAAGGTTTAAATCCCCGACCCGGCTGGGAATCGAACTCGGAACCCTCTGAACCGAAGGCCAAGACGCTGACCGTTCAGCCAACGAGTCGGACTATAATTCTACATCCAATGGCTACTGAGGAAGAGGGCATTTATTCAGCTATTTTGACGTTGACGAGATGCAGCATTACGACTCTCCTTAAGACTTCACAAGGTTTCCTTGCACGATGTAGTACTTCCTCGTTATTAACGTGGTCTACCCACGGAATTTCGAACATTCTATTCCACATCCACAATTCAAAGACCAACAATCGCCTCAGTGACGAAACCTCCGTATACATCCTCTGGCACCGTAAAATAGCACTGGTAACACACAACACATCAGACATGCCAACGAGTTTCGGATCAGAGATCATGCTGCATATAACATGTTCTAATTTCATAAGCGTTTCAGTTTATACTGATTGTCTATATAACTTTACAGTTGTCAGATATCATGCTATACCATAAACACACGAAGGGTCGGGAGGATAAAATCATTTAAGTCAACCTTTCGGGTAATCGAGTTTGCGGTGAAATACTGAGCTTGAAAGCATGTTAGTTTGTAACTTTTTATTTGTTAATCTAGTAACGTTTTGAAATTAAAATTTCATTTTTCTGAGTTTTTCTTACAATTTACTTTAGTCCGCCTCCCTGGTGTAGTGATTAATGTGGTTAGCAGTCACCCTCGAAAGCAGGATTCTATTCCCGACACCACTACGAAATTTTAAAAGAGGTACGAGCGCTGGAACACGGTCCACTCAGCTTCGGGAGGACAACTGAGTAGAGGGGTGTTCGATTTCCACCTCAGCCATCCTTGAAGTGGCTTTCCGTGGTCTCCAACTTTTCCTCCAGGAAAATGCCAGGATGGTACCTAACTTAAGGCCACGGTCACTTTTTCCCTCTTCCTTGTCTCTCCCTTCCGTTCTTCCCATAGCCCCAGAAGGTCTCTGTTCAGCATAGCAGGTGTGGCCTACTGGTCGAGGTACTTGTCCTCATCCCCAGTTTTATCCCCGTCCCAAAGGCTCACCCTCCAGGACGGCAAATGTTTTAAGAAAGAAGGAAAGAAAGACAATTTGCTTTACGTCGCATTGACACAGGTAGTCCTTATGGCGACGTGGATAGGAAAGGAATAGAAGTGGGAAGGAAACGAGCGTGGTTTAATTAAGGTGAAACCCCATCATTCACCTGGTGTAAAAATCAGGGGGTTCGAGGTCACTATCTCACGAACGTAAAATGACAAATACGTGATTCGAACCCCGCAACCACTCGCTCAGTATTCTGAGATCTGAAGGAAGGTTACTTACCTGTTTTCTTTTTTCTGACACTTTATATATTCTAATGTACGTATATCTCCTTACAAACATTCGAGTGGTGTAGATTTTATAACAGACATAATCACATCAATGAACTTGAATAACTATTCAATTATTTGACTATTTCTTGCATTTCAGCTTACCTACAGCAGGGAATATACAACGTGTTGCTGCTGGATTATTCTGATATTACTCAGAACAACCTGTACACTATCTCGGTGTCGCTATCCTCTTACCTGGCCCCAGTAGTAGCACAGGTTCTCGATGATTTAATAGACGGAGGGGTGGAGTTGTGCCATTTGGCTGGGCACAGCCTCGGAGCACAAACGGCGAGTGACATATCCAGGAGTATGAGAAATAGAGTGCCGCACATAATCGGTAAGTCACCATATATTATTAAAATTTATAGTATTTCAGGAACTCACTACTCAAATTCGTATGATTTTATAGATGCATACTGTGACAACGCGTCTCCTTTCATCTCGCTCGTGGTTGGAGTGAGCTTGGGCGAGGCTTCGACAAACCGGGCTGAGTTCGAGGCTCGCCGATGGTGCACCATTCTAACGTCATATTTATGAACAATGGTAACTGGTTCATGTACTGATGCCTTGGAAAGGTACAATACATAGGCCCTCCATACATACATACATACAGCTTCACCGTTCAGCATTCTAACTGAAAGTCCTTGTGAATTAATTACGACCGAGCTAGATAGCTGCAGTCGCTTAAGTGCGCCAGTATCCAGTATTTAGGAGATAGTAGGTTCGAACCCCACTGTCGGCAGCCCTGAAAATGGTTTTCCGTGGTTTCCCATTCTCACACCAGGCAAATGCTGGGGCTGTACCTTAATTAAGGCCAGGGCCGCTTCCTTCCCACTCCTAGACTTCCCTGTCCCATCGTCGCCATAAGACCTATCTGTGTCGGTGCGACGTAAAGCAAGTAGCAAAAAAAAAAAAGAATTAACTACGCATCTCTGCAATCCTCTATTTACAACTACGTCTGCGACTTGGTTAAATTTTACAATTTGCTTTACGAACGAACGAATGAAGTTATTTCATTCCTGTCCTTTGACAGGCGGGCCGTCAGCTAAATTAGTAACTCTTAGGCCTTCTATTGTTAATTGTTGATTAATTGGGATGCCTGGATTTGTATGTGTTGTACATACGTTTTATTATTTTTGTTTGACTCTGGCGCAGAGGTCGCCGGACCCCCAAGGGGGGCAACACCGGGAGAGGACCCCCCCCCGCAACCTCCCTCCCCCATAGTTCTCCCCTGTTATCGCACGTTTATTGAAATCTTTGTTTTGTACATTGTATTTGCATTATTTTCATGAGTTATATACAATCAATCAATCAATCAATCAATACTGATCTGCATTTAGGGCAGTCGCCCAGGTGGCAGATTCCCTATCTGTTGCTTTCCTAGCCTTTTCCGAAATGATTTCAAAGAAATTGGAAATTTATTGAACATCTCCCTTGGTAAGTTATTCCAATCCCTAACTCCCCTTCCTATAAACGAATATTTGCCCCAGTTTTTCCTCTTGAATTCCAACTTTATCTTCATATTGTGATCTTTCCTACTTTTATAAACGCCATTCAAACTTATTCGTCTACGAATGTCATTCCACGCAATCTCTCCGCTGACAGCTCGGAACATACCACTTAGTCGAGCAGCTCTTCTTCTTTCTCTCAATTCTTCCCAACCCAAACATTGCAACATTTTTGTAACGCTACTCTTTTGTCGGAAATCACCCAGAACAAATCGAGCTGCTTTTCTTTGGATTTTTTTCAGTTCTTGAATCGGGTAATCCTGGTTGAGGGTCCCATACACTGGAACCATACTCTAGTTGGGGTCTTACCAGAGACTTATATGCCCTCTCCTTTACATCCTTACTATAACCCCTAAACACCCTCATAACCATGTGCAGAGATCGGTAACCTTTATTTAGAATCCTATTTATGTGATTATCCCAATGAAGTTCTTTCCTTATATTAACACCTAGATACTTACAATGATCCCCAACAGGAACTTTCACCCCATCAACGCAGTAATTAAAACTGAGAGGACTTTTCCTATTTGTGAAACTCACAACCTGACTTTTAACCCCGTTTATAAACATACCATTGCCTGCTGTCCATCTCACAACATTTTCGAGGTCATGTTGCAGTTGCTCACAATCTTGTAACTTATTTATCACTCTATAGAGAATAACATCATCCGCAAAAAGCCTTACCTCAGATTCCACTCCTTTACTCATCTTATTTATATATATAAGAAAACATAAAGGTCCGATAACACTGCCCTGAGGAACTCCCCTCTCAACTATTACAGGGTCAGACAAAACTTCACCTACTCTAACTCTCTGAGATCTATTTTCTAGAAATATAGCAACCCATTCAGTCACTCTTTTGTCTAGTCCAATTGCACTCATTTTTGCCAGTAGTCTCCCATGATCCACCCTATATATATTTATTTGTTGTTTTGGAGTGCCTCTTGTTTGGCTAAAGTCTTTGAGTCCATGTCTTGCTGTGTATTTGCGTATAGTATTTAACACAGTTTTGTTAGATATTTCAGTACAATTATATAGTCTTACAGAATTTACATTATTTTACAAACATTTATTTAATTATTTTCTTTGCTTGGTATGCCTCTTGTTTAGCTTGGGTCTTTTTGTCCATTTCGTAACGTTAGTTGCGTGTTTGTAAACAGTTGTGGTAGTACTATAAAGCACATGTTTCTTTGGAATGTCATTCATGGTCGTCTGTTAGTGGGTCAGTCAGTGTTGTCAACAATGTAGTCGTAGTAAGTATTTGGTCAGTGATATTTTGGTCTCGTCTCGGAGGCGTTTAAGTATTGAATAAGTTTTTTAATGGAATGGGTTACCTAATAATAATAATAATAATAATTATTATTATTATTATTATTATTATTATTATTATTATTATTATTATTATTATTATTATTATTATTATTTTGATGATAATACGTCGCACCAACAGATAAGTGATGATGGGATATGAAAGTGTTAGGAGTGGGAAGGAACTGCCCGTGTACTTAATTAAGTTACAGCCCCAGCATTTGCCTGGTGTCAAAATAGGAAAACAAGGAAACCCATCTTCAGGGCTGCCGACAGTGGACTTCGTACCCACCACCTCCCGAATACAAACTCACAGCTTCGCGACCATAATCGCACAGCCAACAAGCTCGCTGCCCGTAGACTGTAATGGTAATTTGGGATCAGATATGATTACTAATTAATCATTGATTGATATTCGTGTCGGTAATTTAAAGATCTAAGTCATGTTGGAACCTAAGAGTTATTTGATCATTTAGTATTATGTTATGAAGTTCAATTAGTTTCAGATACGTATTTCATCTTGACATATTTGTCATGGTTTGTATTTGCCCCACACTGCAATGTACCAGCGTTTATTTGCGGTCTGGATGCTGCTGCTATCTGGCGACTGAAAGCGCAACTATCAAGAATCACGAGATTGTCAAATGTTTTCATTATAGTATGAAAATCGACAATGTGTTGATGGTCCTTTGTCACTAACCAGTTTGTAAGAAACTGCATCATTTTTCAAGCTCGTGTTTAAATCCTTTGAACGGGAATATTATTGAGAATGTCTACAATGTTTGATCCCGATTAACGGATCCGTCATCGAATATGTCACATGAGAACTCCTAGTCAGGAGGCGACATTTTCTTTTAAAACAAATCATGAGGTAGTTCGTAATTTTTTACTTCGAATAATGTGGCTCAGGGAGTATGAGACTGAATAATTGAAGTCCTGACTCAAGTAAGTGTTGAAATGATTTTAAACAAAATTATTATTTTTCTTCGGAATTGCTATGACTGTATTAGATTTTCGAACTGGCTATCATGCAAAATCTAGGCGTAAGACATCGCCATTACCACAAACGGAGTTTGAGCGACAACATAACCTTCTACTTCTTCTAATTATTACTAAATTATAAATCAAAATTGCACTTCATTTAAGAAATCATTTTAAACTTCTAATTCTGTTACGCACATTGTAAATATTCAATCATTATTTATCCTGTGAATTCAATTGTATATCTTATGTTTCATAACAACTTCGTGTTTCTTTACTGTAATAATCATCATCTGGGTGTTACAGGTAACACTTCCTTTAAAATTCAAAACCTTGGTTAGGCGAAAATTTTATTTGGTATTATTAGGTAATTACCTTATTTCTGTTCTGTGATGGAAATCTTAAATACTAATTGGGTCGTCAGCTTGGCCATAATAAGGCCAAACAAATGTAAATGATCACCTACGATGGTAACCAATTCCTTGCAGTTTCTGAAAATTACCCCCTTATTTTTTCATTATTGTAACCTTTCAGAAGGAAAGTTAATTACTCTGTGGTTTCAAAGTTAGGTAATTTGAAGATTATTATAAATTAAATGTCCCTTCGATTTTAATATTCGTCCTGTAAGGATGTTTTGTTTGGGTATTCATGTATTTGATGGCCTCTGCTTTCCTTGTTAGAATGGGGCGTGCCTGTGATTTCTATTGCCGATCATTATCTTTTTTTTCTTTGGGAATAATGATGATGGGATAGTATTTTTGACCGGGCGAGTTGGTCGTGCGCGTAGAGGCGCACGGCTGTGAGCTTGCATCCGGGAGATAGTAGGTTCGAATCCCACTATCGGCAGCCCTGAAGATGGTTTTCCGTGGTTTCCCATTTTCACACCAGGCAAATGCTGGGGCTATACCTTAATTAAGGCCACGGCCGCTTCCTTCCAACTCCTAGGCCTTTCCTATCCCATCGTCGCCATAAGACCTATCTGTGTCGGCGCGACGTAAAGCAAATAGCAAAAAAAAAGGTATTTTTGATTGTATGATGGCTCACGGTGGTGTTGATCACTATTTTCCGATTTTCATTTGATGTAACTTAATTAATTGCAATTTCATCTGCTGCAATCTGTTCACGAATTAAATACCAATTACCGGTACTTCATTTTTAATGATTTTTTAATGATCGTTGTCTGAATGGTCAGTGTACTGGCCTTCGGTTCAGAGGGTCGCCGGGTTCGATTCCCGGCCAGGTCGGGGATTTTAACCTCCATTGGTTAATTCCAATGGCCCGCGGGCTGGGTGTTTGTGCTGTTTTCAACATCCCCGCAACTCACACAGCGCACATAACACTACCCTCCACCACAATAACACGCAGTTACCTACACATGTCTGATGCCGCCCACCCTCATCGGTGGGTCTGCCTTACAAGGGCTGCACTCGGCTAGAAATAGCCACATGAAATTATTATTATAATTTTTTTAATTTATTATTTACTTCTTTGGTGTGAATTAGAGAGGAAAGTGAACCTTTTAAAAGATACAATACCTTAAAATTAACTCAGTTAATTAGATTTCAATTTTATTATTCCCATGGGATGAATTTTCTTTTCCATTGAGTTGGAAAGGTATAAATTTTATCTTAATTTTTTTTTTATTAAGGTTCAGTCCTTAAAGTTTCATACCAAGTAATTAATTTACTTAAGGTTTTTCGTACCTTCTGGTTGTAATCTTTCACTTTATATCATTCTTTTTGTTACCTCATGATTGTAATCTCTATATAGTTTAATTAAATAAATATTTTCTTCTAAACAAAGAGCCTTTAATTCAGTCAGGTTTGGTATTAGTTCCATTTATTTCTAGTAGCTACAGATCCGCTGCCTCTTAACACGCGTTTGTGATTCTAATTACTTAAGCACGACTAGGCCAAATTTTAAGGTATGTTTCCTGTTTGTTGCGCTTGTATGTGCAAATGTATTAGTTTTCTGTTTCAATGTCGATTTAGAACTGTGGTTCGTATATTTCGTAATATCGGCCATAAGCTCCACACCTCATATAATTAACTTAAAAACCTAGTGTAAATTGCATAGCCCTTGTCTGGCTCTACTCTTCTTACCCTCCATGGCCGAGTCTATAATACCTCCTCCATTTGCCTCACAGTGACCCCCATTACAGAAGTTGTTTTATACGTGCAGCTTCACCCAACCAGTTCATTCATAACCCAGCCTTTATCCCCTCATTTCAAGTAACCTCCTATCGTCGCCATAATACCTCTCTGTGTCGATGCGACGTAAAGCCCCTAGCAAAAAAAAAAAAAATAACCTCCTGTGATTCTTCTCACCAGTTTTTACTTGCTATCATGCTCGTTGTTTTCACTCCTGTACATTAAAGTTGGTCTGTGAACAGACCGATGAAAAGAAAGTTTCATCCGGGAGCGCATTTCCTTCTTAAAAAATGCTGTTGATAACTGCTTGCTCACTGCATTAGCTTTGCTGCAACATGATTCAATATCGCTTAGTGTACTACCATCTTTAGAAGGAATTTTTATTGCCAACCTTCATTCCATGAGCTAAGAACGTTGCATGCATCATCTGAGAGAGCATTTACTGCGGAAATGGCTTGATGCCACAGTGAGTTTCTCTCATCGGTTGGCCGGCAGGCGCGCCTGGCTTACCTCTCTCCCGTTGACTCATCGCACCCCGCTCCACGACATAGCAACAAGTACAGCATTTCACTCACTTTATCCGTACATGTTGTGAGATAACAATTCATATCAAGAAAATTAGAATTATGAAATTAGTAATTAAGAAAATACTCTCGTATCTTATGACAGGAGATGTTGAAAATATTATCCTCCTGCATTCACACATTTCTGGCATCGTCTTAGGAAATTCCGATTCACACGCATAAGCTTGTCTTCAGTAATAAAATTGAGGCTATTTCTCTCCGGATATGTCCTTTCAGTTCGTCAAAAGTGTGAAGTTTTCTTTCATTTTATTTTTTAAACTCCCCCTTAATTAAAAGTCACAAACAGTTACATCTGTGGGCAACAAGTCCGTACTAAGAACACGCTTCAGAAAAAAAATCATCAATTAAGTTTAATATGTCGTTAGCTGTATTCACGGTGGCAGAGTCTTCCTGAAAATATCCATTTCGACAGTCAGTGAATATATCGTAAATTAAACCCTTTCCTCTAGCGTGTACACCTGTGGAGGCATTATGAGAATTATACCGCGAAAAAACACTTCGCAACTCGAGAACGTTTGGAGCGACAGATCAACACACAATACACGTTCTAAGCACGGACCTGAACTGCGAAGTGAGGGCATTTCCTTTCTGTCGCTGCGCTGTGTAACGGGAAGTGATGAGTCAACGGGCGGCAGATAAGCTGGGCGCGCCTGCCGGCCAACCGATGAGAGAAACGCACTGTAGATGTGAGTCTGTTTTGCTTCGCAAGTGGTATGCTATTTAATATCGGAAGTTGATGATTGCGCATAATCCTCCTGTATTCTCAGAGAAGGGCTCTCTCTCTCTCTCACTTCGAATCAGGAGTGGCATATGGCTCAAAATGGGCAGCCATTATGTAGGGGTAGAACGTATAGCGATTCACATGGTCTCGTTCAGCCTCCTCTCGAGGGTGGGCGTGGTAGAACACACACAATGTATCCCCTACCTATCGTAAAAGGTCGATTGGAAAGCGGAATAGGGGCTCTCTTGTGAGCCTCGGTTGGAGGCCACGGTTATCCTACCTGAGTCTGGCAATTCTTTCACTTGTGTCATATTCCTCACTACTTTTCTGTTCTTGTTCTTTTCAGACCACAACAATATTAGGTTTGCAAGGCCTAGGGCAGGGATGGCAAACCTTTACCGACCAGCGGTCAATTATAGTCTTTTGTATTGCTACTTAGTTTCTAGTGTGCTGTCAGTTATTTTCCTGTTGAATCATCCCGAAACCCCTCATTTCACTTCAATTAGTTATTAGATTGCATAACATATACATCTATTCGACTGATTGTTTCATGATATTATTTTACAAACATCACTGAAAACTGCATCTTAAAAACAGCTAAATTGTAAGAATAACATAGTTTTGCTTTAACCTAATAGCACTTACGAAAAATATGGCCATAGAATTAATTGAGACATACTTCGGTTATTAAAGCTTAATGTTAAATTATGCTATGGTGCTAGATTTTCTACCTCTAGATTACACTTTAAAAATATTAAAATACGTGATATATTGTCTGACGTGCCACATAAGTCGAGTTTGCGTGACATCATTTCTTTCTTTCTTTCTTTCTTTCCTTCCTTCCTTCCTTCCTCTACTTCCTTCTTTTTTTTTTCCCCGTCCATTCTTTCCTCCAGGTATATAATATACTACCAATGATCACCAAATCAATTATGAGCATCTTCACTCCATTTCTTTCAATTTTTATATTTGTTTTTCATTCTCTATACATCATTCCTTTTAATTTTGTTCCTCTCCCATCAATCGTTCACTATTTCATCCTACTTTCATTTAATTCATTTCAGAAGTTTAACCTCTCATATTCTGAAGTTAATGTTGATGTGTTGCTTTATGCTAGGCTTGGAACCTGCCGGTCCTCTTTATTATCCACCTATTAACTGCAGTGAAGCCTTAAACGAGAATGATGCGGACTGCGTAGAGGTGGTACACACGGATGGCGGAGGACTAGGAGCACCCCTGTCGTTTACTAGTGGAAGAAACGAATTCTACGTCAATGGAGGCACACGTACACAGCCCGGATGCGACGATTACAGACTTCCTACCTTGAGTAAGCGTTTTGTTACTTTATTACCTTCCATTTCTTCAGCCAATACTTTAGTTCTTCTACCCACCCTTCTACCTGCTATTAGAACTGAGAGGTGATGATTATCATATTGTGTTTCCCCCTACAAAGTAATCATTGGCCTACTATCCATCATATTCTTCAATTAATAATACAAATTAAGAAGAGTTATTTATTGAAATTGGTATTTTTACCATAGCGGTCTCTACAATATGGGTGTAGTTTTTCTGTATATACCCAGACGTAGCGGGTAAGTTTTTGTCTCGTCTTGGGTTTCTAGGACTGAAGGCTGGGATTCGACTCACTCAACATAATGAGATTGACTGTGGAGATTCTTCGTGCTAAACAGCAACAAAGCCCACATTGTAACTCTTTTACTATACCAGTAAGAGATTAACCTTCATTTGGGAGTCAATCTTAATAAGTGGAATTTTAGCCAAACTTATTAGTCCTTGACGTACAAAATGGACGCACGACTGTCCGGTGTAAATATTAAACATTTAATGTAAAAATAAATCTTCTGTTCAAAATATTTCCTGTGCATAACCTCATCACAAGATTTGTATCTTGAAAATTCGTTCCCCCTGAAAACCTCCCTGAATATTCTCATTTCGTATTTTATCATTCTCGTGACTCCACTCTTCCACCTGAATATTTCCATCTCTGCCACATCCATTTTCTTTTCGTGTACTTTCTTGATCCGTCTACGTCTCCACTCAATACAACATCGCAAGCCTTACCACTGATTGAAAAACTTTTCCTTCATTTTCAAGTTCAATCTCCGACATTCTTCTCCAGTTCAACCAGCCAATGTTTAACCTGCGCGTTACCTCCGAGTCTAAATTCCCTTCCTTATAACCTGTAGAACCAAAGTACTTAAACTGAGGAGCGTCTGATCAAAAGGCACTATTTCCACCCCGAGTATGTCAAAACGCAAGGAAACGTATAATAAAAGGCACATGGAACGTACCAATGATCAGGTTTGGTACTTGCTAACTTTAAGGAAAAACATATATCTGGTCTGGATTTCTCATGACATTCGATAATATTCAACTACTGCAATGGATATGCACGAAATGCTAAACATTTTTGTGAAGTGGAAATAGCACCTTTTGAACAGGCGCTCCTCGTTTTGTAACGGTTCAAATCCCGTTACAAGATGATATCTGTATTTTTATTATTGTATGATTTTATCTGTATTTTATTATTATTATTATTATTATTATTATTATTATTATTATTATTATTATTATTATTATTATTATTATTATTATTATTATTATTATTATTATTATTATTATTATTATTATTATTATTATTATTATTATTATTATTATTATTATGTCAGTATTATTATTATGTTATCTGTGATATTGTACTATTATTGTAATTATCCATTTTATTCAATTTTGCAATTGCCTGTTGCTTGCAAGATTGCACTTAGATGTATACATATATACGTATGTGTAGTATAACACTCAATACCTGTACAGTGAGAATTGTTGTATACATCAGAGATTGAGTGTGACGTTGGGACATTGTGCAAGATTAGTGGCGATTCTGCCAAGTCATCGCCACTCCTTGGCTACGTCATTGTATTTATTTAGATATGCGCGCACGGATTCGTCGCCGCGGGGCTATTTCACCACTGTGTGTAATATCTGTCGCGTAGGTGGGAGTATGTCATTGTTATTTCTGGAGATTACGTAGTTGTGTCAGCCAACGTCTATATAAGGTAGCTCCATATTGTAGCGTCAGTCATTACTTATACGGATGCAGTACAGTGAAGTAGTCTACTAGATCAAGAGGCCTTAGGTGGTCAGCCAACCAGTGTGAACGAGAGATGGTGAAGACTCAGTGAGCCATTATTGGTCATTGAGAGAGTGAGACCAAATGGTTGGTCCGTCACTTAGTGGAAGACGCGGACGCAAGGCTTACCAAGGAGTCAGAGAGGGCAACCCTGGACCTACCAAGAGGTCATACCATATTGACTTACAAAGAAGTCAGATGATATGGAGAAGAAGCAGTCTCAAGGATGTATCACCACGTTAGGCGTGACACATCTACAGTAAACACCAGAGCAATGGATTACGTCGTAATTACACTCAAAGTGTTAAAGGTACAGTCAAGTGAATCAGTGAGGGAAATATTTCGTATAAATTGTTAAATGTCCGGTCAAGAAGAATTCAAATTCATGCCTAGTTTCTTTTAGTTGCAATGTCATAATTTCATATTCTCATCTGTTTTATCGCAACAAGACTCACTATTTTTTGATATATTATTTAAAGAATATATATTGTTCTATCAAACGAATTCAGAGTTTCATTTCATTGACAGTAAAATATCTTAACCTCAAAATTAATGGGGAAACCGAACACCAATCTCCTTTTCCCAGAACTTATATGGTATGTTGTCAAAAGTAAGCTTATTACCCCACACCTTAGAGATAGTCAAGAGTCTCATTCTATTATTGCTGTACTGAGTGACAGCTGGCACCCTTCAAATAACGTATGTGTAAGTAAGCAGGTAACAAGTAAGTGTGAGTACAAGGTCAGACGAGTGTGTATTTTGTTTAATAAATGTTAATTTTCATAATTTCCATTTTAAATGAAGATATTCAGATTTTCCATATTTAATCCAGATTTTTATAAGTTTCAAAAGTTAGTCAGTAAGTTTAGGAAACTGACAAAGTGTCGACGCAACGTGGGACTCGAATAAATTCAGAATTTGTTCTGAATGACAGCATATCATAGGTTCATTCTGGGAGGATTATGCACAATTTAAGCCAACGGAAAGTATTACCGGTAAATTTCAGGACTATAATTTTGTGATATATATTTGTATTTTGGGGATATGTCAAGGGATTTGAAGAGGGAAATTAATTTGAGATCGCGTACTATCACTAGTGAACCAAAGATGGACAAGGAAGACAATAACAAGTCATGTGACGACGAGGTCATTGCTTCTGCGGACATCCAAGGTGAAATTCAGAGTAGGGAGCAGGTGAATATGATGGAAGATTCTGAGATAATTCAGGAAAGTGCAGAAATTGAGAAGCACACTGAAACTCAAAAGGAAATCGCGGGGGGGATGAGCCAGGATCTTTTTAATTTGCTGATGGCCAAAATGGACGAGTTCGAGGAAGAAAGGAATAGGAGTTTCGAAAAGTGGAAGAAAGAGATTGATACTAGTAATGAAAATAATAATAAACAGATGGAAGAAGTGATTGGTAGCTGTAGCAAAATGGAAGAACAGATTGATACTAGTAGTGAAAATAATAAAGAGATGATAGAGATGAAAGAATTATTTAGTAGTAGTAGTAGTAGTGAAAATAGTAATAAACGAATGGAAAAGATGAGTGAAAATAATAAGAAAGAGATGAAAGAATTAATTGATAGTAGTAATGAAAATTTTAATAAACTGTGTAACTCTCTATGTAGCAAAATGGATCAGTTTATTATCAGTAATAACGAAAATTGTAATGCGATCATTAGTAAAATAGATTCTAAGATATTAGAGATAAATAATCAAACATCTAAGTCAACATGTAAGTTAGAAAGTAAGTCAAATGAAGAATGTGTTGAAATTGAAGGTGAAATGAAGTTGAATCGGAGCAATATTCATATTCAAATTAAGCATGGTAAAGGAACTGGTACAGAGAATATCGTAGAATTAAGTGATAAAAGTTCTAGTAATCGGGAAGAAATTCATGAGGTAGTCGAGAAGAGATTGGACAAGATTTGCAATGCAGTTGGGGAAGAGATGGGGGAACAGATTAGTAGAAATGAGCAAGTTGAAAGCAAACTTGTGGAGGTCACTGAACTACGGAACGAACAGGTAACGCTATCACAGCAGGTAAGAGAAAGAGAGGAAGAATTGAAGGAAGAAGTGAGAATAGTGGAAGAGAATTCTGAGAGAGCAGCGGAAGAAGAAGAAGAAGAAGAAGAAGAAGAAGAAGAAGAAGAAGAAGAAGAAGAAGAAGTTGTAAACTGCCAGGAAGTGATACGGCAGAAAGGTAGAGGTAAGACAGGTTTAGACGTGATAGTAGCGAGTGGTTTGTTCAGTAGGGATCGTGATTTAACTGGGTTTTCTGGAAAACAGTTCAGTACTACAGAATTTGTAAAAGTAGTTGAGAAAAGATTTACAAGTAAGTCGAGGAATAATATTAATGAATGGGAATATGTGTTGGAGATTTTGTCGAATGTTTTTATCGGTGAAAGTAGAATATGGTTTCGAGTGTACTGGGATAATATGTCTAATTTAGGAGAGTTTAAAGTGTTCATTGATAGGCTTTGGGAGGAATGTGTGCTAGGGCGCGCGCGCGAGAGAGAGAGCGCATGATAGCTGGGGAAAGTAGTATAGTAGAGAGAAGGGGGAAAATGTTAGCCGTGTATCAGAGAAGGGGTAATCATGATCCGCAGAGGATTAATAGTTGTGTTGAAGGTGATAGTGGTCGGAAGAGTAATCAGAGAGAATCGGGAGATGGGAGGCGTATGTATTTGAGTTGTGAGAGAGAGGATCAGAAGAGTAATCAGAGAGAATTGGAAGATGGGAGGCGTATGTATTTGAGTTGTGAGAGAGAGGATCAGAAGAGTAATCAGAGAGAATAGGAAGATGGGAGGCGTATGAATTTGAGTTATGAGAGAGAAGGTCAGAAGAGTAATCAGAGAGAATCGGAAGATGGGAGGCGTACGGGTTTGAGTTATCAGAGAGACTATGATAGTCTTAATATGAATGTTATCCAGGTGTCGTTATCGAGTCAGAGTATTTCAAATTCACAGGGAATCGGGTAAGTTACCGGTAAGTGGACAGGCTGAAGGTAGAAAATGAACAGGTATTTAGTATAAGTAGTTATGTAGTGAAAGTAGATTTAAGAATAGTGTGATTGTGACCTAAGTAATGTTAAGTGAGATATTTAAGTAATGACGTAGTCGTAGATAATGAAGTAATTAATGGTAGTAGTAAGTTCGACGTAAGAAGTGTTCTGGTAAGTGATGTAAGTACTTGTAATGCCGAGAATGTGATGTAAGTAGTGAGGGAATAACTCCGATGATGGAAATTGTGATATGAAGAAGGTAAGTGAAGGTACTATCAGATCTTATAACAGCCGTTGGGTGAGTCAGAGTGAGTAAATAAAATGACAGTGGTACCGATCATAAGTAAAGATAATTGTAAGTTTCAGACATGCCTTGTTGTACCAGAACTTGTGTATTCAGTTGTTTTAGGAGCTGACTTGGTTGCAAATCGTGGAAGTTGAGTAGACTTTAATTTAGGTAGTGTGTGTCTGTTCTATGAGGAAACTAGCAAAGAAGTACGTGTTAATTATGATGGTCTGAGGTAAGTGTTTGGTAACGTGTGTTCTTTGAAAGATATGAGAGGTAAGTGAAGTTGTTCCTAGTGAGAGGAAATGTTTTGTTGGGTGTGTTACGTGCCTGTACGACCAGTATCCGAGGGATAGTCGGTATGAGGCAGTGACGTGAGGTAATTTGAGTGAATTACAGGAGGAGTAATTTTGTTCGATGTTAGGTAAGCATCGAGAGGTATTTAGTGGTAAGTGAGGAAGAACACGTATTTGAACATAAATTTGTAGTACATGACCATTGATCGTTTGTGGGAGGTAAGTACCCCATTCAACTTAAAAATGCTAGTGAAGTCTAAGAACAAATAAACATTATGCTGGATTACGGAATAACTGAACCATCTTGTAGCCATAGAATTGATTCTTTAATTGTTGTTGCCAAGAAGGATGGGATTTGTTGAGATATGTAAGTTAATAAGGGCAAAATTGATTCAGTTTGAGTGACAGAGTGCTACTCAGAGTTCCATTTCATCATCTGCAGAGGCGGGAAATATGTTGAAGTTATTATTTTGTATCAGGGGTATTTCACTATTGTGAACCGTATCGGGAGTGTGCATAATTCCTTAAAAGATCAGGAAGGGGATATTGTCGGTGTTTATAGTATAATATATGTAAGGAAGTACGTCACGTGAGATTTGTTGAGATAAGAACAAGATGATTAAATTTTGTGAGAAACTGGCAAAATAAAACTAACATCTGCGATTTGCGTGTGAACCAAGTGTCGTATTGGTGTATTGGAAGAATAAGTGCTACATTGTCATGTACTGTGTGACCTGCGATAACAATATGCGAGAACAGTTCTCATATAAGTGATATTTCACAAAAAGTTTTGATATGTTAAAAAAAAGAAGAAGAATGTAGTGTAATCATTTAAAATTATTTGTATGTGTTAAATTGAGTGCTGTACTCTTGTGATTTGTATGAGAGAAAAAGAGAACGGGACACTGAACAGTTATCTACGATGGCAATGTGCGAGAAAAATTCTCATATGTGATGTATTATAAAATGTATGGATGCTGAAAAAGAAAATTATTGTTGTATACTCATTTAAAGTGTTTATCTGTGTCAGTGTTATATATATAATTTTGTTCATAAATCAATCGATTCTTTGTTCTTCGATTTATTTATGAGGGAGGCGAATTGTAACGGTTCAAATCCCGTTACAAGATGATATCTGTATTTTTATTATTGTATGATTTTATCTGTATTTTATTATTATTATTATTATTATTATTATTATGTCAGTATTATTATTATGTTATCTGTGATATTGTACTATTATTGTAATTATCCATTTTATTCAATTTTGCAATTGCCTGTTGCTTGCAAGATTGCACTTAGATGTATACATACAGTATATACGTATGTGTAGTATAACACTCAATACCTGTACAGTGAGAATTGTTGTATACATCAGAGATTGAGTGTGACGTTGGGACATTGTGCAAGATTAGTGGCGATTCTGCCAAGTCATCGCCACTCCTTGGCTACGTCATTGTATTTATTTAGATATGCGCGCACGGATTCGTCGCCGCGGGGCTATTTCACCACTGTGTGTAATATCTGTCGCGTAGGTGGGAGTATGTCATTGTTATTTCTGGAGATTACGTAGTTGTGTCAGCCAACGTCTATATAAGGTAGCTCCATATTGTAGCGTCAGTCATTACTTATACGGATGCAGTACAGTGAAGTAGTCTACTAGATCAAGAGGCCTTAGGTGGTCAGCCAACCAGTGTGAACGAGAGATGGTGAAGACTCAGTGAGCCATTATTGGTCATTGAGAGAGTGAGACCAAATGGTTGGTCCGTCACTTAGTGGAAGACGCGGACGCAAGGCTTACCAAGGAGTCAGAGAGGGCAACCCTGGACCTACCAAGAGGTCATACCATATTGACTTACAAAGAAGTCAGATGATATGGAGAAGAAGCAGTCTCAAGGATGTATCACCACGTTAGGCGTGACACATCTGCAGTAAACACCAGAGCAATGGATTACGTCGTAATTACACTCAAAGTGTTAAAGGTACAGTCAAGTGAATCAGTGAGGGAAATATTTCGTATAAATTGTTAAATGTCCGGTCAAGAAGAATTCAAATTCATGCCTAGTTTCTTTTAGTTGCAATGTCATAATTTCATATTCTCATCTGTTTTATCGCAACAAGACTCACTATTTTTTGATATATTATTTAAAGAATATATATTGTTCTATCAAACGAATTCAGAGTTTCATTTCATTGACAGTAAAATATCTTAACCTCAAAATTAATGGGGAAACCGAACGCCAATCTCCTTTTCCCAGAACTTATATGGTATGTTGTCAAAAGTAAGCTTATTACCCCACACCTTAGAGATAGTCAAGAGTCTCATTCTATTATTGCTGTACTGAGTGACAGCTGGCGCCCTTCAAATAACGTATGTGTAAGTAAGCAGGTAACAAGTAAGTGTGAGTACAAGGTCAGACGAGTGTGTATTTTGTTTAATAAATGTTAATTTTCATAATTTCCATTTTAAATGAAGATATTCAGATTTTCCATATTTAATCCAGATTTTTATAAGTTTCAAAAGTTAGTCAGTAAGTTTAGGAAACTGACAGTTTATACCAGGTCACTCTCCAGCCCCGTACTTTCTACGCATAAGTGTCCAGCGTACAGAAGTGATGAATGGGTTGCATATTCACTGGTTTACAAAGGAGCACTACAACGTGCTATATTTCGGACGTTAAACAAATAAGTCATTTTATTGTGCATGTTCTGTAACAGGGTGCATTTATAAATACGATGAAGATGCATAAAATAAAATTTAATAAGTCATTAATGTATTCTCGTGCAGACATTCCGCTCTGCCAGAGAGCTGTTTGTGTTGTATGTCTCTTGAATTATCCATTAGCTCTTTATCCAACTCTGTTCTGCGAAATACGTGCATAGAAGGCAGGCTGCTATTTGGGAACTCCTGCGCATCCCGTCCGCGAGCTTCGGCTGCATCCCGACCAGATTAACCATGGGTTAAAATTATGTTATTTTATTCGTCGTTACTGAACATACCAGCCATTGTCGATATGTTAACTGCAACAGTAGTGCTTCTGTACCAGCCTACTAATGAGTTTTCGAAAATGGGACCTGCGCATTGGACGGGTTGCGCTGAGGAACATGCAGCGATTGGCTGTCAGGTTATTATCACTTCGTATTCTGACGTAACCTGCCTGAGGCAGTAATACCCCTGTGAAAATACATTATTAGATATCCCATTCATCACTAGTGTACGCAGGACACTTACAGGTATAACGTACGGCGCTGGCTAGCCACCTGGTATATCATAATGCATCACTTTATTCGTCCATAGATCATTATACAGCGTTGTCAGAGACAACGTGAACAGGGTATATGAACATTAGAGCGTTGGTCATACTGATAAATAATTTTAAAAATTACGTCGATAACTCGCACCGTTGTCATTTTATCAGCTGCTGAAATTATCCAATCAGAACCCTTCACGGGTGATTTCAGATGGCTTTGCGAGGCGGTGTTGCCTAATCTGCGAGGTATCGACGTAATTTTTCCAAATTACCTATCGGTATGACCAACGCTCTAACGCTTCACGTTGTTACCGACCGCCCTGCACATGAGTATGAGAAAGAACATGGCTAAGTTATTGTACTCTTATTCGTGTTAGAGCATGTTAGTGTTTATATGCATATCATTGTGTTCATCGACATAATAATATGTCTTCTTACAATTATTACTACCATTATTATTATAGTCATTGTCAACCTATAACTTCAAAATGTAAAATCCCCTGTTTCACAAAAGTCTATTTATTAATTTTATATTTTTTAAAGACGTTCACTGCCATTAGAGACCCTAATAAGCAAGATTTGTGCATTTTTAGAAGCTTTCTTTTCAGCCCCGTATAGTTGCATTTTCTCTCTCCTTTCCGATGTCCACCAGTTTTCTCCTGTTCTTCTTCACGAAAGCCTTTGGAATTATTGAGCTGGTGTCGCAACTTAGCTCTGTTAATAATGTCTTAACGATTTAGTCCATTTTTTTCAGATCCTTCCTGACCTCCCTGAAACACTTATCACATGTGTTAGATGTACTATTGAGTATGGTAAAGCATTTCTTACTCAAGCGCTTGTTTTCCATTCTAAATAGGTGTCCATAGAAATTGAGTCGTCGCTACTTGATGGATTCCTTCAGTCGTTAGGTTTTTCAATATAATTCCTCTCGTCCTCGCAATTACTATTTCCAGACTCGATATTTGAACCCATTTTCTTTCGAAGGATCTTCCTCTCAAACTTCTCAGCTTCTGTGAGACCAGCCTTTCCAGTAACTTGGGGCTTTCACTTCCATACAGACATTCGGGGTTAATCACCGTGTTGTAATGTGTGAGTGTAGCTTGCATTGAAATTGCCTTTTCCTTGGCCAGGTCGTGTGTTCCGCGAAACGCTGCGACCATCCTATTTCGCCTACTGTAGTTAGTTTCTCTTTCATTAGATACCATCTGAACAATCTCACCAAGATATCTGAAGATGTTAACTCTTTCAGTCTTACCATGCCTTGTCTTTAGTTGTGATGTTAGTCAAGTGCTTAGGTTTAGCAAAGGAGAACCTAAGTCCAGCCTATTCTGCTTGTTGTTTCAAAAGACTTATCTGTTCTACATCTGCATTTGAGTTTCAAGAAGAGATCGCTAAATTATCAGTAAAATCTAGGCGGATGATCTTGACACCGTTCTTTGAATTTCCAATGTATACTTGGTTCAAGAAACCTTTCTTGTGAAGTTCCTTTTCCCATCCACGGATAACCCTCTCCAACAAGCAATGAAAGAGAGTTGGTGATAGTTCATCGCGCTATCAATATCAACAACTATCAATCAATCAATAACTACTGATCTTCAATTAATGCAGTCGCCCAGGTGGCAGATTTCCTATTGTTGTTTTCCTAGCCTTTTCTTAAATGATTGCAAAGAAATTGGAAATTAATTGAACATCTCCCTTGGTAAGTTATTCCAATCCCTAACTCCCCTTCCTATAAACGAATATTTGCCCCAATTTGTCCTCTTGAATTCCAACTTTATCTTCATATTGTGATCTTTCCTACTTTTAAAGACACCATCCATATTCATCTACTGATGTCCTCCCACGACATCTCTCCACTGACAGATCGGAACATACCACTTAATCGAGCAGTTCGTCTCCTTTCTCCCAAGTCTTCCCAGCCCAAACTTTGCAACATATTTGTAACGCTACTCTTTCGTCGGAAATCACCCAAAACAAATCCAGCTGCTTTTCTTTGTGTTTTTCCAGTTCCTGAATCAAGTAATCCTGGTAAGGGTCCCATACACTGGAACCATACTCTAGTTGGGGTCTCACCAGAGACAAATAAGCTCTCTCCTTTACATCCTTACTACAATCCCTAAATACTCCCATAACCGTGTTCAGAGATCTGTACCTTTTATTTACAATCATATTTACGTGATTACCCCAATGAAGATCTTTCCTTATATTAATACCTAAGTATTTACAATGATCCCCAAAGGGAACTTTTACCCCATCAACGCAGTAATTAAAACTGAGAGGCCTTTTCCTATTTGTGAAACTCACAGCCTGACATTTATCCCCGTCCATCTCACAACATTATCGAGGTCATTTTGCAGTTGCTCACAATCTTGTAACTTATTTATTACTCTGTACAGAATAACATCATCTGCGAAAAGCCTTATCTCTGATTCCACTTCTTTACACATATCATTGATATAATCATTGTTTTAAGCATTGTTTTAATTTCAGACTCCTTGGAAAATGCACCCATGGATTTTACTTTAGAGGGGGTGAGAGCTAAAATATCCACTTAGTCGAGCAGTTCGTCTCCTTTCTCCCAAGTCTTCCCAGCCCGTTTTAACACATGCCCCTAATTGTGGATGAAATTTTTTATAGTTAGTGCGGTTGAATGTTAATGTAGCCTACTATTTTCTTTTAGACTGCACGGGATTACATTTCAAGAAATCTAAGTATCTTCAGTAAAATTATAATGAACATGTAATACCAGTAGATTTAAAAATCCGCTATAGGGTCATTATTTGGTCCTGTCCTGTATTCTGACCTCATTGTGCTTCATGTCATTCGTGAAGCTCAGTAGCATTGCTGGATGGTGATACGTAGAACTATCAGAATGCTCATCGTGAAATATTTTGAGTACAGTTTCAAGATGCATTTTATTCTCATTACAGGTTCTCTTAATCCAGAAACTGGTTGTAGTCATAACCGAGTGACGTCAATTTATGCTGAGGCATTAAGAAATCCCGAAAGGTTAATCGGCATTAATTGTTCATCGTGGGACGATTTCAAAAGTGGTACCTGTGAAGGCAATGCATTGATGACCATCGGCAGCTGCTCTAATTCAATGTAAGTTTAGTCTCAGAACTAATTTTTCCTTTAAGAGATATAAAAAAAATTGTAATGGAATTAGGGAGTCCTCAAAAGTCTTTAATTTTCGAAGGGAAGAGTGATCTGAATTTCTCTACTGTAACCGTTACTTCAGCGGACACACAAACACAGTTAAAGGGAGGAAAGTAAGTTAAATTACAAGGTTCCTTAAACGCTATGTACACTATAATCATGTAATGAACTGCGGCGAAAACAGCGCGAGTAAATATCAGTGAGGGCAGCTTGGCGATAACGAACAAGGTACGTGGAATGGTACTGGGAACCTACCAAGGGCATGGAGATATCTAGGTTGCGGTTTTCTGAAAAGTCAGCGGTGATCTTTGATTTTTTAAAATATTATTTTCCAAATGGACCTTACAAAATAAATTACGAAAAGTTCAGCAATGCGGAAAATACCGATACACAGTTTGTAAAATACAAATTACATGTTCCTTGAGACACAACAAATAGATGTTCCTTGACTAGAGCTTCTTATATGTTCAAAGAGTCAAGCGAATGCCGTACATCTAATTACAAACAAGGTCGTAAAATACTATCTTCAAGATAAGAAACACAATAGGCTATCACAATTTAGATTGAAGTTAAACGTACCTTTCAAAACATCAGGTTAATAGAGTGGCGATCAGGGCAATCTCCTGAGTGATACTTTAACGAAAATTAAATGAAAATTAAAACAGGTCTGAAAACAACCGTGCTTACCCTAAGGCTGCCCATCCTGAAAGCGAGGAGTCTCCGGCGAAGTCAAAACTCCGGCAGACGGCAGACCAATAGGCAGACAGGCTTAAGACAGACTCAAGACATATGAAATGCAGCCTCGCTACCATTTAAAGGGAAATCTTGCCTTGGAGTAGCCAATCAGAACGCAGGAGCTTGCCCAGATTCACCAATCACAACTCTTTCTGCGGTCGCGATCTTTGAACCACTTTTTCGAACACATACGATCGCGAATCTTCCATTTCCAGAATAGATAGGACATGTTTCTAGAATTCCTAACAGACAAAGGCAAACACGCCCTGTTCCAAAGGTTCGCGTTACAACATTTGTGGACTCCTTCAGTAAATATAGCACAATACTCTAGTAGTTATAAATACAATATGTTACAACAATATTTACACTGTACAGGTTAGGTAGTTACATGGAATACAGATAAAATATTCTAGCACCACACCCCAGATCATACAGAAGATATTACTAAAACACAAGATTTACAAATAAAATCTTCTAAAAACATTTTCCTTCTCCAAGATATTCTACACCTGTGTCATCTACCAAGAATGTTGGCACCCAAAATTGATGCCGACATCATTTTTACGTGTACCTCAACGCGTTTTCCAAGTTTCATCGCGATCAGCAACTAACCCATTTCCGATGTTTCCTTGTGATATGTATCCTATCTGTCTATTTCATCTGAGCTCTCCACTTACCGATTTGATTCAGTGTTTCTTCAGTTATAATCCCATATATCCATCTCAACTTCAAACCCTCTTAGCAAGGGCACGTATCAATCAACCAGTCATCAATGATTAGCATTATGACCATCGCCCAGGTGGCAGATTCCCTATCAATGTTTTCAAACAATTTGTAAATCTATAGAACATTTCCCTTCATAATATATTCCAGTACCTTACTCTCCGTCCAATAAATGAACATTTGGCACACTTTGTGATCTATAAATCCAACTTTATCATCATATTATGATTTTTCTCACCTTTAAATGCTCCTCTAAAGCTTATTCGTTTGATAATGTAATCACGCCATCTATCCACTGACAGAGTAATAAATATGTTACAAGATTGTGAGCAACTGCAAAATGACCTCGATAATGTTGTGAGATGGACAGCAGGCAATGGTGTGTTGACAAACGGGGTTAAAAGCCAGGTTGTGCGTTTCGCAAATAGGAAAAGTTCTCTCAGTTTTAATTACTGAGTTGATTGGGTGAAAGTTCCTTTTGAGGATCATTATAAGTAACCTAGGTGTAAATATAAAGAAAGATCATCTTTGGGATAATCACATAAATATGATTGAAAATAAAGAGTACAAACCTCTGCACATAGTTATGAGGGTATTTAAGGGTGTAGTAAGGATGTTAACGAGAGGGCATATAAGTCTCTGGTAAGACCCCAACTAGAGTATGGTTCCAGCATATGGGACCCTCACCAGGATTACTTAATTCAAGAAATGGAGACAATTAGCTCGATTTTCTCTGGGTGATTTCCGACAAAAGAGTAGCGTTACAAATATGTTGCAAAGTTTGGGCTGGGAAGACTTGGGAGAAAGGATAAGAGCTACTCGACTAAGTGGTATGTTCCGAGCTGTCAGTGGAGAGATGGCGTGGAATGATCAGTAGACGAATAAGTTTGAGTGGTGTCTTTAAAAGTAAGAAAGATCACAATGTGAAAATAAAGCTGGAATTCAAGGGGGCAAATTGGGACAAATATTCATTTATAGGAAGGGGAATCAGGGATTAGAATAAGAGAGACGCTCAATAAATTTCCAATTGCTTCGCAAATCATTTAAGAAAAGGGTACTGTAACGACAGATAGGAAATCTGACACCTGGGCGACTGCCCTAAATGCAGATCAGTGGTGAATGAGAGGGTAACAAAAGTTCAGTATCTGAATGATTGTAACAATCACCAGCTTTGTATCCAATGTTAATGATTTCGTAGCAGAAATGCCTCTTTGTAATAATTTATTCTTCATTACCAACAGTTACATAATTGTTGCCCTAATGTATTTTTCTCTTAATCTTACATTTCTAGTGGATATCACATAAACCACTTGTGTTTACTATTCATGATTGCAGCCCTCCAGGCACATACTACTTGAGAACAAATGACAAAGCGCCATTCGGGAAAGGAGCGGAGGGAATAGAGCCTGCCAGTGATGACAACAGCAGGTGAACGAGTGTAAATATAAATGATCAAGGTGTTAATATCTAAGTTAGATTCTCTCTCGTAAGTAATTGACTGCGCCTATTCTCAATAGTAATAGACAGGGATTAACCAAAATAATGTTAACAATATATATGACCATGTCACAAACGCAATACTTTCTGATGGCTGAAATAAAATTTAGTACAAAATTGCCTCGTAATATGCATGACATTCTGCACAAATAACATGTTTATATATCAATTTTACATAAGGAATGTTATGTCTTTCTACTTGAAATCAACTGTAATTGAAAGGGATGGTTAGTTATTCAACACGATAAAACAATTGAATAAATGGTGACTTATGCTAATTGTGTAAAGTGAAATATTCCTATGAATCTATTCATGATCTGGTTTGCAACATTGACCTGAAAGAGTTATAGGCTACTCGTATATCTACCAAGGCATGTGGATGAAATTTCAGTTAGCTATAAGATTAACTTTATTTAACCCCTTTAGTCAAGAATTTCTGTGTGCTGTACAAGATATTGTGTCAATACATTATCATAATTTTCTGTAAGATTTTATAAAACAATAGTTTTCTAGAAAAGTGATCTGGAAAATCTAAAGTTTTAATTATGTCAATTAGCAGTAAAAAGTAGAACATCACCTGCATATGGACAGGACGACTTGAGGAGGCTCCTAAAAAGAATTGATGAAGAAGGTGATGACGAGTTATATTTTTACAGCACTCAAAGAAGTTCTGCATATTCAGTTCTGTACATATTTAACTTTATGTTATATGCATGTGTGGACGTTGTACTTCACGAAGGGTGTATAAAAAGAAAGGCAACATGAAGTCAGCTATTGAAAAAGCAATAGATACGAACAAAAGCAAGAAATTGGTACTGTGGGAACTGAAAATGTTCCCTCATTGCATGACAGATCAGCACCGTGTATGGTCACCCCGGGCCCTGAGGCATGCTTGAACAAGAGGAGGCATATTCAGAACCAAAAGAATCCAACTACTTTGTCGCCAGATTATCCCACTCTTCGATAGCAGTTTTAGTCACTTGCCGAATATTTGCAGGACGATTAGCAAGGTCGGCAATTAATCTGTTCAGTTCACACTATGCATGTTTAACAAAATTCATGCCCACAGATTATACCGGCCACACCATTCGTTTTATGTTACGCTTTTCAAGAAACCGATTGACCACTCTGCTTCGATGGCTGCAAGCTTTGTAACACATTAATATAAAGCCCAAGCCCACAGTGACTACAATTTTTAGGATGTTGTCTTTGTATATCAGACCAGATATGTTACCCTGGTTAGGAATTAAAAGCATATGTCTACCAAATATGTTGGAGCTGCCGATGGCATTCCAGGATGAATGGCTCATTCTATGTCTCAATGGACCGCCTCCGGACTCTAAACTTTCTGTTGTATGTGTGTAAGCTAATAGTAACATCATCGAAAGTAGCATACCGTTCCAACATTCGTGATGCTACGGGCTAAGATGTTTGCCAACATCACACGAGCTGTCCTATTGTGTGATATAAGATGAGCTTTTGGCGCAGGCCTCTGTCGTGCAAAAAATTTCACACTGTTTCATCTGACATTCTCGCCCTCCGAATTTCCTGGTGGTAAGAGGTGGTGTAGCAGTAACACTGGACCTACGGAGAGCTGAGTTGTTTTTCGTGGGTGTTCTATCCGTTCGATCAGCAACCGTCTGTGTCTTCCTGAACTGTTTCCTTACTCTACAGCAAGGCCTCTCAAACGTACAAAATCTCACGCGTTCTGTGCACCTTGTATCCGTCCGACTCGGCTCGGTTCGGATCAGCGTTTTGTCTCAGGGCGACTCGGCTAAGCTCGGCTCAACTCGGCTCGGATGGCGGAATGCTGCAGAGCGAGTGAGGAAAGGGGAAACAGGTGGAGCGAGAAAGATAGGCATAGGGAAAGAGACAGACAGAGCTATTGCTCAAAATCGAGGGGTGGGTGATCTGCAGCCTTGTGCACTAGTGCAAGCACCCTAAGAGGCCCTGCTCCACAGAGATCACTCTGACTCTCTCCAATAGGAGCGGTGACGTTCACTTGCCACCATCCATCTAACGGCAAGGTCATAATTCGAATGCGGTCAGTAGGAGTACTCAGTACTTCACGCGCTCTCTATACACCACCGATCTTGCAACTGATGTTGCTGAAGTGACCGATATGTCAAATACCTCCTATCGGAAAAATATCGACCTTGATCTAGGTGTAGCGCACCCCCACCCCTGTCGCTTCCGCGCCGCGTCTCCTACACTGGCGTACGATGAGCACTCTAAACATGGTTGAGGCACCGTACTATATATCGTGTAAAATTGTAATATGCAAAACGTTTTTGAGCGCTATGATTTAATAGGTTGTCATGAAGTCTGGGTACATGTGTCGCATAATAATCTATACCTATCTTATATATATAAATGCCATTGTATGTATGTATGTATGTATGTATGTATGTATGTATGTATGTATGTATGTATGTATGTATGTATGTATGTATGTATGTATGTATGTATGTATGTATGTATGTATGTATGTATGTATGTATGTATGTATGTATTACATCTCCTCCTAAACCACTGGAGCGATTTACATCAAATTCGGTACACTTACGACTGAGTATCAGGAGACAAACCGCGTGGGGGTAAGACATCCTAAGTACCCTTGGGGGGGCGAGGGGGTCACATATAAAAATATACGAAAATAGTGTCCAAAACATCATTTTTGGATTCACTGAGATGAGTAGTGATACTCCCGGTTTTTTTCCAAGTCCACATTCAGCCCCCTTTTGGGAGGGGGCGAGGGGGAACTGATATATCAAAGTAATAGGAAATGGTGTCGAATCCATCCTTTTCGGGGTCGCTGAGATGAATAGTGACACTCCGGATTTCTTTTGACAAACCGCGTGGAGGTAAGACAACCCATGTACCCTTAGGTGCGGGGGGGGGGCGCAAGGGGGGTGACATATAAAATATTCGAAAACAGTGTCGAATCCATAGTTTTCGGGGTCGCTGAGATGAATCGTGAGTCTCCGGATTTTTCATAAGTCCAAATTCAGCTCCTTTGGGGTGGTGGCGAGAGGGAAGTGATACATAAAAATAGTCGAAAATAATGCCGAATCCACATTTTTCGGGGTCGCTGAGATGAATAGCAGCACGCCGAATTTTTAGTATCATGAGACAAACCACGTGAGGTTTACACCCCCGCTTCTCTTAGGGGTAGGGGGCGATGGGGTGAGATATAAAAAGCATCGAAAATAGTGTTGAATCCATACGTTTCGTGGTCGCTGAGAGGAATAGTGACACTCCGGAAATTTTTAATTTCCAATTTTTGACCCCTTCGGGGTGGGGGAACGATGGCGAATGATATAAAAATATAATCGAAAAGAGTGTCGAATCCATACATTTCGGGGTGGCTGAGATGAATAGTGAGACTCCGGATTTTGATAAGTACAAGTTCAGCCCCCTTTGGGGTAGGGGCGAGGGAGGAGTGGTATATGAAAATAGTCGAAAATAGTATCGAATCCACATTTTTCAGGGTCACTGAGATGAATAGCGGCAATCCGGATTTTTAGTGTAATGAGACAAACCACGTGGGGTACACTTTAGGGTTGGTGGGGCGAAAGGGGGGTGAGGTATAAAAATCATCGAAAGTATTGTCGAATCCATACTTTTCGGGGTCGCTGATTTGAACAGTGACATTCCAGAATGTTATAAACCAAGTTCAGCCCCTTTGGGGAGGGGGGGCGTGCTACGACGGAGGAGAGCTATACAAAAATAACTGAAAATAGTGTCGAATCCACAGTTTTCGTGGTCGCTCGGATGATTAGTGGCACTCCGGATTTCTTTAAACTCCAAGTTCAGGCCCCTTTATGGTGGGGGTGAAGGGAATTGAGACATTAATATTAATCGAAAATAGTATCGAATCCATAGTTTTCGGGGTCGCTGAGGTGAATTGTGGCACTCCGGATTTTTTATGAGTCCATGTTTATCCCCTTCGAGGTGGGGAAGAGGCGAGAGTGTTATACAGAGTAATCTAAAATAGTATCTAATCGGTAGTTTTCGTGGGCACTGAGATAATTTGTCTCTCTCCGAATATACTTTGGATGGTTAAGTCATACTTCAGCGTCAATCAGTATGGAGGTTGAGAGGGGGTGAAAATGAATGTAAATATAACGGATATTATGGATGTACTGTATGTGGGTATGTTCCAGAATTGCTCTCAACGAAACTTGGTACACATATGACTTATCATCTTAGAAAAAATACTATGGAGATGAAAAATCACAGCCTCCACTGGGAGTGGGGAGTGAGGAGGGCTGACGTGCAAAAATGATGGAAAATAACCGATATTAATGTCGAATCCATTGTTTATGTGTCACTTATACGAACTGTGACCCTCTTGATACCGTTAAAGTCCACGTTCAGTATCCATTGAGACAGGAGCTGAGAAGGGCTTAAAGGTATATAGTATAAAATGACCGAGATTAGTGTTGCATGCACTGCTTTTGGGGGCACTAGGCTGATTGTGACAGTCTCAATGACTATCGAAATCGTGTACATCATTATGTACGGTGTGACTGGTAAATACATATAATTATTACTTTTATTTTTTGGAAAGAATCAAATACTTCCCAGTCAATTCTAGCTTCTACAAGGACAAGGTTTTACTCGAAAATTAAATAATCTAAAACTTGAAATCAGATACATCTAAATAACTCTAAAACTACATAATAGGTCGTAAAACCAATATCTCAAAAGTAAATCAGTAAGCATCCACTTCACACTTAACTAACTGGTAATAACAATACTAAAGGTAAACATTCAAAAGCTACCCGGACAACGCCGGGTACTACAGCTAGTATATATATAAATGTCATTGTATGTTTGTATGTATGTATGTATGTATTACATCTCCTCCTAAACCACTGGAGCGATTTACACCAAACTTGGTACACTTACGACTTAGTATCAGGAGACAAACCGCGTGGGGGTAAGACACCCCAAGTACCCATAGGGGCGGGGGGCGAGGAGGGTCACATTTTAAAATATTCGAAAATGGTGTCGAATCCATACTTTTCGGGTCGCTGGAATGAATAGTGACACTCCGGAATTTTTCAAAGTCCAAATTCAGCCCCCTTTGGGGTGGGGGCGAGGGGGAGTAATATATCAAAGTAATAGGAAATAGTGTCGAAGCCATCCTTTTCGGGGTCGCTGAGATGAATAGTGACACTCCGGATTTCTTTTGGCAAACCGCGTGGGGGTAAGACACCCCATGTACCCATAGGGGCAGGGGGGGGGGGGGCAAGAGGGTGACATGTAAAATATTCGAAAATAGTGTCGATTCCATAATTTTCGTGATCGCAGAGATGAATAGTGACACTTTGGAAGTTTTTAAAGTCCAAGTTCAGCCCCTTTGTGGTGGGGGGCGAGGGGGGGAGTGATATAAGAAAATTAACGAAAATAGTGTCGATTCCATACTTTTCGGGGTCGCTGAGGTGAATAGTTACACTCCGGATTTGTTTTGACAAACCGCGTGGGGGTAAGACACTCCATGTACCCATTGCGGGGGGCTAGGGGGTGATATATAAAATATTCGAAAATAGTGTCGAATCCATACTTTTAGTGGTCGCTGAGATGAATAGTGACAATCTGAATATTTTTAAAGGCCAAAATCAAACCCCTTTGGGGTGGGAGCGGGGGAGTGTTATATAAAATCAATCGAAAATAGCGTCGAATACATAGTTTTCGGGGTCGCCATGGTGAATGTTGGCACTCCGGATTTTTAGTATCAGGAGAAAAACCGCGTGGGTGTAAGGCACCCCAGGAACCGTTAGGGGCGTGGGGCGAGTGGGGTGAGATACAAATATAATCGAAAATAGTGTCGAGTCCATACTTTTCGGGTTCGCTGAGATGAATGGTGAGACTCCGGATTTTTATAAGTCCAAATTCAGCTCCTTTGGGGTGGGGGCGAGGGAGGAGTGATACATAAAAATAGTCGAAAATAATGTCGAATCCACATTTTTCGTGGTCACTGAGAAGAATAGCGGCACTCCGAATTTTTAGTATCATGGGACAAACCACGTGGGGGTTAGACACCCCAGCTACCCTTATGGGAAGGGGCGAGGGGGTGAGATATAAAAATCATCGAAAGTAGTGTCGAATCCATACTTTTCGGGGTCGCTGATATGAAGAGTGACATTCCAGAATTTCACAAACCAAGTTCAGCCCCTTCTGGGCGGGGGGGGGCGAGGGAGGAGATTTATACAAAAATAACCGAAAATAGTGTCGAATCCACAGTTTTCGTGGTCGCTCAGATGATTAGTGGCACTCCGGACTTTTTAAAGTCCAAATTCAGGCCCCTTTATTGTGGGGGGTGAGGGAATTTGAGATATAAATATTAATCGAAAATAGTATCGAATCCGTAGCTATCGGGGTCGCTGAGGTGAATCGTGGCACTCCGGATTTTTTATGAGTCCATGTTCATCCCCCTATATGGTGGGGATTGTGGGGGAGTGAGATATAAACATGATCGAAAATAGTGTCGAATCCATAGGTTTGGGTGTGACTGAGGTCAATAGTGACACACCGGATTTTATAAAGTCCAAGTTCATCCCCTTCGAGGTGGGGAAGAGAGGAGAATGATATACAAAGTGATCTAAAATAGTGTCGAATCGATAGTTTTCTCTCTACACTGAGATAATTCGTCTAACTCCGAATATTTGATAAGTCGAAGTTCAGCCCCCTTTGGAGTTTGAGGCGCAGGGTAAGTGTTTAAAAATAAACGAAAATAATTTCAGATCCATAATTTCGGGGTCCCTGAGATTAATAATGACACTCCGGATTTTTATAAATCATATTTCATCCCCCTTTGGCATAGGGGAGAAGGGGTAAAAAACAGAAATTTTCAAAAATGACCCAAATAATGGACGTACCGTAGCCTATGTATGTTACAGTGTAGCTTTCAACCAAAATTGATACAAGTATGACTAACTATGTGGAGAAAGTACTGTTTACGATAAGACACCCTGTAACCTCTAGAGGAGGGGTGATTTATATAGGTAACTAAAAGCGAACAATAATACTTTTCCGGACTACTGGAGCGATTCAATAAAACCTGGTACACTTATGAATTACTCTCAGGAGATAAATTGGGTGGGGTTATGACAAATTAGCACCCCTAGGAGTAGGTGTTGGAAAGAGTGAGATATAAAATAATCGAAAATAGTGTCACATCAAAATTGTTTTCGGGCTCGCTGAAATGAATAGTGACTCACCGGTTGTCGTTTAAGTCCAAGTTGATCCCCAATTGGCAGGCGGGTGAGAAGAAGTGAAGAAAAGAAAATATCCAAATGACCGAGTTTAAGGATGTTTGTGTGTACGTTCCAATATAATTGTCAGCTGAACTTCGTACAAATGTTACCTACTATGTAGAAAAAAATACTGTGGGGGAAAGACACCCCTAGAAGCCTTAGACAAGGGGACGAAATGTAACAATATTAGTGTTGAATCCATACTTTTCGGGACTACGGGAGTGATTTCAAACAGAGTCACTTATGACTTATTATCAGGAGACAAAGTGCGTGATGGTATGACAACGCTAAGCACACCCACGAGGGGGTGAGATGTAGAAATAATCGAAAATAGTGTCGAATCCATTCTTTCGGGGTCGCTGAGATGAATAATAACGCTCCAAATTCTTTGCAAGTCCAAGTTCTGCCTCTTTCGCATAGTGGTGAGAAGAAGTGAAAAACAAAATTTCCAAAATGACCGAGAGAATGGACGTATATGTGTATATTCAAGCATAATTCTCAACCAAAATTGGACCTACTGTCTGAAAAGAAATACGTTTGGGGTAAGAGGACCCTAGCCTCTGAAGTAGAGCTGAAATTTTAACATTAAACGAAAACGACCGATATCTGTGTCTAATCCATAGTTTTGAGGATCGCTGAGATGAACTGTGACACTCTACATGCCGTTTAAGGTTAAGTTTAGTCCTAATCGGCAGGCAAGTCAGAATCGGTAAAGAAAAGAAAATGTCCAAAGGGACAGAGTTTAAAGACGCATGTGTGTATGCTCTAGCATACCTCTCAACCAAACTTGGTATACACAGGACTTACTATATAGGAAACATTACTGTGGGGGTCAGATACACGTAGCAGCCCTAGGGGCGAGGGTGAATTATAAAAAACACAGAAAGACGGGTGAAATATAAAAAATAATTGATAAAGACAAATATTCCTGTACAGTCCATACTTTTCGAGGTTGCTGAGGTGTCGTTGTCGTTGTTCAGCACCTATCGGCATGGATATTAGAAGGGGTGGAAAGGAAAATGTTCAAAATTACCAAAAATACGGATGTATTTTACATAAAATTGGTTCACGTATGACTTACTATCTGAAAAAATACTGTTGGGGTAAAACACCACTAGCACACCTAGGGGAGATGGTGATATACAAAAATTAACTATTTTTTACCGATATTAATGTCGAATACGTTCTTTACGAGGTCACAGAGTTGATATGTGACACTCTGGATGGTTAAATCATACTTCAGCCGTAATCAGTATGGAGGTTGAGAGGGGGTGACCATGAATTTAATATAACGGATATTATGGATGTACTGTATGTGGGTACGTTCCAGAATTGCTCTCAGTGCAACTTGGTACACATATGACTTAGCATCTCAGAAAAAATACTATTAAAATGAAAAATCACAGCCTCCGCTGGGGGTGGTGAATGAGAGGGGCTGACGTGCAAAACTGATGGAAAATCGCCGATATTAATGTCGAAATCCATTGTTTATGTCTCTCTTATACGAACTGTGACGCTCTTGATACCGTTTAAGTCCACGTTCAGTATCCATTGAAACAGGAGCTGAGAAGGGCTTAAAAGTATACAGTATAAAATGACCGAGATTAGTGTTGCATGCACTGCTTTTGGGGTCACTAGGCTGATTGTGACAGTCTCAATGACTGCCGAAATCGTGTACGTCATTATGTAGGGAGCGACTGGTAAATACATACAATTATTATTTATTTTTTGGAAAGAATCAAATACTTCCCAGTCAATTCTAGCTTCCAAAAGGACAAGGTTTTACTCGAAAATTAAATAATCTAAAACTTGAAATCAGATACATCTAAACAACTCTAAAACTACATAATAGGTCGTAAAATCAATATCTCAAAAATAAATCAATAAGCATCTTCACACTTAACTAACTGGTAATACAAATACTAAAGGTAAAGATTCAAAAGCTACCCGGACAACGCCGGGTACTACAGCTAGTATTTGATAAAACTATTACACACAGTAAGTACTATAAAATTTTACAATACCACCAGTAGCCGTAATTTGAAACTACAGGGTGTTATATCGTCGTTGAAGAAACAAAACTTCGTATACTCAATACTCTTAATAACCATTATTTTCCTTAAGACTGGTCGTGTCTTCCAGTCACATATGGATTTTCAGATGCATTTCCTATGCATGTGTGTAAAAGAAAACGAGCCTTACCTTACCGCACTGAAGCGATGTTTGGCGGATGCAGAGTGGATCTCGGCCCACATGTAACCATGGCTGGCGTCCATGGTCCGACTGCTCTGCACTCCGACCGGCCAAACGACAAGACGATTGGTGGCCACGGCTCTACGCCTCTGTATTCGAGAGGCGGAGAGAGGCTGGTCCCCATCGTCTGCTGTCCTGAGAATGGTTTTCAGTGATTTTCAATTCTCCTGCACTAAGGAGAATGCCGGAACATCCAAATATAGGCCACGGCCACCAACCCTCTCACCTTCTCCGTGCATCTCCTTCTCCGATACAAATCCCCTGGCCTGTGAGATGGCTTCACCGTCTAGGATGCCCGCCTTCCCCTTCAGGGGAGGAATAAAAACATTTAGTAGTAGTAGTAGCAGCGCTGTACACACTCCTACAGTGTACTGTACTTAGGTTCATTTTCCTTTATACCTTCGAATAGGAAAATGAACACAACCAATACTGCTCTGATGGACTTACTATCCATGCGCGGCTGGGAAGCGTGGCATGCCTTTAGGAAGATAATGGGTAGGAATAGCATTGCGACACGTGAGCTACTGTTTCGTCACCGAGAATAAGTTAAACTTTTTTCTCTTATTTCAAAGAGCTGTGGAGATTGTTCCATTAAGACAGTCTACATGGCTACACCAGTTCTATAATTTGATCTATCTGACGCCTGGTATTGCTCATAACATGTCTTGAGGTCAGGAAATTATTTCTAGAGCCAAATGTTATGAACAATAATTTTGGTCATGATATAAGTTTTTGGACTTATTGCGTGTCTAGAACATCAGGTGAAATTCTTTAAGTTTCGCAGAGAACTTTGCTCTGAGTCTTCAGAAGAAAATCTCGACTGTTCACGAGAAAGTCCTCTCAAGAATGAGGTTTGAACTTAGACGTAATAATAGAAGTGGAAGTGGTACGTCCTTGTTCAGTAAAGTGCCGATTGAACATCTGGTCCCTGAGGATATTGCTAAGCTATTTTATCACTGCATGACTTCAAGCTATTTCTTGTGGAGTGGGAATTCTTACGAACAGACGGACGGAGTGGCTATGGGAAGTCCACTTCCGCCCGTAGTGGCTAATTTCTTTATGGAGGATTTTAAGTAGGAAGCTATTGCTTCGGCGCCCGACAAACCGGTGATTTGATGGAAGTATGTTGATGATATATTTGTGGTCTGGACAGGTCTGAGAAACTTCATCTATTTCCAAACCACCTAAATCAGCAACATCCTTCAATTAAATTCACTATGGTGATGGATTCGGACAGATGCCATCCTTTCTTGGATGTTCTAGTAAGAAAGAAACTGGACGGCTCCTTAGGACATATCGTCTATCGTAAGCCATCCACACAAATCACTATCTTCATGCAAATTCTCACCAACATAAAGCAAAAATAAGGCATTCTCACGACACTCGCCAAGAGGGCGAGTGGATTTTGAGAGCTACCAAATATCCAGGTGGAGATCGACACACTCAAAGTCACGTTCAAGGATAATGGTTACAGCGATTTGCAGATTCATTGAGTCCTGCATCCCAGAGAAACGGCCAAGCAAAGCTCACAGAAGGAAGAAGTGAAGGGAACCGCCTACCTGCCTTACATTCATAACACATGGTTCCTTCAGATCGAATTGCCAAGGTCCTCGGCAAACACAATATAAAAACCGTGTTTGGCACCTTCACTAAAATTGTTCACAGTCTGGGTAAAAACCAAGGACAAATTGTCCCCACTTTTACATCCTGGGATATAAGAAATTCCCTGTACTTGTGGTAAGGTGTACATTGGCCAAACATGCCGGTCTATTGGTACTCGTATCAAGGAACATGAACGAAATATTCGTCTCAACCAGCCAGACAAATTAGCAATAGCTTACCATGCTCTATCGTCGGGTCATGTTTCGTGTTCCAAGATGCACGAGCTCTTACCCGCACTAGGCACTACTGGTGCAGGATTATACGAGACGCTGTGGAAATACGTAAAAATCCTAACAATTTCAACAGGGACAGTGGCTATCAATTAAGTAATACGTGGTTGCCACCCATTAAGAATTTACGTAGGTAGTTCTCTTCTCTATCCCTTCACGCTTGTTATTTCGTTTCTGTGTTTTCCAAATTCGTACGTTCCCCATCGACAAATGTTTCATTCCAGGCTTGTGTCTATGTCATATTTTCGTATGTGACTACCCCTCAGACTGATTCTGATGGTTCCTTCAGCTTCCGCTTCAAACACTAGCGCTGTACCGGGTCCGATGTGCCATCTGGTGACGAATGAAAGTACCACTTCCACTTCCATTATAACGTGTAAATTCAAACGTCATTCTCGAGAAGCCGTTCTCGTGAATAGTCGATATTTCCTTCTGTAGACGCAGATCAAAGCTGTCTGCGAAACGTAAAGAATTTCACCTTATTTTCTTCACATGTCAAAAGTTTAAAGCCTATATCACGTCTATAACTACGGACCGTAAATGGCAAGAATAAGTTTGGTTTTCTCATAATGACACTCTAAAGTTATGACGGACAAGGAGATTTCGATGCCGTGCAAAGAAATGGGGAAGCAAAGACTGACGTGAAAGGAGTGCTAGCCAGGCATTCCGAGTCACGCACCGTATGGAATTCTGAATGCCGCTGTTATAGAGAATGTACTACAGCAGAAGAACAAAATGCAGAACAGTATTTGTAAATTGCTGCAATTACCTTGAAATGTCAACTAATAGTTTAATTCTCAGTCACGTCAAAAAAGCGCCTCAATTAACAATTAATAACTATGATTATATTATAACATTGGCTAAATGGTTAGCGTGCTGGCCTTTGGTCACAGGGGTCCCGGATTCGATTTCCGGAAGGGTCGGGAATTTGTAACCATAATTGGTTAGTTCCTCTGGCACGGGGACAGGATTTATGTATCGTCTTTATCATCATTTCATCCCCATCAAGACGCGCAGGTCACCTACGGGCACCAAATTAAGACACCTGCACCAGGCCTCTCCGGAGACCACACACCATTATTATTATAATGTTCATTTAATAAAACATTTGGTCTCTTCTGTCATCCCTAGAAGTTTGGGATTGGATAATATTTTACACCCGTATTTGTTAAGATACAACTAAGTATGTATTTACAATGTGCGTCTGACGAGAAGTGGCGGCTGCTTGAAGGTACGGACCGAGTAACAGATAATACACTCTTAGCTACAAACATTAGTCGTGATGGACAGTGCGAAATCTCTGAAAGTGATGCAAGTTCATTTTTAAATTGTTCATTATGCAGTAATTACAGTAAATATGAAACTAAACCAAAATTGCCCTACCACTTTGAAACATCACAGCAACACAACAATTCGAAAGAGTCACCTCGGAGGGATCTGATGTTTATTGTCAGGCATTGAGGCTTGAGATCGGCGCATGCGCAGCCCTCGCACAGCTTACCCCGCATCCACAAGACTTCTCGTCAGACAACCATAGTAGATAATAATATTAAGATAGCTTTATATTAATACACCAAATATCTGTAAATGAAAACTAATGTACATACAGTATTTGAAATAAACAGTAAAGAAGGAAACTACAGTGTTGTTGTTATTTTCTTGTGATCAGAAATAAAACACGTTTTAATTAATGATAGTAATCAGTCTTGTATAATAAAATAAATGCCTCTAGACCTGATGCAATTCATTCATACTCGCATGATAAAATTGATGAAATGTCTGCGTTCAGGCGACAAGAAGACATTTCATCTCCAAATCCCATACCACTACTACAACTTGCCATACTGAAACAGGGGCCAAATTTCTAGTGAAAATCCCAGTGGCAGATTCTAGGGAAGTTTTGCCAAGTTCAAATTATTCTACAAGTCTTATGAAGAACGAGGGAAAGTTTAAATGATCCAGGATATAAATAACGGCATATACGGAGTGGCCCACATAAGTTTTCCCCTTAAACGTCTTCTGACGGGTTCAAAATAGCGATAGGCACTTTTCATCTGGATGAAAAATATTTTGGGAGCAGAAACAAGGACGTGCAACGTGTGCCCCAACAGTTATCAAGCATCGAAGCAGCAAAAGAAATTTGCTTCATTTTGAAAATGAAACTACACTCGAAATCGGTCATAATGACTCCGAATGTATGATTGTGGCAAAAAGCGATCTTTTTGCTAAAAATGTCATATCTATAAGTTTTGGGTTACACACACATACATGGTTAATTAACAGAATAAAGTTACAACTTTAAAAAGTATGAATGAAATAAATACCGTATTTTCAATACAGTAATTGTGGAATGGGACAAAAAGGAATGTATGTTTATACAGTAGGTACAGTAATAATATGTCAGCAAAATACGATATAATAAATGAGGAAAGAAGTAGCAACAATGTAGATTGATCAATAATGTCACACACAGTCTTGACTAATAAATGAGATGTTCTCTCTGTCCTTCCAAATTGTGGAAATTGTTGAGTGTGATACACCGAATTCAGTAAGTCAATCACTACTGATCTAAATTCAGGGCAGTCGCCCAGGTGGCAGATTCCCTATCTGTTGTTTACGCAGCCTTTTCTTAAATGATTGCAAAGAAAATGGAACCATACTCAGATTGGGGTTTTACCAGAGACTTATAGGCCCTCTCCTTCATATCCTTACCATAATCCTTACATACCCTCATAGCCACATGTAGAGACCGGTACCCTTTATTTGCATTTTCATATTTATTTGATTACCCAAATGAAGATCTTCCATATATTAACACCTAGGTACTTACGGTGATCTCCAAAAGGAACATCTCCCTTGGTAAGTTATTCCAATCTCTAACTCCCCTTCCTATAGGCGAGTATTTGCCCCAATTTGTCCTCTTGAATTCCAACTTTATCTTCAGATTGTGATCTTTTCTACTTTTAAAGACACTACTAATACTTATTCGTCTACAGGTGTCATTCCACGCCATCGCTCCACCGAAAGCTCGGAACATACCACCTAGACGAGCAGGTCGTCTCCTTTCTCCCAAGACTTCTCAGACCAAACTTTGCAAAATTTCTGTAACGCTACTCTTTTATCGGAAATCACCCAGGAAAATCGAGCTACTTTCCTTTGGATTTTTTCCAACTCTTGAATCATGTAATCCTGGTGAGGGACCCATACACTGGAACCATACTCAGATTGTGGTTTTACCAGAGACTTAGAGGCCCTCTCCTTCAAAACCTTACTGCAACCCATTAATACCCTCATAAACATGTGCAGAGACCTGTAAACTTTATTTACATTTTCATATTTATGTGATTACCCAAATGAAGATCTTTCCTTATATTAACACCTAGGAACTTACAGTGATACCCAAAAGGAACTTTTACCTCAACAACGCAGTAATTAAAAACTGAGAGTACTTTTCCTATTTGCGAAACTCACAACCTGATTTTTAACTCCGTATATCATCATACCATTGCCTACCGCCCATCAAACAACATTATCGACGTCATTTTGCAGTTGCTCACAATCATAAGACTTATTTATTACTCCGTACAGAATAACATCATTCCCAAAAAGCCTTATCTGTGATTCCAGTTCTTTACTCATATCATTTATATATATATATATATATATATATACACACCTCCTCTGCGAACCATGTGACCTTGCCGTGGTGGGGAGGCTTGCGTGTCCCAATGATGCAGATAGCCGAGCCGCAGGTGCAACCATATCGGATGGGTATCTGTTGAGAGACCAGACTAACGAATGGTTCATCGAAAGGGGGGTAGCAGCCTTTCGGTAGTTGCAAGGGCGGCAGTCTAGATGATTGACTGATACGGCCTTGTAATAATACTCAACATGGCTTAGCTGTGTTGATACTGCTACACGGCTGAAAGCAACGGGAAACTACAGCCGTAACTAACTCCCGAGGACATGCAGCTCCCTCTGTATGAATGATGTACTGATGATGGCTTCCTCCCGGGTAAAATATTCCGGAGGTAAACTAGTCCCCCATTCGGATCTCCGGGTGGGGACTACACGAGAGGGGGCGATCATCAGGAAGATGGATACTGACATTCTGCGAGTCGGAGCGTGGAATGTTAGAAGTTTGAATCGTTGTGGTAGGTTAGAGAATCTGAAAAGGGAGATGGATAGGCTAAAGTTAGATGTAGTTGGCATAAGTGAAGTACGTTGGCAGGAAGAACAAGATTTTTGGTCAGGTGACTACCGAATTATCAACACAAAATCAAACAGAGGAAATGCAGGAGTTGGTTTAATAATGAATAAGAAAATAGGACAGCGGGTAAGCTACTACGACCAGCATAGTGAAAGAATTATTGTCGTCAAGATAGACACCAAACCAATGCCCACCACAATAGTGCAGGTCTATATGCCTACTAGTTCAGCGGATGATGAAGAAATCGAAAGAATATATGAGGAGATAGAAGATTTAATACAATATGTAAAAGGTGACGAGAATCTAATTGTGATGGGAGATTGGAATGCAGTGGTAGGCCAAGGAAGAGAAGGTAGTACAGTAGGAGAATTTGGATTGGGGCAAAGGAACGAAAGAGGAAGTCGGCTGGTTGAATTCTGCACTGATCATAATTTAGTCCTTGCCAATACTTGGTTCAAACACCACAAACGACGGCTGTATACGTGGACGAGACCTGGAGACACTGGAAGGTATCAAATAGACTTCATTATGATTAGGCAGAGATTCGGAAACCAGGTGTTGGATTGCAAAACTTTCCCAGGAGCAGACGTGGACTCTGACCACAACTTGTTGGTCATGAAATGCCATCTGAAGTTGAATAAATTGAAGAAAGGAAAGAATGCAAAAAGATGGGATCTAGACAAGTTGAAAGAAAAGAGTGTGAGGGATTGTTTCAAGGAACATGTTGCACAAGGACTAAATGGAAAGGCTGAAGGAAAGACTATAGAGGAAGAGTGGAGAGTCATGAAAAATGAAGTCAGTAGGGCTGCTGAAGAAATGTTAGGAAGGAAGAAAAGATCAACTAAGAATCAGTGGATAACTCAGGAGATACTAGGCCTGATTGATGAACGACGAAAATACAAGAATGCTAGAAATGAAGAGGGCAGAAAAGAATACAGGCGATTAAAGAATCAAGTGGATAGAAAGTGCAAGATAGCTAAGGAAGAATGGCTGAAGGAGAAGTGCAAGGATGTCGAAGGCTGTATGGTCCTGGGAAAGGTAGATGCTGCATACAGGAAAATCAAGGAAACCTTTGGAGAAAGGAAATCTAGGTGTATGAATATTAAGAGCTCAGATGGGAAACCACTTCTAGGGAAAGAAGACAAAGCAGAAAGATGGCAGGAGCATATCCAACAGTTGTATCAAGGTAAAGATGTAGATAATTTAGTTCTGGAACATGAAGAGGCTGTTGATGCTGATGAAATGGGAGACCCAATTTTGAGGTCAGAGTTTGACAGAGCTGTGAGTGACCTAAATAGGAACAAGGCACCTGGAATTGATGACATTCCCTCTGAATTACTGACTGCCTTAGGAGAAACCAGCATGGCAAGGTTATTTCATTTAGTGTGCAAGATGTATGAGACAGGAGAAGTCCCATCCGATTTTCAGAAGAATGTTGTTATACCTATTCCCAAGAAAGCCGGTGCTGACAGGTGTGAAAACTACCGCACCATTAGTTTAGTATCTCATGCCTGCTAAATTTTAGCACGTATTATTTACAGAAGAATGGAAAAACAAGTTGAAGCTGAGTTGGAAGAAGATCAATTTGGCTTCAGAAGAAATGTAGGAACACGTGAAGCAATCCTGACTTTACGTCTGATCTTAGAGGATCGAATCAAGAAGGACAAGCCCACGTACATGGCATTCGTAGATCTAGAAAAGGCATTCGATAATGTTGATTGGACCAAGCTATTTATGATTCTGAAGATGATGGGGATCAGATACCGAGAAAGAAGAATTATCTACAATCTGTATAAAAATCAGTCTGCAGTGATAAGAATCGAGGGCTTTGAAAAAGAAGCAGCAATCCAGAAAGGAGTGAGGCAAGGCTGCAGTTTGTCCCCTCTCCTTTTCAATGTTTACATAGAACAGGCAGTAAGGGAAATCAAAGAGAAATTTGGAAAGGGAATCACAGTCCAAGGAGAAGAAATCAAAACCTTGAGATTTGCCGATGATATTGTTATTTTATCTGAGACTGCAGAAGATCTCGAGAAGTTGCTGAATGGTATGGATGAAGTCTTGGGTAAGGAGTACAAGATGAAAATAAATAAGTCCAAAACAAAAGTAATGGAGTGCAGTCGAACGAAGGCAGGTGATGCGGGAAATATTAGATTAGGAAATGAAGTCTTAAAGGAAGTAGATGAATATTGTTACTTGGGTAGTAAAATAACTAACGATGGCAGAAGTAAGGAGGACATAAAATGCAGACTAGCACAAGCAAGGAAGAGTTTTCTTAAGAAAAGAAATTTGCTCACTTCAAACATTGATATCGGAATTAGAAAGATGTTTTTGAAGACGTTCGTGTGGAGCGTGGCATTGTATGGAAGTGAAACATGGACAATAACTGGCTCAGAAAGAAAGAAAATAGAAGCTTTTGAAATGCGGTGTTACAGAAGAATGCTGAAGGTGAGATGGATAGATCGAATCACGAATGAAGAGATACTGAATCGAATTGGTGAGAGGAGATCTATTTGGCTAAATTTGACGAGAAGAAGAGTTAGAATGATAGGACACATCTTAAGACACTCAGGACTTGTTCAGTTGGTTTTTGAAGGAAGTGTAGGGGGTAAGAACGGTAGGGGTAGGCCAAGGTATGAATATGACAAGCAGATTAGAGCAGACGTAGGATGCAATAGTTACGTAGAAATGAAAAGTTTAGCACAGGATAGGGTGGCATGGAGAGCTGCATCAAACCAGTCTATGGACTGATGACTCAAACAACGACAACATATATATACAATGTTAGGAAACATAAAGGTCCAATAATACTGCCTTGAGAAATTCTCCTCTTAATTATTAGAGGGTCAATTGCCTACTCTACCCGACGCTGACGTTCGTTTCCCCATCTTGTAATAACCATATTTTTGTGATTCTTCAATATTAAACACCTCTCTTTTCTTTTTCCTTTTTTGTTGGCATCTTCACAACGATGCATGCCTTGACTGTTTAACAGACAGACTGATGTTACATTTTCAATATACTTAAAACAAGAGTAGGAACGTAAGCTTTAGGTTGTTTTCAGAACTCCCCAAATATATAACTAACAAACATCAATATTGGACGTTATAGTCGATATATTGGTCCGAAAATGTGTTACGCCGTTGTATATGATATGTCATAATAAGCTATGTCGTACTAAGCAATATTTTAAATATAGTGTTTATAAAGGATTTAGATGAGACTGTTTGATTTCGCCGTTATATCTAATGCGAGGTTAAAAGTGGTATCCCAATAAACGATTTCGATTGTATAAGTGTTTCTATCGCATATGTACAAAGAGGCTTCCCAAAATTAACGTAACAGGAGATCTTATGGAGAAAATTACGTTACAGGCAGATGTAAGGATACATAGTAGCAGTAAAGCACTGACACACATTGCTATTAAACATAGTCGCTATTCTCCTCCATGCACTCGTTCCAACGATACACCAAGGTATCGATGCGGGCATGGAAGAAATCCGCCTCCAGTCCCTGAAGCCACGTCATGGCAGTAAGCTGGATGGTCGTACGATGTCGGCAAGTAAAAGATCTCTGGTGACACATTTGGTGTTTACCCGACAAAATTCATTAAATCTCAGCCATAGACGCCCAAGAGAGTTTCGCTTTACTCGGTCTGCGATCTAGTGGGGGCCTAGAGTAAAACGGAACCTCGAAATTGACGAGCAGAGAGCCAGATGGCGTCAAATTGAAATGTCTGCCCACGGTAGCTGTGGCCATACGATTATTATTATTATTACCCAGGTGCTTTGAAAGATTGTCGAGATGGTTAATTTCATCTCTAGGGGAGCAACTCTCGACTTTAAACGTCCTGTTACAATTGAAGAATCTCGTATTTCTTCCGTATTTGCTTCAGAGTAAAGAAAATGTATATAACTTTACACAAAGTAATCCACCGTGATCAATACCTTAATTAATTTTTAAGTACACACACATTAAAGAAACATGTTTCGGCCCTACTGGGCCTTCAGAGGTCTTGAAAAATCCTCTAGAAAAACACCACTTTGGAAGTTCATAAGAAAGAATTGATCTTGAAAACTTTTAAATTTGTCATAACGTAACAACACAAACATAACAACAAAAAATGTTATAGAAGAATATATAAAAACCTGCGGAATTGTCACTAATGAACCCCTTCAAGTTCCATAGAGGTGAACTGGAATCAAACACACTATCTTGTGGATAGAAGGAAGACAATTAACCGACAGTCCCATATCTTTAACAGTTTTACAGCGGGGATTTTCCAGCCTTGGTGATAACTTACCGCTGTGCTTTCAAGCAATTTCGTCGAGTATTTGAACCTACTGAGAAAATAACGCAATTATGAAACACCTGCATTTACAGATTAACTGCCGCTAAACATTACGTCATATCGACCAATGGATTGCACCATAACGTGCCACATTTAGCGGTCTAAGTGGCTGATCCTATGACATTTTCTCGAATATATTTTATGGGTTAGACTGAGTTAGTAACTTTGAATAGGGCAAAATTTGGATAGAGTTTTCGAACACTTCATTACTTTTCCTATACACTTATTACAACTAGAAACGTAGAATTTAGCTCACATATGTCCAAGGGGTGGACCGGTGTTCATGATGAATTTGATGACTCTATGTTGACTATAAGTGTGTCTAGCTATGAATTATACGTGTACAAAGTATAAAATGTACGTACAACCGAGAAAAACAGCCAAATCTAACGTATAAGGGATACAGATACAACAAAAAGTCATAGGACCAAAGGTGTAGGTCACTGCGAATAGAACGGAGACTGTGCGATCTGCTTTGTGATACAAGTTACCTTTTAGCCAACAAATACGTAAGCAAGTCAATAAGTATCTGCGATTTTGCTCTAATATTCTTTAAGTTTGCTCTATGACGTTTCGGTTTGCACTATTGAAGAACAACAGCGTTCCGTAATCCGTTTTTTTTTTGTGGTCTGAGGGTGGATCAGGAGCGATAATTCAAAGAAGTCTTTCAGCACAATACGCGGGCACGGTTTTGCCACAGCGAAGTGTTTAACAATGGATTGAACAGTTCAAAATGGCTCGCACGAGCGTGAACGATGAGGAAAGATCCGGGCGTCAACTGCAGTCGTAACTGATGCCAATATTGAACAAGTGCGTGATCGTGAATAACAGATGAGTGACTGTTGAAGACGTTGGTCTGTCAGCACCTACTGGGCCGTCGTGTTAACGAAGGTGAAACATTTCTTAAACGGATCATCACTGGAGATGAAACATGGGTTCACCATTTCGAACCAGACAGCAGATGTCAAAGCATGGTATGGAAGCATCCGCTGTGGAAAAATATTGTCCACGTATTGTGCTGAAAGTCGTCTGTGAATTTCCGCTCCTGGTGCACCCTCAGACCACAAAAAACCGATAACGAAACGCTGTTCATCCTTGGTGTAAACAGAGAGTGGTGCGGCCATCTTGCAACAGCGCAAGCTGTACTGATCTCATACCTTTGAAACCCACCACATACGTAGACAATGATGTCATCCAGCGGCTGGTGAGTACACAACTCCATAGAGCCAACATAAAGATAGAGCAAAATTGCAGATACTTATTGACTTTCCCTCGTACCTCGAAAGGAAGGTCTGCACCGTCATTAAAATGCCTCCATATTTCGATATTTTTCGGAGGTAAAAAATGAAAAATTTAAACATCCCGTAACTTTTCCTTCGGTTAAAGGCTAAAAGCTAGAACTTTGCCCAATTTCAATGTTCTAGCTCGTCTGGTCGCTTGTGCTACAGTCTTGATTTGCAGAAGGGGGTTAAAAATTTGGTATTTCAGGAAACTTTTAAGCACATGAAACCTTCAGGTTATTGTTTTGAATAAATATATCCGACTGCGTTCTTAAGCGGAGCCACAAATTTGAAACCCCCAGCATGGCCCCCTCAGGGAATTTTGAGGATTTTCAATTTTTCCAGGGATTCTGAAGTCTGCAGCTTCTATGGTACAAAGTTTTAAGTTTCTAAGGTGCCTCCAAGTGCCTCATTAATTCAAGTCTATTTTCATATTTATACCATTTATACCATAACTCTATATACTGATATATATATATTGTACCAGGAAAAGTTTTTGGGGAAAGGGCATGAGTAGGACCTCAGGGAGTGGAACTTGGTTTTGGAGACGATACAGAGTAGGATAGACTCGCAGAGCGAATAATAGATGGTTAATTTTTTTTTAACAATTTATTAATTCTTCACCCTGCAATATGATTATTGGACTCAAATCTGGCATTGAAATTAAAAGTTTGAACGTAATCTTCCTGAATTCTGTTCATGAAAATTAAATGAATATCACTGATTCCAAAGTCTTTCATATGTGAGAAGACGAGGTATTAGATTTCCACCTAAAGTCTTTCTAAATATGAGCACACACTTGTAATTACAAATTGACATGAGAAATTACATTTCTGTTAAAAGTTTTCAGTTTTACAGTTTGTAAACATTGATGTATAGCACACTTGAAAAGCCTAAAGTCTTTCTATGAGATATGAAAATTAAATTTGAAAATTAAATTAATCACTTGTGAGAAACTATGAGAACTCTGAAATATTTGTTCACACGCGGCACTGAAGTTTCCACTGTTCAAAATTAATGAGAGAATTTTAGTTTGTTACTACTCACTTAATGAAAGAAATGTTGCTACAAATGTTGAAGGATGGACATCTGGAAAGTTCCGTGGAGAATCAGGGTCGGCGATGTTCCCTTAACACACCATGTTGACGTCCCCCGATGAGGTGATGACGGCTGGAACTGGATCGTGTAGAATTGCAGCTCGTTAAGGTGATTTTTCGCACACGAAATATTCACTTAGGGCGAGTAGTTATCACTGACACTGTCATTTACTGTTGAACACAGTTTATGGCGTAATTGAACTTTAAGACGTTAAATGAATAATCACAGTCCTTCCTGTATGAAATACTATTTAAAGTCGTTACTGAAACGTCCATAATTACACAGTTCACACTTGAAAAGGCAAATCATAGTCTATAATCACAGTCTTTGAACACGGTCATTAAGTCACTAAGGATTATTTTCTTATTATCTTGTTATTATAACGTCATATTACCTCAGAAAAACTTCTTAGTATTCACCCAGATTACTACTGTAAGTCGTATACTAATATGGCGTGAATAAAGATACAGTTCAATACTCGAAAAGAAATGAGTTCTGGTAATTCTACACATTAGTTTCTGTAGAAATTCAATATCATGTGAAGTAAACTAAGTCTACACGTAATGATATATTCTGTGAACGTTAAATATTTGATATTTGCACTTCAATAAGTTCACTCGAACTATATTCTCAAATGTCTTTAGAATTAGACTGTAGTCGCGACGCGATGTACTAAATACAGTGCGACGTCTTATAATTTTGTCGGCGATATAACTTCGTGTTCCGGAAACGCGACGGCAAGTATTTTCACCGTGACTGCACGGACATACTGTACGAGGATCGGTCTCTCCTCTGTCTCACTCACACACATCTGTGTACTCGTCCTTGTACAGCGCTGCTCTGCTTGTTAGCCTTGACATATATATGCCGGCGCTGGGAGGGGTGGTTTCTCTTGGCCATGTGACCGTGAGTGTATAATTTTCTTAGACTTTAAATTATTATAACTCAACAACCATGGGATGGATTAATTCGAAATTCACAGGGATTAACTTTTATGACGTCCGCTACAATTCAGCGTTTGTCCCGTTGAAATTGGTTAAGGCGTTGGAAAGCTTGCGAAAAGAAAATTCTTTTCGAGAAATATCTCTAGAGGAGGTGAGCTTCGAGCGACAGGTGACGTCACTTGACTTCGCCTAGTGCACTCGTGCTGGAATAACGTTTCTTTCGATTGATATGGGCCAGGACGTAGGCTTTCCTGGTACAAGATATATATATCAGTATATAGAGTTCGTCCCAAATCGACTTCCATTTATTAACATAGATTATATTTCGCCCCCTTCCCTAGGGCTTCCAAGGGCGTCCTGTCCCCACAGAATTTTGTTCAGATAGTAGATAATATGTGTATGCCCCTCACCCCAAATGGACCGAACTGTACTTTAAAAATATCCATAGTGTTACTATTCATCTCAGCGATCCCGAAAACTATGCATTCGACACTATTTTAGATTATTTTTTATGTCTCACTGCCCCCATCGCCCCCACTCAAACGGGGGCTGAACTTGGTCTTTTAAATAATCCGCAGTGTTTCTCTTCATCTCAGCGATCCCGAAAAATGATGGATTCGACACTATTTTAGAACTATTTTAGATTAATTTTATACCTAACACACCTGACCCCTCCCCCCGCCATTAAAGGTGCTAGGGATGGCTTATCCCGGCAGTGTTCGTCTCCAGATAGTAACTCATAAGTGTACCAAGTTCGGTTGAAATTGCTCCGGTGGTTTAAGATGGTATGTGTCATTTACACACACACATGCATCCATTTTCATATTCAGACTAGCTGTACTACCCGGCGTTGCCCGGATTGTTTTTGAAAGTTTACATGTAAGATTTGTATTACCTGTGAAGTAGGCGTAAAGTGAATTTTATAGAATTCCTTATTGAGATTCTGATTAATATTTACGACCTATTATGTAGTTTGAGTTATTTAGATGTGTTTGATTTCAAGTTCCTGATTATTTAATTTTCGAGTAAAACTTTGTCCTTGTAGACGCTCGAACTGACTGGGAATTATATGATCCTTTAAAAAAGGGATAACTATATGTATTTACCCGTCATGTAATAGATATGATGTAAACGATTCCAACTGTCATGGAGACTGCCACCGGTCAGCCATGCGACCCCGAAAGCTGTGGATTCAACACTAATCTCGGTCATTTTAGATTATGTACTTTTAACCCCAACTCAGCCCCCGTTCCAGTGGAGGCTGAACGTGGACTTAAAGCTTATCCAGGGCGTCAAAGTACAACCCAGCGACACATAAACAATGGATTGGACATTAATATCGGTCATTTTCCATTATTTTTACATGTCATCCCCTTCCATTTCCAAACCCAAGCGGGATTTGGGAAGTTTGATGATGATGCTTGTTGTTTAAAGGGGCCTAACATCGAGGTCATCGGGGCTTTGGGAAGCTTAATTTTCATAGAGTTTGTTTTCAGATGGTAAGTCATATGTGCACCAAGTTTCGTTGAGGGCTATTCTGGAACATACCTACATACATCCATAATCTCGGTTATTTTTCATAAGTGCGGTCAGTATCCAGTAATCGGGAGATCGTGGGTTCGAGTCCCACTGTCGGCAGTCCTGAAGATGGTTTTCCGTGGTTTCCCATTTTCACACCAGGCAAATGCTGGGGCTGTACCTTAATTAAGGCCACGGCCGCTTCCTTCCAATTCCTAGGCCTTTCCTATCCCATCGTCGCCATAAGACATATCTGTGTCGGTGCGACGTAAAGCAAATAAAAATAATAATAGGTTATTTTTCAATTCAATTTCACCCCTTCTCAACCTCCATTCTGACAGCGGCTTAAATATAACTTAACCATCCAAAGTGTCACAGCTCAACTCTGCGACCTCGTAAACAAATTTATTCGACATTAATATGAGTCATTTAAGTTTTTCGCCACCTCTCCTAAGAGTGGTAGGGATGTTTTACCCCAAACAGTATATTTTTCAAACAGTATGTCATATGAGCATCGTTTCTTGTATCTGACCACTTGTTTGCAAATAAAGAGAATATACGTTTAATAACGCCTTTGAAACAGGAAAACTTCAGCACAAAACTCACCAGTGTTTCAAGTTCCCTAGGGTTATGCACTTCATTTCACTTTGTATATACTTTTAAGCAATTGACAATTTACCAGGATGTAGTACAAAGAGATGTCTCCAAAAGCAGATCTATTCTTAGAGCTCTTTCATAGTGGACTGAAAGTGCCGTACATTCGTTATCCATGTGTACCCGTTGTTCAATACCAGGTGTATGCATAAGTCTTTTCCGGTTTCACTAAGGGATGACGCCAGTGAACAGCGTTTGAATTTGACACATACGTCAGTTTGTTCGCCTGATATTAACCTACTAACACGCATAAGATGAGTCCACCAAACACTAGCGTCTGTGTTATCGTTCAATGATCATGTCGACATTTGTGTCTGAAAAAGAACATTCGCGTCACACATTGCTTTTCTTATTGTCCGACTCGTTGGCTGAACTGGCCTTCGGTTCAGACGGTCCTGGGTTCGATTAACGGCCGGGTCGGGGATTTTAACCTTAATTGGTTAATTCCAATGGAACGGGGGCTGGGTGTATGTGTTGTCTTCATCATCATTTCATCCTCATCAAGACGCGCAGGTCACCTACGGGTGTCAAATAGAAAGACCTGCATCTGGCGAGCCAAACCCTTCCTGGGATATCCCGGCACTAAAAGCCATACGACGTGTAAAGTCATCTTTTGCTGGTAGAAACATATAATGAACACGCTCCATCGGTTAGACAATTTAAACATGGTGATTTCAATGTGAAAACGGCCGTAGCCGTGTTGAAACACCGGATCCCGTGAGATTTCCGAAGTTAAGCAACATTGGGCGTGGTCAGGAGTTGGATGGGTTGCCACGCGCTGTTAGTGGGGGGTAAGGAAATGGAAGAGCGGAAAGGAACTGGCCACCCTACCGCACGTAAACTCCGGCTCAGGAACACCTCTGCGGAGGTTCGGACCTGCCTTCGGGCAGAATAACCCTTACCTACCTATTTCAATGTGAAAGACAGTGCGTGGTCTGGTAGATCACAAATGTGCGAAGATGATTAATTGCAAGCGTTACTGGACGATGACCCAACTCGAATTCAACAGTAATTGGCACAAGCATTAAATGTGTCACAAGAAACAATCAGCAGACGTTTACGAGCAATGGTTAAGATCAATAAACTCGGTAAATGGGTCCCACGCGATTTGAATGAATGGCAAATGGAAAATCGCAAAGTCACTTGTGAAATGCTGCTTCAACGCCACGAAAGAAAATCGTTTTTGTGCCGAATTGTGTTGGGCGACGAAAAATGGATTTATTCTGAAAACCCGGAACGTATAAAATCGTGGCTGTCACCTGGTGAAGTAGGTTCTCCGACATCAAGCTCAAATCGGTTAAGTAAGAAGATCATGCTTTGTGTCTGGTGGGACCAGAGCGGTATTATGTATTATGAACTCTTGAAGCCCGCCGAAACCGTTGATGCACAACGCTATTGCCAACAAATGATTAATTTAAATCACGCATTGATCGAAAGACGACCGGAATGGTCCAGAAGACATGGCAAAGTGCTTTTGTTACACGACAATGCGCCGTCTCACATAGCAAAACCAGTGAAAGACACCTTGAAATAGCTTGGATTTAACATCCTTCCGCACCTGCCGTACTCTTCCCACCTGGCGCCATCTGACATGGGACACGCGCTCAAAGAACAACATTTCAGCAATTTCGAGGAAGTTGGAAAATGGCACGACGTATGGTTTGCCGCAAAATACAAGCAGCCTTTCTGGCATGGTATTCATAACTTACCTGAAAGATGGGCGAATTGTGCAGAATACGATGGCTAATATCTTGAATAAACACAAAATTAATTTTTCTTGAAGATTACGTGTTTACTTTACCACAAAAAGCGGCAAAAACTTATGCATACACCTGGTAATTATAATTATTTTTTGTTAATATTGATGCTTTCACGGTCCGTACTTGTAGACATGATATGGGCTTTTGGGCTTATGCCATGTCAAGAAAACAAGGTGAAACTTGTTAGGTTTCGCAGAGAAATTTACTCCGCGTCTCCAGAAGAAAATCTTGACTGTTCGTGAGAAAAACTTCTACAATAATGAGGGTTTGAATATAAGAATGCTTTGCCGTTGGAGTTGTAGTGGTACGCTCAATCGTCACGAGGTGGCTCGCCGTATGCTGGCACAGCGCTCCAAGCGGGAGCTGACAACAACATTAAGCTCCAGTCACGGCCGACTTGATGCGTCGCTCTAGCGGGATCCAGTCGGCCGTGCTTCAGTTAAGATGTTCTATCACAACGTCTGTAAGTTAGAAGTAACAGAGAGGACATCAGACGAATCAGGGACGAATGTGGTAGAAGAAATACATTGAAAGTAAAGTAAAATGCAATGGAATAAACCAGGATAGAGAAAACCCGAGGATGATAATGTGAGACGGTGTGGGAAGGGGGCATAACCGATGTACACATATTATGAATGTATGATACTTAATACTTAACACATAACTTGGAATAAACCATCTGGTGATGACGAAGGTACAAATTTGGAAAACACCGAAATAAAATAACAATATAGAAACGAGAGGGAAGAGCGCTACCTACGTAAATCCTTAATGGCTGGCAACCACATTTTACTTAATTTACAGCCAGTGTTCCTGTTGAAATTGTTATGATTTTTGCGTATTTCCACAGCTTCCCGTAAAATCCTAGATCTCTTGTCTCTTTAAACGTATTTTTGTATGTCTTACAACTCTCCCTCCAACAAGACTTTGAGTAAACTTAAGACGTCGAACTTGACCTTCCACAATGGATACTTGTAGCTTTCTTTCAACAATGTCTTCGTAAAATAATAGGACTTTAGCAGTTATATTAGAGCTTCATCATAAAATTACATGCGACTTGCCCTTAATTTACTCCTTTCTGAATCGCTTAGTTCTTAAATGTTGTTATTGAAACATAAAATAAAATAGCAGCTAATAAGGGACACATCATTTTTGCGTAAAATAAAGGGTGAATCATATGATACTGGGCAAGTGGCAACCCTAACCAACGAAGAGATGCATAGTCTTAAGCTACAGAGAACGAAGTTACATTAATCTAAAATGGAGAAAAACTGAGGAAATTAGACTCATTCCTACAACGAATTTTATTCCAGTATGCACTCATCCCATGGCTATTGTTGTAGAAGAACTTCCTTACCTTTCACACTCAACAGAACTTGTGGAGCACTTTTCTAATAACTAGCTTAAATATGTGATTTTAATTATTTTATGATTAATATTCTGTTTCATTATCCTGAACTGTTCTGCTCCAACGCTAAATTGTTAGCGTGCTGGCCTTTGGTTCAAGGGGTCCCGGGTTTGATTGCCGGCTGGGTCGGCGATTTTAATCTTCATTAGTTAGTTCCGATGGCTCGGGTCTGCGTGTGTGTGTGCCACCTTCAACATTAGAATTCATCGTAGGTATGGCCCCATCCTTACAGAAGCACAGGTTTGTTATAACGCGTCAAATCAAAAGACCTGCACCAGGCCTCTACGGTGGTAATACGTCATTAAAGCAATATTTAATTTAAGATATATCTTTACAGGAGATAGATGAAATAAAATATCATCACCATCAGCAATTATTATTCTTCCACAAACCAAGACTAGTTAGCCATGGAGCCGGACAAACAAATAATAATAATAATAATAATAATAATAATAATAATAATAATAATAATAATAATAATAATAATAATAATAATAATCGTATGGCCACAGCTGCCACGTGTAGACATTTCGATTTGACGCCATCTGGCTGTCAATTTCAACGTTCCATTTTACTTTAGGCCTACTAGATGGCAGAACGAGTAAACTGAAACTCTCTTGGGCGTCTATGGCTGATATTTGATAAATGTTGTCGAGTGAACACCAAATGTGTCACCAGAGATCTTTTACATGCCGACGTCGTACGACATCTTTTTTCCGCCCATCAAAAATCCGACTACTTCTGCCGGGTTTGAACCCGCTGTCTTGGGATTCAGAGGCCGACAGATCCATAGAGACAGTTAAACAGATAATGAAAGGACGATATAACCACCGGCACGACAGTGGCTGGTTTGAGAACATATACCACCGGACTGAGCTGGGCCCGAATACTCTAACGTCTGATCCAGACATTCCGGCGACTCGATACCTAGCACTGTGCTACATTTATTACCAGTTTGAGCAGGCTAAAAAATCTCTTGGCCATTCAAGAAATCAATTTTCAGTTGTTTTCCCATGTTTAACTCCAGGCAGGCCTTGGATGAATCCTGCCGCATTTCCGTGATTAGGGCATTATTACTAACAGACATGATATAGGCATTTGGAGTTATGACGTGTCGAGAATATAAGGTGAAATTCTTTACGTTTCGTAGCGCTGTACCACGTACGGCGAGCCATCTGACGACGAATTAATGTACCACTTCCACCTCCATTAATAACGTACAAATTCAAACGTCAATCTTGGAGAAGTCTTCCAAGGGACCAGTCGAGATTTTCTTCTGATAACGCAGAGCAAAGTTCCCTGCGAAACGTAATGCATTTCACCTTATTTTCTTGACACGGCTTAAGCCCAAAAGCCTATACCATATCTATAAGTACGGACCGCGAAAGCATCAATGTTAACATATTATTACTACTGTTATTATTGCATACCTCTTCATTATAGACTGTTATGCCTTTCAGCATCCAGTCTGCAAACCCGTATGAATTTTCTAAACGCCACTTGTAACAAGCTCTGCGGCCACGTTTAGTTCTATTATTTATTTACTTATTTTCTTTACCTATTTTATTTATTTATTTATTTATTTATTTATTTATTTATTTATTTATTTATTTATTTATTTACTTCAAATAGTTGATACAGTTCGGAGATTGTGAATGAAGAAGGGGCACAGCCCCACGTACACGAAGGTGCCTGCACTTCCAATTAAAATTTTATTATTAAATAAATTATGATTACTTCTATCCCAACTCTACCGAACGAGTTGGCCGTGCTGCTAGGAGTGCGCAGCTGTGAGCTTGCATTTGGGAGATAGCGGGTTCGAACCCCACTGTGGGCAGCCCTGAAAATGGTGTCCCGTTGTTTCCCATTTTCACACAAGAACTGTATCTTAATTAAGGCCACGGCTGCTTCTTTTCCACTCCTAGCCCTTTCCCATCCCATCGTCCCCATACAACATATCTGTGTCGATGCGACGTAAAGCAGATTGTTAAAAATATTCCCAACCCTAAGCCCTAATTAATCAGTGATACACCTCCTTAAATATTACTGATAATCAGTGTATTCCACTCAAGTAACACTCAAGTTCATGAAACTATTCAAGAACTCCGTAGGTGCAGGTGAATATTGTTTGAGAAACATCTTCTCTTAACTTTAAGCAGAAGAGAAACATGAAGAGGTATAAATCTGCAAAGTATGAAGATTTCGATAAAAAGAACTGAAGGGTCATGAAAACCGTTAAAATGAAGGATTTTGTAGGCCACATAAACCAATTCCCGTCGGGGTCGGATGAGATCAATACTAGATTAAGAGAGGTCAGAAGAATGTGAAGAGTCTGGCTCAAAAATGTTGAAGCAATACCAAGCTCAGCTAGCATCATTGTGATTGTCAATCCAGACTCCCAAATGACGTCGCTTAAACAGCCAACCCTTTGCTCGCCTCTTGCAACCGAGTAGGGGACAATCAATCAATCAATCAATCAATCAATCAATCAATCAATCAATCAATCAATCAATCAATCAATCAATCAATCAATCAATCAATCAATCAATCAATCAATCAATCAATCAATCACTACTGATCTGCATTTAGGGCAGTCGCCCAGATGTCAGATTCACTATCTGTTCTTTCCCCAGCCTTTTCTTAAATAATTGCTAAGAAATTGGAAATTTATTGAACATCTCCCTTGGTAAGTTATTCCAGTCTATAACTCCACTTCCTATAAACTAATATTTACCCAATTTGTCCTCTTGAATTCCAGATTTACCTTCATATTGTGATATTTCCTACTTTTAAAGACACCACTCAAAACTTATTCGTCTGCAGTTCGTCGCCTTTCTCCCATTTCTTCCCAGCCCGAACTTTGCAACATTTTTGTAACGCTACTCTTTTGTCGGAAATCACTCAGAACAAATCGAGCTGCTTTTCTTTGGATTTTTTCCAGTTCTTGAATCAAGTAATCCTGGTGAGGGTCCCATACACTGAAACCATACTCTAGTTCCGATATTACCAGAGGCGTATATGCTCTCTCCTTTATATCCTTACTACAACCCCTAAATACCCTCATGACCATGTGCAGAGATATGTACCCTTTAATTACATCGTATTTATGTGATTACTCCAATGAAGATATTTTCTTATATTAACACCTAGGTACTTACAATGATCCCCAAAAGGAACTTTCACCCCATCAACGCAGTAATTATAACTGAGAGGACTTTTCCTATTTGTGAAACTCACAACCTGATTTTTAACCCCGTTAATCACCATACCATAGCCTGCTTTCCAGCTCAAAACATTATCGAGGTCATTTTGCAGTTGCTCACATATTCGTTTCTGTCGCCGTGGATGTCCTAAGATAATTCACTAAACAGCTGCTACTACTAATACTGTTCGGCTCCATAGCTGAGCAATCTGTGTCACAGCCTTCGGTCATCGGGGCCGTGGGCTCGATTCTCAGCCGGGTAGAAGGATTTTAATCCTAAACGATGGACTACTTCCAAATAGAACGATATGTCTCATCAAGAATGCTTGATTAAAATGTGAGTTACTACAGGAAGTATGACATCAAGTATTAGGTTTACCATGTCTATTACAATACTATCAGGTCCCTTGGCCTTGGGTTTAATGCACTTTATTGGGTTTTTAGTACGCCATAAACTTCAGGTAAAAATTGTTTGTCAGTACACTGAGTGTATACAGTACTTTTTAGTTAAGCCCTGCTCGTTAAGTGTCAGTAACGTCACGTGGTCGTATTATCTCCAAACTTCCTGTAACTCCTACACATCTAGCACATTACCACACTACCACGCAGTTTCCTATTCACGGTAGAGATCGCCCACTCTCGTTGGAGGGTCTGCATAACAAGGGCTGCATCACCAGGCTAGCAATAGACACACGGAATTGTTACTGCAGTAACCAGAATCTCAAGATTTTTTATTTCGAAAGATACATTTCCTTTCGCATCGAGCTTTCTAACTCATTATAGGCACGTTCTTTGCATATTTGCATAACAATTACGAGGAAAATAGCCTTGGATATTCAAGTTCAGATACTAAAACACGTGTTAAAACGGACGTAAACACACTGATTATGCACAGAATAAGAAACTACGCTCCTAGAAAAGTGTTCTATCTAGTAGATAAACAAACCTATTGTTTCATATATCTATAGCTTAAAATGACGACGTACGTAAGTATGGCTTTTGGTGCCGGGAGTGTGCGAGGACATGTTCGATCGTAGGCGACCTGCGCGTCGTGATGAGGATGAAATGATGATGAAGACGTCACATACATCCAGCCCCCGTGCCAGAGAAATTAACCAATGATGGTTAAAATTCCCAACCCTGCCGTAAATTGAATCCCGGCACCTGTGACCAAAGGCCAACACGCTAACCATTTAGCCATGGAGCCGAACAGTGTGGTAATGTCTTTGATTGTCGGACGAGTTGCCACCACAGTGCAAACAGTGTCACTGAAAGCTTGCATTCTGGAGATACTTGACTCAAACCCCACCGTATGTATCACTGAAGATGGTTTTCCGTGGTTTCCCCGACCGCCTCCGTAGAGTAACGGTTAGTGTTATTAGCTGCCGTTCGATTCCCGGTACTGGCAGAAATTTAAGAATGGTAGGAAGGCTGGTGTTTGGTTGAAAGGGTAGATGCAGCTTACCTCCATTGGGGGTGTGCCTGAAAAGAGCGGCACCATCTCGGGGCGAGGACACGAATTTACTTTTACGTGGTTTCCCCAAATGCTAGCGATGTACGTATTTTAATTAAAACCACGGCCACTTCCTTCTCAGTTCTAACCCATTTCTAACCTACCGTCACCAAAATCCCGTGCGACGTTAAACCAGTAGCATATTTAATTTTTATTTTTTATTTTTTTGCTAGTTGCTTTACGTCGCACCGACACAGATAGGTCTTATGGCGACGATGGGATGGGGAAGGCCTAGGAGTTGGAAGGAAGCGGCCGTGGCCTTAACTAAGGTACAGCCCCAGCATTTGCCTGGTGTGAAAATGGGAAACCACGGAAAAGGTAGCATAAAAAGATAGTATATTCGCAATATACTTGTACAGTAAGTATGGAATGGGATCTAGTGAGCGTGAAACGTTTTCAATGATCACTTACGGAAGTGAATTACAAAATTTTTTCAACCCAAGTGATCTAATTTAAGGGGATAGCTCAGAACGAGAGTTTTTATACTTTATTTAAGACACCACATTGTGGAAAAATATACATAAGATTAATATATATTTCCAAAATTAGAAATGTATCTGTGTCAGACTTATTGCTATGGTTGTATACTGTTGATATAAACAGCAGTAGAACATTTAATTTTCTAAACACGGTCTCAATAATTTACCTTCCTCTAGGTATTAATATGAACATTTTTATATGTTGTACAATTAACAATATGAATAACGTAAACCTACCAAATCATAACTCTCAATCCTCAGAATCTGTTCAATTCATGCCAGATTTTGCTAAAGGACTTGTTGTCGCAACCCCCCACGCTCCTTATGTGAGAACTGTTGGAGCAACTTTTGGTCACCCATTACGAGAGGTAAGGCATACTGTGGATTTGTATTCTAACGTCCCCGGCCGTACGGGTGTTTAAGAAAATCCAAACCAGCCCAAACCCCATGTCGTGACTGTCCCGAAGGGCCATTGCCTACCAAGCGACCGCTGCTCAGGACGAAGGACGGCAGATTACGAGGTACCATGTGTTCGGCACGATGAATCCTCTCGGCTTTCTAGACCGGGGCCGCTATCTCACCGTCAGTTAGCTCATCAACTGTAATCACACAGGCTGAGTAGACCTCGAACCAGCCCTCAGATCCGGGTAAAAATCCCTGGTCTGGCCGGGATTTGAACCCGGTGTTTCCGGATTAGAAGCAGGCAGGCTACCTCTAACCCGCAAGACCGGCTGAAGATAATCTGGGAAGGTAAATTAGTCAAATAACGGAAGTTTTGCTTATTTTGTTATTAATATTTATATTAGGAACATAAATGGGGAAGTGCACAATTATTTCCATTCAAGAATACATAGTTGTTTACCGATCGTTGACGGGCAAGATTTTGGAACTGGAGTAGTAAAGCAATCAAGCGGAGAAGATACATAACACTACTCAACAAACGACAATACTAGTGTAGTGTTTTTGCTGAGAAATTATAAGGTCTGAATATGGCCTTCATATTTTTACGTGCTCAATGGACCGTCAGCTCTGCGGTAGCCCCTTCCGTATTTCCTGGAGGAGATTAGTGAGTCAGACCGGAGACCTCCGAGACGACCTTAAGGGTATGGCCGGCCTCTTCTTGCATTGTACTTTCGTCTGGTTTCACCGTGGGTCTTCTGGAAAGGAAAACGAGCCGCATCGCGAAGATTCCAGTATTTCATCACCCGAAATATAAATGCAAGGCCGCCGCAAATGAGAGGTTGTTATGTCGAAGTGTCGAGTGTGTAGTTGGACTGGGGCGGTAGTAGTGATGGCTGTCGTCACTGTCCTGCCAGAATCAGTGTTATTATCGTGGTGTACTGAGCGCAGTACTTTGTGAGTGGCGGACTTTCTCTGGAGTCGAGCGAAGTAGCAGTCGTTGTGTGTTGTGGTGGCCAGAATCTCCTGTGTTCGAGCATGTCTGCGAGCATATGTTGTGAGTGAAGTGAATGGGCGTACAACAGCGAAAGCCAAAGGTGGGTTATCAATCAGGATTATTGTCTGTTCCAGGTAATACCTGTCCCTGCTGTGAGGAGGACACAGACTGTGTAAATAGCAATTAGAGAAGTGTGACCATTCATGGCTGAATATAATTATGTGTGAGTGTTCACAATGGGTCATACTACAATGAAAATAGTTCGATAAAACATCAGTGTTTTATTCGTATCAATACGTTTTCTCTTTGAGCTGAGTGATATGAGGTCATATGCACCACAATCACCCCACTTTAATGATTCTATATTCTCCTCATGCATCAACTCTTTTCTCATTTCGACAGCCATCATCATTATCTTGCTGATCAATAGAAGCTAACGACCACGTGGTTTTGAATCTTACAAAAAACGACAAAACTCCACCCCTGTTACCAGTTAATTCTTTACCATGAGGACTGAATAATATTTCCCAGTAAACGGTTCTCTTCGTTGATTTATTAACAAGGTGCATGTGTGTCCAATCCTTGTTCCGTTTCTGTACGGGGTCGGTTATGAAGTAAGATTCAACTTCGTAGCTAATTTTTACGGCTGGATGCCCTTCCTCACGTCAAACACATCAGAGGAGTTAATGGGATGAAATGACTGAGGGAGAGGGAGAAATCTGCTGCTGGCACATGGTACACTCCTGTCGAACAGCATCAAGGGGTCTGCTCAAGGTTTAACGTCTTCATCCGAAGGACGAATTGCAATCATCAGTGTCATATACCCTCACTCCATCACTTATGAGAGGCTAGGAAAGGAATTCAAGTTTTTGACACGCAATCTAGTGATTAGAAATTGTATACCACCACCTTCCTACCCTGCCAGTCTACATTCTGGTGGTGAATATTTTTCGATCAACGGGAATCGAACCGGACAACAACGGTGTCCAACCATATAGACTTGACGCATTACGATCGTGGCCACCAGGTGGGCTGGTTGATGGCCTAAGGCAGATTTTGAATTGTTATAGAGAGGACTTTCGCACATAGGTTTGAGTTTTCTGGAAAATTACACTGACGTTAACCAGGCATTAGATATATTTTATTCTAAACTGTATTATGTTATAAATTCCTGTGTTCCGGCAACCGTCAGGAAAAAGAAACGGTCCCCCTGTTGGTTTACGCAAGAGATAATAAGAAATATTAGGCGGAAAGCACACGATCACAGGAAAATGCGCGAAGGGCATTCTTGAAATTCAAAGAATTGAGAAGAAATGTTAAAAGATATAAGCATCGCGTCTACAAATTACTTAACAATCTTATTTGTAGTCCTAACTTGCTCTCTCTGTTCAACTTGTCTGTCCCTAATCCATCTACACACCCAAAATATATTACTTTCCACTGCTCTAGATCAAGAACCCAACAACATAGTAATTCACCAGTTTTAAACTCAATGAAAATATTTAATAAATATAGTCATGAGTACAGACTAGATATATTTGCAACTACATACATTTCCATAGTAAAACAATGTAAACAAATAACTTAAATGTTTTCTGTTCTAAGTTAAAATCCCACTTTACTGAGTCTTATTGTCAAGTTCATAACTTTAGTTCTCTTTCTAATTTCTAGTAATACCATCTACCTCATCAACATTATTATCTTCGATAACATCACTACCATCATGTGTAATTACAGTACTAATGCAGATTTAAAGCCGTTAGTAAATCATTTTAACTGTAATATTTTAAATATCCTGTTATACTATGTGCATATGTAACTGAATATTTGTAATACTATGTTACTGAAGAAGAGTGTATTTTTATTTCATGTATGACTTTATTTTACAAGGACGTTCATAAGATATAGTATAATTTTAATTTGATATTTGTTTTTATCTAATTTAATAGTATATGTGTTTCACATCATTAGGCTTATACCTGTCTGAAGCACAATAAATAAATAAATAAATAAATAAATAAATAAATAAATAAATAAATAAATAAATAAATAAATAAATAAATAAATAAATAAATAAATAAATAAATAAATAAATAAATATAACGGTGATTCCCACCATCGTAATTAATGAGATTCTGCAACATTTTTAAATATTTTTTTATATTTTATTTGTTGCGATCATCATTGTCACGTTTCATTTGTTATTCTTACTACTATTTTCGACGGAACTGCTGATAGTGGTTATTAGATATCATCTGACGTGTGCTCTTAAAGCGTCTGGTATCCTGATTTCTATTCCAAATAGTGGCGATTCGTTTGATGGAAAGAAGTTGCAAAAGCTAACCCAGGACTAATGCTTACCGAACAGTTTTCTTATTCTGAAATTGAGACACCTGACTTTGAAATCTGTAGATTTTCAAGTCTGGCATTGAGCTATGTCAGTGGGTGGTCGCAATTACAGCTATCAACTGGGCAGAGATGACATTTTTATCACCCATTGTTACGCACACCATGAGCAGTTTGGACAGTGGAACCACTGCAGGTGGTCATGGCATATCATGTAACCAGTAAAGCCACGAAATGAAGGCACTAATTGCACATATCTTACGATACTTATATACATTATCTCGAACATGTCAACGAATGTTCGTAATAAAACAAGATATAGAACATGGTAACCGCAAACTTTTAGGTCTTTTGCCTAAAGCGAAACATAGGTTGTCAGAATAGAATTCATGTTCAACAGATTCGGCCATTGACTTTGCGTGTGGTGCTCGATAAGTTCGTTGTTATCATATTCTTAATTATATGTTCTGTAGTTTTGGAGTCAGTCTGTCATTGGCGAACTAGCAGTTACCCGCGGCTTCGTAATTTGATAAAAGTAATCGTTCCTCGGTACTGTACTAAGACATTATCTGAAAATCCTTATAGTATAAAAACTCACCGAAAAAACTGACTTTCATTTACCCTTTGTAAACCACGTTTGTGGTATTGCGACATAGAACTGTACATGTGAAGTCGAAGTTGAAAAAAAGTCTTTATTTTTAATGGAGATTCCAAATACCTATTTCCACGTCTGTAAAATCGGCATTTTTTGAAATATAAGTATCCCCGTAAAAATAACTCCACCCCTTTATCAGTCCTTCTCCCACCCCCACCTAATTGGATTTTCCAAAAACAAAACGGTACATGTTTCTGTATTTTAAAGGAGATTCCAAATACCAATGTTCACGTCTGCAACATCTTCAGTTTTTGAGATAGACGTATCGTCGTAAAAAATTCAACACTTTTTTTTCGCTCCCGTTAAGTGCCTTCTTCGAAAAGAAAAAGAAAATACCTGTTCATGTATTTTTAAAGGACTTTCCAAATACCAGGTTTCACTTCTGTAACCTGTTATGTTTTTAACACATACTGTGGACATACCGGTACTCATTTTAAAAATTACTCGCTTTTTCAATTCTTTTCACCCCCTTAAGCAGATTTTCCGAGAGCAAAAAATACGCGTATATTTATTTTTAAAGTTCCAAATACCAGTTTTCACGCATGTAACATCTTCAGTTTTTGAGCTATAAGTATCCTCATGAAAAGAATTCATCTTCTTCATTTCTTTCCACCCTCCTCCCACCTTAAGTGGACTATCCGAAAACAAAATAGTACATGTTTCTTTGTTTTTATATGAGATTATTTTATATCCCCTCGTCCCCCCACCCTAATTGTTTTGAAAATTTAAAAGTAGCCTAAGTTCCAGATGGTAATTTATATGTGTACCAATTCTGGGTGGCAAATCTCGCTGCTGTAGAATCCTTGAGCTGACGTTGTCATGGATACGGCTGGTCGTTTCTTTATCGGATTCCTAGAGAAGAGTTAGTGTGATGCTAATATCTCTATAACGGTTTGTTTTAGGGCCTTGAAATATGGTTTTATGGCCCATAAGGTTTACCGAGTTTTTTTCTTTGCGTCAATGGGCTTAAAATGAGCTTGACAAATTCGATATTTCGCCTATTAATTATATATCTCCCCCCCGTCGTCCCCTCCTATAATTATTTGAAAATTTAAAAATAGTCTAAGTTACTTCTTATACCATCAGCTATCTACCAGTGAAATTCTGGTCAAAATAGGTCCAACCGATTCGGAGATTAGCTGGAACAAACAGATAGACAGACAGAAGATTTAAAAGTAGCCTACGTTACTCCTTATACCATCAGGTGTCTGTCAGTAAAAGTCCCGTCAAAATCGGTCCAACCGTTTCGCAGATTAGCCGAAAAATCAGACAGACAAAAATGGTAAAAATTGGTTTCTAGTTATAAGTAGTGTATATGCTTTCATATGCACTTAGTAAAATACTGTTATTTTGACATTACAAACAGACACTTCAATTTTGTTTATTTCTGTACACCTCTGATGTTTCAATTAGGTAGGGGTATCAGTACTGTTTCACTGATTGTGTATCGCTCCAGAGAGGTTTGGTGAAGCTATTAAATGTATGAAAGTAGAACCACCATTGCCACGTCTATCTCCGTATCTGACTAGTCAGCGTCTTGGTCTTCGGACATCGACGTCCTAGATTCGATTTTCGACTGGGCCGTGTGATTTCATGTTAGTTATTCCCTTGGTTTGAGGACTGGGTTTTCATGCTGCCCCCAACATTCCTGCAACTAACACATCTCACGTTATACTACTCTCTAGCACTTCAACACACAGTTTCCTATCCTCGGCAAACTCAGCCCATCCTCAAAGGAAGGTCTGAATTATATGTAATTAATAATAGCCAAACTAAATACTACTATTACTACTACCTTTCTTTCTTTCTTAACCTGCTTACCCTCCAGGGTTGGCTTTTCCCTCGGACTCAGCGAGGGAGCCCACCTCTACCGTCTCAAGGGCAGTGTCTTGGAGCGTGAGACATTGGGTCGGGGATGAATCTGGGGACGATGACCAGTACCTCGCCCAGGCGGCCTCACCTGCTATGCTGAACAGCGGCCTTGGTGGGGGATGGGATGATTTGAAGGGATAGAAAAGGAAGAGGGAAGGAAGCGGCCGTGGCCTTAAGTTAGGTACAATCCCGGCATTTGCCTGGAGGAGAAGTGGGAAACCACGGAAAACCACTTCCAGGATGGCTGAGGTAGGAATCGAAACTACCTCTACTCAGTTGACCTCCAGAGGCTGAGTGGACCCCGTTCCAGCCCCCGTACCATTTTGCAAATTTCGTGGCAGAACCGGGAACCGAACCCGGGCCTCCTGGGGTGGCAGCTAATCACACTAACCACTACACCACAGAGGATACTACTACTACTACTACTACTACTAATAATAATAATAATAATAATAATAATAATAATAATAATAATAATAATAATTTATCACATTTAATGATCAATGTAACGGTGATATTGAAAAACAACACCGTGTATTGTGAGTTTTCTTTGATAGGGAGTCTTCCACCTGGACGACAGCCCTAAATCCTGATCAGTGGTAGATGAATAAAGAGAGGTTATTTATTTATTTATTTATTTATTTATTTATTTATTTATTTATTTATTTATTTATTTATTTATTTATTTATTTATTTATTTATTTATTTATTTATTTATTTATTTATTTTTGTATCCGTGGTGCCTGTCTGTTGTACATATTTGTTACTAGCTTTCGCTCGCGGCTTCACACGCGTGGAAATTGATTTTGTGATCATTTATGGAACTCAAAATAATTCGGTTAGACAGGGCGGGTATATGACCACGATCAGTAGGTATGGGTGAGGTGCGAGTGATGAGACAGGCACAGTGGTTTTCAGCGTGGTATCAGTTGCCCGCAAAGGAACTCGCTGAACTCTTTGTCTGACAGAGAGATCATACTCTCGAAGTGAAAAATGTTATTTCCCAGCTTTTATATAACGGATTAAGGTAAAAATAGGCGCAATGATATTATGGATATTTCGAATTTAATATTGACAAGTTTCATAAAAAGCGACTTAGTGCAATTTGCGTTTCTTCGGTTGAAATAGAATGATAGACACATACAACTTTAAAAAAAACGAACATGATATACGTAACGAGTATACTATCAACTCTTAAAATCGCAACTAAAAATGTAGAGATCAGACGCTATCTTCTTATTGTACTAGTAAAGTAAATCCCTTGAAACATGTTATGAAAGATATTCTGAATACGTGCTGCTAATATTCAAAAATACAGACCCACTAACGATGTCTTCATTAGATACACCGTGCACAATTTGCATTCAGTTCTGAAAATGTGTGTCATAGGGATATGAATAAGAAGCAAGAATCCGGAAACAAGTGAGTCAGAGCTACGGTTTGCATCTTCCCTTCACCCTACTTAACACATCCTTTGCATTGTTTATGCACAACAAGTGGTAAAGCAAATCAAAGACTAATTTGGAAATGGAAACAGAGTTCTCCGAGAGAATATCAAAACATTTTTATATCTGCGATGATATTATTTTGTCTGAGTCTATAAGAAGGACATTGACACAGTTTTTGAGACATAGGAGATTCTTCTTTTTCTTGGGTTAAAAATCAGGCGGCAATCATAGCGTAATTCATCCTATATTGGGTTTGCCACTCCTGGAGGAGGAGTACAATATAACGACAACAGTAAAGGACTGCACTGGAATACAATCAGGAGATACAATATAAATTAAATTAGTAAATTAACTATTGAAGGTGATTGGAGAATATTTTTACATGGTTAACAGAATGACAAAATTGGCAGAAGTAAGGACACCATAAATTGAAGGTGAGACTAAGCACGGAAGGTATTAGGAAAGTAAATTTTCTTATGTCAAACGTAGATGAGCTTTAACAGGATGTTTGCTAAGACTCTTGTGTTGAGCGTGGCAATGTACGAAAGTGATAACAGGACATTAACTACTGCACAAGGAAAGAAAACAAAAGCTATTGATGTAGTGTTACAGAATAATCATCTGGTGGCCTGAAACTCGTTTCCCTAATGCATCCCAGGCATCCTACATAGGGTTCATGCCTGGATATCTTGGTGATCATTCTAAATGGTGGATATCTCCATCTTCAAGAAATACATCAACCAGGTTGGCTCTGTGCGGTACATTGTCGTCTATGAAGATGAAGTTTGGGACGATTGCGCCCCTGATGGATAGATTAGATCACAGATGAAGAGATACCGAATCGCTCCGATGAGAGAAAAATACTTTTATGAAATTTGACCATAAGAAGAGACAAATTAAAAGCATCCATCTTGAGACACTCATGCCTTGTTAGGTTAGTTTTGGAGGACGTTTAGGGTGTAAGAACAATAGGGATAGACCAAGGCATGAATGTGATAAACTTGGGTAGATGTAGGATGTTGTACACCAGTGACCAAAAGTTAAGAATAACTAAGATATGCAAACATTTTTCATGAATGAACTGTCAGAATTGTAAAAAATATGATAAACCTGCATGACAACGTTCTCAAATTCACAACTGCGTGAAATTACATTAACCCAACAATATTTTCTATTACAAAGACACATAACCAAAATAAGCAAATTAAAGTAAAATAAGCCTCATTCTTCAACATGCACAAAGGAAGTTAATACGGGGTATGACTACTCCTAATGGCACACGCGACTCACATCGACGTGGCAAACTATGTATGAGATGGTCCAAGAACTCTACTGGCAGTTGGTACAATCCTTCACGAAGAGCACTTGCGGAGCTTTGGAAGTGTTCTTGGAGGAGACTGGGCTGATGACATAGATGTTAGGACCCTTTAAACAACAAGCATCAATCAATCATCTTGGAGGAGACTGGTGGCCTGAAACTCGTTTCCCTAATGCATCCCAGGCATCCTACATAGGGTTCATGTCTGGAGATCTTGGTGACCACTCTATTTGGTGGATATCTCCATCTTCAAGAAATACATCAACCAGGTTGGCTCTGTGCGGTACATTGTCGTCTATGAAGATGAAGTTTGGGACGATTGCGCCCCTGAACTTACACGTTGTTCGAGTGTCTCGTCTCTGTACCTACAGCCACTAACCTACCCCACAGAAGATTCGTTAATTGGGTATGATGCCTGCCCACACCAGTATGCCATCACCCCCATTAAACTTATCCCGCGTCGCCATAAGACCTATCTATGTCGGTGCGACGTAAAGCAAATGTACAAGAAAAACTTTTCCCTATCCATTTCCACGATATTCCCAGGACTGAATCGTGCTCCACGTTCTGTCCAGATGAATACACGATGAGAATCACTGTCGAAACTGATTCTCGACCAATCTGTAATGAGCACATCCCTCCATTCATTTAGTCCAATTGAGCTAGTACTGATCCCTCAGCACTTCTGTGATCTCGAGGGTGCAGGACACAATCGATCGGACATTGGCAAAGAGACCAGCCCTTCTGTGCCTCCGGTGCACAGTCTGCGAAGCAAAGCGAACTGCCAAGGCAGCTGCAAGTTATACATTTCCGTGGTTTCCCATTTTCACACCAGGCAAATGCTGGGGCTGTACCTTAATTAAGGCCACGGCCACTTCCTTCCAACTCCTAGGCCTTTCCTATCCCATCGTCGCCATAAGACCTATCTGTGTCGGTGCGACGTAAAGCCCCTAGCAAGTTATACAAAGGGTCGTCTTGCAGGCAGCATCTTGTTTTGTCGTGGAGTTAATGACAGATCGGTCCTGTAGTGGAGTTGTAACTTATGAATGGCCCTCTACCTGACTACGATTAATATATCCTGTGTTTTGGAATCGTTGCCAAGCGTTCGATGATTTGTCCCTTTAAAACCACCTCGAACTGACGTCTTTGTGCCGTAGAGTATTCAAAAAGAACAGAACAAAACGTACATTTCGAACACACTGGGAATCAAATACAGAAAGAGACACTCTTGGTCGAATGTATTCCTGTTTGTGTACCGTCTAATCAAAAGTCTATGTGACATTGACAGCAACCTTGGGAATGCAAGGACGGTGAGTTACAATCCGTTCCACATATTTACGGCAATCGTACAAAGTTCATACTTTCATTTTTCCATTTTCCACATTATGTTTAACTTTGGACAAGTTAGTTACGTTAAAACAGATTAGAGTAGATATACGATGCAGTAGATAAGTAGAAATAATTAGGTTACACAAGAGAGTGTGGAATGAAAACTTACACCTACGGAATGATGATCCAAACAGCATGAACAACAAGAAGCGAAAAGCCTGTCAGTCAACATTAATGAGAAAATCATAACACTGATCATGAGACCATCCTTATGATCAACAGTGGTCTTGTTAAGTCCAAAGATCCTAGTGAGTTGTATGGGCCAAGTACTTCATACAATTGTTGTAAAGGTGAATAACTCCTATACTGATGTACATAGGGTAAAGATAGGCTCTCTTTATATGGATATAAGTGTATTTAGTGGTTGTAGTAAGGATGTAAAGGAGAGGAAGTGCGTGCAAGTCACTGGTAAGACCAAGATTTACCGGGCGAGTTGGCCGTGCGCGTAGAGGCGCGCGGCTGTGAGCTTGCATCCGGGAGATAGTTGGTTCGAATCCCACTATCGGCAGCCCTGAAGATGGTTTTCCGTGGTTTCCCGTTTTCACACCAGGCAAATACTGGGGCTGTACCTTAATTAAGGCCACGGCCGCTTCCTTCCAACTCCTAGGCCTTTCCTATCCCATCGTCGCCATAAGACCTATCTGTGTCGGTGCGACGTAAAGCCCCTAGCAAAAAAAAAAGACCAAGATTAGAGCACGGTTCCAGTGTATAGCACCATCATCAGGATTTTTTTTTTTTTTTTGCTAGGGGCTTTACGTCGCACAGACACAGATAGGTCTTATGGTGACGATCATCAGGATTGCTTGATTCGAGAACTGGAAAAGATCCAAAGAAATGCAGCACGATTTCTTCTGGGCGATTTCAGACAAAAGAGTAGTGTAGTAGTGTTCCGAAAATTTTACTGTCATCCCACTTGGGAAGATTTGCGAGTAAGGGGACGAGCTGCTTAAGTAAGTGGTATGTTCCTAGTTGTCAGTTGAGAGACGGCGTGGAATGGTATTAGCAGACGAATAAGCCCGCGTGGAGTACTTAAGAAGTAGGAAAGATAATAATATGAAGATAAAGTTGGAATTTAAGAATTCGTAGAAAGACGATGTAGGGAGACGTTCGATAAATTTCTATTTCCTTCGAAATTATTTTAGAAAGGGCTAAATGAAAAAATTGATAGGAATCCGCCACTTCGGTGCCAGCCTTAGATGCATATGAGCTGTAAATGAAAAAAATATGCCTGTAAGTTACTGGCAAGTAGAAGGCATATGAGTATTTTGATTTCGTACATTCTTGAGATTGTATACAGGAAACTATCTTAATAAAATCAGGACCAAGCCGACCTGAAAATATAAAGTCCCGCAATTGAATAAATGACATTTAGGATTGGTTGAGTCGATCACGAGCCCACCCCCCTGGGGTGTGGTTGCAGCATGCATTCCTCTTGCCCGGAGAGCCCGGGTTTGATTCCCAACCCAGTCAGGAAGTTTTGACTGAATGTGGGGGCTGGTTCGAAGTCCACTCAGTCTAAATGAGAAATAGGAGATATCTGACGGTGAGATAGCGGCATCGGTCTAGAAAGCCTGAAATATCGGTCAAGAAAAATGGTCGCGCTGACCAGTCACCGACTCGTAATCTGCAGGGCGTCAAACTAAGCAGTTGTCACTGGATAGGCAAAGGCCCGTCAGATCTGTATCGCTATGTGAATTGTTTTGTTTTCTGAGTCGATTATGAATCGTTTTCCTCGCAGGGAGAGAGGGAATTGTCCATTCCATTTCCGGGCATTTAACTTTGGTCATTCTACTCGGACGGTCAATGAAGTTATTTCTAGCCTACCGCGTTTCTTCTGTAAACAATAAACAGAATTATATAGTTCATTAACCTATCAGAACTAGTCGAGGTAGTTAATCTAATTTCAACGCTAAAGTGTTCATAAAATTATCAGCCCGAAAATAACAGACACTTTCAAGCTGATTACATACTGCATAGATACAAAACATTAAAAAAAGCAATATGCTAATTTCACTAAAAGTGTTCGAGCTTAATCTTACGACTTATCTGAAGCCTTTGAAAGTGTAGTCCACGATCTATCGCTAACGAAACTAGAACACTATGGTGAGCGTGGTATCCCTTTATATCTGCTATCTTCTTATTTACAACAGTGTAAGCAGTGCATTGAAGTAAATTATGAAATTGATAACGAGGTAAAATGTTAGATCTCCCTTTGAAATCACATACAGCGGTATTCCTCAAGATACTGTTTTCTGGGCGTTTTCTCTATCTCCTGTACGTTAACGAAATGCCACAACTCGTAAACTCCATGCCTTTTGATATTTGCTTTACGTCGCACCGACACAGATAGGTCTTATGGCGACGATGGGATAGGAAAGGGCTAGGACTGGGAAGGAAGCGGCTGTGGCCTTAATTAAGGTACAGCCTGGTGTTAATATGGGAAACCATGGAAAACCATCTTCAGCTCTGCCGACAGTCGGGTTCGAATCCACAATCCCCCGGATGCAGGCTCACAGCTGCACGCCCCTAACCCCACGGCCAACTCTCCCGGTTTAAAAACTCCATCCCATGCAGATGACACATGATGATGATGATGATGATGATGAATTTCTGGGCATTTTACTTTGGTCATTCTAGTCGGACGGTCAATGCGTTATTTTTAGTCTACTGAGTTTCTTCCGTAAACAGAATTATAAATTTCATTACTCTATCAGAACTAGTCAAGGTAGTATCTGCAATTCTATGCTTATTCTCTATCTACGCCCTGTGAGCTGTGATTCTGCACCTCGTTATCAATTTCATAATTTACTTCAACGCACAGCTTACACTGTTGTAAGTAAGAAGTTCTTTGGCGATATATCGTTAACTCCGCTATCAAAGGCTGTACTTGTCATATACATATATATTTCTCTCTGATATTTGTTGTTTCGTTATACTCTTTTAGTAGATGTGCAACTTCCATACATTTATTACATAAAATGCACAGTTTGTGTTACTGGATGGAAGGGATGAAGAAACTACTAGACGACGTGCGGATGGAGTACCACCGAGGAAGACAAGTTATGATATGGGATTGTATAAGAAGATGGTCCAAAGAGTGAAAGGCGTAGAAAGACAAACAATCCCATGATCATTCTCACTCCACAGTACACCTTGGCAATCCCATTATTATTTTGGCAAATTTACTTACTATTACAGCTAATGCTACAATTCCATCGTCTACTCCCCAAATTTCTGCTGCATACAATAACTTCCTTTAAACCACTGAATTAAATTCATTTTTCTGATTTGTTATATTCGATGTTAGCATCTTTCTATCTAAGTAGTCTTTTTATGATAGCCAAAACACTTACTCCCTTACAAATCACATCTTACGAATCTTAAAATCGACATAAAATATTTTTCATTAATGGCAGTGCCAAGGCCTTCGTGATACACAGGCCATACTGTAGCTCTGATGACGTCACGCTTTGGGTGGGACTTGAGGCGATACGCATCTGCTCCGCTTGAATAATACACTCGCTTAAATTAGTTAAGAAACTGTTAACACCTTATAAAACCAAAAACTATTCATAAATATTTGTTAGTTCTGACATACAATGCATATCCTTCCCTGTAACGTTCTATTTCTCGCGTATATCCTTTCGTTTCCGTGAGTACAGGCTAACACTTTGGGACATATTCTTGCGATTTCTATTATTTTTCTAGTCAACTGGAACGTTCACATCATACATACTGATAGAAAACAAACAAACAATTACCAATACAATATACTACAAATGCAAATTATTTCCGTACCACCAATTCAATATCTGCAAGAAAGATTACGAGTAAGCTAACCTCCAACAACAACAAAACATTTACTGTCACTGTCATGAGATTCAGTTGTTGTTTAAAAAAAATGTAGATTTTAAACAGTAAATAATGCCTATACAATTATTCTCATGGAATAACCCTGTTCCATTGCCTATGATAAGAAATTTTATAAGAAATTCACAATAATTTCTGTCTAAAATAGTAAAATGAATAAATTGGACTTGAATTTTCAAATACACCGAATTCATGTAAGCCGTAAGTCTGATTCCATAAAAATATATCTAATGTTACCCATGTTTTTGACATAAGAAATTTTAACTCACCATCTGGACGAGACACGCTTATTTCCCTCAGGATTTAGTCTTCAGGAAAGCTTTGTGGTGATTAACTATGAATTTCTCCCTAGGAATAGCCTTTTTCCATACCCTAACTCTTTCTTCATTAGAAGGAAACACAGATACAGGAGTGTACTCTCCTTATTTAATTTTGGCTTTGCAGCCAGGCATGCAGCAACTCTTAGCATGGTGATTTCTTTCTCTGACAACTTTAATTCAATTATACACACATCGCGCTTGATAATAAAACGCTGAATGCACTAACTCAACTCATTTTACTGTATGTATATAACATTACACAAATAAACTACAAAATTAAAACACTGCAGAGCAATATTCTTAACCTATAGCCTCACATGAATACACGCTAACACTATGTTTTCTTCAATAATTGAGGACTTTTCATTAATAATACAGTTGATAACGACTCAGTCTGATATATATCTGAGTAAACATGCGGCCAACGTTAAAAATTTCAATAAAACAGTGAAGAATTCACATGTAACTCAACTAACTAACGTGCTAAACTTCCCCCCTAACGATCAGCTGATTGTTTTCCCGCGCTTGCTACAATACGGCCTGTACTTCACGAAGGCAGTGGCAGTGCATTTTAGTGAATAGGATAGGGGTAAAACCACAGCTTTCAGAGTATACCAAGAGAATAAACATAGCATTACAGAAACTAATACTGACAGAAACGAGCAGTTCTTTACTTCGATGACCATTGTTGACCGATCTTGGAAATAAAGTTAATGTTCTCGTTAAGGGCTGTCACATTCTTCTTATAATATTATATAGTTTCACTGTTCTCCATGGTGTCCTCCATTCTCTGTTTAATAACAGGGCAGGTGGACGACAATTCGGCGAAAAGTTACATGACATTAGATAAGATTTGAACAAGAATATCTTAATCCGTTTTTGCAATATAAATTAAAAACTCTCAGAACAGGTAAATTTGCACTTCTTCTTAACTGTTAGCATCCATAAAGTTTTTAATATTACTAGAAAACAGAGTTTTCTATATTTTTAAATGTAGTACAATATAATTTTTAGTATGCAACCCAAATTTCAAGTACACTTTTCTAAGGAACTGTTAAAGACACAGAGCTGAAATTAAACATTCTATTTTTGTGTATGATAATTGTGTACAGAGTTAAAATAAAAATATTCCTTCATGACACAGAGGGCTTAATTTTGAAAAAAATATTTTATCATTTTGAGTGATCAAAAATTTAAATCGTCTGAAAATTAAAAGTGAGTGTCCTCATTGTCTTAACTGAAGTCTATTATCACTATAGATGGGAATTTGCCCATTTGCCTATTTTATTCCTGTGTTAGTAAACGTAGTTTTTGAGATATAAATCCGTTTTAGTGTCCTTTTAGCTATATTTTGTTGGTTTCATTGTGCCTATAAGTGTCTATTTCAGGGGTTTGTGCCTATTTGGATTATAATTGCCCATTTGACACCATTTGACTGTATTTCAAAGAAGTCGACTTTCTTCCAGTGCGTTATATTGTAGCCGGTGTGCTCGGTAGAATTATCTTCTCCATTCTCGATATCTGTTTACTCCACGGACAAGGGAATTCTCGGAAGTAACCAGAAATAGTGTTTGGAAAATTTCCATCAGGAGAAACAAGGAACAATTTTACCTCGAAGGCTTCAACACTTCCAACCTCCTAACACATATGCGAAAACCAATCAACGTCGAACTATGTTGCATCCCTTTTTGAAGCCAACTGTTGTACGCGTATACTTTATCTCCAAAACGTTTTGTGATTTATTGTGAAGAAGAAGAAAAAGTATTTCGGAGGCAATGCCCAATAAAAAATCGTCGAAGTCCTACTGGCTGAAGTAGTGGATCACAGGGGATCCCAATTTCACTACGGATGGAAGGGTAGTATTCTGCCAAGCTTGCTGTAAGCCTGCTGTTTGTTCTTTTCATCTCTTTTGTGATTGAGAACTACGATCTATTTCATTGTAGCAAATATAGGCCTATTAATGTATGTACTGTCGCAAGTTGTTTTGTTGCAATACTGTATTAGTAGTGAACTTTTAATTTATTTATATCGCTAAAATGTAAACAATCATTTAATTACTGTACAAGGAGTTAGAATGCCGGCGGGGTTTTGTCACAGAGTGGATGAAAATTAAAAATCGTATTTTAAACTGTGATTCACTTCCTTTAAAAATAGAGATTTACAACTGAAATGCTCTTTTAAAAAATCGCGAGTAACTTTCACCAGTGCTATGTGTAAGCTCTAGTGAACTCCATTACGCTGTTGCAAAGGCTTTGCGAAATATAGGTTGCAGATCCAACGCGGTGCGGCTAAGGCGATATCACAGAGGCTGGACATACAACATGGCACGGCTTGGACGAAGTCATAGCGTGTTTTACAAGGCTGCCAAGACTATCTTTACAAGACCAGGGCAGTGAAAAGACCGTTGGTCTGGTTTGGTGAGTTTCGATTAGTAACCACTGTACTGGAAGCAAGCAAAGGGAGTCTGTGGGGCAGTAAGCTCGCAGATTAGGGCCGCGAAGTGGCCTACAAGCCTCTAGCATCCCCTCTGGAGTCTTGCTAAATTGCGACAAAAAGGTAGTTTTTGGGCAAATACCACGACAATTTCAAATTACGCGGTTTTCTCATTTTCAACGAGGGTAGCAGCTTTGCGGGCACACATGATGCAGCATCTATTACAAGCAACAGAAAATAGTCTTCATGACAGGTGACCTGGCTGACCGAAGACGGCAAATAGCAACAAATAAAATGTTCACATATCTGAGATTTATAGTAACTCATTTTTCATTCTTCTATGTAAGTAAGAAAACTGCTAGGAGTATATTGGTGGGTCCGTGGCAAGCATAAAGGAAGGATCTCTCCTATGTTCTACTCAAGTATATTTTCACGTCATTTTTATAATTTGTTCACCCGGTGAACTCGACACGATACTGCCTAATTATAAGTGAAAAATCTTTGAGGATATATTTCCTTCCATGTAAATTTTTCATTCACTCGCTCATACTTTACAGTCATGTACTTCTGGAAACATCAAATCTACTAGTCTTTTTCCTTTTTACTTTTGTGAAACTATACTGTGCCATTTCACCGTTCTATATTTGCGTCAGTAGGAGCAAAATGGCGTTCAAACCATTAAAAGGTCAATGTGAAGGCAACTAACATCGGTACGAACCGAAATAATAATTCTTTCAACCGGTAGTCACCGAAAGAACCATTCTTAGAAGGCTGTGAGAAAAGAATGACAGAAGCGGATTATTTAAACTAATTATTTAAAAAAAAAGAGACTTCCATTAGAACATTCAACACAATTCAGCACTACGGCAAGTAAGACGGAGTCGAGCAAAGAAATAATCCAGCTTATCTGATTTTAAGATCAACTATTGACGGAGAATAAAATCCGCGGCAGCCCGCTCAACGTCAACTGCATAGACTGAAATAACTGCGCGAAATTTAAAGACCAGCAAAAAGGAATCATCAAGTCTGGTACAACTAATACGTCACGGCTGGACTTGGAAGTTTTATATTTGTCTGATACTGCACATCGTAGAGAGCGGAGTACAACCAGCTGTCAAGTGCACTTCTAAGAAGCACGGAAAAATCGCATTCACTCGGCAAGCGAGAGAGTTTACAAATAGTAGCACAGTTAGGACTGTTATAGCGAAACTAGAAGGCCCAGAGCACATTTATTCTGATATCATAGGCAGTACGAAACGAAGATAAATTGCAGCATGACAACATTAACTAATACATTGTATTATTCTATTCCTAACGTACCAGAGACCACTATGATGTTCTAAAAGACCGAGGCAGAGACTACTCCGACTATGGTGGCGCTTTACGAGATTGATGACCCAGGAGGATTGGAAATCAGCTGAGAAGACGAGATGGACCCGATTACCTAAAGCAGAACCATGGAGCGAAGCCTACCATTCCCGATGACCAACAGCTAGATGGCAAACAGGGCCCAGTAAGCAAAGTTAAGTCCCCTATGAGTCGTTTTTCGTAAGTAGAAACCTTTATTTTTTGGCTATGTGTGATATGATTTGTGACATTGTGCGTGCGTATATAAAATTGATGTGTAATTACATGGATGTAGGTATTCATCTGAAGTTACTGTTAATCCCATATATAGGCGTAAAATACCAGTGAAAGCCGTTCGCAAATTTATCAATGTGGTGTGAGAGAAAGTAATAGATATTTTTAATCGTTATCAGTGAAGTGTTAGAGAATAATATGAATGTCAATATACATGTGTGATGGCTTTATCGGAATAGCAAGCTTGGAGATCGTATTTAGGGAATGTTTACGACGAAGTATAGTAGTACAGCTTAGTATTGTGATACACTTTTCTTTGATACTACGACGGTAAGGATAATGTTTCTTATATGTGTAGGTGATGGCACATATGCAGCGTATTTAATGAGATGGGTGCTTGAGATGCATTGATATGGATATTATGTGATATTTGAAGTGATAAATGGTGAATGAAGTAATAATATAAGCGGATGTTAAGTTGTGATGGTGATATTTATTTTTATTTGAGAGGTTGGTCATAGTAGTCTTCTGAGAGATGATAGTATATGTAAATTACGCATGCTAAGGTATATATTGAAACGTACTGATTTCAATTGCTGTTTTTATTCCCAGATACACAAAATAGGTTAGGATACGATCTCAATGCCATCAACACAGAGTTGTTTGAGTATGTAGGATCATCAGATGAGCCAAGAGGCTAATAACGTTAATATGTAGGCCTTCACTGAGTTATTTCTGACCATTTTCAAGTACTCTCACACATGGTAACCTAATTCTTGATTTTATGGGAGCAGTTTGACACATCACTGGTGACTTCGTCATTCGTCTATTAGAGTCTTCTAATATGCCAATTTTTCCACTTATGGTATAATTTGTTAGAAAGTTAATTAAATACACTTGACAATACTACATTCAGCCAGATACGCACCTAAATTGAATTTTAACCATAGATTAAGATAATTAAGTGAATTAACCACATAAGCCATATGATAGAATTAATTTGAAATCAATTACGACTTAGAGTGGACCTGAATTTGTTTATATGGAGATCAGATCTTATGAAACATGAAAAAACATCCAAGCGAACTTTCAAACATATGAGTTAACTAAAGTCCTCAGAAAACATACATTGCTTTCCCATACGATTTTCTACTGTGTATGGACACAGATGTTAAGTTTAGCAAAGTGACATTCGTTTCACCAGTCATATGTGAGTTAAAGGTTAAATGATAGAATTTTAAGTAACTTCGAGGAGCAATTCAGCTCAGTGAGAAGAGATTCCAGATCTTAATGAATTATTTATTTAGCTATTTTCACAGCGTTCTACATTCTATTTTAAAACTATAATCTGAAATGATGTATATAGTAGGCAGTATAATTTTCTTTTCATTTTTAACCAATTGGATGCATCTAATTCTTTCAACTCTATTTAATATGTTTCATTTGATTTATATATTTTAATTTTTCAATTGATTCTGCGAACATTACTTAACTATGACTTAGTATTTCAACAGACCAGGGTTAATGAATCGATGATTAAGGCCTAGATTTCAACTACTTGTTACGGGTTTTTCCAAACCTATTTTTCTTTATTTCTACGTATTTGCAACTGATGGAGATGTTTATAGCATTATGAAACTGTCTACGTTGTACGAGGCATTTTTAACGATATCATAGATGACATTTACTTGATATTTAGACTGAATAGTAAATAAAAGCTGAGTAGTGAAATTATATAATTCTTTTAATGCCTGCTTAGTATAAGAACTAGATAATAATAATAATAATAATAATAATAATAATAATAACAATAATAACAATAATAATAATCGTATGGCCTCAGCTACCGTGTGCAGACATTTCGATTTGACACCATCTGGCTGTCTGCTCGTCAATTTCGACGTTCCGTTTTACTCTAGGTCCGCTAGATGGCAGACAGAGTAAACCGGATCTCTCTTGGGCATCTATGGCTGAGATTTAATTAATTTTGTCGGGTAAATACCAAATGTATCACCAGAGATCTTTTACATGCCGACATCGTACGACATGGAGTGTCGAATGGACTTTTTTCCGCCCTTCAAAAATCCGACTACCTCTGCCGGGTTTGAACCCGCTATCTTGGGATTCGGAGGCCGACACTCTACCACGGATCCACAGAGGCAGCTAAGAAGAACTAGATGTAAGACTATAATGACTCATTTTCTGATTGCGATTTCGTTAGCAACACGTACGAATCACTTGAAACACCGTAGTAACCTGAAATTTGCGATTAATTATGGCGACATGCGAGTATGGTATCCGACTGATAGCGTGTTGGAGACGTCCTTCTGCGTAGGTTGAGATTTACCATAGGCCATCGGCGTACTTTCTCAAGCGGAACCCACAACCCAGCAATATTAATCAGATAGAATTATTTATCAAGAGCTAGTCTGGATCTCATGTATCCTCACCTGGACGCGGGAACGGTGCAATACTAAACATTACTGCCACTTAGCCCAACTGTAGAAATTTAAGAATTAGTGGCATTGAAATTTAAGTTAATTATTTTCCAGAACAAATCTGAAAAAGAATACCATATAGATCAACATAGAAATACTGAGATGAATCTGACACGAGTACAGAAAGCTTTACCAACGCAGCCTTTCTACCAGTCCACTGTGAAATGTGACCAACAACAATTTTCTTCAGACCTATGCATGCAATGGTGGGAACTAATATCCCCCAGCATAAACTGCAGCATCTTCAAACTTCAACAAGCTGCCGGGAGCAATCATCGAGTTGGAGAAGAGCGGCATGCTCCTGGTGTAGTCATTTAGGTTTGTAGACGAATTCAGGGAAAGTAGTGATGGGATAGTCGAATACAAAATAATCGCTTATTCGATTATTTCATTTGATTCGATTATTCGATTAATTTTCCATTCGATTATTATTCGTTTATTCATTCGAAAGAACGAGGCAACTGAATAGTGAAACCTTTCGAAATAATCGAATGAAACGTGATGTTATTGAGACAGGTAGTTCACTCATTTAGTTTAAACGTTTCACTCAGTACAAAAACATTCTGCATGGCAGGAGAACAAGTTTTTTTACGGGAAAGCACTGAAAAGTTGCTTATTGTACATTCCTTTTATAGTAATTGAGTGTGTTATTAAATTATAAGTAATTTTTCATGCCTATTTAGTTGCCTATTTTGCACGTTAGTACGGAGTCAAAAAATGAATATTTGTATGTTGCGCGATCCGAGTAGCGATCGGTCTCAGTTTGGGTCTAGGCAGAATGATTTGAAATGCGCGACCGGACGTGCAGAGGTGAACGATCAGGCCTCGCACGGTAAATATGCTACTGATCGACCAAATGCAGACCAACTTTGGGAAGGTAAAACAATAGCTACATAGAATGTGAGAGGGTTGCTTCAGACGGGAAAATTCGCACTGTAGAAAGAGAACTAGAGAAACATCAAATCGACATTTGTGGACTGTCAGAAACTCACTGGAAAGGATGAGGGTATATTGAAATAGATAACCACGTAATATACATCGCCGGAGCAAATGGTACAGGTCAAAATGGCATCGCGTTTCTTGTTGATAAGCGGATATCCCAATATGTTGAAGAATACAGACCTATCAGTGAAATAATACTGACCCTCAATCCCAACGCCAACTCATATAAACTAGATCTGATCCAGGTATATCTACTTACCATAGCTGCAGACGATCAAGAGATCGAAGACTTCTATGCAGACATGGAAGATACTATAGCATCCCTGCAACTAGAAGGTATTGCCATCATATTGGGAGACTTCAATGCAAAAGTAGGAACCACCTCTATGGTGCTCGTAATGACCAAGGCAATCAGTTGATACAGTTTGCAACCGACAACAGCCTTTCCATTATGAATACCATGTTTAAACACCACAAACGTCGTCTCTTTGCGTGGACCTCCTCAAATAGGCATTTAAAGAACCGAATTGATCACATCCTTGTCGATAAAAGATGGAGAACCTCCTTCCGTAATGTGAAACAAAACCTAGTGCTGAATGCGTATAGGATCATTGTCTTCTCTGGGCCTACCTTAGAATCAAACTGAGCAAAGCAGTGGTCAATATAAAGTCGAAAAAGTTAACGACCTCTGAACCAATTGCTTTTCAAGAAACACTCCGAAGCACTGGACCAACTAACCTAGAGGGAAATTGTGACATGGCTTGGAAGAGAATTGAAAAATTGATCATAGATTCAGCGAGCAAGGTCCCAAATATGAACACCATAGTGAAGCGACAACATTGGATGACTGACGGAACTTTGGCACTGGTCGAAATGAGACTTAACATCCGGCTCACAGTTACAGATTCAGAACAACAAGGACGACTACTGGAAAAAATAAACAATGATATCAAACAAGCTTGTTGAAAACGTTGAAAAGACAAGAATGAACATATTTAGAAGCTCTGTGCAGAACTAGAGGCACATGCGACCAAAATCACAGCGAAGAATTGCACGACAAGGTGGAATACTTAGTACGAGAGTTTATGCCTAAGACGCAGATTATTAAAGACGACCAAGGGAATATCTTCACAAATGCAGCGGGCGTCGTCAAAGTGTGGAAAGAATACTGCATCAAGCTGTTCATTGAAGACCCACAACCAATGCCAGGTCACCAGAACCCAACAGACATTGAACCAACGATCTTTAGAGAAGAAGTGGAACCATCAGCTATCCGTGAGAACTTCGCTCGCTCTCGCCCGTCGCCAGGTGGTCACAAGATATGAGACCCGAAGCTTATCTTGGCCCATTTGTGTTTCCCTTCACTGACTACAAAGACACACAGTAAATACGACCACCTATCTATAAATTCGCTGTTTCCATTTTAAGAAGTTAAGGAATTCTATTTCCAATTCAACTTTTAAAAAAGTATTTTGCCACATTACCACTTGGTTAAAATATTTTATCTAGAGCCAACTATCTCAATAAACATCACAAGTTTATTTGAGGAGACACTTAAAGACTTCTTCTTGATGTTGCCCGACGCAGGTTCCCCCTCGCGAACTTACAAAATGACTGAAGCTACTGCTCATTGGAAGGGATATTTATAGGTTTCTTAGGGACGCCATACTTGTTATGATGTTTTGTGGGGTAATCATGCGGATGTGGATGACACCTTCCCCAACAGTAACTGGCCGTGCACGATCCGCTGCAGGGTGTTTCGGCTAATTCCCGTGGCTGTCTCCATTTCCATAAATGCGGTGCATTTGTTTATTTGGATGGCCTGTTCGACCCGGGCATTGTTGGCTGGTGTTGACACCGTCACATTCCTTCCAGAACTGGTTTCCTTGTCCACCGATGTGCGCCCTGTTTTCCTACCTTCCATCCATTTGTAAACTATTTTCCGTGGCAGCGCATGTTCTCCACAGACTGCCACCAAGCGCTGATGAGTTTCTGCAGTGGTCACGCCATCTTTCCATAATAACCAAGTCGTATAGCACTGTACTTGACAATTGCTTTCCATGTTGTCTTCTCCTACGCTGACAGTGTTGTTATAAAATGGCTATGACGAGAGCAGTCGTTGGCACCTGTGCGTCTGCTGCTAACAAACGGTGGAATAAGACACAAGTTATGCGCCAGATCTGGACATCCAAGGGTTCTTACATGTAGGGAGCGTCGAAACATAGTTTGTCTTGCACTAAAATAGCCCTTGGCCATGCAGTCAGGGTGGATTGCTTGTGCCATATTTATTTATGTTGTACCAGTCTCTTAAAACTTCTTGATGATTTCCCACACTGTTGTATAAGTAACAGAAAGTTTTTTACCAATTTCACGGTAAATTTTACCTTGCGAATGCAAGAAAACCACCTTGTTGCGGAACGACACGGAGTGCTCCTTAACCTTCGGATTCATCGTGACAAGTGAATGACCCATACCCTGGCCGTCAGGTAAGCGACTGAACTGTTTGTCAACTCCCATCACACAAATCTTGTACGCGTGGTGCTGTCTGTAAAGCTCAATAACGTACGTCGTACAGCGTGCCAATACTTTTCTGAGCAGGAGAAAACCCTAATTTAATAGATTACATGTGTTTCTGTTGTGATGGTAAATAGTTTAATATACAAATTATTTCCTTTGGTGAGTAAGGGTTAATGGTACACATATAATGTTCTTAGTATTCATACAATTGTATTGTAATGGTTATAGCGTCCGCCATGCCAAGTCGCTACGCACCGGGGGAGTCATCGTTTCGGCCCCACCCCCCCTTACGCTCGAGCATGCCAATCACGAGCAACACTTGGTGCTAGGCCGGCCCTCTCGCCTCCGTCCGCGGTCCCACAGCAGAGGACGACGGAAATTATTCGACTATTAATCTGGAGTCTTCCATCTCGCGAGGTTCCTGGATACATCTAGCATCCGGACTGTTCTGGAAGGCCCAGAGCAGGTATATAAGGAGAGGAGTAACTTGGAGAGTCAGTTAGAATTAGTTAGTAAGTGAGAGCGAGATTGAGTTCGCTGGAGCGCAGTCAGTGATGGCCTGGGAGAGTGCAGCCTGATGGAGTATCTGCCTGTTGTAGCCGAGGATTCGTTCCTGTTCCCCTGACGTCGTGTGTGTGTGAGTCCCTTGTGGCCGGCTGCTAGAGAAGAACATTGGGTGTTCTGGAGCGGCGAAGAAGGGTACACTGGGTGACGACGTGTGTAGACTGCGAACGGGGTTCGACGGATTGAGTGAACAGCGGATACTATCCCGACCTGCGAGACTGACGTGTAGGCTGTGGACCGTGACAGCGCTAACGAGTGTGACTGAGTGGCTGAGAAAGTGTACTGTAAATAATCGATGACTCTGTGTGTGTGTGTCATTGTAGAAGGAATATAAGAAGCTAAGAGATAGCGCGAACCGTGTGAGTGTATAACCGTGTACTTGTGTAAGTTGTAAGCTCGGCTATCGCCTGTGTGTGTGTAAATGTGTAATTGTAGTGCTTAGATAATAAATCTTAGAAATAGGACGCTACCAGGTTCTGTATTCATTTATTCATTTATTTACCCCGCCAACACGTCACAATATTATATGCGGAAAGGTGTCTGTGCCAATAATTTTTGGTGCCAGTGTAAAACTGTCCGACAACTTTACCATAGCGCTTGGATTTCGATAGCAGTGTCCCATGTTGATCGAATAGCAGTGTCATTCTACCACAGCCACAGAACACTGTTTGTCTTTCTGAACTGGTCTAGATGACTTCCCTTCAATACATCGTTGTATCAGAACGTTATCTGCATAGTAAAGAACTTAAGTTTCCTTGAGAAGTCTCAAAAGCACTTAGAAAAACGAGACTAATTGCCTACTTATCACGTTTCTGATAAATTTGTTAGTTACGCCGACAGGAAGACTCGTGATAAGGTAAGCTATAAGAAGGTAAAATCGCACAATGTTTGTAACTATTAGCATAATGTGCACCAGAATACTTACCATTTCAATTGTGTTCATATTCTTTGTTGGTAAGTTTACAGTATATTCGTTCATGCATTACCACTCACGGTTTTTTTTTTTTTTTTTTTTTTTTGCTAGTTGCTTTACGTCGCACCGACTCAGATAGGTCTTATGGCGACGATGGGACAGGATAGGGCTAGGAGTGGGAAGGAATCGGCCGTGGCCTTAATTAAGGTACAGCCCCAGTATTTGCCTGGTGTGAAAATGGGAAACCACGAAAAACCATTTTCAGGGCTGCCGATAGTGGGGTTCGAACCTACTATCTCCCGAATACTGGATACTGGCCGCAATTAAGCGACTGCAGCTATCGAGCTCGGTCCACTCACTTTCTTTTGCATTGATAGTAGGTGAATGTCTCATATTCAGATAAAGATGTTGAATGTGAACATGAAATCTATGAACTATTTACACTATATTGGCAGCAAAATAGCAAGATACATGTTACCACGTACAGCTAACTAGCACTGTTTAATGAAACTATATTGAGGAGTCCTGTAGTTTATAAGGTTTGTCGTTTGTCGCATTCATTCATTCAAAACGTTTGCCGTCTTGTATAGCCCACCACGTGGCCATGATCGTTAAGGTGTTGAAGTCTATATGGTCTGGCGCCGTGGTTAGCCGGTTCGAGTCCCGTTGCTCGAAAACAATTTCACCATCAGAATGTTGGCCGGCAAGATAGGACAGGTGCAGGTATTACTATTTATAATAACTGAATTGCGTGCCAAAAGCCTGGAATAAATTACAAACCTCTCCGCAGTGCTCATATGGAGTGAGGGCATATGACACTGTTGATGGTGATTCGTTTGTCGGATGGGGACGTGAAGTCTTGAGCGGACCCCTTAATGTTATTCGACAGGAGTAGGCTACGTGCCGTCACTGGGTTGCGTCTTCTCTCTACAATCATTATTACCATCATCATCCCACATCCAGACGCACAGGTCAAGTAGTAAGACCTGCACCAGGCGAGTCGAATATGTCCTCGGACATTTCTGGCATTAAAAGCCATCCGAAAAATAAATAAACCTTTCTGCGTACGCATCGGTTACCTTTAAGTGGCTTACTCTCCTTTTACGAAGAGATATTTTGTCCAAGATTCAACTAATATATCCTTGAAAAGATACTAATAATAAAATAGACCTACACATTTTCTTATTAATTTCTATGTTTCAAGAACATTCATTCCATGAAAAAATACCCATAACTAAACAAAGAACATAGTTTCTTATTAATCTCTTCCTGCCGTTCTAATCTATTAAAAATCGTATGTCTCACAATTCATGTAATGAAAATGGAATATTGAAATTTCGCAAGACTTTTGGATGCAAATATCAAGATACCGATAGCGTTTGTTCAAAAGACATCCTTAGAAATAAATTTCCGCACCATAACACTGATGTTAGTACCTTATTTATACTAAACCAAAATTGCAATGATCAGTTGACTAGAAGGAAATAGATTTTCATGTATGAAGTACTAAATAGTACGAACTCGATATTTATTTATTTATTTATTTATTTATTTATTTATTTATTTATTTATTTATTTATTTATTTATTTATTTATTTATTTATTTTTTGCACACTACAGGACCTAGTGACCCAATTACAGTGGTAACTACGTCAGATAAGCTACAATTAACATGGTGATACTTATATCTAAACTATATTCTATAATTTTATCGAATCTCCTACAATACTGATATAAAAAACAAAGATTTTTCTAAAACTAAAGAACAACACACGACAAAGTAAAATGACAAAATAAATGAAGCAATACACGTACAAGCATAATATTATATAACTTCAAGTTACAATTTCCCCTATTTTTAGGACTTCATACAACTGCGCGATGAAGTTCAGTTACAAACTCGCGTAATAGCAGACTGAAGTCAAGGCCATTATTTTTCTGGATGGCACTGTTAAAGATAGTACAGAGGCTGTTTACCGGCGAATTATCATGGGCACACGTCCTGGTTTTTTTATTTTAAAATGTTACGTTATTTCCGGAATTGAAGCCAGCTGTATGGAAATGTAGGAGAGACAGAAATTCAGGATTATCAATAGCATAGTTTACAATTTTGAAAATTAATATTACTGCATCCTTCCGTCCGCGAATTTCTAAACTCTCTACTCCAAAATTAAAAAGGATATCACTGTATCATTTACTATGGTATTCAACAGATGAATGAAAGTGTGTGTGTTTTGGAAGGGTCTTATATTCCTGATAATGAATCCTAGGATCGTGAATCCTACGACTCAGCTACCACTTTCAGTATATGTGAATTGAATATAAGCTCGTTGTCGAATAAATCCTTGGGGATTTTTAACTAGAAAACCGATCGTAAATCACTGTCACCTAGCTTGTAAGTGTAGTGGACGGGATTTTTCCTTCTGGTGAACGACATCGATACACATTTTTCTACACTTAAGTACAGTTTATTTTCAGTCACCCACTCCAATACACTTTTCGAGTCTAGCTGAAGCTGTTTACAATCGTTTATGTTTTCAATGACTTTGAACACTTTGAAATCGTCGGCGTATACCAGACAGCTGGAATATTTCACTTGTTCAGGCAAGTCATTGATGAATGTGAGAAAAGCTAGAAGGCCTAAATTTCACCCCTGAATTGTTCTTGAATTTACAGGGTATTCCCGAGAAGAATGTTTCTGGAAATAAACGAACTGCTTCCTATCATCCAAGTAGGAACTGAAAAGATGCAACATTTGTTCCACTGTCTTAATGTATCTTCTGTGTGCGGACTTAATTTCAGATTTAATTTGAGCTCTCAGAATTTTATATTGACTATTATTTTGTCCCGTAATGTGCTTCCGCTTTCTGTAATATTATTTTTCTTTCAGTTTTCGAATTATGCTAGAAGTCTGGAGGGTAGTGTTAGGTTTAGCCCGATGCAGTGTAATTCGTAGCTCTGTTTCTAAGGCCGGGTGGTGCACATCCTCTGGCAGTAGCGGGTCTGTGCTCCTTGAGCATTCAATATTTGAATTATTTCGATTAATCATTACTAATTCTAAAGTTTTTCTGTTACAATTTGAAACTTAATTACATAAGAACAGATTATGAAGATTAATAACATGTCTTAATTGCTGACTTGGCGTATTTGTATTTAAATCACTGTTCACGTTACTAATTGATGGTATGTTGAAATCGCCGACAATGACGACATTACTGTTGTGCAGCTCGTAATGAGATTCTAGCCATACAAATATTTCACTGTAGACAGCTGATTTTGAGGAAGGTGGTACATATACATTACCGATATACCACACCTTTCTTTGAATGACAACTTTCAGTAAGATCCCCTCAAAACTATTTGTGACCTGCTCGGTCTTGAGTACTGTTAATCCGCTACTGACAGCAGTGAGCACTCCCCCGCCCCTCCCCCTAATGCTACGGCCAGCCCTGTATACTCTGTACTGCTCACTACAGACCTCACTATCGAACACACAAGAGTCCAGCCAAGTCTCTGTTAGGGTTACGAATTGATATTAATTGACCTTAATGTTCTGACTCAGTTCATCAAGTTTTGTTTTTAACCAACGTACATTTTGATAATAAATATGAAGCCTAGTGTAGCCCATTAATTTACAGCTTATTTATATCATATTGGCTGTTAATAACGGCCGAGAGGATTCGTCGTGCTGACCACACGACACCTCGTTATCTGCAGATCTTCGGGTTGAGCAGCGGTCGCTTGGTAGGCCATGGCCCTTCGGGACTGTTGAGCCATGGGGTTTTGTTTGTTTGGTTGTTTATAACAACTACTTTGGAACCCTGAGTTTTACGCATTTTAATGACTCCGTTTCTTACCCATATGTACGCGCAGTCCTCTCTGCGGATGGCTCGGGCCTGGGCTAGCAGTTTCCTTCTCTGCGGTGACAGACTTTCGTTGATATAGATGGCACTGTCGCCTGAAAGATCTGCGTGCCTGGTGGAGAGGTTTCTCTTCACTCGCCGTCTTTCCATCAACAGATCTTTTTTCCATTCGTCTTACAAGCTTCACTGTAATTCCGCAATGTTGTTGGTGAGGGGCTTTCGGGAGGCGATGACATGCTTCCACCATCTCTTCTTTCACCTCATTGTCCAGATCCCGTCCAATCTTCTTAACTGTGTCCAGCACAGTTTCGTTTTGAATATCAGGAAACCCCTGGATTTCAATTATGATACTTCTTGAGTACATTTCCGTGTCATTCACTCGGCACTCTAGGAATTTTAATTTACCCCTTAAATTGCAGTTTTCCTGAGTCAGGTTTTCAATGTGATCAAAACACTTGTCGAGATCAGTTTGTTGCGTCGAAATAAGCTGGGCCGTATCGTCCAACTTCTTATGACACAGTTCGAGTGAGTTCCCTAAATCGGTCTTTCGTATCTTCTGGTCTTCCTTCATTTGCCGAATTTCTTCAGTTAGTTCCTTTAGAAGAGAAAAGACACTATGTAAGGATGGGATAGTGTTCCCCACTGATTTCCTCTTACTGTTGTCTGCTTCACTTACACCACAGCTTTCACAGGACCACACAGTAAATCTATTCAGGTTGTTCACACTTTTCTTGTGGTACCACTGAGCGCACACTGTACCTTAAGGACTCTTCCCAGCTCCACTCCACATTGCTAGCAAGTGCCCATTCTGCTATGTTCACAACAAGCTCCGGAATTAATACTATTTCGGGATTCCCGATTAGTGAATTCGTGTTTTTCTTTAATAATTTCAAGATAGATATCACACGCTTGAACACTTCGGGTCCGTACACTAAAAATCCCGCTGTTAAACACTTGAAATTACACACTTTCGAGGAGCTCGTTTCACGCGTGCCACTCAGACGCCATCTTATCGCCTATGTGCCGAAATATTAAATTACTAACACAATTCAAGTAAACGAGAGAAGAATTATTAAATATTTAAACTTGTCTATAGGCAAGTTTAGTACACGAATTTGATGTTAATTGGTTAAACTAACGATAGAGTGTTTCCTATTTTATCTTACAAGGAAATATCGGCAATGGGTTAGTCGCCGATCGCGATGAAACTTGGCAAACACATTGAGGTACACGTAAAAATGATGTCGGCATCAATTTTGGGTGCCAACATTCATTAGAGCGTTAACTACGGGGCCTAAAAGTTGTGACATTTCAAATTCCGCGCGATCAGCGATGAATACCTGCTGGCCAATGCTAAGTTGGCACACTGCGTACTTGGAGACACGCCGCTGCACCTCCTCCCCTACCCGCTCCAATTGGTTTGGCACCGCAGCCGGCAAACGCGGGGAGAAGGGAAACGTGCGGTGGCGAATCAAATGGAGCGTGGAGGGGAGGAGGTGCAGATGCGTGTCTCCAGGTACGCAGTGTGCCAGCTTAGCATTGTCCAGCAGGTATTCATCGCTGATCGCGCGGAATTTGAAATGTCGCAAGTTTTAGGCCCCGTAGTTAACGCCCTAATGAATGTTGGCACCCAAAATTGATGCCGACATCGTTTTTACGTGTACCTCCATGTGGTTTCCAAGTTTCATCGCGATCGGCGACTTACCCATTGCCGATGTTCCCTTGTTAGAATATTGGCTAGTAAGGTCCTATCAATATTATGTGAGGAAGTCAAAGAATTCTCGTTCTTGATGTTATGTGTGCTGTGGATCGGTGTTTCTCCAAAAATTATCACGTAGCGATTTTCACAGGCACAATGACGATTTGTCATATTTGAAACCATTTTTTTCATTTATCAACTATTGATTAAATTGTTTATTTTTCAGTTATAATTCTGTTATCACGTGCTTTTAAGGCAGTTTCTAAATTGTATTCGTTCATAAATTGGTTTCGACACAGTGAATAACCTAACATCTGTACACTGATCAGCCAGAACATTATTGACCATCTACCTACTATCGATATAAACCCGTCCAGGCGATAGCAGCGTCACATAACGAGGAATGATTGCTGGTCAGACACACGTACGGTTGCATTTAATATCAGTGAGCGTGCTGTCCGTGTGTACAATGGGGAAAGCGCGCGATCTATCTGAGTTTGACCGGGCAGATTGTGATGGGCCGGAGGCTCGGCACGAGCATTTCGAAAATTGCACGACTTGTCGGGTGTTCGAGTGAGTGGCGAAACAGTTGTGAAACAACCTCCTAACGTCGAAGGGTTGGGCGGCCACCCCTCATTACAGATGTCGGACGTCGTAGGCTGGGCAGACTGGTAAAGGCGAACTGTGGCGGAACTAACATCAGACTTTAATGCTGGGCAGAGTACAAGTGTATCTGAACACACAGTGCACCGAACACTCTTAAGGATGAACTTTCGCGGCCGACGACCCATGCATGTGCCAGTGTTAACACCACGACATGGGCAACTACGACTGAAATGAGCACGTGACCATCATCACTAGACGTTGGCGCAGTGGCAGAGCGTTGCATGGTCTGATGAATCCCGATACCTTCTTCATCATGCCCATGGGAGGGTGCGAACAGCTCCATGACACCTGTACTGCGGGACGGAGACAAGCTGCCGGCGGCTCAATTATGCCCTGGGGAACATTCACATGGGCATCCATGGGTCCAGTGGAAGGCACCATGACGGCCGAGAAGTATCGCACACTGGTTGCAGACCATGTATACCCCTTCTTGATGATCATGTTTCCAACGGCAGTGCCATTTTTCAACAAGATAATGCGCCATGTCACAAGGTCAGGAGGGTGATTGAGTGGTTCGAGAAACACAGTGGCGAGTTGCAATTGATGTGCTGGCCCCCCAACTCACCAAATCTTAACCCAATCGAACACATCTAGGATCGAACACAGTGGCGAGTTGCAATTGATGTGGTGGCCCTCAACTCGCCAGATCTTAACCCAGTCGAACACATCTAGGATCGAACACAGTGGCGAGTTTCAATTGATGTGGTGGCCGCCCACTCGCCAGATCTTAACCCAGTCGAACACATCTGGGATGTGATCGAACGTGGTGTCAGAGCTAATCGCTCCCCTCCCCGGAATTTACGGGAACTAGGTGACTTGTGTGTGCAGATGTGGTGCCAACTCCCTCTAGTGACCTATCAAGGCCTCATTACTTCCATACCTAGACGCGTCGCTGCTGCTATCCGTGCCAAATGTGGACATACCGGCTGTTAGGTAAGTGGTCATAATGTTCTGGCTGCTCAGTTTACATTTACTATATCTCATAAAAAAATGTTTTAATTTAGGTTCGGATGTTATGACAGTGTCATAAAGAGGTGTTGCCGCTACGCTGTTACCAAATGGCCGTACACTGCGTAGTAAAGTCACCTTTAAAACGGTATGAAACGTGTGTGTCTTCTTTGAACATGAATACCCAGGCTGCATCTGACATCAGGTCTACACTGCTAATTATATGGAATGAATCTCTCATTGCTAATGTGATGTAATATTATGCGCTAATAGACTCCGCATAGTCCTTATGAACAGTAGTATTCCGTTTGGAGAAGAATTAATCGTATCCGGAGGAGGTGTCTCTGAATAAAATATAATCCAAAATTGTAATAAGTTTCTTCCACGTTTATTATAATTCGATGTCGGTTGTTTAATAACAAGCGGACCAAACCAGAAGAATTACTGTAGAATTTTGAGATTTCTTACTTCGGACTGGTAGTGGAAATTACTGTCACTTAAACGACGAATCCTTAGAAGTCTACAGAGATTTTATTTTCTATCCAGGATATCAGGGTTCGAATATATTGTTTAAGAAATTTCGAAAGATATATTATTGTTTAATTCACTATTTTTATCCCCAAAATAATAATAATAATAATAATAATAATAATAATAATAATAATAATAATAATGTTATTGCCTTTACGTCCCACTAATTACTTTAACGGTTTTCGGAGACGCCGAAGTACCAAAATTTAGTCCCGCAGGGGTTATTTTAGGTGCTAGGAAATCTACAAACACGAGGCTGGCTTATTTGAGCACCTTCAAATACCACCGGACTGAGCCAGGATCGAACCTGCCAATGTGGGGTCAGAAAGCCAGCGTCCCCAACCGTCTAAATCACTCCGCCCGGCTCCCCAGAACGAGAAATGCAATAAAATCAATAATAAAATTGTAATCATCAAACAGGTAACATCATCGTATAAAGATTTCCTAATGCCCGATTTACTTTTCTTTGAATCCGTTACGACAGTAATGTATTTTGATTTAAAGTGAGTAATGATTTGTGATATTATTTTTCATTCCTGCCAGCCTCTCTGGTTTGGGTATGAATACAGTGATGATGAACGAAACAAGGAAAGGAACATCTTCGGTTTCAAATATAATTCTTAAATAGTTCGGAAATTAGAGTGGTTTGCCGCCATAGACCATCACATTAAACCGGTGTTATTGTGATTTCATTAAGAAAGGTCCTGTATAAATGAGTGCATTCAAAAGAGAATTGGATCCGTCATTTATGATTTAGAGAGAACTGTAATAATTTTTTCTATCATTACAAAAACGTGCTTATTTCCACACTATATAAAAGGACAACCCTTGTAATTTCGTGTGGTCAGTATAGTAATAATAAGAATAATACAGTGCTCTCATTTTACGAGGAAACTTCTCGTTATTCTACCATTCGCCGACTTAGGGCTCAATCAACTTCAGCGAGGGAACCCAGGTGACAGGCGGCAAAACGAGGAAAGTGTATTACAACGAAACCCAAATTCACACGGGAAGCAGGTTCTGTTACTGCCTGCTAATTAAGACATTCATCAGCTACAGAATAAAATAAGAATAAAATAACCCCGATTTAAATAGTATTATTATTGTGCCATTTCACTGTTCCCAACAAGATCCAATTGGAAAGGAGCATAGAAGGTGGTGGTAAAGAAAGACGTATGAAGATTGTTAAGAGTTATAATTTTTTTAAACTTAACATTCAATTTGCATAGAAGGAGAACGTCACGGTCATACTTAAGAGGAAGAAAAACATCATTGCACCAGAATAATAGCCATAAAATAGAGTGAAACCTTTGTTCACAACTGTTTTACGAAGTATTAGCGCTCAAGAATATTTCACGCCGCGAAATTAAATTGTACTTTAAAATACAAAGACTTCCACATTGCTACGTCACGATATACACCCAAGACGACGTATTAGCCGATACCATCAATTCTGAGAGGCTGCAGAGCTGTAATATCGACAAGGAGAGAGAGGAGAAGAATATATATATACATATATTTCCATAATTTGATTGGAATATTCACTTTTACATATTCCAAATTTTAGAATACCTCCAAGATCAACTATTCTAAGAGCAATATTCATTTATCATATTCTGATGGTAGAAAAGCATATCCAAAAGATGACAACATTAACCAAACTGACGTCTCTTGTTTTGTTCCGATTGATCGAGAGACCAGCAGCATGCACTAAGAAAATGAAGGCGAGGCTACCTAGATGATGGCGGCACGGGATGACGTTTCCAGCCCATTAGGACCGATAACCAGCCGAGACAGTTCCAGATGTTCCCAAACAGATGAGGGAAAAGCCTGGAGCTGTGCCCGTATGTCCATCCACCCGGACATGAGACGACAACGGGGGAATCAGAGCAAAGATAAGTTTCTTGTCAATGCTATAAGTAAAAATTTTTCAAAGTGCTATTCTAATTAACGTCAGTGAAATTATTATATACGAGACGACGAATACCATAGTTAGGTTAAAGGTTGACCTAAATGTCAGATCCATGTATAGGATATAGTCAACCAGTGATAATAAAGCATCCGTTCATAATGCTGTCAATGTAATATGAAAGGAGGTTACATTTTTATCTCTTGGTGAATTTTATACGACGTTGCGATAAATACTAGGCTTGTGTGAGAACTTACGACATCAAATAATAGTGGAAATGAGATAGTATGTAGGATATGTTTACTAAATTGAAGGATATGGTATTATTTTATGGAATTATTAAAAGATTGAGATTATGACAGAGTAGCCAGGTACACGTCAATGATGACAATCAGACATACGTCGAGTTGGAATGAATCAATGCGCTTGCTGGGATGTGAAGTGTCATGTATGATAAATAATGTGAAGTGATGGTTTTAAAGGTGAATAATTATATGAGGTTATGATGATTAATGTTGGTGATGATTATTGTTCTTCGTGAGTAAGGTCATAGTTTGTTTTAATGAAGATAGTATTTCAAGTTACGTATTTTTGAGATGTTGAATGAATATAATTTGTCTTCAATCGACCGTTGATCCTTGAATAAGCCATAGGTAGATTAGGATACGATTTCAATGACGTCCGTATGTTGATATTTTAATTGTAGATCATCAAATGATTCTTGATGAGGAAGATGATATTAAATTAACCTACATACATGTATTTCTTCTGATAATAAGAATTTTCTCACATATTAGGGTAGCTTTGAGGTTTATTCCAATGCATTATCCGATATCACTGGTGACTTAGCTTCACAACTAAGAGTTGTTGGTAGTAAGTAGAGTCTTCTCACAAGTTAGACCACCCAGTTACGGTATGATTTGATTGAGTGATGGTCAGATACACGTGATTGCACAATGTTATGACGCAGATATGCACTTGAATTAATTAAAGCTCCCAAATAAGAGAACAGCTTGCGTAATTTCTAGATACGATGTTTGATCGTTAAATTTTAAAGAATATACTGACTTAAAGGGGGTTATCTTTGTCTCTGCAAGAAGAAATGCCAAGAAATCTGAGAACATGTTTGAATAGTGATACATATTAACTGTTTTAAATATTTCTGAAGATATTTTCTCATGATAATTTGGTTGTGTATTTGGACACAAATAGTTTGAGTCATGCAAAATTACCTTATTGCAAGGAATTAAGGAATGTTAGATGAAAGCAAGTAGGATTTTCGGAATAATTTCACAAAAATTTACATAATGAAAGATGTGATTCTAATTTTAATTTACTCATTACCAAATATGGAAGCTGCGTCCAACATTTAAAGACTCTCAATCTACGACAGTGTATATATTGTGATTCAATGTAATTTTCATTCATTTAATTAGATGCATCTAATGTCTTTTTTCAACTTAAATTATTTTCTTTTCAATCAGATATTTTCAATCTAGTATTTTTCAATTAATGTCTTTTAATGTAATGTTTTTATTTTTAATTATCCTAATTTGAGATCTTATTTCAACTCAACGTTTCCAACTTAACATTTCAAGATGAATTTCAAGATACGTATCAACGCTCATTACTTACCATTTCAAAGAGGAATTCTTGACAACCTTTTGCGTCTGTCCTCTCTTGATTTATAATAAATGATGCATGTTAAACTTATCCATTCTTTTATTGACTTCTAGAATAGATGCTTAGTTGTAAGTGCTAACCACTTGGTAATCGCGTAAGCCAGAGGTGGAAACTAACTAGGAATACGGGTAGGAGATGTCCACTGCGTAAGTTAAGTATTTCCACCAGCATAAATCGGTGATCTTTTCTCTAATGCGGAACCCATAGCCCATAAACTTTGAATCGCGAGAAATGGAATTATATACTAGCTAGCCTGGATCTCATGCGACTCGACCTGGACGCGGGAAAGGCGCATTATTAAAATTACTTTACACGTATACAAGTTTATTACTCACCATTTATTTCATGTAATTTTGAAAATGACCTTCCTTCTTCCACAGTAAGACATGCCTCACTTTCTATGATTCCACTTCTGAATAGACTCTATTGCAAGTGTTGTTTTGGCCTTCAGTTGTACTATATTACGGGGAATACTTCCGTAAATTTTGCCCTTTAGGGTTCGCAAAAGATTATAATTACAGTAAGTTAGGTCGGCTGAGCCGTAAACCTGTAGGCCTACTAATTAACCGCCCATCAAAAATTGGACCTAATATGTCTATAGACATAATAGCGGTATCTATGAAAGTTCTCCTGCCTTTTACTGTATTTTCAAGCGGCTCACGCACCCATTCCTCAATTTCTCACTTCATATATCATAATAGTTTCACAACGTCAATATTACCTTTCTATTTATCCATATTGGAAAGTCAACAACAATACTCAATGGCTAATGATCACCATCAATCTTTAATGAGGTCGTGAAATGTTGACTGACAAGTGGTTAAGCTCAGAATTCGTATGCCCCAACGCTTTTAACATTATGTATAAGCAGATTGTTTTTAATTTGTATATCATCTTCTTGTTGCAATGTTAGGTACGTCTTATCTTGAGCCAATTATTTGACTTTCAGGAGTAATTGAAAGCTTCAGCATTGTGGACATGTTGACAGTGAGAAGCTGCTCCCTCTCCTCCAAATCTGTCGGTAAGTTATCACTAAGCATTCTTAAACAAAACCAGGATAAATACACCCCTTTGTATTCCGTATTCCCACCTCTCTCTTGTTCAAAATATTTTATTCATCCACATTCCAACCCTCCTATCTTTGACAGGAACATGGATGTTTTTTTTTCTTGTATGCATTCCTTAACCGATTCCTCCTTAACTTAATCTTGCTCATTTCCTTTATATAACTTTTTCCTCTTCTCATTGATATCCCCTCTATTGTACATAATGTAATATTTATTTACTTTTTACACTACTATACCTTTACGAATGCGTCATAACTGTATTTATCTTACTGTGACTAGCTATAAGTTCTTCTCTTCGCTTTATTTTCATTATTTAATTTTCCTCGTTCTTTTCATTTACTTTTATGTTTTATAGTCAATTGTTGTGTCCCTACACTTATCTTGGAGTTTTTTTTTATTTTCTTCCATTACTTTAGTCATGAGATTATTTTTCTTAATTGCTTTTTCATTAATTTTTTAATTTTGCATTTTGCTAATCAATTGTAAACATATTTTTCATTATAAAACTCTGTAATTTGGCATCTCGCTGTTTTGGTTTCCTAAATTGAATAAATAAACATTGTGCCAGAATGTAGAATATTAAGGTGCCTAGAACCGGATACAAGTTGGACAAATTTCTACCTATCCTTTGCCAAGTACTGTATGTGTGGCTATAGGCCTATCCTTGTTTTATAGGTATTTTTAATTAAACTGCGTTCTACATCCCCGTTCGTTACCTGTTCTTAATCTGTTTACACTCCAGGGTTGGCTTTTCTCTCGGACTCAGTGAGGGGATACCACCTCTACCGCCACAAGGGCAGTGTCCTGGAGATTTTGGGTCGGGGATACAATTGGTAAGGATGACCAGTACCTCACCCAGGCGCCGTCACCTGCCATGCTGAACAGGGGCCTTGTGGAGGGATGGGAAGATTCAAAGGGATAGGCAAGGAAGAGGGAAGGAAGCGGCCGTGGCCTTAAGTTAGGTACCATCCCGGCATTTGCCTGGAGGAGAATTGGGAAACCACGGAAAACCACTTCGAAGACGGCTGAGGAGGAAATCGAACCGCCTCTAATCAGTTGACCTCCAAAGGCTGAGTGGACCCCGTTAGAGCCCTCGTATAACTTTTCAAATTTCGTGGCAGAGCCAGGAATCGAACCCGGGCCTCCGGGGGTGGCAGCTAATCACACTAACCACTCCACCACAGAGGCGAACTACAAATATATATATATTATTTATCAACAAGTAAACCACCATATACATAAAGTTTTTCTGAAAACGTGTGCCTGTCGTGATTTGCGAAATCCCTCATACCTGACAGTGAAATGGGGGTAAGGTACCCGAAACTGCTTTGCACCTGGTCGCTTTGACCTTCAATATATACGAAATAATATGACCAGTGTTGAAAAACAGAGAAAAGCGATGAGCGGGACTCGATCCATTGGTCCAGTGATTACGATAATCACTCGACCGTCGCCATCGCGTGCTCGTGTCTGCAACGCACCGGTACATATTCGACGAGAGAATTATCTTGCGATTTTCTCGAATACGCCTAAGTAGTAAGTTACGCCTTGCATATTATGTTGTTCTAATGGCCTACTAAAAGTGTACAAAGTTGGAAGATAATCCGTGAGCCGAACGTTGTGGCCTCCCCTTGTTAAGTATGTGTCGTGCACAACATTGTGCTCTGGTCCTCCGCGAGTACTTGCAGTTGTAATCGGAGGGGGATCGGTGGTGCGCTCTACCGCTACAACCGTATTACTCATCGGTAGAGCGTGATTTTTTCGCATTAACGATAAGCGCGACAATAAATCTTTTGAAGCGATAGTCGAGCAGCTCATTGCCTTTCTCCCAAGTCTTCCCAGCCCAAGGTTTGCAACATTTTAATAACACTACTCTTTTATCGGAAAATCAACCGGAACAAATCGTGCTTTTCTTTCAACATTTTCCAGTTCTTGAATCAAGTAATCCTGATGAAGGTCCCATATACTGAAAAGATACTCTAATTGTGGACTTAATCGAGACTTATATGCACTCTCCTTAACATCCTTACTACAACCCGTAAACACCTTCATAATCATATAAGAAATTATTTACAGTTATTTACAATCCCGTTAATGTGATTTCTCCAATGAAGATCTTTCCTTACACAATACTTCTAATATAACAGATTCATAATCTACGGAATACTCGAGCAATACACGAGCAATGATTTCAAAGCATTTTAACAGCAAATTGTTATTTCTTAAGTTACACATGTTATTTCGTCGTTAAACTATTAGGATCTTTGATTTGAATCAGAAAATTTTATACTGTACTTTCAAATAATACCACAAATCACTTTAGTTAAGTTTTTGATTTCTTTGTTTCAGCTAATCGACAAATTTCTCAAGTAATGTTACGGTTTTATACAGGGTAAGTACACATATGCATTAAATTGAATATTCAAAGCGAATAGAAAATCTCTGTATCATATTCAAGCGTGATTTAAAACACCTTTGTACTGGAAGAACTATGTATAGAAAGTCCGAGAGAAAAGACGCACCGGATGAGATGGCCAGAGCGTCATTCGCCCGCTAGATTGCACGACCATTGCTTCCCGAGTGTACGTGAGAACTAAAACCATTTGTCACGTCACATAATGCAAGTGATTTCGCTTTAAGACGTGGATATTCCTCTATCGCGAAATTTTTGCTAATGCATGTTATAAAAGCACACTGACTGGGTTGTTCAAGCTAAATTAACTTTGCATTGCCACAGACAGGTGACTAAGCCAGTCAACAACGACTATGCTGGTGTGATATGCGCCATGTTGGGCCAAACAAGCGCCATCTCTCCCCAAACGTCGGGTGAGATGGCGCGTTGCATATCTGCAAATACAGTAGAGACAATATGCGACACTTCCGGATTTAGCCTTATTAAAATGGGAGACAATTCGCAAGTGGCGCTCCTAGTGGCGTGACCTGAAAATTCGCGCTAAATTCAAATATCAGTGGAAATTTATATACGGAAATGGATAAATAAATTACGTCTAGATAGAAAGTGCTACTAAAATATTAACTTCAAGGTTGCTATAGCAATTCTGGATACATGAATGAAGAATTATTTAACAGGTTATTATTTAAAGACTGAAATTAGACATATAATCAAGATGTGAAATGGACTGCTGTGAAAGGGCTTGATCTTTCATTATTGCATTACTTTTTTAGCTTTAGCATACCTGCCTGAACTTTCACGGCTAGATTTGTCTTTTTTCTCATTTAAAAGCATTTTACATAACATTAGGACACTTGTCATTAAAAAAATTCGGCATATTCCTTACACACGATATAATGAATTTACATTTAAGAGCTGGACAATTTTCCTTTTAACCTGAAGCCTTCTAACAGAAAGAAAATCTATAAATTTAGCCGCAAAAACATTCAAAATTTCCCTATAAGCAATACTTGCCACTATAATTGGGTAAAGCAAATTTGAATCATCATCACATTTCTTAATTCACCCACATTTTCTTCAGTGCTTGACAACGCATTACGGCATTCCAAATGGGGTTACTTGTAACAAAACCAGCCACACGCAAATGCATTTCCTGAATTAAATCAAAACCCACAGTTCACACCTACAAAAACGCATCGGTATTGAAGGTTAACTGATGCACTAATACAATAAAATAAGCCAGTTAAAATATAGGTCGTGTAGGTCAGAAGTTTAGGAAGTAGGCCTTCTGAAATATTTTTGTAACTGGAAGAATATATATATAAACACGTTATTTACTTACATTTTCTAGTCACGAGGGAAACGGGAGAAAGACCGTGAATCTTTCTGCACTTCATACTTATTGGAGCCAAACACAGCATGTATCTTTTCACTCATACTGATAGGAGATATAAAGCAATGACACACGCTACTATTTACTTACGTCAACTTAATGCAAACTCATAAATAACCCCAAAAAACTTCACAAACAAATACACTTGCTCTTAAGACAGAATCAGTAACTCTCATGTCACTCTGCCAGACAGAGCTCTTATCGCTCGATATCTCGCAGAGTGTCGCGTATTGTCTCTACTGTATTTGATATCTGGGAGTGATGGCGCGGCATTCTTTGAATTTTCATTTATAACTAAAATATGTTTTCATTCTCCGATCAATTTGTTGATAAAATACATACAGCCTATATGTATTTTGTTTAATTATGTGTCAACTTATACTATGCAGCTACAGCCTAACCAAAGTTTGTGGTATATGCTTTTAATGCAACTTAACTCAAATAATATTTCCAATAAAAGAGAAATTTCAGTGAACAAAAATAAAAGTGCAACCACAGTCACAACTGGAAAGAGTAGGAAAGCAGCAGAAAAACCTCATTCCAAAGAAGAAGCTGAAATGATTCAAGATGGGCAAAAAGTACTATATCTGGTGATTGCAACAAGTGTTGGGAGAACTAATATTTGACAAAAAAAAGAAGAATGATTGGATTAAGTGAACTGACTGTCCCAGCCGGGTCAGGGGTTTTTAATTTTAAATTATTAATATCCCTGGCCTGGGGACTGGGTGTTTGTGTCGTTCTTAACGTTCCTTTCCTCACTTCCGCAATTCCAATTACACGCAGGTTCATACCATATGTGCAAGTAGGGGCAAAAGATCTCTATAAGTCGACGCCCCGAACAAATAGCAAAAAGAAAAAAAAGGAGAGCACCGACGATAAATGAGAATTAATCCACACGATCCGTGGAAAATCTGACCTTCAACAAGTAAAATGCCAGATTTACTCTTAACTAAGGTTATCCACCAGTCAAATACCTTATCGGATATGGGAACACCCGCCGAATGGACCTTTAATCGAACCAAATTGACTATCAGTTATCGTTTGGATCAATAGGTGCCCGAATTTCAGGTTACTTTTTATTTTCTAGTTTTCGCTGTCCACTAATCTGTGATATTTCTTCTTTTCTCCGAAGAAAATTCTTCGATACTGTAATCAATAAAACTAACGCCATACAATGTAACTGCGTTTGAAACATTTAATAATTCCATTTTTCTTTCTTGATCAAGGAATTTATATAAATGATTTTTGTGCAGTTAAATGATTCAATAAAAGTTAGTAAGCACATATTTGCTCCTCATTTCAAGTATTTAGGCTCTCTTCTGAACCCCATCGTTTGGTTAAGATCGTGACGGAATTATTCCCGCTACGACCCCAAGATTTAAGAGTTCGATATTGCTCTACTGTAGCAGCTGTGGCCGACCAACGATGGAACGGCAAGTTCAAAGGTTCAGTAAGAGTGGCATTAAGACATTCACCACGACTACATAATCGTTATCACCTTACTTTTACCCAATTTAACAATATCTCAAAGAATATTAACACATTATTTAAACTTCGCATTTTATATTTTCTTGACATGATTTTTACAGCCCTGAAGAGTTTCACACGACGACCATAAATGGAATACCTTCGCTGATCATTATTAAAGATCAATTCGACACACGCACTGAACATTTATTAGGACAAACAAATTCTAACTACAACATTGATACAAATATATTTACAGACCTGCAATCGTAGTCATCATCCTGGATTCTGGCTGCTTTTTGCCAAATGACCTCGTACTTAGCCTTCCATGGCTACATTTGACATCAACTTCTTATATATATACAACTTAAGCTATGGCTTTTACACTTGGTGTCGATTAACACCGCAAATACCGCACTTTCTTGGCGTTTGACATGCGACGAGCCCGCCTCTCAAATGGCGACTGCTACAGTTTTCCCAGAACCCTGCTGTCGTTTACCCTACTGCTAGCCAGGTGTTCCAAACAGATAAGAAAATCAGACCTCGCGGCCAGCCTCCAGACTTCACTTTTGACAAATATTAAACGCACATGATTGTAATACAGAGAGAAACTCAGCTGCTTTTTTTTAACCAACTACCTAAACCTTCAAAGTTTTATCGGCGGCAGTTCAGGGAGATTTCTATCACCTTCTACTTTAACATTCTACTTGAACCATTGATACGAATATGTAACAAGTTACTTTGAGAACAAAACCCCACACTTTCTTGCAGAAGAATGACGTGGGCTTCGCCGTTCAGACAATCAGACAGAGTGTGTAAAATATGCGGAGGGAGGTTTCTTTTATACCCTCTGGGAGGGACGCTACCGTCTCCACGAGGCTTGGTTATGTAATCTGCTAATTCTACATCCACTGGACCAAATTTCTTGAAATTTGTTCCATAACTTCGGTCAGACTTACGATTCATTACAGTGTTAATTTCATATTTTTCATATTTTTCCCATACTCGTGGAAAGCTGCAAAATAATGTAGGTAGATCTACCTGTACATTAATTAACACTTACAGCACCAAATATCCGGAAGCCTCAGACGCCATCGATTTACAATAATGTTCTCTCTGCGAGCTGAACCTTGCCTGCTGCCAGCACCGCTCACTAAATGCTGTCCCAAATCTATACACATCCAAACCGGCTTCGGGTTCAGAAGCATTGTTAGACGTCCTAATGTGGACCGCCATTTTTCAGCTTTGAATGGTGTTTTTCCTTGGGTAGCTCATTTTAGTGGCCGTAAAAACAGACACCAACCCTCAAAAGTGTCACAACCTACCCACTGACTCTAAATTTCCAGTTAATGGAACGCTATGCGACTTAATCAGCGAAATCATAGACTGCGAAGGAAAAATTGCACGAAAGAAATAATGCATAATATCACTGAAAGAAAGTAGAGTGCAGGTTTCAGGATTAGCACTCCTATAGATACGGACAAATAAAGGCAGACATTAAGAATTTAGCTGATTAAATCAGAAATTAGGACAGTTAAGGAAGTTCACAATGACAGTAGGATAGGACAAATATGCAAATACCATGTACATGTATTGGAAAAATTGAATGTATCTCAGTCAATTCTGATCATATGAAAGACGGGTTTCTGCCCTGGAGTTTCGCGGCATTTTCGTCATCCATTGGCCTTGCCACGTGCCCCCGATCCGCGAGCAGGAGGCAAATTTTTCTCTAGGCTTAAATGCATTTACATTTACCCTGGGGATTCTATCTTCACATACGGTTTATGAACGATTCTTTATTCCTCGATTTACCATGTCGCCAAAATCTCTCGTTATGAAGGATTTCTTGAATTTGACAAATTGTTCATTACTCGAGGTCCACCGAAGTGTCCCGGCATTTCACGAGCTCGTGGCTCGCTCGTCACGGAGAGTTCGTTCCCACGAGACCGAGAGCCTCTTGAAATTTAAACATGGCTACTCTCAAAAAAGTTGATTGTAGCTGAAATAAATATTTCGAATTATTAATTATTTTTTTCTTCGTCGTAGAATTATGGGTTCAGTATAGCAATTCCCTGTAATATATTTTATCGGTCTCACTTCGTAACTTCCCTTCACAAAATGTACGTTGCCGAACACAACGGTTCCTTCCACTCCAGCTACAAATGAATAACCACGGATTACGATTACATGAATTCCATCTTTGCCGAACAGAATTTTGTGATAAATTAACGTCTAAACTTTGGCAAACCACAAATATAGAAAATAAACGTACGGAAATGATACTTTGCTTAGACATTATATTCGTTTCTCATCCATCAAATATACTACTCTACAACAGTCCACGCGCTAGTTTCACGACTTTCCCGACTATCCAAGAAACATAAAATGACCTTTTGTCATATTTCTCTGATATTTTCACGAAATAAAAGGGTGTACAAAATACGTCACAGATACACACACAAAAAGTGGTGACATCATGAAGTAAAAAAGCCCTTTATAAATGTCGTTATTCACACACCTGTAGTCGTACATCGTCTCCCATCATTATAGGTTCACCAGCCTCTCTCATTTTCGTTTAGCCATCTCGACAGATAGTGGCTTTAAGAAATATATTTTTCCTTTCTCTCTTTTATCATTCACCTGAAAAAATTACATAAAACAAAAAATGCCCTTCACACGTTCACTTCCTCGCGAACCGAACACGATCGTCAGGGCACCAATACGCACATGCAAACGAAGTTAAATATATAAGTTACTTCAATTGCAGGACTTCGGCATAATAATGACGTCTATTTCCTTGATATGAATTTACATTATGGTTCCACATGGGAATACCGTTAACTTGACTGACAATCTTTCTCCACTTTGAGATGATATTATACAGCTGCCCTTGGCCAAACTACCCTCACGTAGGGACTTAGACTACACAACCGATTTTTACTGTTCTTCTGAGTTGAGTGCGGTCGCTTCAAATTCTCTTAACACAATGCGGGATTGCAAAATGGCGCATCGTTCTTTTATAACATTTACTCCCACTCTCATGCCGTCTGTATTTACTGCCAAAATTTTACAGACACTTTTTCTATCCCATAAAAATGTACTGATGGCAGATCACAACGTAATACATAGTTGTTTAGTTTAGTAGCGGTGTCAATGATAAGCATTTAAGAATTTCTCTTAACCAACTGAATTTTTTAATTACCTAATAACATAGGCACTATATTTGGTCGATGTAACAGATTTCGAACGAACAGGCGCGTCTTTCGGCAAATTTCCTTCTGGAGATAGGCCTATTTAGTGGTCTAAAATCTTTACCATTAATGACCAAAGTGTTTCACTTACAATTTCCTAACATTTACTACGGTGATTTCGTTGCCAACTCTTCTTAACATGTACTTTTTACTAGAAAAAATAGTCCTGAAATAACTCTGCCCCTTCTACACATGTAGGTGGTGTAATTCCTTTAGCGAGAGAATGAGAATCACCACCTGTTTCTCCACGTACCGTCTCTGGTCAGAGATTTAAAAAATGTAGCTAGAGCTCATGACTTGTAATTTATATGGGACCTCATGTAATGATTTTAGGACTCTGGTTCCTTATGACACAAATGTCATGGGTTCAATATGTGGCTAGACGGCGTGACCAGTCTTAATGAAAATACAGTAATGGATAGGAATAACATTGTAACATACGAGGATTTTTTCTTCACCGACGATTTGAAGATTATACCGTCATTTATGTTCACCGAAATAGTCGTAATTTCGTCAGGCAGCGAGCAACTCAAGCACTGCTTGAAGTTAAAGCTTGGTTAGAAAATAACGAATTGTTTCTAAACTTTAACGAGACACTATTTGTTAATTTTTCATTAACATATACAAAGAATGATGTGACTGAATTGACTGTACACGACATCAATTGTACATTTATTTGAAACTGCTACAAAATTTATAAAGCGAGCAATTATTATTTGGGATAATTCATTGACGATACCATGACATGGAAAAGACACATTATCAATTTAAGCAAGAAACTCAGGAGTACTGTTCATATATTTCACAACTTAAAATAAATAACTAGTATGAAACTGTTAACAGAGGGTAATTACGTTTTCGTTCAGTCTGTTATTAGCTACGGAATACTAGCATGTGTATGGGCTTACAAAACGTGATCAATAAAATACAAGTTGGTCAAAACCCTTTATTTCGGATAATGTACCAGAAAGAAAGATTGTCCCAAAGTTCTGAGTTATATGCTGAAGAAAATATATTTAAATGTAAATTTAGAAATATACAAATATATCAACAAAACCAAAATATAACTGGAAATATTAACCATGAATATTCAACAACTAGCAAATGTACCCGTGCTTCGCTACGGTATTCTACATTGCATTCGAATATCGAAGTAAATACTGCACATGCAGTAAATAAGATTGTTTTAAAATTGCATGTCACTTAGCGTTATCCGAGAAAGAGCATGGGAAGGTCCCCATACGTTCTTTCCAATGCAAAGTGTTTGTTACGGATTTGTGATATAACGGCAGGCTCACTTGCCCACTACCATTCACAATCGAGTTGGGAAGTTTATATTATAGTTGCAGGCCCCATTGCCTACTGCGCGGACACAATCGATTTGGGGAGTTTTCGTTAAAATGGTAGCCCCCTTTCCTACTTCCAGACAGATTACAGTTGAGGAGTTTTTATTATAATGGCAGGCGATTACCCTACTATCAGTTGAAATTGAGTAGTGCAGTTATCATTATAATGTCAGGCCCATTTTCCTACTGCCATCTAGCTTACTGCCAATCACACCAAGTTGGTGATATTCCATTAAAAAAACAGGCCACTATGCCTAATGCCAGTCACATATTAGATGAGGACATTAGTTTATAATGGCGGGCACCCTTGCCTACTGCCAAACACAATCGGGTAGGGGAGTTTTAAACAAAACTGCATGCTCCCTTGCCTTCTGCAAGTCAAATCGAGAAGGGAACTATTCATTACAATTGTAGGCTTTCCTTACTAATGACAGTTACACAGGAGTTGGAGAAGGACACTGTTCCCACTGCCAGTCAAAGTCGGTGTGGGGAGTACTGATTACAATAGCAGACCCACCCTTTCTCGATCGCTACACATCGACATCAGTGAATATAGATCGACATACGAAAGTATATGCATGTTTACAATATTGCAGACCTTCATTTACAGAACTGCTGCTAAACGTACGTCATATCGACAAAGGATTATACCATAAGACGCCGGATTTAATGGCTGGTCCTATGATATCTCATCTATTCTTGGGTCAGATTGAGTTAGCAACGTTGAACAGAGTAAAGTGTTTGTAAGATTATCTCACATTGCATTACTTTCCGGATAATTATGTGGCAGCTACATACATAGCATTTGGCTCACATATGGCTACTGGGTGGGCCAATTTTCGGGAAGAGTTTGATGATTCTGTATTTCATATAAGTAATTGAAAGTATGAATTATGCTTGTGAAAAGTCCAAATTTACTTAACATCGATTAATAGAGAAAAATCAAACGTAAAAGAGATACAGATACGGCAAAAAGCCACAAGATCAAGGTTGTAGATCATTCCAAATTGAACGGAGATTGTGCAATGCGTTATGTGATAGGACTTTCCGAAGGTCTGCGCCATCATTAAAATTGCCCCCATATTTCGATATTCGTCGGGGATAAAAAGTGAAAAATTCAAAGATCTTGGAAGTTTTCCGTCCCTTACAGTCTAAAACATAATTATTTGAAATTTAAATTATATTTTTCTTCTGGCAGATTATGCCGCAATCTCGATTTTTGGCGAGGAGGGAAAAAATTAGGACTTTCAGGAAACTAAACCAAAAATTTTGCAGATGGTCATTATTACCCCTTAAACGGAAAGCTGTACGAAAATTTCGCCAAAATAGTCAATGTAGAGGCACACAGTTGTTACGATTTGATTTATATAAATAAGGAATCTACTCCATGTACAACACCTTTTGGGCTATGTCCGCTGGACGTAACCTGCAAAACTGACCATTCATGATATCTCCCTTATTAATCCTCGTATCGAAATGATGCACATGAGAGAAACGGTTTAGAAATTAATTTTCATCAAGGTAGGTAGATTTCCATTAAGTTTGGTTGTGTATATTTTGTGGGAGTGCAATCACTGTTTCAGTTTCGTATAAACCCCCAGTCAGTTCAGGGATTTAGAAACAAGATTTGCCCGAAAACCTATCAAGGACAGGTGGATTCTAAATATGAAGATTGCTGGAAATACATCCAGTCGTTTCTAGCACTCGCGTACATACGGCGTAATTAGGGAAGAAAATAATACAGTTAAGAAAGTTGAAATTAATAGAAAATGGATTATAACTGAGGACAGCCGGATAACGACAAATATGTAAATGCCAAGTGAATGTATTGGATAATCAAATGCCCCTCAATAAATTATGCAGGTGTGAGTTATGGTTATAATAAAGCGGTAACAGAGGAGAAATTTAGCTGCAGTGATTCTTCGGTAAACAAATAAGAAGATGACTAATGGTGTTATTACTTATTCTATTCGAGGGCGGTTATAACCTCCAAAGATATTCCGCCAATATCCCGCAGATAGGCCAATTGACGCCTCTCTTGCCTTCTACCCAAAGAACAACCACGAATTTAAAAGCATGATGAGGGAAATGGCAATACGTTAGTAGTATAATTGGACAGTTCTGCGGCACCTCCGCCGCCGCACGCCTCCGCCCGCCTCCTCCTCCGCCGCCGCCTCCGCCGCCGCCGCCCGCGGGAAATTTGAATTTTGGCGGGAAATTTGAATTTTGGCGCGAGATTTGAATTTGTAAACAAAGCCACGTGCTTTTTGACAGCTGTCATCGACAACAACGCATCGCTAACCTCACTGCTGCCATCTTGACGGGCCTAAACCTCACTAGTACCAACTTAACCTAACTAGCGTGAGGTAAACAAAGCCACGTGTTTTTTGACAGCCACGTGCTTTTTGACAGACAACAACGCATCGCTAACCTCAGTACTGCCATCTTGACGGGCCTAAACCTCAGTAGTGCCAACTTAACCTCACTAGCATGAGGTAAACAAAGCCACGTGCTTTTGGACAGCCACGTGCTTTTTGACAGATTTGCAAACAAAGCCACGTGCTTTTTGACAGCTGTCATCGACAACAACGCATCGCTAACCTCAGTACTGCCATCTTGACGGGCCTAAACCTTAGTGGTACCAACTTAACCTAACTAGCATGAGATAAACAAAGCCACGTGCTTTTTGACAGCCACGTGCTTTTTTGACAGCTGTCATCCGCCATCTTTAAACTACAGAGCACCGTGCTGCCCTCTTTCGTCACCTGTCATCGGCAGTGCTGCCATCTTGACGGGCCTAAACCTTAGTGCCACCAACTTAACCTCACTAGCTCGAGATAAACAAATCCACGTGCTTTTTGACAGCCACGTGCTTTTTTGATAGCTGTCATCCGCCATCTTTGAGCACAGTGCTACCCTCTTTAGCTACTTACCTTTGAAATGTGGTGGCGGATAATTTGAAAAATGCTTTTCGACAAGCAGCCATCTTTAATCCAGAGAGAGAACCGTGCTGCCCTCTATGTGGTGGCGGCAAATTGAAAAATTCCACGTGCTCTTGTTTGAAAACAAACTCACGTGCTTTTTTGACAGCTGTCATCTGCCATCTTTAATCTATAGAGCACAGTGCTGCCCTCTTTAGTTTGAAATGTGGTGGTGGTAAATTCCACGTGCTCTTGTTTGGAAACAAAGCCATGTGCTTTTTTGACAGCTGTCATCCGCCATCTTTAATCTATAGAGCACAGTGGTGCCCTCTTTAGCTACTTACCTTTGAAATGTGGTGGCGGATAATTTGAAAAATGCTTTTTGATAGCAGCCATCTTTGAGCACCGTGCTGCCCTCTTTGTGGTGGCAGGCAATTCCACGTGACAGCAGCCATCTTTAATCATGAGAGCACCGTGCTGCTCTCTATGTGGTGGCGGCAATTTGAAAAATTCTACATGCTCTTGTTCGGAAACAAACTCACGTGCTTTTTTCTGACAGCTATCATCCGCCATCTTGCATCACAAACCTCAGTGCTGCGCTCTTTAGCTAGATACCTTTGAAATGTGGTGGCGGCAATTTGAAAAAATCTATGTGCTCTTGTTTAGTAAACAAAGCCACGTGCTTTTTATGACAGCTGTCATCCACCATCTTTAATCAATAGAGCACTGTGCTGCTATCATGCGGGCAATTTCATCACCTGTCATCCACCATCTTTAATCTACAGAGCACCGTGCTGTCCTCTATGTAGTAGCGGGCAATTTGAAAAGTTCTGTTAGCCGTCATCCGCCATCTTTAATCAAGAGAGCACCGTGCTGCCATCTATGTGGTGGCGGCAAATTCCATGTGCTCTTGTTTAGTAAACAAACTCACGCGCTTTTTTGTCAGCTGTCATCCGCCATCTTACATCGCAAACCTCAGTGCTACACTCTTTAGTTGAAATATGGTGGCGGATAATTTAAAAAGAAAAATTCTACAGCAGCCATCTCTCGGCGCTAATTGCACAAGATGGTGGCTATACATGACTCCTTAAAGGTGCTTATGCAAGATGGCCGCTATACATAGACTCCCTTGGGATGCTTGCGCAAGATGGCGGTTATACATGGCTCCTTATGAGATGCCCTAGGGATGCTTGCGCAAGATGGCGGTTGCTCTTATGAGGCGGCTTAAGGGTCCTTGCACAAGATGACTAGAGACGCCCTAAGGATGCTTGCGCAAAATGGCGGACGCAAGATGGCGGCTATACACGACTCCTTATGAGACGCCTTAAGGGTGCTTGCGCAAGATGGCTGCTGCTCTTAGCTTAGAGGCTAACGTGTCATGCTAGTTCGATTCATTAAATTTGGGGCTTAAATGCAAAATGTTAAATATCTCGAAAACGGTGCATCGTAGAGCAAAACGGACAAAATTTTTCCGCCCAATACCTCGGTTCGCAGTACGAGGAACATGATAGCATAAGTCTAATGATGAGATCGACGGTTCGGTTCCTACTTAGGTCCTATGGCATTCACTCTGTTTTAGCTTGTATTGAAGCAAGTCTTCGTAACATGATCAGGTCTAGCTATGGTAGAGAGTATAACGTGCCGTGCAGGTTCGATTCATTAAATTTAGGGCTTAAATGCAAAATGTTCAATATCTCGAAAACGGATAAAAATTTTCTACCTGATACCTAGGTTTGCAGTATCAGGGGCATAAGAAAAACATAGTCTAATGATGAGATCGACGGTTCGATCCCTACTTAGGCCCTTTGGCATTGGCAGCTATCTAATTCTACAAGATGGCGGCTGTACATAGCTTCTTATGAGACAGCTTAAGAGCGCTTGCATAAGATGGCTGCTGCTCTTATGAGACTCCCTAGGGGTGCTTGCGCAAGGTAGCAGTGACAAGACGGTGACTATACACAGCTGCTTATGATATGGCCTAGAGGTGCTCACACAAGATGGTGGCTGCTCTGATGAAGAAAGTTAGCTTTGCATCGTGCAGGTATCTTTACAGCACTAAACCTCATACCTTTGAAATGTTGTGGCAGGTAATTTGAAAAATTCGACGTGCTTTTTCATAAGCTGTTAAGGCCTCCTCTTATGTCAAGGCATAGCTCTATCGAACGAGTTTAAACCTGCATCGGGATAGCTAGAGTAAGCGCGTGCTGCAGTGATGACGTCATTATGCATGTTTAGACTTGCAAATCACAGAAGAAACGTAACAAGGCTGGAATCGAAAACTGCACTCTATGCTGTTAACTTTATCATGTGATCGAAACATTGATTGAAGTATTTAGAACACGCAATAAGTAGAACCAAACACTGTACTCGATACAACATGTGTTTAGAACATGTCAGGGGATATCTTTGTTCTAAGAAGATTAGTTTACCGCACATTCCTTAGCTAAAGGGCTAATGGGCTAAAGGGCTAATGGGCTAAAGGGCTAAAGGGATAAAGGGCTAATGGGCTAAAGGGCTAAAGGGCTAAAGGTGCAACAACCTCATCGATCGCTATCAGCAAGAACGCTTGTACTTTGTTAAGTGTAGAAAATTAATCTTTATTGGTAAATGGTTTTATGTTCAGAACAAGGAATGGAACCTAGGGGTTACGTCTTACCTAATAAAATCCCCGAGGTGCGATGAGTTACGTTTTTCGAACTAGTGTTTGGAACACTGAACTTTTCAAGATGGCAAGAGTGAGGTTAGCAATGTTCTGTTGTTGGATTTTAAATTCCGCGCTACAACATGCATAAGGTGGCAGCCCTTGAGGTTTACCGCCGTAAAGATGGCAAGAGTGAGGTTAGCAATGTTCCGTTGTTGGATTTTAAATTCCGCGCTACAACATGCATAAGGTGGCAGCCCTTGAGGTTTACCGCCGTAAAGATGGCAAGAGTGAGGTTAGCAATGTTCCGTTGTTGGATTTTAAATTCCGCGCTATAACATGCATAAGGTGGCAGCCTTGAGGTTTACCGCCGTCAAGATGGCAGCAGTGAGGTTAGCGACGCTCTATTGTCCTTCAAAGTGAGGTTAGGGTTCGTCAAGAAGACAGCTGTCAAAAAAGCACATGGCTATGTCTACCAAACAAGAGCACGTGGCTGTGACGTCACGGTCACGTAATCAATCCTTAGCTCGACGTCGTTAAGAGCAGTATTAGGATTAGCTATTCTTAAAAGTCTTGGGAACAGAGCAGCAGTATGAATTGCTATGTTTCAAAGCGTGTACACATCACCTATCGAATTTGCATGCATCGACTCTCGTACTAAACTTCTTCCGCTAGATTGTGCTGCTATCTTAGCATGACCTTAAAGTACAAAGAATAGCCATGTTTCAAAGCGTGTACACATTACCTATCGAATTTGCATGCAACAAATATCGTACTAAACTTCTTCCGCTAGGTTGTGCTGCTATCTTAGCATAACTAAGACGCATGAACTTAAAGTACAAAGAATAGCTATGTCTCAAAGCGTGTACACATTATTATTGATTTTGCATTCATCGAATCTAATACTAAATTTATTCCGCTAGATTGTGCTGCTATCTTAGCATAACCTATACGCATGACCTTAAGGTACAAAGAATAGCCATGTTTCAAAGCGTGTACACATTACCTATCGACTTTGCATGTAAAAAACATCGTACTAAACTTCTTCCGCTAGGTTGTGCTGCTATCTTACCATAACTCATACACATGAACTTAAAGTACAAAGAATAGCCATGTTTTAAAGCGTGTACACATTACTTATTGATTTTACATTCATCGAATCTCGTACTGAACTTCTTCCGCTAGATTGTGCTGGTATCTTAGCATAACCTATACGCATGACCTTAAGGTACAAAGAATAGCCATGTTTCAAAGCGTGTACACATTACCTATCGATTTTGCATGCATTGACTCTCGTACTAAACTCCTTCTGCTAGATCGTGCTGCTATCTTAGTATAACCAATACGCATGACCTTAAAGTACAAAGAATAGCCATGTTTCAAAGTGTGTACACATCACCTATCGATTTTGCATGCAACAAATATTGTACTAAACTTCTTCCGCTAGGTCGTGCTGCTATCTTAGCATAACTTATACACATGAACTTAAAGTACAAAGAATAGCCATGTTTCAAAGCGTGTACACATTACTTATTGATTTTGCATGCATCAAATCTCGTACTAAATTTATTCCGCTAGATTGTGCTGCTATCTTAGCATAACCTATACCAATGAACTTAAAGTACAATGATTAGTCATGTTTCAAAGCGTGTACACATCAACTATCGAATTTGCATGTATCGACTCTCGTACTAAACTTCTGCAGGTAGATTGTGCTGCTATCTTAGCATAACTAAGACGCATGAACTTAAAGTACAAAGAATAGCTATGTCTCAAAGCATGTACACACTACCTATCGATTTTGCAAGCATCGACTCTCGTACTAAACTTCTTCCACTAGATTGTGCTGGTATCTTAGCATAACCTATACGCATGGCCTTAAGGTACAAAGAATAGCCATGTTTCAAAGCTTGTACACATTACCTATCGATTTTGCATGCATTGACTCTCGTACTAAACTTCTTCCGCTAGATTGTGCTGGCATCTTAGCATAACTGATATACATGAACTTAAAAGTACAAAGAATAGCCATGTTTCAAAGCATGTACACATTACCTATGGATTTTGCATGCATTGACTCTCGTACTAATCTCCTCCCGCAAGATTGTGCTGCTATCTTAGCATAACCTATACGCATGACTTTAAGGTACAAAGAATAGCCATGTTTCAAAGTGTGCACACATTACCTATCGATTTGCATGCAACAAATATCGTACAAAACTTATTCCGCTAGGTTGTGCTGCTATCTTAGCATAACTCATACACATGAACTTAAAGTACAAAGAATAGCTATGTTTCAAAGTGTGTACACATCACCTATCGATTTTGCATGCATCGAATCTCGTACTAAACTTCTTCCGCTAGATTGTGCTGGTATCTTAGCATAACTTATACCCATGAACTTAAAGTACAAAGAATAGCCATGCTTCAAAGCGTGTACACGTCACCTATCGATTTTGCATGCATCAAATATCGTACTAAACTTCTTGCGCTAGATTGTGCTGCTATCTTAGCATAACCTGTACGCATGAACTTAAAGTACGAAGAATAGCCTCGTTTCAAAGCGTTTACACATTACCTAATGATTTTGCACGAAACGACTATCATGCTAAACTTTTTCCACTAGATTGTGCTAAAATCATGTAAGTGTGCTGCTATCTTAGCATAACCTATCGATTTTACATGCATTGACTATCGTACTAGACTTCTTCCGCTAGAGCATGTAGCAATCGCTTTTGTGTATCCCTAACCCATGTGCACGAACTTAAAGCATAAAGATGAGCTATGTTCTAAAGCGTGTACACATCACCTATCGATAATGTATGTATCGAATATCGTACTAAACTTCTCCTGCTAGAGCGTACGAGTATCGCTTGTGCGCGCACGAACTTAAAGCATAAAGAATAGCAATGTATAAAAATCTTGTAAACAAAGCAGCAGCATTACGTATAGTCAAGATTAAATGCGTGCACACATCATGTATCCATGATGCACACAGTACTAAACTTATTCCATTAGAATGTACAAAGTTCGCATGTGTTTGTACTGCTATCTTAGCATAGCCTATGTGCATGAACTTAAAGCATAAAGAATAGTTATGTGTAAAAAATCTTGTGAACATAGCAGAGTGTTAACTACGTAGGTGTAGACATTGAACTTTACATGCTGAGGCAGCATACTACGTGAGCATGACGTCACGACCACGTGCTCTTGTTTGGTAAACATAGCCACGTGCTTTTTTGACAGCTGTCTTCTTGACGAACCCTAACCTCACTTTGAAGGACAATAGAGCGTCGCTAACCTCACTGCTGCCATCTTGACGGCGGTAAACCTCAAGGCTGCCACCTTATGCATGTTATAGCGCGGAATTTAAAATCCAACAACGGAACATTGCTAACCTCACTCTTGCCATCTTTACGGCGGTAAACCTCAAGGGCTGCCACCTTATGCATGTTGTAGCGCGGAATTTAAAATCCAACAACAGAACATTGCTAACCTCACTCTTGCCATCTTGAAAAGTTCAGTGTTCCAAACACTAGTTCGAAAAACGTAACTCATCGCACCTCGGGGATTTTATTAGGTAAGACGTAACCCCTAGGTTCCATTCCTTGTTCTGAACATAAAACCATTTACCAATAAAGATTAATTTTCTACACTTAACAAAGTACAAGCGTTCTTGCTGATAGCGATCGATGAGGTTGTTGCACCTTTAGCCCTTTAGCCCTTTAGCCCATTAGCCCTTTATCCCTTTAGCCCTTTAGCCCATTAGCCCTTTAGCCCATTAGCCCTTTAGCTAAGGAATGTGCGGTAAACTAATCTTCTTAGAACAAAGATATCCCCTGACATGTTCTAAACACATGTTGTATCGAGTACAGTGTTTGGTTCTACTTATTGCGTGTTCTAAATACTTCAATCAATGTTTCGATCACATGATAAAGTTAACAGCATAGAGTGCAGTTTTCGATTCCAGCCTTGTTACGTTTCTTCTGTGATTTGCAAGTCTAAACATGCATAATGACGTCATCACTGCAGCACGCGCTTACTCTAGCTATCCCGATGCAGGTTTAAACTCGTTCGATAGAGCTATGCCTTGACATAAGAGGAGGCCTTAACAGCTTATGAAAAAGCACGTCGAATTTTTCAAATTACCTGCCACAACATTTCAAAGGTATGAGGTTTAGTGCTGTAAAGATACCTGCACGATGCAAAGCTAACTTTCTTCATCAGAGCAGCCACCATCTTGTGTGAGCACCTCTAGGCCGTATCATAAGCAGCTGTGTATAGTCACCGTCTTGTCACTGCTACCTTGCGCAAGCACCCCTAGGGAGTCTCATAAGAGCAGCAGCCATCTTATGCAAGCGCTCTTAAGCTGTCTCATAAGAAGCTATGTACAGCCGCCATCTTGTAGAATTAGATAGCTGCCAATGCCAAAGGGCCTAAGTAGGGATCGAACCGTCGATCTCATCATTAGACTATGTTTTTCTTATGCCCCTGATACTGCAAACCTAGGTATCAGGTAGAAAATTTTTATCCGTTTTCGAGATATTGAACATTTTGCATTTAAGCCCTAAATTTAATGAATCGAACCTGCACGGCACGTTATACTCTCTACCATAGCTAGACCTGATCATGTTACGAAGACTTGCTTCAATACAAGCTAAAACAGAGTGAATGCCATAGGACCTAAGTAGGAACCGAACCGTCGATCTCATCATTAGACTTATGCTATCATGTTCCTCGTACTGCGAACCGAGGTATTGGGCGGAAAAATTTTGTCCGTTTTGCTCTACGATGCACCGTTTTCGAGATATTTAACATTTTGCATTTAAGCCCCAAATTTAATGAATCGAACTAGCATGACACGTTAGCCTCTAAGCTAAGAGCAGCAGCCATCTTGCGCAAGCACCCTTAAGGCGTCTCATAAGGAGTCGTGTATAGCCGCCATCTTGCGTCCGCCATTTTGCGCAAGCATCCTTAGGGCGTCTCTAGTCATCTTGTGCAAGGACCCTTAAGCCGCCTCATAAGAGCAACCGCCATCTTGCGCAAGCATCCCTAGGGCATCTCATAAGGAGCCATGTATAACCGCCATCTTGCGCAAGCATCCCAAGGGAGTCTATGTATAGCGGCCATCTTGCATAAGCACCTTTAAGGAGTCATGTATAGCCACCATCTTGTGCAATTAGCGCCGAGAGATGGCTGCTGTAGAATTTTTCTTTTTAAATTATCCGCCACCATATTTCAACTAAAGAGTGTAGCACTGAGGTTTGCGATGTAAGATGGCGGATGACAGCTGACAAAAAAGCGCGTGAGTTTGTTTACTAAACAAGAGCACATGGAATTTGCCGCCACCACATAGATGGCAGCACGGTGCTCTCTTGATTAAAGATGGCGGATGACGGCTAACAGAACTTTTCAAATTGCCCGCTACTACATAGAGGACAGCATGGTGCTCTGTAGATTAAAGATGGTGGATGACAGGTGATGAAATTGCCCGCATGATAGCAGCACAGTGCTCTATTGATTAAAGATGGTGGATGACAGCTGTCATAAAAAGCACGTGGCTTTGTTTACTAAACAAGAGCACATAGATTTTTTTCAAATTTCCGCCACCACATTTCAAAGGTATCTAGCTAAAGAGCGCAGCACTGAGGTTTGTGATGCAAGATGGCGGATGATAGCTGTCAGAAAAAAGCACGTGAGTTTGTTTCCGAACAAGAGCATGTAGAATTTTTCAAATTGCCGCCACCACATAGAGAGCAGCACGGTGCTCTCATGATTAAAGATGGCTGCTGTCACGTGGAATTGCCTGCCACCACAAAGAGGGCAGCACGGTGCTCAAAGATGGCTGCTATCAAAAAGCATTTTTCAAATTATCCGCCACCACATTTCAAAGGTAAGTAGCTAAAGAGGGCACCACTGTGCTCTATAGATTAAAGATGGTGGATGACAGCTGTCAAAAAAGCACGTGGATATGTTTATCTCACGCTAGTGAGGTTAAGTTGGTAGCACTAAGGTTTAGGCTCGTTAAGATGGCAGTACTGCGGATGACAGCTGTGACGAATTTACATCTACTACGATAAAGAGGGCAGCACTGTGCTCTATAGATTAAAGATGGCGGATGACAGCTGTCAAAAAAGCACATGGCTTTGTTTCCAAACAAGAGCACGTGGAATTTACCACCACCACATTTCAAACTAAAGAGGGCAGCACTGTGCTCTATAGATTAAAGATGGCAGATGACAGCTGTCAAAAAAGCACGTGAGTTTGTTTTCAAACAAGAGCACGTGGAATTTTTCAATTTGCCGCCACCACATAGAGGGCAGCACGGTTCTCTCTCTGGATTAAAGATGGCTGCTTGTCGAAAAGCATTTTTCAAATTATCCGCCACCACATTTCAAAGGTAAGTAGCTAAAGAGGGCAGCACTGTGCTCAAAGATGGCGGATGACAGCTATCAAAAAAGCACGTGGCTGTCAAAAAGCACGTGGATTTGTTTATCTCGAGCTAGTGAGGTTAAGTTGGTGGCACTAAGGTTTAGGCCCGTCAAGATGGCAGCACTGCCGATGACAGGTGACGAAAGAGGGCAGCACGGTGCTCTGTAGTTTAAAGATGGCGGATGACAGCTGTCAAAAAAGCACGTGGCTGTCAAAAAGCACGTGGCTTTGTTTATCTCATGCTAGTTAGGTTAAGTTGGTACCACTAAGGTTTAGGCCCGTCAAGATGGCAGTACTGAGGTTAGCGATGCGTTGTTGTCGATGACAGCTGTCAAAAAGCACGTGGCTTTGTTTACAAATCTGTCAAAAAGCACGTGGCTGTTAAAAAACACGTGGCTTTGTTTACCTCATGCTAGTTAGGTTAAGTTGGTACCACTAAGGTTTAGGCCCGTCAAGATGGCAGTACTGAGGTTAGCGATGCGTTGTTGTCTGTCAAAAGCACGTGGCTTTGTTTACAAATCTGTCAAAAAGCACGTGGCTGTCAAAAAGCACGTGGCTTTGTTTACCTCATGCTAGTGAGGTTAAGTTGGTACTACTGAGGTTTAGGCCCGTCAAGATGGCAGTACTGAGGTTAGCGATGCGTTGTTGTCTGTCAAAAAGCACGTGGCTGTCAAAAAACACGTGGCTTTGTTTACCTCACGCTAGTTAGGTAAGTTGGTACTAGTGAGGTTTAGGCCCGTCAAGATGGCAGCAGTGAGGTTAGCGATGCGTTGTTGTCGATGACAGCTGTCAAAAAGCACGTGGCTTTGTTTACAAATTCAAATCTCGCGCCAAAATTCAAATTTCCCGCCAAAATTCAAATTTCCCGCGGGCGGCGGCGGCGGAGGCGGAGGCGGCGGCGGAGGAGGAGGCGGGCGGAGGCGTGCGGCGGCGGAGGTGCCGCAGAACTGTCCAATTATACTACTTACGTTACTTCCCTGCTGGCATACAGTCAGAAACGTTGCCATGGTAACCTATAGGTTCGTTGTCGGTCTGTCGGTCACTCAATGCAGAGCATGGTATTGGCAGAACATAGTAAATTTCTCCGTCATGTGAAGAGTAAGGTAAATTATGAACATAACAAAATTTGTTCATAATGAAGAGACGTTTCACGTACGGTAAACGGAGTTTATGGAAAATCAATAGTATAAGAGAAAATGGAGGAAAACCATTCGGGTTTTCCTATAAACCCCCGCCTATTCAAAGATTTTAAAATGATATGCATATTTAAACCTTCCCCGGGATGAATATACTATAAATATGAAGTTTGGTTGAAATCAATCCTGCCGTTTCGACGTGATGGTGGAACAGACAAACAAACAGACAGACATACAGACACGAAAAGTGAAAACCACCGATTCGGTCTTGAGTCGACCTAAAAGGGATAGATATATGAAAAATTGGCAAAAAAAAGAAATTACAGACAGCGGACCCCCTAGAACTTTATTTATATAGATTGTATATTATACAAGCCAGGACTTAGTATAACAAAACGTAATTTCTTGTACGTCATTCCAAAATTATTTAACTGTCTTACCGATTCCTTAAAAACCTTTTTAAGGCCAGAGATTCAGTCTGAAACGTCTTAAATCCTTAGCCGTGTATAATAAAACTGCCATTGAAGAAATGAGAAAATTAAAATATCCAAGTCATAATGTTCAGTTTCTATTCAATGCTCCGCTATATGCTGTTTATCACGCCCATCATACCTATACTCCTATTTCAGGCATCATTGTTAAATATGCCTGTTTCTTTATAATTAAAATTCTTAATTACCACATGAAGAAATAATTCATACATATCCGGGACGTGACGACGCCATATTGAACTTTTGTACATTTATGTTAAGAAAGAATTATGAACATGTGATTATAATGACTTTTTAATTTCAGTGTCGTATCTACTTCATTTTAATATAATATAAATAGGCCTAGTATAAGTATACTGCCAGTCTTTACTTCGGCAAAATTGCAGATCTTCAGAAAGTGTCTTCCTTTGCACCTAAACGTTCCATTTTTTCAACAGCATACTGAATATATTTCTGCCCATTTCATTTCATCATCCATCAAGTCCTTAAGATTCATCTTGAGTTTTCATTTATATAAGTTAAACCCACTGTTTCGTCGTTCCTTTCTCCTCTCCATCCAAGATTATAGCTATCCTTGCCAGCTTGTCATGGAACACTCAAGTACCCAGTTTTTCTTCGTGGAACTGAAGTATCAAAACAGACGTGAAAATTTCATCTCGGAAAGGACGGATGCGGAAACGGAAAGCACCGTCACATGTGGTATTACTGATATACCGAGTCATCTCTGTTGAGGTAGGTTTGATTCTTTGGTGTATAATAAATTAGTAATAATAATAATAATAATAATAATAATAATATGTTCAATGTGTGTAAGAGATAGTTAAGAGTTTAATTTATTTTATGTATGATTCATATTCAAATGATTTTAGCTCCTTTCATTAGTAAAATTACCAGCGTTTCGCCCCAGTGTAGCAATGGGCTCATCCTAAATATTTTTAACATTATTTACAATCGATGAAGTTAAAAATTATGTTTATCTTCTGGGAACTTCATTTTTATATGATTAATGATATTAGAATTGCTATGTATAAAAGAAGAAGAGTCCTGTTTTATGTAAACAATATAAACAATGTAATGAGAGAATAAATACTACTACTACTACTACTACTCGAAAAACTGTGCTGACGTGACTGTGGCTGCAAAAGTAATAAGCTCAAAGTGTATCCCATCTTTAGAATTGGATGATTCGATTTTGTTGCTAATACGGGGTGCTAGTGGGTCGTGATATTATTTCGATCCCTACCATCGAGGAGACATTAGCGGGTCATTTTTCTTCAAGAGAATGGTGGTCTTGTGTACGCTGTTGTTATAGACTGCTTGCCCTCTTTCTTGCGTTGCGACAATCACTGTTGGGCCGTGGCCTACTATGCTTGTTATCTGGAAACCCTGAGTAAGTTATTAAACACGGTATTTTAAGAGGAGGAAAAAATGGCTAGTGTAATTCCCAGTTACCATTTACCTATATTCATACTTATATTTTAGGTTTAGATGAGGTGAGGTCTGTCATCGTAATTGAATTCCTAAAACATCGGACAACCTAGGATTCTCATAAGCTTATTTGCGACGGATTTATTTTATTATATTCATTCTTAGTCCGTCTCTGTGATGTAGCGGTTAGTGTGATTAGCTGCCACTCACGCAGAACCGGGTTCGATTCCTGGATCTGTCATGAAATTTGAAACGCAGTACGAGGACTGGAACGGGGCCCACTCAGCCTCGGGAGATCAAGTGAGTAGAGGGGATTCAATTCCCACCTCAGCCATCCTCGAAGTGGTTTTCCGTGGTTTCCCCACCTTTCCTTCATGCGAATGCTGGGATGGTACCTAACTTCAACCCACGGCCGCTTCCTTCCCTCTTGCTTGTCTATCCCTTCTACTCTTCCCATCCCCCCCCCCCCCACAAGATCCCTGTTCAGCATAGTAGGTGAGGCCACCTGGGTGAGATACTCGCCCTCCTTCCGAGTTGTATCCCGCAGATCCAAACTCTCACGCTCCAGGACACTGTCCTTGAGGTGGTAGAGGTGCAATACCACTCTGAGTCCGAGGGAAAACAAACCCTGGAGGGTAAACGGATTAAGAAAGAAAGAAATATATTTATTCTTATTGGAAATCTTATCTTTCTGCCGCCCAACATATATTTTAGGCTATATATGGAACTGTTGCAGTACTACAATCATAAAAAACTAGTAGCCTACTCATATTTTGATGTCATTTTAATATTTCTCAGAATTATATAGATTAAACCATACCTCAAACCACATTGCTCAACAGCCCCGAAGGGCCATGGTCTACCAAGCGACCATTGATCAGCCGGAAGGCCTGCAGATCACGAGGTGTCATGTGGTCAGCACGACGAATCCAATCGGCCGTCATTCTTGGCTTTCTGTACCGGGGTCGCTATCTCACCGACAGATAGCTCCTCAACTCTAATAACGACGGCTGAGTAGACCTCGAACCAGTCGTCAGATCTAGGTAAAAATCCCTGGACTCATCGGGCATCGAACCAGGTGCCTCCCGTTAATAGGCAGGCACGCTACCCTTACACCGCGGGACCGGCTTTCATACATTATGATGTACTTAATTTCCATGCAGAAGTGACTTCAAATTGAGAGCCAAGTACACTTTAAAAACTATAGTCAGGTACACTTATATAATGTTAGATACAATCGAAAACTTAATACGGAAGAATAGCATTTCTATTACATATTCAACAATAAATTGATATTTTCAGAGCAATTTCCAGTAGTCGAGTACTTCTATTACGTTGTTTCAAAGTAAAAATTAAATACCATACTTAATTTATATGCCCTCGCTGGCGAAATGTAGTGTTTACAGTGCGCTATGTCTTCTGATATGGGCTAGAGCAATTTGTTACTTTCATTGACTTGTCTCATTCTCATCCTTGGCTTTGACAATATGAAAGTGACGGAGTATGAGCGATGCTAGTAATACCATTCCTTATGCAGCCAGTCCCTATTATGATTGGTGTGAAAATATCGCCCCGTAGGGTAGGTTGATGCTTGCATTTCAGTGGGCTTGGCAGACTGATATGCAATAGCAACTTCTGGCTCAGTGAGCAAATAAACGGGGAAACTACCACACTCCTCATTTCCCAAGTATGTCTCTTCAGTGACGCCTAGGCTGTCTATAACAGCCTTTGGTGGAGCTGTGGAGGATCAGACCAGCCTTCGGGATGAATACCCAACGAACATACATACATTTAATTTATTTCCATATAAATAAAGATATATGAGGTCGGCTGTCTGTAATTTCGTTTATTTTGCATTTTTTTTTTTAAGATTTTCAACCGTCTTAGTATGTATCAGCGGTTTTTACCTTTCGTGTCTGTCTGTCTGTCTGTCTGTCTGTCTGTCTGTCTGTCTGTCTGTCTGTCTGCCTGTCTGTCTGTCTGTCTGTCTGTCTGTCTGTCTGTCTGTCTGTCTGTCTGTCTGTCTGTCTGTCTGTCTGTCTGTCTGTCTGTCTGTCCGTCCGTCCATCCGTCCGTATATTCTACCATCGTGGTGAAACGCCTAGATAGATCTTGACCAAACTTCACATTTAGAGTAAACTCATCCCGAAGCAGGTTCATACATGCATATGATTCAAAAATCACTGGATAGTGTGTGGGTTTATAAGAACACAAGAACAGATTTTTTTTTCAATTTTCTCTTACACTTGGTTCATGTTTGTGGGTTACTGTAGTCACGTCCTTGTTCGTGAACCATGGGCAACGGCTGAGTGGTCTAGTAAGTGGTCATGAGAGTCAGGATACCAGTTTCTATGGAATGGGAGTGAGCATCTCGGACATATTCTGAGTCGTGGCCCTCCTTGTGCTCAGGCGGCTACGACTATACAATTCACCGGTGGTCCATAACCCGTTAGAGGAGAGATCCTCACTTGGACTACGTGCAAGTAGGGTAGCATCCTACTTCATGAATTTACCGAGCTCAGAACATTTTAAGCAAGCCTCGGACCTATGGGAGTAATGGAGTCCCACTACCATTTCACAGGTGAGGGACTCCTTGGAAACAACTTGGCGAACGAAATGGAATTCGATGGGGAGCTATTCAACATTAATGGGGCTTATGGAAGAAAGAAGGTAAAAATGGCTGAGTCAGAAAAGATGATGCATCTGGATGTGCTATGAGTAAGTGATATTCGGGTAAGGGGAGATAATGAGGAAGAGATAGGAGATTATAAAGTGTACTTGACGGGTGTTAAAAAGGGAAGGGCAGAGTCTGGGGTAGGGCTCTTTATCAGGAATACCATTGCACGCAACATAGTTTCTGTTAGGCACGTAAATGAGCGAATGATGTGGGTAGATTTGTCAGTGGGAGGTATTAGGACAAGAATTGTGTCCGTCTATTCACCATGTGAGGGTGCAGATGAGGATGAAGTTGACAAGTTTTATGAAGCATTGAGTGACATCGTGGTCAGGGTCAACAGCAAGGATAGAATAGTGCTAATGGGGGATTTCAATGCGAGAGTTGGGCATAGAACTGAAGGATACGAAAGGGTGATTGGTAAATGTGGGGAAGATATGGAAGCTAATGGGAATGGGAAGCGTTTGCTGGACTTCTGTGCTAGTATGGGTTTAGCTGTTACGAATACATTCTTCAAGCATAAGGCTATTCACCGCTACACATGGGAGGCTAGGGGTACCAGATCCATAATAGACTATATCTAAACAGACTTTGAATTCAGGAAATCTGTTAGGAATGTACGAGTTTTTCGCGGATTTTTCGATGACAGAGCCCACTCTCTGATCTGTAGTGAACTAACTACCTCTAGGCCTAGGATAGAGAAAGTGAAATTTGTCTGCAAACGAATAAGGATAGAAAAACTCCAGGACAAGGGAATTAGACAGAAGTACATGGATATGATTAGTGAGAAGTTTCGAACAGTAGACAGTAAGCAGGTTCGGGATATAGAAAGTGAATGGGTGGCATACAGGGATGCTGTAGTAGAAACAGCAAGGGAATGCCTAGGAACAACTGTGTGTAAAGATGGGAAAAGGCGAACATCTTGGTGGAATGATGAAGTGAGAGCAGCCTGTAAACGTAAAAAGAAGGCTTATCAGAAATGGCTCCAAACAAGGGCCGAAGCAGACAGGGATTTGTACGTAGATGAAAGAAACAGAGCGAAACAAATAGTTGTTCAATCCAAGAAGAAGTCGTGGGAAGATTTTGGTAATAACCTGGAAAGGCTATTCAAGCAGCAGGGAAACCTTTCTGGACAGTAATAAAGAATCTTAGGAAGGGAGGGAAAAAGGATATGAACAGTGTTTTGAGTAATTCAGGTGAACTCATAATAGATCCCAGGGAATCACTGGAGAGGTGGAGGGAATATTTTGAACATCATCTCAATGTAAAAGGAAACCATCCTGGTGGTGTTGCAAACAGCCAAGCTCATGGAGAGGAGGAAAATTTTGTGTTGGTGAAATTATGCTTGAGGAAGTGGAAAGGATGGTAAAAAAACTCCATTGTCATAAGGCAGCAGGAATAGATGAAATTAGACCTGAAATGGTGAAGTATTAGTGGGAAAGCAGGGATGAAATGGATTTATAGGGTAGTAAAATTAGCGTGGAGTGTTGGTAAGGTACCTTCAGATTGGACAAACGCAGTAATTGCACCTATCTATAAGCAAGGGAACAGGAAGGATTGCAACAACTATCGAGGTATCTCGTTGATTAGTATACCAGGCAAAGTATTCACTGGCATCTTGGAAGGGAGGGTGCGTACAGTCGTTGAGAGGAAATTGGATGAAAACCTGTGCTGTTTCAGACCACAGACAGGCTGTCAGGATCAGATTTTCAGTATGCGCCAGGTAATTGAAAAATGCTACGAGAGGAATAGGCAGTTGTGTTTATGTGTCGTAGATCTAGAGAAAGCATATGACAGAGTGCCGAGGGAAAAGATGTTCACTATACTGGGGGACTATGAAATTAAAGGTAGATTATTAAAATCAATCAAAGGCATTTATGTTGACAATTGGGCTTCAGTTAGAATTGATGGTAGAATGAGTTCTTGGTCCAGGGTGCTTACAGGGGTTAGAAAAGGCTGTAATCTTTCACCTTTGCTGTTCGTAGTTTACATAGATCATCTGCTGAAAGGTATAAAATGGCAGGGAGGGATTCAGTTAGGTGGAAATGTAGTAAGCAGTTTGGCCTATGCTGTCGACTTGGTCTTAATGGCAGACTGTGCCGAAAGCCTGCAGTGTAATATCTTGGAACTTGAAAAGAGGTGCAATGAGTATGGTATGAAAATTAGCCTCTCGAAGACTAAATTGATGTCAGTAGGTAAAATATTCAACTGAACTGAATGTCAGATTGGTGATACAAAGCTAGAACAGGTCGATAATTTCAAGTATTTAGGTTGTGTGTTCTCCCATGATGGTAATATAGTAAGTGAGATTGAATCAAGCTGTAGTAAAGCTAATGCAGTGAGCTCGCAGTTGCGATCAGCAGTAGTGAAACCTCAGAATGCAAGTAACTTGGTCTACGAGTGTTTTGCAAGACGAGCAAACATTTAAAATTAATTGTAACTTGATAAGCGAGTGAGGTTCCGCAATACGAGCGTCACGTGTGCCTAGGTATTCCCCTCCCCTGTTCGTCTGTTGAATGGATGAACGAGGTCTTTGGTCCTGTAGTGAAGAAATACCTTTCACAACATAATCTGCCGCTCAAAATCTGGCTGGTTATGGACAATGCTCCTGCTCATCCTCCAGGCCTGGAGGCCTTGAGGATGACTTACTTGAGGAATGCAAGGTCGTTAAGGTTAAGTTCGTTCCTCCCAACACTACTCCAGTACTCCAGCCTATGGATCAGCAAGTCATTTCGAACTTCAAGAAGCCATACACCAAAGCACAATTCGGAGATACTTCGAAGTGACCGAAAAAACAAATCTTACCCTCCGAGAGTTTGTGAGAAATCATTTCCCCATCGTGAACTGCCTGAAGATCATCGATAAAGCCTGGAATGGAGTCTCCAAGAGAACTCTCACTTCCGCTTGGGGAAAGCTATGGCCTGACTGTTCTTGGACGTGACTTGGAGGGGACTGTTGGTGACAATGAGCCGCCAATTCTCGATGAAATTGTGTCCGTAGGGAAGACTATGGGGCTGGAGGTGAATGACGTGGACGTTCAAGAGCTGGTGGAAGAACAGCCAGTAACTGACCACCAACGAACTGATGGACCTGTATCGCGAACAACAGGAGGGAGTTATGGAGATCTCGTCCAGGGAAGAGGAGGAGAAAAAGTCAATGGAATCTCTCACTTCAACTGAGATTCGGCAGAAGTGCAAAATGTAGGAAACGGTGCACAATTTTGTAGAAAAACACTACCCGAATAAGGCTGTAGCAAAGCGAGCGATGAATCAGTTCAATGATAATGCAATGTCACATTTTCGTGAAATCCTCAAAAAGAGGCAATAGCAACAGTCATTGGATAGGTTGCTCGTTAAAGTTGCACGAAAAGAAAACAATTCTAGTTAGCCAACAGATGGCAGTGATTCCGTTAGTGAAATTCGTGTTACAGAGTAACTCTTCTCATGTAATCTCTCGTCTCCTTCACACCAACAATGATTCTATTGTAAGGAAAAGTGCACTTTAATTTATTTTACGTTATAATTTGCTTTAGGAATGGTATGCGAATAAATATGTTTGTGTTGTGGATGAATCATGCGCGTTTCAATTGTTTCTTATGGGAAAACTGGCTTTGATATACGAGCACTTTGGATTACAAGCATATTGCCGGAACGAATTATGCTCACAATCCAAGGTTCCACTGTATTCTGTAAGAAGGAAGTCAGCTCCCCGACGAAACTATCTTTACATCGGTCTGCTTCCAGACCAACTTTGCTTTACGGGAGCGAAAGCTGGGTGGACTCAGGATATCTTATTCATAAGTTAGAAGTAACAGACATGAAAGTAGCAAGAATGATTGCTGGTACAAATAGGTGGGAATAATGGCAGGAGGGTACTGTACTCGGAATGAGGAGATAAAGGCAAATTTAGGAATGAACTCGATGGATGAAGCTGTACGCATAAACCGGCTTCGGTGGTGGAGTCATGTGAGGCGAATGGAGGAGGATAGGTTACCTAGGAGGATAATGGACTCTGCTATGGAGGGTAAATGAAGTAGAGGGAGACCAAGACGACGATGGTTAGACTCGGTTTCTAACGATTTAAAGATAAGAGGTATAGAACTAAATGAGGCCACAACACTAGTTGCAAATCGAGGATTGTGGCAACGTTTAGTAAATTCTCGGAGGCTTGCAGACTGAACGCTGAAAGGCATAACAGTCTATAATGATAATGTATGTATGTATGTTCTCTTACACTATTGACTTCGTGTAATATCCGTAGACTATATGTGAAATGTCCCTTCATTTTGAAAACTTTTGTTATGTTCATAATTTCGCTTACTCTTCAAATGACGGAGAAAATTACTATTTTCTGCGGGTTTCATGCTCTGCATTGAGTGACGGACACCCGCGCAGACCGACATCGAACCTACCAGCTATCATGGCAACGTCTCTGGCTGCTTGCCAGCAGGGAAGTAACGTAATAACATTTTCGTCAACTCGTAGTTGTTCCTTGCGCAGAAGGCGAGAGAAATGCCAAGCTGCCATTCTTCGGGATATTTGCGAAATACCTCTGGAGGTTACAATCGTCTTCGAATAACACTAAGGGTGGCTGTTAATATTTCAACAGTACCGCTTATTTCACACCGTATGGTGTTTCATGGCATTTGCTATAATTTTTACCATATTTCTCTTTTATTTAAATTTTCTTTAATTTCTTGGCTCTTTAGGCTTATCTAAGAATTTCTGCGCATAAATGTCTTCTCTGTTACCGTTTTCTTAAATCCGTAACTCATATCACAATTTAGTGAGGGACATTTCATTTTTCCAATACAACCACTTGATATTTACCTATTTCTCCTATCGGCCCGGCTGTCCTCAGTTCTTATCATTACTTTAATTTCTCCGTATGTATGCGAGTGCTAATCCAGTAAACAAGACTCACCTTACTTTGAGGGAAACTTCGAAGATGTTCAATTGAGTAACACTTTGGCCCCGAAAAATTTCGAAATATGGAGGCAGTTTTAATTACAGTGCAGACGTTCGTATCTGGGTAATAGGTGGTTAAACGGTAAGTCGTATCACAAAACACATAGCACAATCGCTGCTCAATATGGAGAGATCTACAACTTTGGATCCTTTAGGCTATACGTTAGATAGTGCTGCATTTTTCGATTATTATCAAATGCCCCCGACTCGATTGTGACTGGCATTAGGCAAAGGGCCTGTCTTTATAATGAAAACGCCCCATCTTCATTGTGAATGGCAGTAGGAAATGAGTCTGCCGTTATGTAGAAACTCCCGAACTCGATTGTGAATGGAAGTACAAAACGTGGCCTGCCATTATCATCAAAACTCTCCAACGTGCACCTTACATTGAAAACAACATTAATGGGAACCTCCCCGTGGCGTTCCTCGGATAACACTAAGAGACATGCAATTTAATATAAACTTACTTGCAGCATGTACAGTAACTTACGTAGACATCCATATACAATTCAGAATACCGTAGAGACACACGAGTACATTTGCTAGTATCGAAATATTGAGGCAATTTTAATTACGGCACAGACTTTCGTTTCGGGGTAATTGGGGGCTAAACGGCAAGTCGTATCACGAAACAGATAAGACAATCTCAGCTCATTTTGAGAGATCTACAACTTTGGTCCTAGGACTTGTTGTTGTATCTCGATCCCTTATACGTTAGATAGAGCTGGATTTCTCTATTATAACCAAATCCTCCCCCCAACTCGATTGTGACTTGCCTTAGGGAAAGCGGTCTGTCTGTATAATGAAAACTCCCCATCTCAGTTGTGAATGGCAGCAGGCAAGTGAACATGCCGTTATATTAGGAACTCCCTAAACTAAATTACCATTGGCAGTAGGAAACGTGGCCTGCCATTATTATCAAAACTCCCCAACGCGCACCTTACACCGGAAATACGTATGGGGTCCACCCCGTGGTGTTGTTCGTATAACGCTAGGAGACATGCAATTTAATATCATCTTACTCACTGCGTATAAAGTCATTTACGTTGAAATCCGTATACAGTGTAGTGTACCGTAGCGAAGAACGGGCACATTTGCTAGTTAATTCATATGTATCTGGAATGTAGCCTAACACAAAAATGGGATCCGAATATAGAAATCAAAAGAAGAATCTTCATTGCAAGAAGTGTGTCTCTCAAGTTAAAACATCTTGCGTACAATGGTGACCTCCAGTTCGAAACGCTCGTTGACGTGTCATGAAGTGTCATGTAAAATGTCATCGGTACTGTCTTACGGTAACGAGGGATGGATAGTAAAGGCTTCATCAAAGAATGGACTGCAGGCCTCTGAAATATAGGTTATCACAGGATATTCAAGATCCCATGGGTAAACTACATCACCAACGAGGTAGAACTATGTCTTACTAGGAAATCATGTGAAGTTTTAACCCTCGCAAAACGTAGGAAAGCAGTCATTTTGGTCACATCTTCCGAAATGAAAAATATGGCCTAGTGCAACTGATCAGAGAAGGCAAAATGGAATAGAGACATTGAGGTGGGTGCCGAAAATGATCTTGGGACAGAAAATCTGACAATGGTTCGACACCCAAGATACACCCTGGAAACATAATGCTCGCGAACTTTCTACGAGAAGATGGCACAAGAAGAATAAATTAATTTACTGTACCTTATACTTTCCAAGTAAATACCTGGACATCCTAGTCAGAAAAAGCTTTGCAAAACCTCTTGCCTGGAGCGTGCTGTTATACGGTTATGAATTCATAACATTAAGTAAACAAGACACGATACGGCTGGAAGCTCATGAAATGTGGGTCTGGAGACGAATGGTGAGGATAAGCTGGACGGAAAAGAGATCAAATTAAAGCATCCTGAATGAAATCAAAGTCAAGGGAGAACTATCCACCATGATGAGGAAAAGGACGATCAAATTACTTGGGCACATTCTGAAATGTAACAAATTCATGACCAAAATTAATGAGGGAAACGTTCTGGAAAAGAAATGGCGAGGGAGACAATGAACCCAATATCTTCGTGATCTGATGCTAAATCTTACATATAGCACCTACCATATGATGAAACACGAAGCTGTAAACAGACGATAGTGGTTACATCGACAAGGCATCTACTTTAGTACATACATACATACATACATTATCATTATAGACTGTTATGCCTTTCAGCGTTCAGTCTGCAAGCCTCTGAGAATTTACTAAACGTCGCCACAATCCTCGATTTGCAACTAGTGTTGTGGCCTAATTTAGTTCTATACCTCTTATCTTTAAATTGTTAGAAACCGAGTCTAACCATCGTCGTCTTGGTCTCCCTCTACTTCTCTTACCCTCCATAACAGAGTCCATTATTCTCCTAGGTAACCTATCCTCCTCCATTCGCCTCACATGACCCCACCACCGAAGCCGGTTTATGCGTACAGCTTCATCCATCGAGTTCATTCCTAAATTAGACTTTATCTCCTGATTCCGAGTACCCTCCTGCCATTGTTCCCACCTGTTTGTACCAGCAATCATTCTTGCTACTTTCATGTCTGTTACTTCTAACTTATGAATCAGATATCCTGAGTCCACCCAGCTTTCCGTCCCGTAGAGCAAAGTTGGTCTGAAAACAGACCGATGTAAAGATAGTTTCGTCTGAGAGCTGACTTCCTTCTTACAGAATACTGCTGATCGCAACTGCGAGCTCACTGCATTAGCTTTACTACACCTTGATTCAATCTCTCTCACTATATTACCATCCTGGGAGAACACACAACCTAAATACTTGAAATTATCGACCTGTTCTAGCTTTGTATCACCAATCTGACATTCAATTCTGTTGAATTTCTTACCTACTGACATCAATTTAGTCTTCGAGAGGCTAATTTTCATACCATACTCATTGCACCTATCTTCAAGTTCCAAGATATTAGACTGCAGGCTTTCGGCACAATCTGCCATTAAGACCAAGTCGTCAGCATAGGCCAAACTGCTTACTACATTTCCACCTAACTGAATCCCTCCCTGCCATTTTATACCTTTCAGCAGATGATCCATGTAAACTACGAACAGCAAAGGTGAAAGATTACAGCCTTGTCTAACTCCAGTAAGTATCCTGAACCAAGAACTCATTCTACCATCAATTCTCACTGAAGCCCAATTGTCAACATACATGCCTTTGATTGATTTTAATAATCTACCTTTAATTCCATAGTCCCCCAGTATGGCGAATATCTTTTCCCTCGGTACCCTGTCATATGCTTTCTCTAGATCTACGAAACATAAACACAACTGCCTATTCCTCGCGTAGCATTTTTCAATTACCTGGCGCATACTGAAAATCTCATCCTGACAGCTTCTCTGTGGTCTGAAACAACACTGGTTTTCATCCAACTTCCTCTCAACGACTGATCGCACCCTCCCTTCCAAGATGCCAGTGAATACTTTGCCTGGTATACTAATCAATGAGATACCTCGATAGTTGTTGCAATCCTTCCTGTTCCCTTGTTTATAGATAGGTGCAATTACCGCTTTTGTTCAATCTGAAGGTACCTTACCAACACTCCACGCTAATTTTACTACTCTATGAAGCCATTTCATTCCTGCATTCCCATTATACTTCACCATTTCAGGTTTAATTTCATCTATTCCTGCTGCCTTATGACAATGGAGTTTATTTACTATCCTTTCCACTTTCTCAAGCATTATTTCACCAACATCATTTTACTCCTCTCCATGAGCTTGCCTGTTTGGAACACCACCATGATGATTTCCTTTTACATTGAGAAGGATGTTCAAAATATTCCCTCCACCTCTCCAGTGATTCCCTGGGATATATTATGAGTTCACCTGAATTACTTAAAACACTGTTCATTTCCTTTTTCCCTCCCTTCCTAAGATTCTTTATTACTGTCCAGAAAGGTTTTCCTGCTGATTGACCTAGCCTTTCCAGGTTATTGCCAAAATCTTCCCATGACTTCTTTTTGGATTCAACAACTATTTGTTTCGCTCTGTTTCTTTCTTCTACGTACAAATCCCTGTCTGCCTCGGCCCTTGTTTGGAGCCATTTCTGATAAGCCTTCTTTTTACGTTTTCAGGTTGCTCTCACTTCATCATTCCACCAAGATGTTCCTAGGCATTCCCTTGCTGTTTCTACTACAGCATCCCTGTATGCCACCCATTCAATTTCTATATCCATAACCTGCTTACTGTCTACTGTTCGAAACTTCTCACTAATCATATCCATGTACTTCTGTCTAATTTCCTCGTCCTGGAGATTTTCTACCCTTATTCGTTTGCAGACAGATTTCACTTTCTCTACCCTAGGCCTAGAGATACTTAGTTCACTACGGATAAGATAGTGGTCTGTATCATCTAAAAAGCCGCGAAAAACTCGTACATTCCTAACAGATTTCCTGAATTCAAAGTCTGTTAAGATATAGTCTATTATGGATCTGGTACCCCTAGCCTCCCATGTGTAGCGGTGAATAGCCTTATGCTTGAAGAATGTGTTCGTAACAGCCAAACCCATACTAGCACAGAAGTCCAGCAAACGCTTCCCATTCCCATTAGCTTCCATATCTTCCCCACATTTACCAATCACCTTTTCGTATCCTTCAGTTCTATTCCCAACTCTCGCATTGAAATCGCCCATTAGCACTATTCTATCCTCGCTGTTGACCCTGACCACGATGTCACTCAATGCTTCATAAAACTTGTCAACTTCATCCTCATCTGCACTCTCACATGGTGAATACACGGACACAATTCTTGTCCTAATTCCTCCCACTGACAAATCTACCCACATCATTCGCTCATTTACGTGCCTAACAGAAACTATGTTGCGTGCAATGGTATTCCTGATAAAGAGCCCTACCCCAGACTCTGCCCTTCCCTTTTTAACATCCATCAAGTACACTTTATAATCTCCTATCTCTTCCTCATTATCTCCCCTTACCCGAATATCACTTACTCCTAGCACATCCAGATGCATCCTCTTTGCTGACTCAGCCAGTTCTACCTTCTTTCTTCCATAAGCCCCATTAATATTGATAGCTCCCCATCGAATTCCATTTCGTTCGCCAAGTTGTATCCAAGGAGTCCCTCGCCTGTCAAATGGGAGTGGGACTCCATTACTCCCATAGGTCCGAGGCTTGCTTAAAATGTTCTGAGCTCGGTAAATTCATGAAGCAGGATGCTGCCCTACTTGCACATAGTGCAAGTGAGGATCTCTCCTCTAACGGGTTATGGACCACCGGTGAATTATATAGTCCTAGCCGCCTGAGCACAAGAAGGGCCACGACTCAGAATATGTCCGAGATGCCCACTCCCATTCCATAGCAACTGGTATCCCGACTCTCAGGACCACTTACTAGGCCACTCAGCCGTTGCCCATGGTTCACGAACTAGGACTACTTTAGTAGTGACTAATAATAAATCATTGCATCTTCTACACCTATTGACTGTATCCATCCTAGTGGCAAGTGTAGCTCCAGTAAATTAAAATTAATAAAAGCCCTTCTGCGCTCTCCAGTAAGCCATGGCCGTTTGTCAGCTTTAGAAAGCTTTTCATTTGAGGAAGAAATTGTCAAAAACTTGGATCTCTGTCAGATGATAGATGCAGTTACGTGCCCACGCGAGTGTCAGCCATCTTGTAGCCCCTCTAGCATGTCCTGGAAGGAATGAGTGAATCAGACCGGCGATCACCTGCATGGCCTGAGGGCATGCCACGGCCTCTGCTTGTATTGTGTTTTATGTGTGGTGTCTCCGCGGACTCACATAAAGACAAAACCAGAAGGTTTGTATTCCGGTGATGTAGTCTTACATTCATAATACATAGAGTCGAAGCCTGTTCGGGTCGGATATTTCATTTATGTTAATTGTAACCGCGTGCAATCTTCCTCATTAGGCTGTTAAACTGGCAGCTGTGTTTTAGGATGTTGCTTACACTGCATAACCTGGTACACGGACCGCCTACTCCTGAAGCCTCGTGGCTGTCAGCAATCGGATACGGTATCCTCTTCACATGTTCTGGTCTCGTAATACAAACTGATGCGAACTTCCCTTTGCGTTTTCCAAAAATTCACGCAGAGCAGCCAGTATCCCCTCACCATACCACTCTATACTCGAGAGAGAAGGGCCTAGTCCCCGAGTGCGTTGTCTCTACGAGAGGAGGCAGCATCTGCTGTGTATAGGAAACTACTTGTTATTGTAGTAAGAGATTGTTCTCGAATCAGAAGAGTTAAAATCTACCACCCAGCTAAACCCTAGTATCCCTATTCAGAGAAAGTTAAACAACTTAAATAATGTCAGACTTAACTAGAGGTCCTATAGCCAGTAGCCTATGCTCGTAAGTTAAGAACCCCTAGGGCTCCTTTTAGTAGCTTCTTTCAACAATATTCCACCACTCTACCACCTACAGAGAAAGAAAAGTGCCACTGTTATTATATAATCCCACCGAGGACTGAGGTTGGAAAGGGCAGCGGGTTAGAAGAATGAGGCCACACAATTAGCCTAATGCACATTAGCCCATAGCCCATCTCATTAAAGTTAGTCTCATATAACCAATGAATATCGGCCATCTTGCCTTGGTAGTCCTAGCAAAGTTCTCCCCGGGTTAGTCCCATAAGATCCTATGTATACGCAAGAGCCCCTGTCCCAGAACGTCAAGTTATCACTACTTCAATAGTCAGCAGAGGGTTAAATCCTTGCCTCTGATGCATAGGACATAACAAGGAACACCAAAATTTCATTCCACTATTTGGCTAGCTGCATCATGGCAATGCGCCTCAGTTTCATTAGTAAACGTCTGCCTAGAACAGAGGTGCTCACGCTGAGTATTTCGTCCCGCGGGCACACAGCTCTCTAAGTCGGCAGGCAGACAGGCGATCAGTGTATTCTGTACAGTCACAGTGACGTGGTTACGTCACAAGTCGTGAAGGTTGGGGGAAGTTCTCCCAGTCGCTCTCGACCACTGCGGCGATACCAGAGTTTGAAATGGATGCAGAAAGTAATGAAAGAAAGAGGGCAGAAATCAATGTCATATTCAATTTAAATGGTTTTCCGTGGTTTCCCATTTTCACACCAGGCAAATGCTGCGGCTGTACCTTAATTAAGACCACGGCCGCTTCCTTCCCACTCCTAGCCCTTTCCTGTCCCATCGTCGCCGTAAGACCTATCTGTGTCGGTACGACGTAAAACAACTAGCATTTTCAATTTATGTTGTAAGAGGAAAGTTATGCATGTTCATTGCAGTTTATATATTTTGACCGGATACAAAGAGTTAGGCCAACAACCTCAAATATTTTTGTACTGTACCTAATGAATTACCATTTTCAATATTATATTTTAAGAGGTGCTTTAGTCTACTTTCTTTCTTTCTTAATCTGTTTACCCTCCAGGGTTGGCTTTTCCCTCGGACTCAGCGAGGGATCCCACCTCTATCGCCTCAAGGGCAGTGCCCTGGAGCGTGAGACATTGGGTCGTGGGATACAACTGAGGAAGACGACCAGTACCTCGCCGAGGCGGCCTCATCTGCTATGCCGAAAGGGGCTTTCGGGGGGGGGGGGAGATGGGAAGATGGGAAAGTATAGACTAGGCCGTGGCCTTAAGTTAGGTGCCATCCCGGCATTTGCCTGGAGGAGAAGTGGGAAACCACGGAAAAGCACTTCAAGGATTGATGAGGAGGGAATCGAACCCACTCTACTCTGTTGACGTCCCGACGCTGAGTGTACCTCGTTCTAGCCCTCGTATCTTTTCAAATTTCGTGGCAGAGCCTGGAGTCGAGCCCGAGCCTCCGGGGTTGAGAGCTAATCACACTCACCACTACACCACAGAGCCGGACAAGTGCTTTAGTAACATCATATATATACTGTATATAAAATAAGAGTTTTGTCTGTACATTGCTCAGAATTTGAAAAGAATGGTATTTCTGTATTGGTCATGTCCACAGTAACAAAGAAATGCATTTTTTACTTTTCCGAAACGTCTGTCTGTCTGTCTGTCTGTCTGTCTGTCTGTCTGTCTGTCTGTCTGTCTGTCTGTCTGTCTGTCTGTCTGTCTGTCTGTCTGTCTGTCTGTCTGTCTGTCTGTCTGTCTGTCTGTCTGTCTGTCTGTCTGTACACGCATCACTAGAAAACGGCTAAAGAGAATTTAATAAAAATAGGTATGCAAAGTCGAGGAATAAGTCGCTACAATCTAAGCCATAAATAATTTTATTCACGTTGATAGAAATGGTAGTTTAGGGAAAGACCTAAAATTTAATTCTTAATTATTTACGTCATTAGTGGTCCTATCTCATTGAAAACTGGTATACAAAGTTGGAGAATGAGCCACTATAATCTAAGCTATAAATAATTTTATTCATGCTGAATTAAATGGTAGTTTAGGGGAAGTCCTAAAATTTCATTCTCAAATATTTATGTTATTGGTGGTCCTATCGATAAATACTACATAACCAAAGTTATATATATAATTAAATTTCCGACCATTTATGTTTTATACATTTTACCGTACCGGCTATGATAACACAGATAGTCATGAATTTGTATTTTTGTTGCTAAGTCCATATATATTGACGCCGAGCCACAAGAAAATGAATTAACAGAACTTAATGAAAATCGGTATATAGAGTTGGGGAATAAGAAACTACAGTCTAAGCTATAAACAATTTTATTCACCCTTTTACACTTTTCACACTTTTGCTTAGTTAACTATACAACGAAGGTGTTCTAATCAGTAAAAGTTACAGAAATTATATACTGTGAACCAACTTCCTTCTTCTAGATATATTTTGTGTTGAATATTGATGACAGTTACGTATGCAGTGATGTTAAAAACATCCACAATTAAACTGTCTCTAGACTATTACTAGTATGAATGCTTTCTACAGTCTGGAAACGGTTGATCGCATCAACTGATTCCTGAGAAATCAATACTTGGAGAATTGTGTCCATTTCAATAATAATGTGATCCAAACGAACGTCGATCGATTTATCTAAAAATGTAAATCGTTCTAAGCCAGAGGTGCTCAGCAGGGCGCCCGTTGAGGCTAGCCCAGTGCGGCGAGTGGCCTGACGTAAATGCGGGCAGCTTACGTAGCAAGCATACGTCAGAGTGAAGCGCGAGATCGAACACACTTGGCAGGAAGTGAAGCTGTGTCGTTCGATTGTGACTACGAAGCTTTCCACCCCTACTCAGCAAAATGTTCCTTCGGGCACGGTATTAAAAATAAAATAATAGGCCTAACACAATAATGCCAAGGTAACCGACCTTTTTAACATATTCCGGTTTGATTTATACTGCGCTTGATATAAACAGTCAATTTTATTTTCGTATATTCATACATTCAAAGAAAACTGATACGTTATATATTTTTTGTTACAATTTACGAAGATACAAACCACGATTTACAATTCCTTGGATGGAGGTTACAGTATTTCCATTAAAACAAGTAACATTCCTGTTATTCATTCAGCAAAACGTAATATATTTACCTAACTCAACAAGTTTAATGCTTGATTTTGCACAGTGTTGTAGTGTTAAGTGACTTTCTCTGTTCACTGAATTTCTGAAAATAGTATTTAGAACGCATCAGGCCTCAGATGATAATAGCCTATCTAGAACGGGCGAGTTGTCCGTGCGGTTAGGGACGCACGGCTGTGAGTTTGCATCCGGCAGATAGTGGGGTCGAATCCCACTGTCGGCAGCCCTGAAGATGGTTTTCCGTAGTTTACCATGTTTACACCAGGCAAATACTGGGTCTGTACATTAATTAAGGACACGGCCACTTCCTTCCAACTCCTAGACCTTTCCTATCCCATCGCCGCTATAGGACCTATCTGTTTCGGTGCGACGTAAAGCCACTGGGAAAAAATAATATCTAGCCTTGAAATGGCGAGAGAGTTTCATCACGAGTAAGGATATAGATATTTACTATCCAAGATTAAAGTACAGCAATGTAAATGTATCTATCAAATCGATGTACAGTATGCCTTAAAATTAATAACCTAACTCATGTTATTTCCGGTAAGCATGATTGCATTGTTGAAGATAACTTTAACCGAAGCAACCCCCAACCACAGTTTACACACCTTAACTCCGTATTATATAAGAAAGTAGCTGATGTACCCGTGTTTCGCAACGGCATTCTACACTGTATACGGAGTCCTAGTGTACACGGTGTGAGCAAGATTGCATTAAATTACACAGCTCTTAACGTTACCCTGGAAACGCGACGGGGAAGTCACCAAACATCTTTTTTCGTATGAAGACTGAGGTAAGGAATTTTCACTGTAATGGTAGACCCGCTTGCATACCATCAGTCACAATCAGGTTAGGGAGTTTTCATTATAATGGTAGACACTCATTCCCCACCTGCCTTTTTACATCCTCAGAAAGACTGCCTTAGTGGTTTTTCCAATTGAAATGAACATAGGTCATTACAATGACGTCAGTAGGAATGGCGCTATTAAAAGCAATGCTTTCATACGAAATACTCGATCAAATGAAACACCACACATTTTCTCAGTTTTAACGAACAGTACTACACTGCCGATCTAACAGTCCAAAGTTCCAGAGCAGGAATGACCAAGCCGCAGACAGCCGTGATTCGTTAACACTCTTCGTCTTTTTCGGCGGGGAGAGGATCAAATAGTGGAGACTCCCAGGGCAAAAACTATGCCCTTTTACTAATCTATTTCCTAGGAGTACCCGATGAGTCGGAAAATATAAATTCACTACACTGGCAGCGGAGAAATCTGACTTGGAGGCAAATCTTTCCTCCAAGCCAGAGGAGAAACCCCCTCTTCACTGATAATTTGGAATAAAATGAATGTCGAATTTAGTAAAAGTGAAGAGGAAGAGGCTTTTCTTAAGAAATGGCTCTTTTCAGGGTTGAATTTTGATTTATTTAGTGAATTGTGGTGCTATAATTTGGAATAGGCCTAAATTGTTCCTCTAGACCAGGCCATACTACTACTACTAAGTCAGCCTGTGCCTTAAGTATGCACACTGTTCATTCAAAACAGTGCGTCAGAGTAGGGATCGAATAACTGGAATACTATGAAGAACCAGACTGTCACGTACCAGCTTGTATCAAAATTTGTATCAAAATTTCATTTATAGCATATGAAAATAACAACAATAGCTGGTGATCCGAGAGTATTCATAATTAATAAACAGGACGTAACAGGGAACACCAGAGTATTAATAAGATTAATTTTAGTCGCATTGGCAATTGAAATGTCACACGACGTTTAGTTCGGTTGTGTGAAGGCAATAAACCAAGTTTGAAGCATACGTGAATACAGCAACTTAAAACTAATACCATTACATTTTTTTAAAGAAATCGATGAGTGGCTCATAACTACCTCTGTGGATCAGTGGTAGAATGTCGGCCTCCGGATCCCAAGATAGCGGGTTCAAACCCTGCAGAGGTAGTCGCTTTTGAAGGGCGGAAAAAAGTCCATTCGACACTCCATGTCGTACGATGTCGGCATGTAAAAGATGTCTGGTGACACATTTGGTGTTTACCCGACAAAATTCATTAAATCTCAGTCATAGACGCCCAAGAGAGTTTCGGTTTACTCGATCTGCCATCTAGTGGGCCTAGAGTAAAACGGAACGTCGAAATTGACGAGCAGGCAGCCAGATGGCGTCAAATTAAAATGTCCGCATACGGTAGCTGAGGCCATACGATTATTATTATTATTATTATTATTATTATTATTATTATTATTATTATTATTATTATTATTATTATTATTATTATTAGTGGCTCATAAGTCATCTTAAGACGGCAGAAGGCAAGAAATTTGTTTACTTTAGATGAAATGTTTACCCCTGAAATATTGACTACTGTCTGCTTGCATACCAAGGTCAGTCATTACGTAAAACAATGTGATATCGGAATTAGAAAGATGTTTTTGAAGACTTTCGTGTGGAGCGTGGCATTGTATGGAAGTGAAACATGGACGATAACTAACTCAGAAAGAAAGAGAATAGAAGCTTTTGAAATGTGGTGTTACAGAAGAATGCTGAAGGTGTGATGGATAGATCGAATAACGAATGAAGAGATACTGAATCGAATTGGTGAAAGGAGATCGATTTGGGTAAATTTGACGAGAAGAAGACATAGAATGATAGGACACATCTTAAGACACCCAGGACTTGTTCAGTTGGTTTTTGAAGGAAGTGTAGGTGGTAAGAACGGTAAGGGTAGACCAAGGTATGAATATGACAAGCAGATTAGAGCAGATGTAGGATGCAATAGTTACGTAGAACTGAAAAGGTTGGCACAGGATAGGGTGGCATGGAGAGCTGCATCAAACCAGTCTATGGACTGATGACTCAAACAACAACAGCAGTATAAATATTTTCAATTTTATTTATTGTTATTTTAAGGGAGTGTACAGTTAATTATTTGTCTTTTTGTAACATTTTGTAGATATGTAGACCTATAATATTTATTTTGTGTATTTTTAGAAAAACTGTGGACGAATTTTATACGGTGCCATTAAATCAGTCCATGAAGATAGTCCAACATGAATATTTTAACAAATCAAGATGCATCGTGGTGTATATTTTTGGATATGAAACACGTCCGAGAGACGCCGCTACTGTCCAGGTCATCAATGGTGAGAATCATCTTATTATGTCATTGTTTCAGGTCACTGAATTTATCTTTGAAGGATAGTTCATAGTGCAATTAGAGAACAAACCAAACTTGTTGATATATGAGGTTTTACATGAAGCATTACATAATGGCTGCCTTACTTAGGACAAGAGTGTGTGTCATGTGAACAGTATTGAATATTCCACTACCAATATAGCAAACTAGTACCACTGTCACGAAATACAATACGTATTGCAAGTTCTCAACGCTCTATACCGAAGCCATGCAGCAGAAAGAGGGAAGGTGGGAATCGTACAGTAGCTCTTAAAAAAAATTAAAAAAGAATTAACCCATGCTATCGTATGTTCTTCACCTTTAATACTGCGTCAGACTTAATTTTAATTATTGCGAATTATAATTTCCGCCTCTGTGGTGTAGTGGTTAGTGTGATTACCTGCCACCCCCGGAGGCTCGGGTTCGATTCGCGGCTCTGACACGAAATTTGAAAAGTGGTACGAGGGCTGGAACGGGGTCCACTCAGCCTCGGGAGGTCAACTGAGTAGAGGTGGGTTCTATTCCCATCTCAGCCATCCTGGAAGTGGTTTTCCGTGGTTTCCCACTTCTCCTCCAGGCAAAGGCCGGGATGGCACCTAACTTAAGGCCTCGACCGTTTCCCTCTTCCTTATCTATCGCTTCCAATCTTCCCATCCCCCACCAAGGCCCCTGTTCAGGATAGCAGCTGAGGCCGGCTGGGCGAGGTACTGGTCATCCCCCAGTTGTATCCCCCGATCCAATGTCTCACGCTCCAGGACACTGCTCTTGAGGAGGTAGAGGTGGGATCCTTTGCTGACTCCGAGGGAAAAACCAACCCTGGAGGGTAAGCAGATTAAGAAAGAAAGAATTATAAATCACCTCCCATGCATATACAAAACCCTTTGGACACCCACAGCAAACATTATATCTATAGGTATCTATAGGTGGTACAGATGGAATGAAGTTCCCTGAGCGTAAATGACACTATAGCGAAAAGTAAATAACGGAATTATTACCTCATATTACTAACAGAGAAGAGATGTGTTTACAACGAATATCTGGGACCTACCAAACCACCCACAGAAGTAAATTTACTAGTATAACTTAAGATCATTAATGGCGCATCATCATTCATATTTTCTGCGGCTACTACCGCTGCCATTGGGTAGAATTTCATACAAGATGACGTCATTCCCAGAAACAGAAGAAAATATCCTAAACACTATGGGCTGGCTCAAAACAGATTCCCTGCTCTCTTCCAGAGGCCCTCTGCTTAACACCCCTGATCGTGTTGGACCAATGGCTTTTCTGTTACTAGCTAGGACGTCCGCAGACTAATTAAGAAATTATCGCACAAGAAAATTTCCTAAATAATGTGCTGACACAAAACGGAATCCCCTATACGCGGGGGTTCACTCTCTTCGAGACTGCGAAACAACTCTGAAGTGTTAGGCCAATGGTGTTCTGTCATAAGCTAGGACGTGGGCGCGCGCGCGTGAACAGACTAATAAAGGAATGCTGTACCTCAAACATGGCAGCGGGATTGTGCAGTTGACAGTCGCTCATTCCAGGTAGGAAAGGCGATATGAGCGCTGCTGGTGGAACATCTATGAAATATCAACAGGACATAGTGGTGAACATATTTAAGAATTATCAAGAAAAGAGTATTATGCTTCGTTATGCCAAAGCGATATGCTTGAGCTGTATTTGGAACATCTATCAGCTACAATGAGGGTTATTTATTCAACCTTTGCCCTGTAAGTTCCTGAGAAAACTGTATCTGGGAGAAACAATACCATTCATTTATAAATTCCTTGTTTTGAGCGACTGTACATATCTACAACTTGTTTTATTCTAACACCGTATGTTCATGTTTTAATGGCAAGCACATGCGTTCTAACCACTTTAATGTGTAATAAGAACATTATGTAAGATTAAATACACAACATCATTAATGACTGCATAATTGAACTTAATATAACATGTGCATATAAATTACACCGAGTGGCCAAAAGTCATGGGATGACACTGGATGTTATATTATTAACGAGCCGTTCCTTCGAGAGCCCTCAAAACTGCAGCAATACGGTGAGGCATCGACTCTACAAGGTATTAGAATAGTTCCGGAGGGATCTGGACCCACGCATCTTGCACTGCTACCCACATTTGGTCTTGTTAGTTGGTGCGGGGTTCATGGAGCGTACACCAGCAACGACAGCATACCATAAATGCTCGAATGGATTAAGATCGGTGGATCTGGATGGCCAATACATAGTCGTAACTTCACCGGAGTGCTCCTCAACAACCTGCGTGCCACCACAGAGCGATGACATGGCGCATTGTCCTGTTGAAACATGGCATCTTCAACAGGGTACTCTGGGACCAGAAAGGGATGCAGATGGTCAGAATGAATGACCACATAACGTGCACCAGTCAGCGCTCCCTCCAGCCGGACGATGGGGCCTACTTGCGACCATGAGAACGCCGCCCAGACCAGAAATGAGCCACCTCCCACCTGAACACAGCTTTGTTGACACGCAGGATCCATAGTTTCATGGGGCATACGCTACGTTCTCACGAGCCCATTAGCTAGTTTAACTGGAAGCGGGATTCATCGGACCATACCACATGCCTCCCCACTTCTATGGTCCATTGCAGACGTTCGTGGGCCCATGCACGTCGTTGAGCTCTGTGTCGAGGTGTCAGCAAAGGGACACGAGTTTGTCGTCGGCTGGTGAAACCTATGCGGTGCAGTTGCCTCCTTACAGTCCGGGTAGAAATGGGTGCCTGACTCCTAACATTTAATGGGCAGTGATCTGACTCGCAGTAGCCCGTCGACCGCCCAGTATGGTTCTGCAGAGGCTATGTGATGCCCGTTCTTTAAACACCTGTGGTCTTTCCTTGAGGCAGTTTACGTGGTAGTAACATTCTCTCTGCGATATTGAAGATACACTCTCGACACCGTTGACTTCGGAAACCCGAATTTGTGTGTAATCTCCGAAATGCTATGACCCATGCGCCGTGCGCCGATGATCATCCCGTGTTCAAAGTCGGTTAACTCACAACGTGTTACCATCTTCACAATACTGGTGTCTGTGACAGACTGCTCAGCTACGCCGCAGCTAGCCTCAATGCTCAGGGGTTATTCACGGCACATTTTCTGATGGGGCCCCCCTTCCAGTGACTATTGGCCCCTCGGTGTATGTCAATGTTTAACAAACTTTAATTAAGTAAATAAAATAAAGTGAAAATACGTCCAATTACATACTGAAAATGGCACAAAAATGTTGTATAAAGAAGTACTCTTTGATACAAATAAAAATATTCAGTCAAGTATTATTCTGGCACTTCAGTATCCTTTGTGAACTTTGGAATCCTTCTTCTCTCCATTTTCTCAGTACATGAATTCAGTGTATCAGAAAATAAAATCTCAGAATGCACTTAAAATTATAATCTAAAAAGGGGCTGCCTGTCCTTGGCGGTAAAGGCGTGCTCGGTTCACCCGGAAGGACGTGGGTTCGAATCCCCGTCAGGAAGTCGTAAAATTTATGAAACAGTATTTCCACTTCCTGAGGTGTACATGGCCCTGAGGTTCACTCAGCCTACACCAAAAATGAGCACCAGGTTAATTCCTGGGGGCAAAGGCGACCGGGTGTAGAGCTGACCACTCTATCCTATCAAGTGCCGAGGTTGAGGATAGTGGAAGCCTTTATCTTCCACCCCTCCAGAGGCCTTCATGGCCTGTTCAGAGATGACTTTGTTGTTATAATCTAAAACGTGGCTTCTCTGGTTTGGTTTGCATGCTTTCAATTTTCAAAATATTTTCTCTCAGACGTGTGTCGAGCCAAATATGCTGAACACTACCAGCAAACCTATGTAGGCGGGGAAATCCTTTTTGATATGCATCTTATTTTCATATCGGTATTTTAGATCCTTGATTCACTGCACTGATCTCTAATTGTAGGTCATAGTTAACGTTGTATACAGCCAAGTAATACACCCCCACACCCACCCACTTCAAGCCTTCCGCTTTGTTGGGGATATCACTAATAAATAAAACACTGAATCACTTTACTTCGTCATGGCTGCCATCTTTATTCTTACTTACTACAAACCAGTACAAAACAAAAGCATAAATACAAGCGATATGGCAGTTCCCAGTAGCTCCGCTAGATAGCAGGAGCTCATACTTGAAATACTAAACTATGTACAGGGCGATTGCATATCCAAATCACATAACGCCGTTGGAGTGTGTACGAGTCCTTTTCTATGAATCTCCAACATCCTCCCCACCCTGGTCTATCTCGAGTGGGATGACCAGCTGGACAGGTCGTGTCACATTGTTTCCGTCCGAGGTGCGAAGAATAACCGTTCTAGTTCTCCCGTCACGTCCTTCGCGTAATTCTTCGACCCGTGCTTTATTCCACATGTGTCTTGGGCGTGTATCCTCTTGTAGTAAAACTACGTCACCGACTCTGATTCTTGACCCGTGGTCTCTGGGCTGGCGAACTTCGTGAAAATTCCGTAATAGTAGCAAATACTCTTTACTCCAACGCTTCCAGAAGTCGTCAGTCATTCGCTGGAGTAGTCTGAAGGTTCTATCAAGGTCTCTCCTAGGTGGTTCTGGTCCAGTAGGTATCGTGGTGAGTCGATCGCCAACGAGGAAGTGGGCTGGAGTCAATACACCACCATTGTCATCATGTTGCGTCAAGGGTCTTGTGTTTAATACGGCTTCTATGCTAGTCAAAACAGTCCGTAGCCCTTCATCATCAATAGTGGAACGTCCAAGTATTTTCCGTAGACATCGCTTGGTGAGGCCAATTAGTCTTTCCCACCATCCTCCCCACCAAGCGGCACGTGGGGCAATGAACTTCCATGTGATACCTTGCTGGGCCATATAGTGGTGTGTCCGTGCCGCTGTCAGTTCTCTCCACAAGTCTGTTAACTCTGCGTTCGCTGAATGGAATGTCTGAGCGTTGTCGCTGTAGATCGTGTGTGGTATACCACGTCGGCCTATAAACCTCTGCAAGGCCTGTAGGAATTTGTCTGTCGACATGTCACCGCACAGTTCCAAGTGTAAGGCACGCGTTGTTGCACAGGTGAATAATGCAATGTAGGCTTTCTTCATGAGGTTGCCAGAAGTAACGTACAGTGGTCCTGCGAAGTCTAGTCCCGTTACTTCGAATGGTCTGGAAGGACGTAGACGATCCAGAGGAAGTGGTGCTTCTAATTCCGTCGGTCTCCTCTGCTGAACAACTTTACACGGAAGGCAAGTGTGTAAGACCTTCTTGATTGTTTGGCGTGCTCGCAAGATCCAGAATTCTGTGCGTAGTTCAGTTAGGATAGCTGAAACACCTAGATGGTGAAGTCTTATGTGAGTTTGTTTTATCAGAAGTTTACAGAAAGCGTGTGAGCCATCCAGAAGTATTGGGTGCTTTTCGTTGTTCGAGATGTCTGCGTGTTGTAGCCGTCCGCCTAGTCGAAGGATACCATGTTGTAGAAATGGATTGTAGCGAAAGATCTTCGAAGCTCGTGCTAGTGGAAGATTATTCTTCAGGGCTTGCAGTTAGAAGCAAAGCATTACCGTTGAACTTGCTTTATCCAGTACGTTCTTGCTTCTTCCATTTCTGAGGCTGTGAAGTTGTGACAATACTTGGTTTTCTCCTTCAAACATTTCACGAATCGTAGAATCCACGCGGTAACTCGTAAAAGTTTCCAGTATGTACTAAATCGTGAGGCAGCAAACAATGGTTCTGGGGTGGTGGTTGCAAGAACTTGAGTGGTCTTCCTTTCCTCAGGTAGAGTCATATTAGTGGGGGTGACATCTTTGGGCCATGAGTAGGAAGGTCCATTCAACCACGAAGGTCCGTGCCACCATGAGTCCAAGGACTCCAGTTGGTGTGCTTGAAGTCCTCTAGAAAGGTGGTCAGCTGGGTTGTTGATTCCGGGACAGTGTCTCCACTGACTGGACGTGGTATGAGTCAAAATTTCAGTCACTCGGTTACAGACAAATGTCTTCCAACGGTTGGGATTACTTCTTATCCACCCTAGTGTGACTGTAGAATCGCTCCATAACGTGGCAGGGATGGACGTTATTCCAGTGGCTTCGTAAAAATAATGTAGAAGTCGGGATCCGACCAAGGCTGCTAACAATTCGAGCCTGGGAAGAGTCACTTTCTTCACAGGGGACAGTCTGGCCTTGCTGCAAACTAAACGAACAGTGTAAGCGTCGTCAACAAGTGACCGGACGTACAATGCGGCGCCGTATGCTCTTTCGGAGGCGTCGCAAAACACGTGCAGTGATATGTCTGTACTGGAATTTGAAATGGCAATCCATCGTGGTATCCGGATTGGAGAGAGGTACTGTAGGTGTGAGAGCCAATCGTTCCATCGATGGGCGAGATTAGGTGGTAAAATTTCTTTCCATGCCAGTCCTAGGCACCAAGTATCTTGGAAAAGGATTTTGGCAGTGATTGACACGGGTGAAAATAGTCCAAGTGGGTCGTAGAAGCGGGCGGTGGCTTTCAGTAACTGTCGTTTAGTTGCTGGCTGTGTGGATAGTTTTGCAGTGACGTCACCTGGGGTTGTAAAGAGTTGGTCTGATTCCGCATTCCAGTCGATACCTAATACTCGTGTCTGCAGTACAACTTCTCGAGTTTCTGCTTTCCAAATGTGCATTAATGGCAAGGAATTCGTGATCCATTTGGAGAGTGGGAGTCGAATGTGGCGCATGAGGGCTGTCAGTTCATAATAAAGAGTAACGGCCGCATTGTCGTCTTCTACGCTGGCAGTGAAGTCATCCATAAATGTGCAAGCATCTAGGAGAGGCGCTGCCGTGGGATAAGTGTTGTAGTGTAGGGTAGCTAGTTCACGGAGAATGGCTGAGAGGAGGAACGGGCTACAGGTGAGGCCAAAGGGTAGGCGGGTGAATCGGTACGTTACGACGTCCTCTGTTGTCGTGTAGATTCCGTCTGTAGTAGTTTCGATGCGGTACCAAAGAAATCTGGTGAGATCTCTATCTTTTTCGTCGAGGGCTAGCTGGAGGAACGCCTGGGTACCGTCACATGCGATGGCCTTTCGATGCAATCGAAACCTTAAGAGGGTGGCAAAAATTTCGGGTAGGAGATCTGGACCCATGTGGAGGGTATCGTTGAGGGATGGGAATCCTGGTTCGTGAGAGGAAGCGTCGTACACTATTCTCCATTTAGTGGCATCTCGTTTCTCCTTCTTAACGGCATGGTGTGGCAGATAAAACATATTTCCAGGGATTGCGGTATCGGGGGCTAGTTCCACTTGCTCTCGAAGCACGTAGTCCAACATTAGCGTCTGATACATGTTCTTGAAAGTTGCGTCTTGATGTAGCCGTCTCTGTAGTGTTCGAAACCTTGCCTCGGTTGTTGCCAAATTATCGGATAAGACTATATCCCGTTTGCGAGGAAGGGATACGACTCTTCGTCCGTCGTGGATGCGGTAATTGTCGTGGAACTCTTGAAGAATAGCAGCATCTGTGTCGTCTAGTTGTCTGTGTTTCGTCTCTCGAATGCCGATTGTCTCGAGGTCCCAAAAACGTCGCATGGAGTCGTCAGATATCTCATCATTGTTGACTGAGACGTGGTTCGTCATGACATGATTGACAGTGGTACCAGAACGGTTTCCTGTGAGGACCCAACCGAAGATTGTTGGAAGTAGGACTAAAGAGGGTGTGATGGGTTGTGGTGGATCTAGTTTCACGACTTTCCAATAATTGTCTGCACCAATAAGGATTTCAATCGGCAAGTCATCTGCGTCGTTGGTTTTTGGATCAGCGAGTGGCAGACTGCTGTGGTTAAGAGTGACTGCTGGGTGAGATGAATAAGTGTTGGCACTTTCGAAAGCTGTGATAGTGACGGCGGTTTTTGTCGAAAATCCGATAATTTCAAATTGGGTGAGTCGACGTGGCTGAAAGCTATTGCTAGTTGTTTCGAAGGCTGTGACTGCTAGGTCTCGAGTACAGATTACTGGTAGCTGTAGAGTGTCCAATAATGACGTGGCAATAAAACTTGATTGACTTCCGGCGTCTAGGAGGCATCGTGTGATTTTGTGTGTCCCTGTTGGTCCTTGTATCTGAACACGGGCTGTCTGCAGAAATGAAAAACTGGGTGGCCCTGTTTCAATCTTTCCGACAGAAGTTGACTGGGATTGGCTCTGGTTGCAGATGGACACGTGGTGAAGTTGTTTGCATTTAGAGCATGACACTCTGCCCTTCTTGTTGCAGTTCTGGACGTTGTGACCTCGATTGAGGCACAGAAAGCATCTTTTGGAGAGTTTCAGCTTCTCCATCCTAGCTTGGGGTAGGACTACTTGTGTGCATCCCTGTGCCCAGTGACCTCTGCTTTCGCAGAAGGCACAAAATGGTGTTATTGTGGGCTTGTTCTGCTCCCTTCTTAACTTTTGTGGCTTAGTACTGACTTGGAGAGCAGCTGCTGTAGGTTGGTAAAGTGATGGAAGTGCGATGCTGGTCTCTCCCCTGAGTTTCTGAGTGCTAAGGGCCGCTTCTACCTCCTCACGAAGAAATTCTATCAGAGACATCATATGACCTTCGGGGATTTTATTGCGCTTTGCGTGAATTAGCCAACGTGTGCAGATTGCCGCTGGGAAAGCTCGTAAAATCGTCGGGGCAATCACGCGTCCGTAAACATTAATGTCTTCGCCGAGCGCCTTGAGGGCTTGAACTCTACGGTGGCACTCCAGGTATGTCACGTTGAGATCATCAGGATTCTCTGATAATGTGGGTGGTAAATTCTCCAGGTAGTTCAGATGAGCCTGAATTATTTTATCCTTGTCACCATAACGTTCAGTAAGTAAAGTCTTGACCTGGGCGTACGTTTCTGAACTAAGTGCTATACCATCGACGAGTTGCTTGGGTTCCCCTCGTAGATATCCTCGTAATAACACGTGCTTGCTAATGTCTGGAATCGTGGTGTTGTTGTCAACTGCTGTCTCGAACTGTTCCCAGAAACGAGACCAGGACTCTATGTCACCTGAGAATGGCTCAATGTGTATTGTCGGGAGTTTAAATTCTGGAACAACTGGGGGTGGAACATAATAGCTAGAACTGGGAATGCATGCTGACGCATTGGCCTCTGCTGGTTTCCGTGTAAGAACTTTGTTGGCATGCTGTATAGCTCTTGTTGCACTGTCGACATAGTTTTCACATGCCTGTACATCTGTTTCATAATCTGTGTCGGGTAACTGGTCGTGTATAACATCATCTGAGGAAACTAATAATTGCAAAGTGTTCTGAAGTCTATCACGAAGATATTCTATTTCGTCATAGTCTGGTGTACTTGTTTTGTCTTTTAAAAGATTGACAAAGCGCGTTAAATTAGCTCGCAGAGTACTTCGCTTTCTTTTCAGAAGGGACAGGTCTTGTATAGACATCGCTGAGGGTGTGACAAACTGGCGATTTATGACGGCTGAGGAGGGGGTGCAGATGAACGTGCTGCAGGCAGGGCTTTGTTCCCGTGACAGTAGGTAGTTGGGCCTGTAATAGTACTTCTTGTTTCCAGTAGGTGGCAGCACTTGTCACACAGACCGGCGTGGAGTTGTTTTAGAAAGAACGATATTCTTGAAGCATGCAGAAATAATATCTACACCAATGCAATAATGCCGTATAATCCCCATATAGCATGCTACGTTAGTGATTCAGTACATTGTATCTCAGAAGAAAGAACTGTTCTACTCATCGTGATCCTGGGTCGAGTGGCGTGATGAAACATTCCTTTTACAGGAGATCCGTGGTTACTTGGCGTGAAAGTTCTCCAAATCTTGAAAGTTCGTGATGAAACGTATCGTAACTTGAACAGATGGGTTATTTCGGCACCATAAATGTTGGGGATATCACTAATAAATAAAACACTGAATCACTTTACTTCGTCATGGCTGCCATCTTTATTCTTACTTACTACAAACCAGTACAAAACAAAAGCATAAATACAAGCGATATGGCAGTTCCCAGTAGCTCCGCTAGATAGCAGGAGCTCATACTTGAAATACTAAACTATGTACAGGGCGATTGCATATCCAAATCACATAACGCCGTTAGAGTGTGTACGAGTCCTTTTCTATGAATCTCCAACACGCTTAACGGCTCAGTTGCTTCTTGTGTTTTGTCATCCGACGACACAAGTTAGAGATTTGGTTAAGCCATGTCTACCTCTCAGTCCCGGTTTTCCTGACATGGGTTCGAGATGAGGTGAGATTAAATTATATGGCATGATTTTACGGCCGAATGCCCTTCGTGACACCAACATTGGTTGAAGATGAAATGAATGATAATGAATAAATTTGGGGAAGGAGGTGGAAGGAATCGCTTGTTGTCTAAGATTAGTAACTGTCCCAGCATTTGCATGGAAGTGAAAATGGAACACAACAGGAAACCATTCTCAGGACAGCCGACGGTGGGACGGTGGGTGGAATTGATCAGAACTCGAACCTCAAACTTGCGGGTTGAAAGCCAGCTGCCAAGCTGCCCCTTAGGTTCAGCTGATTGACAGATTGAATAAGAGAACTGTCACGAACACATGTACTGTACTTAGTATTCGCTGTTGGAAGTGAGGTTTATGATCACTCATTAAATCAGTGCCAATGAGTTCTTGTAGGAATGACGTCGACTCTTGGCACACTGTTTGTGAAACGATGTACGTCGTTATGTAGCTTAAGTATCATATTAGGCCTGCTACGTAACTGGCGTTGGAAAATAGAGGGTTCTAGAATAGTAATTTATTTTGCATATCTGAATCCAAGGAACTCAGCATTAGTCTCTTCCTTCTTATGATCAGTTCTTCAAAAACTTGGAACCCCATGCATTAAATTGAAGACTGAAAATTTGAATTCCTTTTACTTTACTTTTAGTGTATTTTATTTATTATACATATGACACCAACAGAGATATTCACCGTGGATTTTATAAAACATAAATACATTATAAAGAACATGAATTGTAAAACAACAAGAAAATACTATTCAAAATATGAAAACATAAGAGAAAAAACACGACAAGACAATAAATTCAGTAAATTTAGCATTAATAGTTCAGGGTGGGGCAGAGTGGACTCCCTAGTTTCAATAAATCACTGAAGAGCGTGCACGTGAGTAAGCGGAGTGGGAGTAGTAGCATTTGGTGGGGGAAAAGACGCCATTTTAGTAGTCACCATGCCGTGGACTGGCGAGCATCGTGGTTTTGTACTCGAAACGTTTTTTTTAAAAATAACGATAGTGTGGTGGCGACGCAGAGGGCATTTCGTAGGCGGTTTGGTAGCAAAATTTTCGTTACTGGGCAGCTGAAAACCCACGCAATCTTCACCAAAGACCTCTTCATTCACCAAAAGTGACTGTGTGGTGTGCTGTGTCCTCCATAGGCATTATTGGCCCCTACTTTTTTGAATCGGAAGATGCAACCGTTACTGTGAACGCTGTGCGCTATTGTGAGATGTTGGAGAACTTTTTCTTCCCCAAAATGGAAGAGTATGGTGAGGCAATGGAAATGGAAGCCTTTTGATTTCAACAGGATGGTGCCACGGCTCATACCGCCCGTCGCTCTCGCTAACTTCTGCAAGAACAGTTTCCCGGCCGCGTGATCTCATTACGAGGGGATGTTTCATGGCCCCCTCGATCCCCCGATTTAAGCCCATGCGATTATTTTCTTTGGGGTTATCTCATATCTGAGGTTTATAAAGTTCGACCAAGGATCGTGGAAGCCCTTAAGGAAGCAATTGCTGATGTCATCGCTGAAATAACGCCAGATATGCTGCGCAGAGGTTTTGAAAACTTTATTGAACGGCTGAATATGTGCGTCGCTCGTCAAGGTCGTCACCTGGACGATATCATTTTTAGAATGAAATAAAAAAATGGCATTGTATGTAGATGTCAGAAATAAAAAGCTTTTGTAATAATCTTGTACGGTTTTTATACAGTTGACCCATCAAATCAGGGAGCCCACTCTGCCCCACCCTGTATCATACACATATCAATTTTTTAATGTAATATTTTAACAAAAACCTGTTATTGGCCTACCCCATTTTTATTTATACTAACTACTAGATGATACAATATTTGATTTTTTATCAGAAGATGTTACCTGTGTGAAACTGCAGTTTCCACATGATGCATGAATTCTCGAAGAGTCATTGTGAAATAATTCTTGGATTACATACAGCAATTTTGTTAAAAAGATTACACATTCTGACTATTGGAGAATTTTTGTGACTCACTGTTTTAGAGTGTTCACAATTAAACGTAGGTCTTGTCCTGAAATTTGCACTTTTCACATTAAAATTCACTCTAGCAAGTAACCAACTGTCATCACTCACATTATTTACAATTTTGTACAAAAATATTTGTTGCAGAGTATCCCTTCTATTACATAATGAAGAAAGTTTAAATTCATTTAGCAAGTAATTGTTTGAGACTTTTTCTTTTAGTGCTGAAGTATGATGCGTTTTGTAGTATAGAATGAGAAAAACCTTTTTCTGAATCTTTTCGATTTTATTTATATGGGACTGATAATGAGGTGTCGAAACAACACATGCATATTCAAGTTTAATACGCACAAATGCATTATAGAGAGTAATTAATGTACCAACATTTTTAGTTCCCTGGAATTCCAAACCACAAAACCTAAGGATCTATAAGCTTCATTTGTAATTTTTCAGTGTGTCCTGTGAAGGGCTATGTACTGTCCATTAAAATTCCCAATTATTTTACTAAATTAAACCTTCCTAAAACAGTGTTATTCATTTTACATTCAAATAGAACTGTCGACTTATTCCTGGAAAAGGTTACTGTGAGACACTTATTGATATTAAAATGTATTTTGTTGTTCCTACTCCTCATATACATATTATTGATATCAGTTTGTAATTTTAAATAATGCCCATGAGTGGCGACAGTTTTGAACAGTATTTTCATTTTTGCTAGGGGCTTTACGTCGCACCGACAGAAATATGTCTTATGGCGACGGTGGGATAGGAAAGGCCTAGGAGTTGGAAGGAAGCGGCCGTGGCCTTAATTAAGGCACAGCCCCAGCATTTGCCTGGTGTGAAAATGGAAAATCACGGAAAACCATTTTCAGGGCTGCCGATAGTAGGATTCGAACCTACTATCTCCCGGATGCAAGCTCACAGCCGCGTGCCTCTACGCGTACGGCCAACTCGCCCGGTTTTGAACCGTTTAACATCATCGGCATACATTAGACATTTTAAGTACATGGTGACCTTTGGTAAGTCATTAATAAATATTGTGAAAAAAAGCCCTAAAATGGAGCCTTGAGGTACGCCAGATATAAATCTGAATGCACATGATTTTGTTTGGAGATATATCACAAATTGTTTTCTACCAGAGAGATAAGATGATGCTAATTTCAAAAACTCACGGGACAATACATAATTAGAAATTTTTTGCAATAGTATATCGTGATCCAGTTTATCAAAGACTTTTGAAAAATTAGTGTAAATAACGTCTTGATTCTTATTTTCTATTCCATTATAAATATCTTGAGCAAAATTCACGAGATTAGTAACTATGGACCTGCCCTAGAAAAAAAACATGTTGAAAGGGAGTAATGAAACGTTTTACATGAGCAAAAAGTCGGCTATAAATTATTTGTTCAAAAACCTTCGCCGGAGTACACAATATTGATGCAGGTCTATCATTTTAAAGCTTTGCATTATCACCAGACTTGAATATAGGCCATACTTCCATAACTCCGGATTTATTTGAGTACTCATAATTCAATTATATATTTTATATAAAGGCTTCATAAGTATTTCAGAACATCATTTTATTAAATACACAGGCATACCATCAGGTCCACTTGACTTACTAGATTTTAGATTTTCAATTGCTTCCAGTACTCACACTCGCTGATACTATATATCGTCAAGATGTGAGATACTTGCAATTCATCTGTTCCAGTAATATTGTAAGAAGGTGCTTGGTCTGACTAAACACTCTTTTTAAAACTCAGCAAAGTTGTCTGCTATCTTTTACTATTATTTACTGATGTTCCATTAAATGTCATTGAATCTGGAAGCATATTGTTCTTCTTTGTGCATTTAATGAAATTCCAAAAACCTTCTAATGTTTTTCTCATATTCGGCAATATATGCTCTATATGCATATTGGATCAGAGATTCAGAGTCTCTTCTGATGTCCTTGTATTTCTTAAAATGATGCTCCGAAAATTTATATCGCTTTCTCTGATATTCTTTCAGCTTTAATAAAGAAATAATGTCATTAGTATACCTACATGGATAAGTTCTTCTCGTATAAAACCTTTTCTTCGGTACAGCATCCTCCATCACCGAATTAATTATTATATAAAAACATGTAACTGCCTCGTTTGGATCCCAGAGGTTGTCCAATTCCCTCCACAATTCCTCTCGTAGTTGAACATACAGTTTATAAAAATTAGCCTTATGAAAATTGAAACCTTCCACCACTTGAGGTTTAATGGAAGAATTGGTTCGTTTAATAGATAATTCAACTGAAAGGGCAGGATGGTATGGGTATTCAGGTATTAAAGGAAGAGATTCCCTGGTTACATTTTTTATACTGGCCAAACTTGTTAAAATTAACACTTTCAGCCCCACGTGAATCAATTTGATACATGGTAAGTTATGAGCTCAACCCCATGTGTATCAAATTGGTACACCGTTAAACCCAGCCAGAAAGTTGGTAAATTCACCCACAGCCCAAGGCTTACTATTCCATGAACTCGTTATTCTGGTGGCCTACGGGTGTTTTAAAACAAATAAAAACATTTTCCCATCTTCAACTCTCCTAAATAAGGCGTGAGTCAATAAGATGCACATAGGCTATGAGTAAGTTATGTATACACTTTTCGTGTGCGTCATTTGGATACATACACAAAAATACGTTTCGAAATATTATTTGCTAATTTCTTGTTATTTCAAACACTTCCATACAGATTTGGACATTGTTTTATGTTACAAGGGTAGGTTACGATGGAACAGGCTTGGTTAGATTAGATGACATGAATTTGAAATTTAGAAAATGGACACATGAATCAGCATTAGGCGTAAATACATACAATACTCAGTAGATTCCTTCAACTGATTTATTTTACATTTTACTAAAAGCAACATTTCACTTTGTGCTACTTCATTACATATCTATGTTTCTTGAAAACACAGTCCATAAACATGTACTTGAATTCTTGGCAACCAAAGCACATTGTTCTTACTTGACAGCATTTCTTAGCAGCTAGTTTCCTCCCCTCACGTGCTGATAAAAGTTGGTAGCAAGGAGTGCATCTACCTCTGGGCCTATCTTCAATGGTTTTGAGTTTATGGTTCTTCAGTAGGTCGTCTCTCTCACTGATGTGAAGACGTTCCAAAAGCAGTTAAGTTACAAGTTCTTCTCAGAATGATACAATGTCCTTTGGTGCAAAAACAGTAGACTAACTTGTAAACTGCATGTGCATTAACAACAGCTGTATTAGTCAAGAGCTCAAACATAATTTTTCTGTACCATTTTACACCTCGACGTACAGATGTACCATAAGAAGCTAGCTGATCTGAAACATCAATGAATTATTTTCCTCCATTGTATTGCAAACTTGTGTATGGTTTCTTTGTAACACCTTGTTTGGTAGTAGTTTCAGCCAGTTCAGGAACATGTTTTGTTGTTAAGAACATCACATCCCTTTTGTCTTTCCATTTTCCCATTATTACTCCTATGTTGCTCTCCTTGACAATCATCGGACCTCTGTGAAGTGTACTTTTCTCGTCTACTTTAGAGTTCATTTTTCAGTTTTTACGAAGTGTTCCAACTAGATGTGTCTGTTTATCACGTAGCTGGTGGGCCTGTAGGACACTCGTATAAAAATTGTCAGTGTACAAAGTACGTCCTCCTTCTAACAGTGGACGCACTAATTCCATAAATGTATTAGCAGAAGCTAACTGACCGCGTGGGATGTTTTCTTTTCCAGCATATACTTTCAAGTGTCAGTTGTATCCACCTTTCAGACGTAAATAGTATAACTTCATCCCATACCGATGCCTTTTGTTTGGGATGTATTGGCGAAATTTGACCTTACCACAAAACGGAATCATTGACTTATCAATACATATTTCGTCCTGTGGGTTCATAGCATTTTGAAATTTAACATTTAGTGCACTGACCAGCGGTCTTATTTTTTGCCAATTGGTCATTTGGTAGGGCAATCTCGTTGTTGGAAATGTGTAAGTAACTAAGAATCATTTCAAATCTATTACAACTAATAGCTTTGGTTAATGTACTCTTGTAAATTGCATTTTTTGACCAATAGTTCCTTAGTTTTAGTTTTTTATCTAGACCCATCCATAACACTAAACCTAAAAAAGTTAGCATGCCATCCCTTGTAACATCATACCATTTTTCTAAAACAGAACCTTTTTTTTTATATGGCATGAACAATACTTTGCTCAGCATACCTATTAGTTTCATTGATCAACAGATCTAAAATGTCATTGTCACTATCACTACTGTCGAAATCAAGGTCTGACAAGTGCACTGTCGGATCTTCTGAGTCACTCATATTTCAAAAAATACTAAGTTCACTACCACTACTGTCTGAATACATTTCTATTTCGTCTCTTATCTCATCAGAATCCATATTCATGCAATAAAACACCAGCACTGGAAGTAAACAATATTATTTGGAGGCAAGACTGGCAGACAAGGAAAGGCTATGCAGTACTGCCAACCCTCCACCAATATACGACCCAGCACTGTCCTGTGGTCCCACAGCCCCAGGGAGAAGAAGACGCTATGATATTTCAATGTACGTGTGAATCTGAAAGCCTCACACTTTGAAGAACAAGGCCCTGTCATGTGTGTCAATATGATGCACATGGGGCTGAGCGCCTAACTTGGTGTGTATCAGAATGATTCACACGGGGCTGAGCACATGTTAATTAAAACATCGTGGGCTGGGAGGGAATGTGCTTTCCATACCCATGGGGCTGAAAGTGTTAAGTCTAGAGTTGTATTGTATGAATTCTGCACGGAATTCATAGATTCTATTTTATGCAATTGTAATATTTGAAAGGAGTTTGTAACTTGATCCCCCTAGAAACAGATCAATATTAGAGGAAGGTTAAAATCACCTAAAATCAATGTATTTCCGTACAACAATTTGTTCATGTTATCAAATCTGTCATAAAATTCTTTATATAGTTCCATACTAGAATCTGTCGAAATGTACACTGCCAGTATATTGTACTTATTTTACACCAATGTAATTTCTACGCAGAGTGCTTCTATGTGCCCTAATTCCAAACCAATGGTAACTGTGACAATATCTTTCGAAACAGCAATAAGAACACCACCTCCCCCTTTTATCTTTTCGGTCCTGCCGGAAAACATTGTATCCAACGCAAATGACTTCATTAGTGAAAACACCACCGTGAAGCCAAGTCTCAGTTAATACCAGAATATCAAATTCAGCAAGAGAACTCGTACATATTTCGGTAATTTTTGTGTTTAACCCTCTAACGTTCTGATAATATATGAATAAACTCTCCTTAATTTCCTTCATTAGACCATCTGTACCGTCAGACACTTTACATCCCCTACCGTCCTCAAGGTGTATACTTATCTTTCATTACCAAAATGTCCGACTAGTTGGCTGAACGGTCAGCGTACTGGCCTTTGGTTCAGAGGGTCCCGGGTTCGATTCCCGGCCGGATCGGGGATTGGTTAATTCCAATGGCATGGAGGCTGGGTGTATGTGTTGTCTTCATCATTTCATCCTCAGCACGACGCGCAGGTTGCCTACAGGAGTCAAATAGAAAGACCTGCACCTGGCGAGCCGAACCCGTCCTGGAATATCCCAGCACCAAAAGCCATACGACATTCTATTACCAAAATATTCCCTGTCATAATCAAAGAAATGTAGACCTCTCATGTTCTGATAATACAATAATGGTATTTTGTACCTAGAAGACATTTTTACATTAAAGAGTTCACGTCATTCAGTATCCTTAATGTGTAAACATAATTATCAGACTCCTTTTTTTCTTAGGCGAATAGCACCAGTATAGTCGACCCACAGATAGGCGTATTCCTTCTGAGCCTTAACTCTCCTTGCACGAGCAAATAAAAGTTTCTTATTTCTGGAGAGACTTTGGTTGATATAAGTTGCAGAGGGAGTACTGAAACTAAAGTCAGTTGTGCTTAGACTTCTTTTTACTTTACGTTTCTGAAGAAATTGGTCGTTATCACTGCGTCTGACGAACTTAGCGATGATTTCTCTGCTTGTCTGACCTGGGTTTTTCTTCAAACGGTGACAAACTTCAATCATGTCATTGGTGATAAAAATATCTAATGCCTGTCCTACTTTCTTCACTGTATCATAAGTGTCCTCATTTGGCTTATCAGGAATTCCATACATTTCTAATGTATTTCTTCTTCCATACTGTTATTGGTCATCTATTTGCAAACTTTATTCACATATCTACTTTTTCAGAGAAGCATTCTCGTTTTTAATATTCTGTATAGAAATTAAACATGCCTGAATTATTTTAGCTTGCTTTTTCCGAAGATCATAATTCTCATCTAATTTTTCATGTGCTAGTTTTAGTGATTTTCTAAGTTCTTCTTTCGATCAGCGATTTGATTCCCTTATTCATTTTACTTCACGGTCTATGGAACGATGTAGTTTGTATAATTCACTAATTGTAGGAGTTTCCATTTCACCCTCGATAATCGACATTTCACAATTTCCACTTTCACGTCTAGATTTTAAACAATTAAAACAGCGCCAAGATTTTTCTTCAGTTCGTAAGAATTTAATGTCATCTCCCTTTCATTGTACACATGTGCCATGGAACAAGTGACTACAATAACAACACTAAATTTTAGCATCATTTAAATCATGGCGTGGTACTGATTTAGAACATTCTGCACAGAGACTCATATTGATGAAAATTTAAAGAAACGGCAACAGAAAAAGAAAAAAAGGAAACACAAAGCGAGAGACATAGCACAATGAGAACACTTGCACCCCCTGTCCAATACGCAGAGGTAGTAAACCTTGAACCAGGTTATCGATGGTTCTGCTACAACTTCCGATCAGTCCAATGATATAGGTGATGGCAGCTCTTGTCTTTACATACGCACCAAATGCACTATGAAATCTCATTTAAGACATTTTTACACTGATAACCACTCGTTTGCTCTATTTCAAATATAAAAAAATCAACGAAAGTACTTACAGTTTATTAATATACTATTGAAGTAGCACTGATAAAAGAAAATACCATTAAAATACACGAAAACTACAGAGCACAAGCAACGTCCTCTTAATCGCACCATTTCCAAAGAACCGTTCTTACACAAATTTTCTCGCGAATTAATATTATTCTGGCATCTTTGTATAATTTATTTTTTCTTTTTCCGGCTCCATGGCTAAATGGTCAGCGTGCCGACCTTTGTTCACACGGGACCCGGGTTCGATTCCTGGCAGGGTCGGGCATTTTAAACTTAAATGGTTAATTTCACTGGCACGGGGGCTGGATGTATGTGTCGTCTTCATCATCATTTCATCTCATCACGACGAACAGGTCGCCTACGGGAGTCAAATCAAAAGATCTGCACCTGGCGAGCCGAACTTGTCCTCGGACACTCCCGGCACTATAAAAGCAATACACCATTTCATTTTTTCATGTTTTCTTTTAAAATTTGCTTTACGTCGGACCGACACAGATAGGTCTTATGGCGATGATGGGATAGGAAATGCCTAGGAGTTGGAAGGAAGCGTGCGTGGGGGCTTAATTAAGGCACGACCCCAGCATTTGCCTGGTGTGAATATCGGAAAATATTGAAAGCCATATTCAGGGCTGCCGACAGTGGGATTCGAACCCACTATCTCTCGAATGGAAGCTCACAGCTGTTCGCCCCTAACCGCACGGCCAACTGGCTCGGTAATCTACATTTAAAGCATGAAAATTATTGAAATATGATACTTTTTTTCTCTACACTTCATCCGTTTCGAATCATGAAAATGATTGTGAGTATAAAATATCACTTTGTGTAGTGGTTAACGTGATTAGCTGCCACCTCCGGAGGCCCGGGTTCGATTCCCGGCTCTGCCACGAAATTATAAAAATGGTACGACGGTTGGAAATGCGTCCAATCAGCCTCGGGAGATCAACTGAGTAGACGGGGGTTCGATTTCCTCTTCAGCCATCCTCAAAGTGGTCTTCCGTGGTTTCCCACTTCTCCTCCAGGCAAATGTCGGGATGGTACTTAGGCCACGGCTGCCCCCTTCCCTCTTCTTTGTCTATCCCTTCCAATCCTCCCATCCGCCCAACAAGGCCCCTGTTCAGCATAGCAGGTGAGGCCGCCTGGACGAGGTACTGGTCGTTCTTCCTAGTTGTATCCCCCAACACAAAGTCTCACGCTCCAGGACACTGCCCTTGAGGCGGAAGAGGTGGGATCCTTCACTTAGTCCGAGAGAAGAACCGACAGTGTAAGTTAAACAGATTATGAAAGAAAGACAGAAGAGTATAAAATTGCACAAAAACGAACCTGCAGGATGAATATAGAAGCTCATGGTATACGTAAAGAGATTTTAATAATAAGAAGAAAAATAATAATCGTATAGACTCAGCTACCGTGTGCAGACATTTCAATTCGACACAGTCTGTCTGCTTGTCAATTTCGACGTTCCGTTCCGTTTTACTTTAGACCTACTAGATAGCAGGGAAAACGGAATCTCTGTTGGTCGTCTATGGCTGAGTTTTAATTAATTTTGCCCGGTAAACACCAAATGTTTCACCAGAGATCTTTAACATGCCGACATCGTACGACATGGAGTATCCAATGGACTTTTTCCCGCCCTTCAAAAATACGACTATCCCTGCAGAGTTTCAACCCGCTATATTGCAATACGGGGGCTGACACTCTACCACTGATCCACAGACGCAGTGAATGGCAGTGGCGAAGCTATTAGTTAATTAATGGGTAGGCAGGAAATCTTACCTTAAAGTTTCTTGTAGAGTAGTTCCAAACGTCGAGTTGTCTTGGTTGCAAAATGGTCAATCACACGGTCCTTCAATACTTGATCACTCATCAATTTCTTCACAAGCATTTTATCGATAGAAATCTTTCATTGTTCATTGAAATACGCAAGTATGTTTTATCCTCTTCAGAGTGCCCATACTCCCTTCATACGAAGCCGTGGTTACAGGAAATGTTAATATTAAAGGAATCAATTTTGACACTTCCACATACACTGGTTCGAGGTGTAAAAGTTTTAGGGAACAAATGTTTGTCTATATCGGAATAAATGTTAATCAATTCACTTTCCAGTCTTTCCCTATTTAAAACGCGGTAACTGAACAGTCTTATGTTCAGTTTAATAGCAGGGAAGCTCTCTTTGTAAACTATGAACTGAGTTGGATCCAACAACTCAAACTGGATGCTTTAAAAATCGCCAAACCGTATTTCCATTTGCATAATTAAGGTGTCAAGAACTTAATATGTTAACATTTTGAGCTTTCGGAATGTCCTGTCATCTATACTTATCTCGTTATTTATTTTGCGACATTTTACAACACAAAATGATACTGTATTTTCTGATCGCAGGACCTTGAGGATACCAGTGGTTTTTCTAATTTCAGTATTGCACAGAATTACATCAGATGTGCTTTTATGTTGTAGTAGAACAACGAGATGGTCTCTATAAAAAAAAATTCTCTATAGAGATAGAGCAAATAAATTAATTGGGTCTTCTTGTGTATGGCAAGCAACCCAACAGCTGAATTGTACGACTCACTGTCCCAACCCTCATCATTCTCTGCAATGTCTTCAAAAACCTGTCTTAGATCATCATAGTGTGAAAATATTGTGTGGACTGCTCTCGAATGAAAGCTCCAATGGGTAGCGCATGCTTTTGGAAGTCTGAATTCTTTGGATTCTAGAAGATGAGCTCTTTTTGAGGATATACTAAAAAATGAATGAAACGCTGTCAGATTATGAAAGAAGAGCCTGACTGATATTATTGTCTCGTTTTGCACAACTAACAGTCCATATCTGAATTGTCACAAATACAGCCAATAATGCATTGATTGCCTTCTAATTCAAAAGAAAAACACACACTTAACAATAGGGTACTTCATTGTCACCTTCGCGCGGGGAGTTACTACACTCTCAAATAGCAAGGAGGCTTGCCTCTCTGGAGTCTAGACCTTGAGGAGAGAGGAGTGCGGGTGGTAAACCAACCCTTCCTCCACCACCCCGCGCCATTCACAAGCTGACGGAAGGGAAATAAAACAAAAAGTCCTGGGTGAGACAAGTTACAGACTGCCTCCCTGTCAGAACAAGTAGTCTGCTGTCGCCGTCTAACGGGGCGATCGCGAAGCACATCATCTGCTGTCATCATGTAGCACATATCAAAAACAGTTCATTGTTGATTTAACACAATAACAACTGCAGATGCATTTGTTACGATTTATGTTTAATCGTATTTCTTAGGGTAGGCATTGCCTCAAATGACTCCAAGTAGTTTCGCCACTGATGAATGGTAAATTTACAAACAATGGTATATCAAATAGATAGATTGTCCGGATTTTGTTTCAAGTAACTAGTATTCTTGGTTGTAGTGGTTTAGAAACTAAGCGGAAATAACAATTCAGTTTCCTTTTTGTGAAGAATTCCTTTGATTGGTTTTAAAGTTAATTAAATGTTACTATAAAATTTAGTTTTAAATTTTACTGCTTGTCTTGTTGCCTAGCTTACCTTCAAGCGAACAAATACAACCTCGTTTTGGTGGACTGGTCTGCAATCACCGCTAACAACGCCTACAACGTCGCGGTCTCGTTAATGGTTGCCATTGCTCCTGATATTGCGAAGTCTATCGACACCATGCTGGACTCGGGTGTAGAATTGTGTCATTTAGCTGGTCACAGTCTGGGAGCACAGTGTACTGGTGCAGTTGCCAGGAGCATGAGACACAGAGTACATCACATTATAGGTAAGTGTTCTTCAAACTCATATCAAGAGCTCCTACTTTTTAAATGTTTTCTCCATATTATTGGATCCAACAAAACCCACTTTGGGAGGCAATAATAGTCATTGTTACTTTCAACAGCATTACGAATTGACTCATTCAACGACCTGGCGCTATATATCTGGAACTCCTTTTTCATAATTAAAAGTATTCTAAAACAAATTACTAAGAAGAATGATACGAGCCCCTCGCCTGAGATATAATAGAAAGATACGATCCGAACTTCGTATTCCGACTCTTAGAACTCAGGTAGACAAAATAGCTAAGATGCAAGCTCAGTCAACCGACCAGGGCATCTCAATTCTTAACAGGTTTTAGGGACCATGAAGCCGAATGCACTGCTCATTCATCCCGGCCCTTGCCTCATCTATGGCATCGTTTGAGTCACCCTTCGGACTTTTCCAAACTTGTACCTTACCCCACTAATTTAAAACAAAGTTGATACTTAAAAGGACCGTTCCTTTGGCGGCTTGGCTGCCCCTGACACCCAAGAAAACAAATACATTTTAAAAATTCAAGTAGAGAATAGGGGGCTTCAGCTCTGGCTTGAAGGTAAATACCACCTCCAAGCCATAGTTTCTCCCTCCAGCAGTGCAATTAAGAGATTTTCCGACTCATCGTGTCACCCTAGGAAACAGATCAAGAGGACATAGTTTTCACCCTGGAACTCTCCATCTACTCGCCCTCAAGAAAATAAAAAACAAGAAAAAATATCAACGACCCTCGTATTATCTCAGTTCCTCTTCTTCTGCTACTTCTACCGCATTTCCCAAACCTTGTGGGGTCTCGGGCGTGAGCTGTGTCGCACATGTGGATTTGGCCCTGTTTTTCGGCTGCACGCCCTTCCTGACGCTAACACCATGTGGAAGGATGTCATCGCATTTGCGTGTTCCTGTGGTGTGTTGTCTGAATGTGAAGAGGAGAGTGTTGGGACAAACACAAACACCCAGTTCCCGTGCCAGAAGAATTAATCACGTAACATTAAAATCCCCGAACCGGCTGAGAATCGAATCTGTGACCCTCTGAACCGAAGGTCTTAACGCTTACCATTCAGCCAAGGAGTCGGACTCTCATGTTATCAGAATGCGGAGTGTAATATTAGTGACGTGGCCCACCCTCCGAGGAGTACATACTCTGAAGGAGACTGCGAAAGAGTCATGCACATTGAATGGCCGATGCTGGTGCATTTTACGGAGAGTAAATTAATCGGGATTTTTTCCAAATGTTACGTGCAATGAGCAAGGAAAGAGTACAGAGATGGATTAATTAAATTGCAATATCCAATTTGCACGGTTGGGCGTGTTTTTTTTCCTTTTAGTAATGTCATGTAAAAAAAACCGTCGGTCTAGCGAGATTGCCTCTAACTCACAGGCCCCGGGTTCGATTCCAGGCCGGATCTAAGGGCTAGTTCGAGGTCCACTCCGCCTACGTGAGAACAGTTAGGGAGCTGTCTGACTGTAAGGCAGCGGCCTAGGTCTAGAAAACCTAGAGTAACGGCCGGAAAGATTCGTCGCGTTGATAAAGCGTTACCGCATATTCTGCAGGTATTCCTATTAAGCGATGATCGCTTAGTACTCAGGGCCTATAAAGGCTGTAGCACCATGATATTTGGTTTGATTTTAAAGTCCTGGACTCAGAAGAAAAATTGTGCACGTTTCACGTCTTCTACTCATGAAAACGTCGGGTTTTCACTAAATTCGTATATCTGAAGAAGGAATGGGATAAATTGAACCATCATATGTGTTCTTGTCCTCCTCTGTAGTGTAGTGGTTTGTGTAATTAACTTCCACCCCCACAGGCCCCGGTTAGATTCCCGGCTCTAACACGAAATTTGAAAAAGTGGTACTGGAACGGGGTCTACTCAGCCTGAGTAAGGGGAGGAGAGATTCGATTCTCACCTAAACCATCCTCGAAGTGGTTTTCCATGGTTTCCCACTTCTCCTCCAGGCAAATGTCGCGATGGTACCTAAGTTAAGGTACCTTCCCTCTTCCTTGTCTATCCCTTCCGATTTTCCAATCCCCCCTCCCAACAAGGCCATTGTTCAGCATATCAGGTGAGGGCGCCAGGGCAAGGTACTGATCATTCTTCCCAGTTGTATCCCCCGACCCAATGTCTCAGGCTCCAGAACACTGCCGTTGAGGCGACAGAGGTGGCATCCCTCACTGAGTTCGAGGGAAAAATCCCTTTTACTTTTAGGAACCAATGTCCAGTCTATGTATACTTCTATTTACACTGGTTGGTTGGTTGCGTATAGGCTCGAAAACTACTGGACCGATCGACCAAGTCACGTAAGGAATAATTTTGATTGTTATAAATTTCACCGTTTCGAACTAGTGGGGGACTTTTCAGAGGTTATTTCCTAAATTTGGGCAATTTTCTCCACACAAAAACGATGCACGTGTTACGCCTCCTACTCCTGAAAACATCGGGTTACAAAAAGTTCTTACGTTCTTACATTTGGTGAAGGAATGGGACAGTTTCAACCATCATATGTGCTCTTGTCCGCCTCTGTGGTGTAGTGGTTAGTGTGATTAGCTGCCACCCCCAGATGCCCAGAATTTCAAGCTACAACTAACCCCATGGCACTACAGCCCTTGAAGGGCCTTGGCCTACCAAGCGACCGCTGCTCAGCCCGAAGGCCTGCAGATTACGAGGTGTCGTGTGGTCAGCACGACGAATCCTCTCGGCCTTTATTCTTGGCTTTCTAGACCGGGACCGCTATCTCACCGTCAGATAGCTCCTCAATTCTAATCACGTAGGCTGAGTGGACCTCGAACCATCCCCCAGATCCAGGTAAAAATCCCTGACCTGACCGGAAACCCAGCCCGGGCCCTCCGGTTAAGTGGCAGGCACGCTACCCCTACACTACGGGGCCGGCTAGCTTTCGAGCCTATACGGAACTAAAATAAAAGGGTAAACGATTGGCGCTATCGAAAAAAAGAAGTGCACCGCGTGGCCTTGATATTATATTTTCTACAAGAAAAACCATTTTCTTCACAAATCTAAGGGTCTTCGAAAAAATCAGCTTTCCTGTATTTTTGGCTGCGATCGGCTTCGCTAATGAATAGGTTACTCATTACATTACGTTGTTCGCTTGTTAACAGGCCAGCTGAAAGTGTGCGCGCCATTGTACGGAAAGCGTTTGGAGGTTATACAGTACATATGAGACACTTAAGCATGCTCCGCTTATCCATATGTGAGAACTTATGTGGGCTTTAGTTTATTTATTCAACCATTTTCATTATTAGGGGCTGCCTGGCCGAGGCGGTAAAGGCGTACTCAGTTCGCCCGGAAGGACGTGGGTTTGAACCCCCGTCAGGAAGTCGTAAAATTTAAGAAATGAGATTTCCACTTCCGGAGCTGCATATGGCCCTGAGGTTCACTCAGCCTACACCAAATATGAGTACCAGGTTAATTCCTGGGGGCAAAGGCGGCCGGACGTAGAGCTAACCACTCTACCCCATCAAGTGCCGAGGTTACAAATAGTGGAAGCCTTTACCTTTCACCACTCCCAGGGCCTTCATGGCCTATACGGAGAAGACTTTTATTTTCATTATTATCGTTATCGTACCTCTATGGCCGGGCTCTCAAACGCCAAAAATCTCACGCGTGCAAATCGAGGCGCAAGAGCTCCGTACACTGTGCATTGGTCCCGCTCGGTTCGCCTCGGACCAACGCTGCGTCTCTGGGCTACTCGGCTAAGTTCGGTTCAACTCGGCTCGGATGTGGAGCGCTACGGAGCAAGTGAAGAAGAGGGAGACAGGCAGAGCGAGCGAGACAGGCGTGCGGAAAGAGAGAGACAAAGCTATTGCTCCAAATCGAGGAGTGGGGGTCTGCACTCTGGTCAACCAAGCGAAGTCTTCTTTTGCACCGTGCACAGTGCATGCACTCTGAGAGGCACTGCTCTATGGTGTAGTGATTAGCGTGATTAGCTACCCCCCCCCCCGGAGGCCCGGGTTCGATTCCCCGCTCTGCGACGAAGTTTGAAAAATGGTACGAGTGCTGGAACAGGGTCCACTCAGCCTCGGGAGGTCAACTGAGTAGAGGTGGGTTCGATTCTCACCTCAGCCATCCTCAAAGTGATTTTCCGTGGTTTCCCACTTCTCTTCCAGTTAAAATGCCAGGATGATACTAACTTAGGGCCACGGACGCATCCTTTCCTATTCCTTGTCTATACCTTCCGATCTACCGCCCCCCACTAGGCCTCTGTTCAGCATAGCAAGTGAGGCCGACTGGGCGAGGTACTGGTCCTCCTTCGATGTTTTATCCCTCGACCCCGAGTCTCACGCTCCAAGACACTGCCCTTGAGGCGGTAGAGGTGGAATCCCTCGCTGAGTCCGAGGGGAAAAAACCAACCCTGGAGGGTAAGCAGATTAAGAAAGAAGAAAGAAAGATTGTTACTATTTTATATTTCTATTCCATGTCTCTGTATTTTTAATATTGCATAAGTTTAAAATTCACATTTCACTTTGTGTCATTGTCTAGAGATCTAGTGTTTCATTCACGGCCAACTTTACGTGGTGTGCTCCTAAGTGTCGAGTGAACATGCTGAATATTCTAGCAAAGAACTTACGTAGGCGGGGATATCCTTTCTTGATAAAAATATTAGTAAAAATCACGTATATTCATCTTATTTTCATATCTGTATTTTAGATCCGTGTCTCGCTGCAGTCAATCAGATCTAATTGTAGGTCAGAATCACCGTTGTATGCATGCTGTTCGTGTTATATTGGGAACGAAGGTATAATCGGATTGGCGGGGAAATTATTTTCTTTTCGAGAAAATGAGGTAACTTTGTCACATTCACGAACTTTCCATATTTGCTATGCCAGAGAGCCAGCCGCCGCCTCTTGTTGTCAGAGGAGTGAAGGGAAGGGAGGGGAAGTGGGAGACAGTGGTAATGTGCTACACTCCAAACGCCTGAACAGAGTCCAAAGGTTACTATTACAGCGTTGTGAACTGTGCATCGAAGTAGGAGGGGGCAAATTAATCATCTAACATAATCAAACCATTGGGAGTTAGTTTCCTTCGTACCGAGCTCGATAGCTGCAGTCGCTTAAGTGCGGCCAGTATCCAGTATTAGGGAGATAGTAGGTTCGAATCCCACTGTCGGCAGCCCTGAAGATGGTTTTCCGTGGTTTCCCATTTTCACACCAGGCAAATGCTGGGGCTGTACCTTAATTAAGGCCACGGCCGCTCCCTCCCAGTCCTAGCCCTTTCCTGTCCCATCGTCGCCATAAGACATCTGTGTCGGTGCGACGTAAAGCCAATAGCAAAAAAAAAATAGTTTCCTTCGTTCAGTATTTCGTTCCATTTACAACGTAATGAGTGAAGGAATACTGCACACAATTGTGGGGTGGCAGTGATGCATCTTCGAGCATGTTCAATAATAAGGAAAGTTGTAGCGACCAACAGACGAGAGGAGAAACGATCTGGTGCATTCCTTGACTGACAAGTGTATCTTAATTACAGTTGGACCATGTTATGCATCACTAGACCAAGCGCCATTTTGTAAAAATGAGTATTTGTGCGCATTCTGTTGAGAAACAACGTAACTTAAATGGACAAAAAACACCGTACATGTCCTAGTAACAGTTGCCTTAAAATATGTGAAAAATCTAAGTGCAAATTTACCTACGTTTGATTTTGTGTTTTGCATCACGAAACCAAAAGCGATAAGCCAATGTTTAGTTATGCAACAGTAGACCAAGCGCCTTTTACCGGTCTGTGGTCTAGTGATGCTAAACGAAACAGGTGGCTGCACTGGTTCACAACAGACCAGACAACATCAGCTGTGTAGTGTTTACTAACCTACTGTATGTTGTTACTGTGCATGTTTACATGGTAAACGATTGTGCTGTCGTATTTCCTACATTATGGTACCAGTAATGGAGGCTATCAGAGCAAGAACCGAACGCATTGTTACAAATGCAATAAGTATTTCTAATAACTATGAGGTTTTACAGGTAAGAAAACGAAAGATTTTGGAAACTCACCCCATGCTAGAAAAGATTACTTTGCGCTATGTTCTCCCAGGACACAGAACGACAGCAACGTTGGAGACATAGAGTGTGCGTTGAAGCTACAACAACAGTTGTACACTGTGAATGACTATATGAATGTGATGAAAGTACGTCATAGAAAGAATGCTTTGGCTGTTCACAGAATGGGACAGAAAGAATTCTTTGGAACACAAATGCTGGAAAAACAGACAACAAACCGTAAAGTTGACATGGAAAATCCCAAAACAAACTGGCTGAAAACGAGAGAACTTGAAATCAGTAGAGCCAAACCTCTAAGCATTTTCATGAAGAGTGACTTTGACCAGGACACTGGAGTTGAATTAAGTATTCAAATAAAAGAAAGGAAAGAGGAACTTCTGCGCAACCAGTTCATTTGAGTGAACACTTAATTCAACTGTGGCCAGGAGGGAAACCAATTTCAAAACCTAAACTTGAAGACTTGAAGTCTCTTCTGCCGCTGATTCCAGAAGATGCCAGACCAATGTATCGGTCTTTTTTCACCGATAATAGTGTTGAAGACGATATTGATGGGTTCAATGGACAACTTGACTTTGAAATAGAAAGTGAATAATGACAGATTTTGATTTCATTTATGTTTCTTTCTTAAATTTTGTTTAGTTACTGAGCAGTATTGTGTTTCATGCTAATTATTGAAAAAGACTTCCAATGGCACCTTTTAATTTTGGGGGTTTTGTTTATGTTTATAAGGTTAATCAAGTATCTTTTGCTATAATTCATTTTTTACAGTATTGTGATTCAAGCCAGGTAATAAAAAGCTTTAAAGTGTAAAATACATAATGTCCGGGTTCATTTTGGATTTGTTGTTGTCTTGTAAGCTTTATTATTTCCATTTTTATTCAGTTGTTTGACATTACATTACTATGTTTTGTGCCAATTAGTAAAGAATAAAGTACTTTTTATTGCAAAATTGTGCGTGTTATTGCTATTCCCTCACACTACCGGTAAGAAAAGGAATTTCTACAAAAGTCTTGAGAGCAAAAATAACCGACTTATTTCATAATTCCATAACATTAAATTGTAGATTTCACAAATGATTTGTATCTTAGGTAATGCAATTTACAACTTCATTTACGATTATGTGTCCAATATAGTGAAATGATTATTTATTTATTGAACTGTAAATTTCAGAAACGTCGTGTAGTTTACTTACGCTTTATCACAGACTAGTCCAAATGCACTGTTTAGTTATGCATAACGCAACCAAAGGACTTACAAGTCACTTAGTCTGTTGATGCAAAACAAAAATGCACAATCAAACAACAAATGTAAATAGACTAACCGCCATTTTATTTATTTTTAGCGTTGTTTGATAAGTAATTAGGTTGAGGTTTTACAAAAGAGTTCAAAAATAATAATTCTTACTTATTGCAAAAAATTGGGAAAATTTAACAATAAATGGATTTTTAATCGACTGGAAACTTTGAGCTCAGTTATCTCAGAATGGTGTTTTGGCGCTTAGTCTAGTGATGCATAACATGGTCCAGTTTATTCTTGTGATGTATGTGCAGTTGCGGCTGTTGAATAAACGATCTGTGGTTATTGCCTGTAAGAGACAAGGACACTCCAGTGCGAGTCGAACTAGGAGTGCATACGCGCGGAGCATTGAGCCTGAGCCTCGCAGAGCGGCAGCGGTGGATTTTAATGAGATCCCCGACCTTATTGGGTCCTTTATCTCAATTTAACATGGAGCCCTTTTGGGCGTAGACTGTTTGGTAAGTTTTTGGTAAAATTTCCAGTATTTCGGAAGGTAAGGAGAGGCGATAGTGGAGCAATTGAAATATGGTGGTGGCTTAGTATGAGACTTCGGCATTGAAGCTAGAAGGGTGCTAACGATGAGGGATGCTTCAATTGGTGTTGGGGCATGCAGTGTTCCTGGTTGGGGGGGATGGGGTTAAGTGGAACTGGTTAGCAGTGTGAGAAAGGTTTTGAGTATTTCAATGGTGGGGATGGTTTGTGAATTTGGCTGGTGTATGGCAGGAGGGGTGAGGTTGAGCGCTAACAGCGACGGGATTTGTTGTTGCGATTGTTGTGGAGGTCGGAGGTGCTTGCTTGCAATATAGTGGGCTTTGACAGCTTTTTTGATGAATGGACAGCCAGGATATGTTGCAGCGTGTTGCCTTTACAGTTGGCGCATTTGGGTTGATCTTTGGAAACAGGGCAGACAGATTGATGATGCTGATCACCACATCTGTTGCATCTGGTCTGATTGGGACAGTTTGCTGCTGAATGGTTTAGCTGGAGGCAGTTGTAACACATGAATATGAGTGAAGTATGTGGGTGATGTTTGTTTCGTTTGGCATGGGTTCGATTCTGGGTAGTGGTAGTAGTTTCATTAGGTATGGAAGGAGGTGGTTGTAATGGTGTTGTGGATAGTGCTGATAAAGTGGATTGTCTCTGTCTCCCCTCCTCTTCCCTGAAGCACGGCGTTGGTTTGTGTTCTGGCATAGCAGTTAGTCAATTTGAATCGCGCGCCCGGAAGTAAAAAAAGTAACCTCATTTCCTTGAAAAGAAAAATTTTCGCCACCAGTCCGATTAAACCATCGTTCTTAACATAAGATGAAGAGTATCCCTATTTTATGTCGGTATAGTTATGATTAGGACTCGGAAGTTAAAGACCTATAAATTGCCTAAAAATATCTATAAAAAGGCTTAAAATATCCAAGAAGGAAAAAGGACGTGAAATTGCGATCCAAATTCGTTCATAATTGTAGTTTTAATTGCATGTCTAATTAAGGAATATAACTATTAAAAATAATAATAATAAACTAGCAGTTTCCCGCTGGCTCCGCCCGCAATGTACAAAGTATGGTGTTGTTCGTTACTATCCTCACGGATGTATTTGCAAAAATTCGAGTTAATGAAATAAAGCACATGATCTGCTGTGCTAATAGAATGTAATATTTTGTCAACAAAACACTTGAAAATGCATCATACAAAGGAATTGAATTAAACGTTCCTCGGAACAACACTACGCGCCGAAATGTTAAGAAGTCCTTTAAAGATCTTCGTCATGGAGACAAATGTACTCATAACTTTTCTCAGAATCTATCAATTTAAGTAGATATTACCTCAAAAGAAAGCGCTTGATCCACTGAGTGTTTTAAGACCAAAATGAACTGCGTACCTTAATTAGAACGAAAGATATGATTGGTTTAATTAAAACAAAATGTTGAAGAAATGAGACGTCAAATTGAATGTGCACTCATAACTTTCCTCAAAATGAACCAATTTGAATAGTCAAGATCTTAAATGAAAGGGCGTAATCCACTGAGTGTTCTTAGGCCAAAGCGAACTCCGTACCTAAATTAGAACTAAAGATATGATTGCTTCAAAGAGACAAAAAATTTAAAAAATCAATCAATTTGAGGAAGGCGGAAGTTAAGTGATTTATGGAAAATCTGTGCATGAATACCTTTCAGTTTTTAAAAAATGAAGGATATCGGTCGGATAAAATGGCCGGACTGACTGACTTTAGTTTTCATATTTTTTTTAATATAAAGATTTTATTGCGCACAATGTGCAAAATTTGCATATTACATGAAATAAGTTACATTTCACTCAAGGAGAACTTTGTTCACAGCAAAATTAGTCAGAAAAACTATTCTATTCTGTTCGGCTCCATGGATAAATGGTTATAGTGTTGGACTTTGGTCACAGAGGTCCCGGGTTCGATTCCTGGCAGGGTCTGGAAGTTTAACCATCATTGGTTAATTTCCCTGGCACGGGGGCTGGGCGTCTGTGTCGTCTTCAACATCATGTCGCCTACGGGCGTCAAATCAAAAGCCCTGCACCTGGCGAGGCGAACATGTCCTCGGAAACTCCCGGCACTAACAGCCATTTCATTTCATACTGTTCATTGCGCAATACACATGCACACTCCTGGCTGGCCCAGTAGTAGGATTTCTTGGCACAGATACGGTGGTGAAAGCCGTGTATTGCAAAGCGTGTCACTAAATGTCTCAACTCACATTCCTCTTTCATCCAGTCCTTATTTATCAGTGCGTCTGTATTGTAGAAACTTTCCTCCATCGAGTCCCTTTTCTCTCGTAGTTCTCGTAACAGTTCCTCGTATGCCGGAGTTTGCTGTAGAGGCATTTTCAGTCTTAAATTCTCTATCAAGAAGGTTTCTCGGGCTAAAAACATATACGCACCGGTATCGGATGAATTTAGATACCCCTAGAATCCTCTTAAGGTATCTCGGTTTCATGCTTTCCAGTTCTCGTAGCTGTTTACGTGATAGGTACTCCCATATAACTTCTAATCCGTATGTGAGCGTTGGTAGCACTTTGACTTGGAAAAGTTTCATGGCCGTCTTCCAGTGACGTTCTTTGTAGATGTTGGATGTCACTTATGCAGCAGCTAGTCTCTTCTTTATGTGTACTGAGAAGGACGTCCTGGAGACTTGTAGTGTGATCCCTAGATATGTGAACTGGATGTCCCTCACATACAATGTAATCCCCTTTCGATAAGCGTCCTCCTCTCCTGAATACCATTAATTCTGTCTTCTTTAGGTTCATCCTTAGCTCGTTGTCATCCGCCCATTGTGTAAATTCCGTTTCGCAAGTCTTTTATATTATCAGTGGCTAGTGCCATATCATCCGCATATATGTATATGTTTACATTTTGTGCTCTCTCTTTGATTTTTTAGGGAGATCCTGTGTCAACGCATTGAACAATAAAGGGCTCAATGGGTCCCCTTGTAGCACTCCGATGGTTTATCTATCCAGCCTGATTGGCATACCCCGTCACTGATTTGCATTTGGTTTGCCGCTAGTATGTTAGCTATCAAATTCGTCATATCCGAGTGTCCCACAAGGCTTTCCAGTTTCTCGATTAATTACCTTCTATTGACAGTGTCAAAGGCTTTGGTGTAATCAATGGAAGATTACATATTTCTTTCCGTGGGCTTGCGTTCTTGCTTGTATGTCCTTTAGCAGAGAGGTCGCCGCTATCAGGGTGGATCTCGCTTTCCGGAATCCAAATTGTTCATCAGGTAACAGTGGTTCCATCGGGTTACTTATTTTCTGTGCTAATAGTTTGGTGAGTATTTTTTTAAATGCCACCGATTCCGGGGCTATACCTCTGTAAGATTCTGGCTTGCTCGTGTCCCCTTATCCTTTATGTATCAGCTTTATGACTGCCTTCCGCTATGAATTTGGTATGTTACCGGATTCCACGCACTTGTTCATTAGCATTGTCCACACTGATTCTACATAGGGTAATGTAGCTTTTAGATGTTCTGCGCAGAGCCCGTCTATTCCCAGTGCCTTGTTCACCTTGCTTGTGGAGATACCTTTCTCACTTCCTCGCTTGTGAGGATTGTACTACTTTCTATCACTTTCCTCTCCTCTAACTTCGGTCTGGTTTCCTTAAGGGCATATGATTCTCTCAAGTCTCCATGGGTATGTCTGTAGGGAATCGCGGCTGGCTTGGTCTAAGTGCCTTATAAGGATTCTTCTCAGCATCCTTCATAAGCTTTTCAGCTGAAGTAGCGCCTTGAATTTCTTCCTCTCTGTCTGATACCATTCCAGGTCTCCTTTGTCTTTCGTTCTTCTAGCTATGTGCAATATTTCTAGTGTAATTTACCTTTCAATGTAACACTCTTTGTCGAACCATTTTTGCGCTTTCTTAGTGTCCTCCCTTACTGCATTTCCTTCTTCGACGAATTTCGTTATTCCTGCCATGGCCTCGTCCAGATTTCCCTCTCTCATATCTTGTAGTAGGCGTGGTATCTTACCAGTGTTCCCCTGGAGCATATGTGGGTCCAACCTTCTCTGTACCCGTTGTGTTTTTATTTGTGAATTCATGTGTGTGTTTGTCTTGAGTGTCGTTCATACTGGTATATGTTTCCTGGTTAACGCTGCCTCATTTCTTATTAGGAGGTAATGTTCCAATGCATCGAAGCCTCTGATGAGTGTGAGGTCTATGGCGGCCTCCTCCGTTGTGGCATAATGTATGTGGGTACCTTTTTGTCGTTCACTAATGTGAGCCCTTCCCCTATCAGAAAGTCCAGTACTAATTTCGCTTTGTTATTTGTTTTATATAATGGGCTGTTCAGGTCACCCGCAATTATCACTCTTTTATTCACCTGTATAGTGTTTAATGCTCTCCGTATAACGTCTACTATGTCTATTGCGCTGTACTTTTGTTTGTAGTAAACGTCTACTAATGTTCCGCCTTAATCACTAATTGATTCTCCTCCTCCTCCTTGAGAACTGTTTCAAAGGGGGTAAATTTTGAATTGATTAGGCATGTTATTCCACCTGACGGGCCTCCTCTATCGCCTTTCCTCGCAAATGCATGAATGATATAGGATCCTTTCTCTTCACAATTTGATACCGCGGTAATAAATGTCTCTGTTCCTGTACCTCCAGGGATCTCGAAAGATCCGGCATATGACGTCCTTTGGCCAAAGTGCCCTTCATATACTTTGTTATATTCTTTCATTGGGATGCCTATTTTGAACGCTCTCCTGGTATTGGTGTCACTAACCTCTCGACAGTTTATTGTTCCAGACACCCTATTTTCTCTTAGGTATTCTTCTATGCCTTCTTCCGTGGCTTCCGGGGTCAGATTTCCCAGATATAGGAATGCGTCTCCCTGTACTGCTTTCAACTGGCTTTCCCCTCGTCTTGTGCCCCTTATTATTTCTCTTGTTTCCTTTTCTCCTTCCTCCTCTGATACTCGACTACTCCAGGGTCCATTTCTTCCTCTCATCACTCTCGTCCATTGTTGTGATTCTTCCCTCCGCTTTACATTTTCATTCGCATCGGGTTTAGATTTTTTCGGTTTCGGTGACCATGGCGAATTCTATTTCCTCCTTGGATTCCGTCGTTTCTCTTCGGTATTTTTGCCTTGTCTTGCGTTCTTCTTCTCTTATTTCGTATTCTCTCTTCTCTGCTCTCTCTCCTCTGTGATGGGGTTTATTGCTTCCAGTGTGTTTGCATCCCGTTATTGCGATGTCATTGATCTTCCGGTATCATTCATTATTTCCTCTTTTATTAACGCTTTAATACTGTTTGTGATATCCTCTGTCGTGATTTGTAGTTGCCGGTTGATTATTTCCGTAATTTTTTTCTTCCAACGCCTCGTCTTTAAGTTCTTTGTTGTCGTTACTTACTTGGCCCACTTGCGTCTCTAACCTGTCACTATACTATTGTTGTCTCTGTTTTGCTCTATGTCTGCCATTGACTTGTTGCCCACGTTCCTTCTAGTCTGTGCTGTATCTGTGGCAGCAGATACGTTCGTATTGAGAACTGCTTCAAGCGCGTTGTAGGTGTATCTGTTGTCGCTTGATTTCTCGAGGCTATCTTCTCCGAACGAAACGAAAACAAGTTATTTCATTCCCTCCCCTCAGACGAGGAGGGGCGGGCCATCAGCTCAACCAAGGAGCTCTTAGGCCATAGAAAGGAAAGAAGCTGCGAAGAAGAGAAAATGTAGGGGGTATGTGTTGGACATACCATAGAAAGGAGATTGTGAGTGAACTGGCAAAAGGAGACCGGGGCAACAAGTCAGGACCCAGGGGAGACCCGCAAAACACCCCGCACAAGCAAACCCCGCGAACACCAAAGGGAAAGGAGACGAGAAATTTATTTGTAGCAACGTATCTCGGTAGCGTAATACGAAAAAGACAATGTTGCATAGAGTTACAGAATTACATTACATTACATATATTGAGCTGAAGCAATGAGCGGGTGCGGTAGGAAGTTGGAGGAAGGAGGGGGTAGTGTTGCGAAAGAAGGTAGTACAGTGTTCTGGTCATGTTGGTGACGGAAGTAGCGATAAACAACGACATTAAAAATATAGACTGCTAATCTGATGGCCATCTTTGAATCTACTTGAACCACTGGCAGCCATGACACTTGTAGGCAAAACATATGCTTATTTCCTCTGAATCTGCCATAGAAAGGCTCTGCAGAAGTTGTTGTGTGATGGAGTACGGTCTTTGAGAAGGTGTGCAAGGTTAAGAAAATAATAAAACTAAATAAATAAATAAATAAACGTAGGCTATGAAGTCAGGCGAGGTTTGACCAAGAAAGGTGCGGTAGAAATATTAAAGTGGTAAAGCTGGTAGGATACCGTATGTGGAAGGAATGCTACACTCAACCAGGGATCAGGTGTTCTCAACTTTAGAATCTGGGGTTACCCCATTTTTTTTTTAGTGGCCCCTTACCGACAGGCAGAGGATGCCGTAGAGATATTGTACACTGCAACCAACGGACGTCTGTGCTACATGTCGCACAGCAGTTCTTAGAAAGTAGCCATAAGTAGCAAAAAGCATAAAACGTAACAAACCAGACAAAGAAGCAAAATTCAAAAATTATACCAGAATGACACTGAAGGTATGTCATGAAAAGGCAGTGTATCTTTCTCTACGTGTGTGAATTCCTCAATGAACTGCTGTACGTATAACATGTCTTTCTGTAGTGAATGACTTTATTGTTAGTGCATGACACCGAATTATCCATTCTTCTACATACGTAATTCTCGTTTTAACCAAGCAAATGCTCTCCATATTCACTGCGCTTATTTCATTATAACATCAATGCAACATTAAGCATGTTTGAAAATGTCGTGTTTATTCTTAAATATATCTTTAATTTGCAATAACGTATAATCTCATCAATTCATTGAACTGATAAGGGCTAACTGTCAAGACCAAGAAGTGGCAGCCGCCATGACAGTTGTAGGCAAAAGTTAGTTCGCTGTGCTTCAACCAGGGGCGCTGTAACGAGTATATTTAGCAGTCTATATATCTTTAATGTCGTTGGCGATAAACGAAGAAGGTCCAAGATCGGAAGGGGCGGAGCGGGTACGTTAAGGGGTGGCGGGACCGGGGGGGGGGGTATAAGAAGGGGTGGTAGAAGAAGAACGGACATGGCGGGGTGGGGAGCGGGAATGTTGTACTCTATAAGTTCTTCTGCGGAGACGGACGCCAGTGGTGATCAGCTGGTCAACGTCGGCGGTATACGAGAGTTGAAGACGGACCATGAACGTGGGGCCTTGATCGTTGAAGATCCGGAACACTCGACGGGCCGGGACACCGGCCTGTTGAAGTTCGGTCAGTATATCCTGTTCTGGGATGTCAGGGTTGATGCCACGGATGACGTAGATCAGGGATGATTGCAGTTGTCGTGGCGCTTCGTCGGGAGTGTGTCCTTGGCGAGCGGGCTGAGCCGCAGAGGTGGCAGTCGAGGGGTTGGCAGGGAGTTGCAATGGACTCAGGAGAGAGACAGGTAGAGAGATGGTGGAAGTGGACATGATAGGAGAAGAGTGGCTAGTCGTAGTAAGGACGGGCGAAGTGGTCAAGGGAGTGGAGGCAGAAGTGGTGAAGGTGGGAGTGGTGCTGGTATACGTTATGGAGGTAGGGGGTGGTGGGTACGTCTCTTGGCGAGATGAACGCGGTCAGGAAGGTAGCGCAGGTCATGTAAGATATTCTCGGGAGTACGAACCACCTCGTGTCGTCGACCGGAGATTATGGCGCCATGGGCTATGAATTTCTCCATGGTGGAGGGAAGGCGACAGCCAACTAGGCGTCTGCCTATTTGTTTGTCCTTGGCCGGCTGAGTCAGCGATGAGCAGAGGGCCACCCAGCCGCAAAAATGTAGAGGCGTGACGTAGTGATGATGAATGACGAGAGTGTATCTTCTCCGTCGTCCGTCCATGACGTCATTTCATTCCTCCCGAAGGGGAGGCGGGCCATCAGCTGAACAAGCAGCTCTTCGGCCATGTGAATGAGGAATAAGTAGCAAAAGACCTAATGAAGCGAGTATGTATCGTACATACATGAAGGAGCGGGTTAGAGCTGTGGCGCAGGGGGCCGTGAATCGCAAAGGGGGCCCACAGGGCGGATCCACATCACACACACCGGGGCGGACCCCAACTGGATACAGCTTTATTGAGGAAGGAGGCGGTATATCTCGGGCGCGCAATAGCAGAAAAATTACAAAATACATGATAAAGCAGAGTACATTAGACAAGAAAATTGTTACATATAGTGAGCAGTGGGAGGGTATGGGGTCGGAGGAAATGGAGGGAAAGGAGTATAGTGTTGGGACAACAGGTAATAAAGGGTGGTAGAAACATTAATGATAGAAGTGGAGAGAAGACGTAAAAGATCCAATATCGGGAGCGGCGAAAGAGGAAACAAGTGTGTGGGAACGGATGGATAGGCAGCCTGCGGAAGGGGGGTGGGTGGCGGAGCAAGTGGCGGACGAGGCGGAGCCTCGGTAGAAGGGGGGTGGACCAAGCGAGGCGGGGAGTGAGAGTGTTCAACACGATGGTGGCGACGACGAAGCAGAACACCGGAGGAAACCAGGTGATGGACATCCGCATCACAGGGAAGGTGGAGACGCACCATGAACGTTGGACCACGATCATTGTAGATACGATACACTCGGCGAGCAGGAACGCCCGCCAGGTGAAGATCTTGCAAAATGTCGTCTTCAGGAATGGCAGGATCAACACCGCGGACGACACAACTCGGCGAGAGAAGAGGACGTTGGGCCGGAGAAGCGGCGGCAGTCTGGTCTTCACGAGGCGTGTCAGTGGCAGTCTGGAAGGAAGTAGAAGACGTCTGGGAACAGGGAGCGGTGGTGATGAAGGTGGAGGAGGTCGTTGACATGAGAGGGGAGGAGTGACTAGCTGTGGAAGTGAGTGTGAGGGAGGTCAAGGAGGTATTGACCGTAGTGGTAGGAGTAGTAACTGTAGAAGTAGTCGTACAGGAGGTAGGAAGGTGTGTGCGGGGCGGAGCAAAATGAGAGCCAAGAGGAAAATCAGGGAGGGAGGCCATTTGGTGCAAAAGATGTTCCGGGGTAGGCACCGCCACGTGCGTGACACCGCCAAGAGTGACACCGTTGGCAATAATGCCAGCCGGTGGGCCGGGACAACGGAAGAAGGCCACCACATCCAGAGACGGTTGACCGGAGAAGCCATCTTGAAGACGAAGAACCGCATCGACGAAGGATCCTTGACTGCGGATTTCGTCGCGAATGGCAGTTGGAGAGTAGGAAGTATCCACGCCCTTGATGAGACAGGTATGCATGTTGGGAAAGGCGACAGCCAACGAGGCGTCTGCCAATTTGATTATTCTTGGGCCGGCTGAGACAGCGTCGAGAAGAGGGCCACCCAGCCGCAAAAATAGTAGGGCGTGACGGAGTGCTGGAGTATGTATCTTCTCCGTATTTTCTTTCCCCATTAGATGTAGGATTTGTATTGTTCTTGCTTGTAGTTTCGTACGCTGAGTCTGTAGATGTCACTATCTGTCCTTCTTGTCGAATGATTGACTTCCTACCGTCCTCCCTGTATTGGTTCTCCCCGCTAGGTGTCGAATTTTGGTTGCTGCTACATGCAGTTTCCCGTATTGGTCCAACAGATGTTGGTTTTTCTCTTTCATCGTCTGTCTTCTTCATACTGATTTTCCCCGTTTGGTGTCAGGCTCGGTTTGCTACTCCTTGTAGTTTCATGAGTTGGGCCAACAGATGTCACTAGTTGTCTTCATAAGGTGCTAGGTGTCAGGCTCAGGCTGCCACTCCTTGTAGTTTCATGCGTTGGGCCAACAGATGCCGCTAGTTGTCCCTCTGACAGACTGTTCCCCTTTCTGTCTTAGCTTTGTTTTTCCTTAACCTCATTTTGTGGCATTTCCTTATCCTCGTTCTTATCAGCACGTTCCATTGCTATAAAGCATTCCCTGAGATGACACTCAAGCTTGATGTATGTTTTCCTTTATGTCTTTCCGTAAGTAGCCTCCTGCTTCCGCGATAGTCACTGAACTTCTTAGAGCACATTCGATTCGCGCTTCCATACTGTCCGCCATCTCAACATATCGTTTGACGTTTAAAAATGCAAAATTCTGGTGATATGCAATATACAGAGGAAAAATATACGACTGAAATACTTCTTCTTTCAAACATTACATATTTTTAGATAAGCATAATTTAAAAAAAAATCCGTGTTCGCCAAAGAAGTACTTGCAAAATTTAGAATTAAATATGTTTTCCTTCTAGAATGAATTCAGCGAACCCGCAATGGACATCCTGGAGAAAAAAGTTGAAATTAGTATAACTGGAATGATAACCACACTAGGGTTATAGAAATTGGAATTCGGAAACCTTACCTCAGTTGGCTTTGCAATATATCACAATAGTGACCTCCAGGTTCTTAGGTTTAAAGGATCGTCAGATTACAGACAGCACGTTGCGAAACATCGAGAAATTTCTCTACTCATCAACGGATGTGAAAGGTTTATTTTTGAAGCAAGTGAAATCCTCCTCTTCGAAAACACAAGCATCAACATTCTCTCCTTTCAGTATTTCACTTATCTTGTACCGGTACATAATTTGATACCCCTGGTTTATTTCAAGCACTAGTTTCGTTCTTTCATTTCATTTTCTCTATCTTCAAATATGGTTTAAATATATGAAAATGAAAATCCACAGCCTGTTTCCTGTCATTCGACTGGGTCAGCAATGGAATGAATGAATCCCCCATCTAGCGGCGAGGATAGGAATTGTGCCGGATGCCGAAGCCTGGTACACTCCTCTGCGGCAGTGATTGATGACTGGCAGATGAAATGAAATGATATTGGAGAGTGTTGCTGGAATGAAAGATGACAGGGAAAACCAGAGTATCCGGAGAAAAACCTGTCCCGCCTCCGCTTTGTCCAGCACAAATCTCACATGGATTGACCGGAATTTGAACCACGGAACCCAGCGGTGAGAGGCCGGTGCACATCCGCCTGTGCCACGAGGCTTTATGTACCCGATGAGGTCCTAAATATTGTCTACAAGAGCGTGTTGCTTGTGGGCCACCTTAATGTATCCACGTTAATCCTTACTCATAAATCCGTACCGAGAACGGGTACTTTAGCTAGTAGGTGTATACATGTAAACAGAACGAAAATCATGGTATAATCAGATCATTAAAGGCCCTTGTCTTCCAAGATGATTGCTGCCCATTCAGTTGGCCAGCAGAAATCGGACTTCTACGTGACCCTTTGGATGTTTTTTTAATGTTTTTTACTCCTTACTTTTTAATTGCTGATGTTTTTCTTATTTTTCTAATTTCCTTGCTTTCTTTTTGTATGTTCCGTTTTTTTAGGACAACACACACAGCCAGTCCCTGAGGCAGTGAAAATAACCAATTAACGTTAAAATCCCCCGACCCGCCTGGGAATCGAACCAGGGGCCCCTTCAACCAAAGGTCAGCACGCTAACCATTTAGCCATGGAGACGGACGACTTCACCGGACCGCTGTCTCTCCTCAAGTCGGTCTAATGAGGCTGAGTGAGCCATATTTCAACCCTTAGTCCAGAATTAAAGCCATTTGACAGCCCAGGAATCGTATCCGAGAACTCTGCGTAGGAAGCAGACATGCTACCCAATACAACAGTCGTTATGCAGTCGTTATCAGAGAAATGATCCATATCTGTACGTATTTTGCTGCATTACATATGAAAAGTCCATACATTGACTGTACGCCCACCATTTCGTGGTTTATAAACCGTCTTATTTTATATTCAATTCACTGCACAGTATCAGAATCAAACCAAGCCCCATGGCGCAAGAACCCCGAAGGGCCATGATCTACAAAGCAACCACTCCCCAGAAGGTCTACAGCTTACGAGGTCAGCATGGCGAAACCTCTCGGCCGTTATTCTTGGCTTTCTAGACCGGGGCCGCTATCTCACCGTCACATAACTCCTCAATTGTAATCATGTAGGCTGAGTGGACCTTGAACCAGCCCTCAGATCAAGGCAAAAATCCCTGACCTGGCCGGGAATCCATCCCCGGGCATCCGTGTAAGGGTCAGGCACGCTACCCCTACACCACGGAGCCGGCACTGCACAGTACCACTTGCCCGTTATACAGTTGCCACAGGAACGATAATAATGTTATTTGCTTTACGTCCCACTATCTACTTTTACGGTCTTCGGAGACGCCGAGGTGCCGGAATTTAGTCCCGCAGGAGTTCTTTTACGTGCCAGTTAATCTACCGACACGAGACTGTCGTATTTGAGCACCTTCGAATACCACCGGACTGAGCCAGGATCGAACCTGCCAAGTTGGGGTTAGAAAGCAAGCGCCTTAACCGTCTGAGCCACTCAGCCCGGCCCACAGGAACGAAATGGAATCAGCCCTAGAACACTTCTAGGGGCTAGGAGTGGAAAGAAAGTGACCTGGCCTGAATTAAGGTACAATCCCAACATTTGCCTGGTGCGAAAATGGGAAGTCCGCCTCTGTGGTGTAGTGGTTAGTGTGGTTAGCTGCCACCCCCGGAGGAGCCGGTTCGATTCCCGACCTTGCCATGAAATTTGAAAAGTTGTACGAGGGCTGGAACGGGGTCCACTCAGCCTCGGGAGGTCAACTGAGTAGAGGTGGGTTCGATTCTTACCTCAGCCATCCTGGAAGTGGTTTTCCGTGGTTTCCCACTTTTCCAGGCAAATGCCGGGATGGTACCTAACTTAAGACCACGGCTGCTTTCTTCCCTCTGCCTTGTCTATCCCTTCTAATCTTCCCATCCCCCGCACAAGACCCCTGTTCAGCATAGCAGGTGAGGCCGCCTGGGCGAGGTACTGGTCCTCCTCCCAGTTGTATACCCCGACCCAATGTCTCACGCTCCAGGATACTGCCCTTGAGGTGGTAGAGTTGGGATCCCTCGCTGAGTCCGAGGGAAAAATCCAACCCTGGAGGGTAAACAGATTAAGAAAGAAAGAAAGAAAGAAAGAAAGAAAGAAAGAAAGAAAGGCCGGGCAAGTTGGCCGTGCGGTTAGGGGCGCGTGGCTGTGAATTTGCACCCGGGAGGTAGTGGGTTCGAATCCCTCTCTGACCATCCCTGAAGATGGTTTTCCATAGTTTCCCATTTCCACACAAGGCAAATGCTGGAGCTGTACCTTAATTAGGCCAAGGCCGCTTCCTTCCAACTCCTAGGCCATTGCTATACCATCGTCGCCATAAGACCTATCCGCGTCGGTGCGACGCAAATCCACTAGCAAAGAAAAAACGAAAGAAAAAAGAACTGAAAATGGGAAAGGGAAAATCAGCTTCAGGACTTCCGACAGTGGGATTTGAACGCAACATCTTCCGAGTGATAGCTGACAGTTATGTGCCTCAAACCGTGCGGCCATATGCTCGGTAGAATACTTCTAACATACCGCTCGGTATCAGTTGGCCTTATCAGGTGAGGAAACTGGAATAACCCGGAGCATAGATTACCTAGCTGGGTAAAGAGATATCGAGTTTGTATACAAGTGGTTGATTTGCCTGTTGTTTTAAAGGACCGTCACGTAGAGTATATGTTTATATTCATCTCTGTACAGGTCACGAAGACCCTTCAAGAAGTACAAGATAAAGTCTTACACAAGCCGTAATCTCGGCACTATGTGGGATAGAGCGGTTAGCATGTCGCGACCGCAGTCACACCGCGTCCTTTTTGCATATTAATATGGAGCGAACGTACACAAACTAGATTCGAATCCGCGATCTCCCAAGTGTACAATTAATATGTGACATGAAATTAATCCTCCGCCTCTGTGGTGTAGTGGTTAGTGTGTTAGGCCCGGGTTCGATTCCGGGCTTTGCCACGAAATTTTAAAAGTGGTATGAGGGCTGGAACGGGGTCTACTCAGCCTCGGGAGGTCAGCTGAGTAGAGGTGGGTTCGATTCCCACCTCAGCCATCCTGGAAGTGGTTTCCCACTTCTCATCCAGGCAAAATGCCGGTATGGTACCTAACTTAAGTCCACGGCCGCTTCCTTCTCTCTTCCTTGTCTATCCCTTCCAATTCTCCCATTCCCCGCAAGGCCCCTGTTCAGCATAGCAGGTGAGGCCACCTGAGTGAGGTACTGGTCATCCTCCCCAGTCGTATCCCCAATGCCCTTGAAGCTGTAGAGGTGGGATCCCTCGCTGAGTCCGAGGGAGAAACTAACTCTGGAGGATAAACAGATTAATGATAATAATAATAATAATATGATGATGATGATGAAATGAATCATCATGTAAATCAAGACAATAATGAGAAATGAAACTAGTGACATTGCAGCGAAGAAACATGTGAAAATGTATTGGGTGTAAAGAAAGGCACCTGTAAATTCATATCTGTACGAAAGCTGAGTCAGTGAGAGGTAGCTAGCAAGCCAAGAAAACATTACATGTTGTAATTCTGTGACAGGGTCTTGCAGGCGCCAAGCAGCACGTGTTTTCGCACAAGATTTCCTGTACTTTGTACACACGCGTACGTAATTAAAATGGCTCTAGAACAGCACACTGAGCACTAAACACGTGAACACTTGACTTAACTGAGCCTTACGCTGATGAAGCTCTCAGCAGACTGCATGGGAGGGGAGCTTGTGGCGCCGAGAAGCGCATTACGGCAAAGTGCTTGGCGGGAGACAGGCTCGCAGCGCAGGCGACCGGGCGAGTGAGAATCCCCCGGACAGATAAAATAATGTCCCTGTACTTCCTTAATCATTTATTTTCTGCTGTTCACTGATGACGTGATGCTAATACATTACAGAGCATTCTGTATATTCATGTCATTAAGCTATAAGTGTGGAGGTAGATTCCTAGAGCTCTATAATTCTAGAAACTATAGATTTCATAGCTCTCACTGAGAAATATTTAGGCTATAACATATGAAATGATGCTGCTTTTGATGCATATTTAGACTCCGTATGATGTCTGAGCTTAAACGTTTTGTACTTGAGTACATGTGGAAAAGACTCCCAAACGATTTTCCCAGTAAAGTAGACACTTGCTTGCTTAAATGAACAATTCTTAAATCAAGAACATTGTTGCTCCTTAGTGTCGTATCATCCGTAAATGACAAATTGGAGTATAATTAAAGCAACTTGAAACAGCCTTTCCTTTTTTTTTTTTTTTTTTTTGTTTTTTTTTTTTTTTTTTTTTTGCGTGTGGCCTCCGAAGGGGCCTATTGCAGGTCTTTCGTGTTGACGCCGTCTAGGCAACCTGCGCGTCTGTGAGAATGGGGCCCTATGTAAAATGAAATCTAATGCTGAAAACGTCACAAAAACTCAGCCTTCGAGCCATAGGGATTAACTAATGACCCGACCGAGAATCGAACCTGGGCCCCTTAAACCAAAGTCCAGCGTGCTAACCATTTGGCCATGGAGCCGGACATCATACTAATGTAAGTAAGTAATGGAATTTCTTTCATTCCTGTGGGTTTGTATTGATGGACTTTCCCGTTTTTACCACGGATTACATTTTAGTCTTCTATGCAGCCATTTTGAAGAAGTCGTCATCAAAATAGTCTTCATGGTATTGTAAAGGCGTTCTGTCACTAGGCGGATTCTGGAAATGAAGGGAGAAAATTCATCATATAATAAAAGTGATTGTAACTGTATTATTCTTCGCCTGAGGGCATTTTTTTATAAAATAGTCAGTCGATAATGCAAATATTCTTACCTGAATAGAAAATAGGCACCGGATGTGGCTTTTCCTGAAAATACTTTTTCTTCCAAAACAGCCGCCTTGGTGTAGTATCAGTCCTTGTCACTGGAGAGGGTGTCTCTATTGCAGTACCATTTGTTTCTTCTTCTTGTTCACCTGGTTCACTTTCTAAGGGTTCTACTTCTACAGGATGTTCGTAAGTACTTATCATCGTCATCATCACTAGATTGTTCATCAATGTCTGAATTATTTAAAATCACTGAGAAAACCTGGAAATAATACGAGAAATGAAGAAAATGTAAAAGCAGCACATGGTATGTGGTTTTACAGGAGGTAAGAGAATGTGTAAACGTAAATTAAAAGTTGAGTTAAAACCTAACCCCCAAAATGTTGGTGGTGCACATTAATGTGGATATGGTGAACAAGATAGCAAATATACTTGTATTACACTAATGAAATGTTATCCCATATGCTTTTCTGATTGAAACTAATGTAGAAACGTTGCAGGAACAGCATTTTAAATGAATAAAATATATATTTACCTTCGGTGTGTCCGAGTCCATGTTTACAAGCTTCAGACTCCATCCGTTGGCGTAGCAGAGAAATAAAAACATTTGAAAGAGGACGGCCGTATCCCCAAGAATGCTGCAGTCCGGTTTGACGCAATAAACTGATACTGTTTGGATACTATGAATTTTTAATACCAACCCCCAATACTTTGGGGGTGGGTTGTTTAAGGGTTATAACACTTAAAACCATCCTGGAGAGAAGATTAGAGCTTAACAGAAATACATATATACGCAATAGCCTTTGTAGACCTGAAAAAAGCTTTTGACAATGTTCAGTGGAAAAGACTGTTCAGAATTATGAAGGATATTCATTTGGACTGTAAAGACAGAAAAGCAATACTAAACCTCTACATCAATCAAAGAATAAACATTGAAAGTAATGAAACAGTATATAACATGAGGATCAGGAAACGAGTAAGACAGGTGTGTTCCTTATCACCATTTCTATTTAATCTGTACATTGAATAGGCCATGAAAATGTTTAAATCAAAAACACTTGGCATTAAAATAAATGGAACAACTGTATTCTGTATTCGATTTGCCGACGACATTGCACTTCTGGCTGACAATGAGAAGAACAATAATTAACATCCATCTTAAAAGATTTCCAACTTAACATTAATGTAAATAAAACAAATGTTATGGTTGTAAGCAAATCTAAACTGAAGCCAGAGGCACATCTCAGAATTGGAAATATTTTAATAAAACAGGTGCACAAGTTCTGCTTCTTAGGATCAGTTATTACCGAAGACAACATATTGTACCCGCTCAAAGCCTGAGTCCCAACCGGCATTTATCTCAGGGAGTGTTACGGTCCAAATCTATCGCAACTAATAAACAATCGAAAAAATATATTGAGATATAAGATCTCAAACTAAATGTAAGGGCGCCATCCAATCAGTACTACAGGCTTGAACGGGACACTCTAATCTTTAACTTTAGGGCTTATCATCAAACATACAAATTATATATATATTCAGATCAAAGGGAAATTATGAAGGCTCCGTCCTAGGAATGGGGACGGATATTTAAACGGTCACCGGGGGTTTACTATTCTACAAGAACAAGAACCTGGAACTGTTTCCTTGCAAATGCTAAAGGAGCATTTTATTTAAATAAACAAAATTTTTACACACAACAAAATCTGTTGACCCTTGATTTGCCGGTAATTTGGCAAATTATTCCTGAAAATGATTACATAATATTTATCACTTTTGACCACCCTTCCATTTGGGTGGTGGAACCGTTGATATCTGAAGGTATCAGATTTACCTTCGTTAACACCGTGACCATATTTGGTCGTGGACCAATTACCTGTTGGCTAAGTGGGCGCGATCACATGAACCATGTTATCGCCTCCACTTTGATTGAGATGAGACCAACCCGGGAAACTACAAACTCTCCCCGGGTTCCTAACCAAGATATGCTAATCGTTAGTTGATTTTTTTTTGCTATGGGCTTTACGTCGCACCGACACAGATAGGTCTTATGGCGACGATGGGATAGGAAAGGCCTAGGAGTTGGAAGGAAGCGGCCGTGGCCTTAATTAAGGTACAGCCCCAGCATTTGCCTGGTGTGAAAATGGGAAACCACGGAAAACCATTTTCAGGGCTGCCGATAGTGGGATTCGAACCTACTATCTCCCGGATGCAAGCTCACAGCCGCGCGCCTCTACGCGCACGGCCAACTCGCCCGGTAATCGTTAGTTGAAGGAAACGACAAAGCGACTAAAACCTAATGGTCCAGATGTAGGGATTTGCCTTCATTTTGCAACTATTAACTTAACTTAGTATTCACAACAACGTGACATTATTACGTTAATTCGCTAGCTGACTTCCCTAGTATCATTCATGATCACCATCCGAAAAAATAAAATAAAATAAAAATAATAAAAAATATTATTATTATTATTATTATTATTATTATTATTATTATTATTATTATTATTATTAGTATTATTATTAATAGTGGAGATCGTGATTATCGTAACCCGTAATCATCCTCGCTATAATACTTCAACTCTTATTCTCATCTGAAATAAAAAAGTAGCTTCCTTTTTTATACTTCAAATATTATTATTATTAAAGTGGTTTGAAGATTTCAATATTTTCAATTCAATTCCCACCATCATTATTGTGTTCATAAATAAAACTAAAAAATTATTCTTCTGATTCTTCAAATATTATTATTATTATTATTATTATTATTATTATTATTATTATTATTATTATTATTATTATTATTATTATTATTATTATTATTATTATTATTATTATTATTAATTTAAAAAATTAATTTCGCTTGTTACATGGTAGCCCACTCTATAAATGTTTGCCGCATGACCCCCTTTACAATTCCGATTTATTTTGGCACTAATCAATCCAACATGATTTACTTGGAATATTATTATTATTATTAAGATTATTATTCATTCGAGAATTTTTATTTTTATTTCCCATCTTTATAATTTAGTCACATACGTTCTCTCCCAAACAGAAATCACCAAGATCCGAATTCACATCGGTCGGGACATAATAGTGTTCGAACCCGCAACCTTATTTTCGTACTGTCGTTAATTCATGGAGACCATATGCTCCTAAGACAATTCTCAAATCCCATAACACCTCGCAGTTGGGCAAATACCTCCAATCTCTGCAAGTGTTAAATTATTCCTTCCTTTTCCATTTTTAAGTCCATTTATCCATCGGAACTCTTCAAAACATTTTCATTAATTAACCCTCGGTACGTGGACTCTCTTCTGCCACTCATATCACCGGTATAGAAATACAACCTCTATGTAGGCCTTAAGATCCATCTATTTCTTCATCAACATCAGTACAATTCACTTTCATTTCGGGCCGAATTTCTGTCCCACAAAACTCCACATCTCAACCTTTGGCTCAAATCACTCTGGGCCTCAAACATAGCGTGACCACATTATCAAAGTGCCTATCTCGTTTCTACCAAAATTTATTTATGATTAATATGGAGTCCAAAAACGTTAAATCAACAATTAGTGTTAAAATCGGATTCACTGCCCAAATTAAAACATTCATGCCACATATTATCTCCACATTTAAATTACTTTAATTTGCAATCATTCTATCCAACTAGGCCCGTGCCTTTATTCTCAAAGATTATTATTAAACACGCCTTTACACATTACCCAACATTAATTTATTACTCCGACACTTCTACCGATTATTATTATTTTGTCCACTGGCGAACTTCGCGATATTTACAAACAAATCAATGGACTTCATTCCGTCCCACAACAATTTAAATCACTTGGCAACCCTACCTCTGGATTATCTTAACAACATGCCTTAATATCTATAAAATGTCCGATAACGGAGAAACACTTTGGAAGCACTTCTAAATGAATATTAACATTATCTTTACGTGAAACGTGCTCCTTATCATATCAAACAACTCAAGCACTTGAATGAACAAATAAACCCTACTCTACTCTATTAAATAATCAAAATTATGATGAGTGCTTGATCTAATTCTGCACATATTAATTTGCCCCTTTGTCTATCTATCTTTGAATTTATACGAGCCGGAAACGGCTCGTTTCACAATTAAGTTACATGATAAATTAATATGATTTCCTCCCCCTAACGATAGCAATCTACAAATATCTCAAAAGATTACTCATCTCTTTTTTTTTGTAGTCTGCTAAGCCGGACGAGGAGCACAGGCCCCGTTTAGTCTTAGCCCTGAATCCTACTGGTTTTCATGCCAGCTTGAAGAAGTAATCCAATGCACTTTTCAGATTTACACATATTAATTTTCAAGATTTAAATTTTTAACATTTTAACAAATTTACACACACTAATATTGAACTGAAACTTTACACTTCTGTCCTTTATCTGACCCGCCTAATTCATACACATATTCTTCATTCCTTCCCCGGCACTAAGGAACTGGTGACACCTCGATATCACATTCAAACGGCCCGGCGCGCACTTGATTTTCCCGTCTCACGTTCGCGTAGCTGACCAGGTATCAGTTTATAATCGACTATTACTAGGTGAAATACATCGAACACTCGTGACCGTTCTCATGTAACGTACTTCCTAATCTGTTGGTAGAATCTCACACTCCGTAAGTTATGCTTTACTGAGTCCTGTAACTATTTGTAACACTTCATACTAATATACTGCTCAAGACTGTAATATGAGCTACATCACGTCATGAATCACTGTACTATGTAAAAATATAATACTTCGAACCCTACTCCACGAGTAAGTACACACACGCACCCCTGGCGTAATCACGGCTCGAACAAAATATCAGAAGTTGTCACGCACCCAGGCGTGGTATCAGCCCGAACACTTTGTCAAAAGTAGTAAGTCCGTCTCCGCGACCCTATATTTATATTTGACTCCCCTCTCCTCCGAGTTCACGAGAGGTCACCTTGGGACGCGCAACCCCGATATCCTCATACGATAATTTGCGGTTCGGCCCGTGGCTTAAATATGAGATCCAATGATGTAATTTTGTTCTCAAAGGCTCTATACCAATTCTCAACTATTATCGTTCGCTGGTAATTGATATATTTGCGAATTTAGCTCTTGTATCCCGGCCTGGGATTTCGTGCTATATTGTGGCGTCCCTTGCCTCCAGCCAATCAGCGAATAGCGCCCATGAATTCTCAGAATTACGCCAATCAATCTCCCTCAGTTAGTGACTTTTAATAACTTTTACTACTTGGTTAGGCTTATAAATTCCACCTTATTCCGAATTTATAACTCACTTACGTTTATAAATTTAATCCGTGGAGTTCAGGTTTCTCGTGCTTCTTACAATACGAAGTTGGCGTACTTGCGACTGGTCGATGAATTTTTCTATTGGTCCACATAAACCACGGGACCGGGAAGGCTCATAATTTTTTTCTTCAAGTGCCAACCTCGCGTTCAACTCCCGCTAGTACATGGAGATACCCCTACGTCATTTCTAGGAATTTTCCGCACGACCCGATGCGTTGTTGCCGCTACCAATTCTGCCCGGGGCTACGAAACTTTGTCAACACTGTTAGCCTCGCTCTTTCCCGCTTCGTTACAATTTCTGAGAATTCTAATTCTACTGTTCATTGTGTTTGTTAATCTCAGTGGAGGAAACAGTCTGGGGTAGGTTTCACAACATCCTCTCGGCCTGGTCTGTACTTATAATATATAAAATACGATCTTCTCGCTTCTGAAAATGAAATATATATTCCTCCATAAATACTTACACTTGCTTGACGCTTATCACACCCCCACCATGGAGCAATATGCACTGGGGAAATAAAAAGGAGAATTTCCCTGTGTAAGAAAGCCTTTGAGGAGAACAAGCAGATCTTAATTAATAAATCCTTAGATACTGAACAAAAGAAATTGTTTATCAAAACATTCATTTGGAGTGTGCTGCTATATGGCTGTGAGGGATATATTCTCTTGAATGAGCACGTGAAACGACTAGGGGCAGTGGAAGTTTGGCTAAAGAGGAAGACAAGAACTAGCTGTATTCAGAAGAAAACTAATGAAGCAGTGCTTAGAGAAATAAACACCCAGAGACATTTCATTACAACGATAAAAAGGAGAAAAATGTCAGTTTTGGGTCACATTCTCCGGCATAATGACTTCATAAAGAACGCGTTTGAAGGCATGGTGATGGGAAAGAAAGGCAAAGGGAAACCACGGAAAAAGATCGTTGAAGAGGTAGTTGAAATGATGGGATGCCAAGGATATGTAGAGATTAAAAGGATCGCAGAGAGAAGAGATCAGTGGTTGCAGCGACAAGGCAAAGCCTTGAGATAATGATGATGATGAAGAGGAAATATATTTAAAACTAATATCTTATATGTAAACAATAGGTAGCGCAAAAATGCAATAATATTTGAAAAATGTAATTTTAAATTAATCTTCTACCAGGGCATGCGTGACAGTAGAATAGTTGTGAGTGGCAGCATGAAGTTTACATAGGATCCTTATTAGTGCATACAATATTTCCTAAGGGCTTCTTTGAAAGTACGAAAATCCAGTAGAGAAAATCCAGTACCAAGACCATGTTACATAAATGGAAAATCTTGGCCTTCATGTTCCGTTGGGTGAAAGTTAATTTTAGACTGTTCATGTTTTATTTTTCTAGCTCTAGATCCAGCTGGACCTCTCTTCTACCTGCCCCTAAAATGCGCAAGAGCCCTCAGCAAGGACGATGCTGATTGTGTAGAAGCAGTACGGACGGATGCTGGAGGATTAGGAGCGCCTCCTGTTGTTTCTGTGGGAAAAGTTGACTACTACGTCAATGGAGGCGTTCGATCACAACCGAACTGTACGGACGATAGAGTTCCAAACCAAAGTAAGTCAATTACATTTCCTTTAAATATTCTCATGCTTCTACTCATAATAGCCAACGGCCGTGAGATCTCCGAAGTTAAGTAACAATGGGCGTGGTCAAAATTTGTATGGGTTGCCACGCGCTGTTGGTGGGGGCAAGGGAATGGAGGAGCGGAAAGGAACTGGCCACCCTACCGTACGTAAACCCCGGTTCAGGCACACCTCTGCGGAGGTTCGGACCTGCCTTCGGGCAGAATATACCCTTAGCTTACCTTTCTACTCATAATAAGATTGGGAGTGATGGGAAAGTGTAAAATAAAAGTAATAGGGCTGAATTACAGTTAGCCGAGAAATACGTTTTCAAGAAATCATCAGTAAAATTACATTTACAATAACTTCACAGACCGCGAATACTATGGAATCACCGACGTTTCTTTTCGCATGGATATGGAATAATACCAAAGTTTGCAAGTAAAAAAAAAACCACTCAGTTATGTGTTCTTTTCAGCATAGAAACATTAAGTGGCTAATATCACTAAGTGAGACTAAAGAACATTTCGAAATAATTGCTTCCAAGCAAAGGTTGCATATACCTTTCGTGTTTTCATCTTTGGAGGAAACTAACCCAAAATATTTATTCAAATAAGCGAGTGGAAATTCCTTAACACCTCCACCGTCACATTTGTATTCCAGTTCCATTCTCGACCACCCAAGAAAACCATTAACCACAACAAGCTGCGAATACTACTACTACTACTACTACTACTACTACTACTACTAAAAAATTGTTATTTCCTTCCCTGAAGGGGGAGGCGGGCCTCTTTGATTGTAACGTCATCTCTCATGCCAGGGGATTTCTTACGGTGAAGGAGATGCTCGGAGAAGGCGAGAGAGTTGGCGGCCGTGGACTATACTAGGAACTGTGCAGAAGAATGGAAAAGCACGAAAAAACATTAACCATTTTCGGGACAACATACGGTTGGGACCAGACCCTTTCCATTTCACGAATACACAGTCCTAAAGCGACGGTGGACACATGGCCACTCCTCCTCTGCTCGGTTGGCGGGTTGGAGTGCAGAGCTATCGGACCAGGGCTCAGCCGTGGCCACTTGTGGGCCGAGACACTCTGCATCCGCCGACCTCGAGGCGTGTCGTGTCCTAGGCATAATACCCTTGGCACGACACCTTGCAAGTTCTGGGGCTCTAAAGTTGCCAAACTCTCGATGCGATGTACACTCAATTCTTGATTAACCGGGATGATGTACAGTTAAGGCTTCCCGGAGAAGTAAAATCGCGGCTAACCCGCAAAAAGTCAAAAATTGAACAGGCGTACTGAAAGTAAAATTTATAATAAATGATACTATTGTATTGTTTCTTATTAACTTACCCAATACGTTGCAGTAAAAGCAGCGTTTAGCACAATTAATAAATGGAAAAATTAACATATTTTCGTTGAAATTAATACGGAAAAGAAAATGAAATGGCGCATGGCTTTTAGTGCCGGGAGTGTCCGAGGACAAGTTCGGCTCGCCAGATGCAGGTCTTTTGAGTTGACTCCCGTGGGAGACCTGCGCGTCGTGATGAGGATGAAATGATGACGACAACGACACATACACCCAGCCCCCATGCCAGCGAAATTAACCAATTAAGGTTAAAATTCCCGAAACTGCCGGGAATCGAACTCGGGACCCCTGTGACCAAAGGCCGGCGCGCTAACCATTTAGCCACGGAGCCGGACAATAAGGGAAATAAAAATATTCAGACTACCTAACTTCACTGTTTCTGAAAAATAATCAGTCATGGTTTTCTGCTTTTGTACTGAGAACTACTTTTTCTTTATTTTGCTTCCCAAGTTCAAAACAAGTTCTTCGGTGATAAGATCATCATCCTGGCAATATTATCCCGACCCTTTGTAATGTGTATTACTCTAACTCCTAACACTAGTGCATTTTTAGTGTTTTTGATATCGCGGTTAAGCCGCAACGCGGTTGATCCGATTACGGTAAATCGAGAGATGAATGTATATCGATTACAAGAATGTTACGTAATGTCATTTTTTCATCTTCTTCTTCTTCTTCTTCTTAATCTGTTTACTCTCCACGGTTGGTCTTCCCTCGGACTCAGCGAGGGATCCCACCTCCACCGCCTCAAGGGCAGTGTCCTGGAGCTTGAGACATTGGGGCGGGGGATACAACTAGGGAGGATGACCAGTACCTCGCCCAGGTGGCCTCACCTGCTCTGAACAGGGGCCTTGGTGGGGGATGGGAATAGTGGAAGGGATGGACAAGGAAGAGGGAAGGAAGCGGCCGTGGCCTTAAGTTAGGTACCATCCCGGCATTTGCCTGGAGGAGAAGTGGGAAACCACGGAAAACCACTTCGAGGATGGCTGAGGTGGGAATCGAACCCACCTCTACTCAGTTGACCTCCCGAGGCTGACTGGACCCCGTTCCAGCCCTCGTACCACTTTTCAAATTTCGTGGCAGAGCCGGGAATCGAACCCGGACCTCCGGGGGTGGCAGCTAATCACACTAACCACGACACTGGAGAGGCGGACATAATTTAATTACAAGAAGTAAATAATTACGAACAAACATTATATTGTATGAAAAGTAACGATTACATTTATTATTATTATTATTATTTTTATTATTATTATTAGCGTATTCTCCCAATAATGGAAGACGTTAAGCAAACAACTCAATCAAGCTTTCTTTGGGTTCTTCTTGTTCTTCCAATAGGCTTTCATTCTCTCTGAGAAGGCTTGTTTACGTTCTTCCGACCATTTCGGTCTGCACTGTTTTTGCTTTGGTTGCTCTGATGTAACTTCCCACTTGTTGACTTTGTGTCTGAAGGTGTCTCTTTCTAAAATGTCTGTTGCACATATGTTTGCGTTTTTGAGGTCCTTTCGAAGTTCATCCAGCCAAGGTGTTGAGTTCTTAAGTGAGCTAACATAATTTAATATTCTTTTTGACAGTCGATTTTCTGGTAATCTTGTGAGGTGTCCAAAGAATTTCATTCGTCTTTTCTTAATGTCAATTATTATTATTATTATTATTATTATTATTATTATTATTATTATTATTATTATTATTATTATTATTATTATTATTATTATTATTATTATTATTATTATTATTATTATTATTATTATTATTATATATAATTCGCTGGGGCCATCAAGGACCACGTTAAGTCTTCTTGCATTTGACACTGAACTTGGCCTTCTTCAGAGCCCAAATTTCCCTCATTTTTTGTGAGTGTTCCTGCTTATGCTCCTCTGTCCAAGGGGCACCGTGTCTTCTCTTCGGTTGCTCGTCTCGGTTTAGCCCGTTCGTCAATATTTTCTTGCGGAAGCGATCTCTGTTAAGGGCATCTTCTGCTGAGATATGTAGCATTTGCAGGTCTTCTTTGGTATTTCTAAACCAGGGAATTGTGGTTTTGGGATTTGAATCAAAAAAGTAAAAGATCTCTTTAGTTAACTTTCTTCCGTCCAATCTTTTATTATAATAATAATAATAATAATAATTGTTGTTGTTGTTGTAGCATGTTGCTTTACGTCGCACCGACACAAATAGGTCTTACGGCAACACTGGGATACGGAAGGGCTGCGAGTGGGAAGGAAGTGATCGTGGCCTTAATTAAGGTACAGCCGAGCTCAGTGGCGCAGACGATTGAGGCACTGGCTCAGTCCGCTGGTATTTGAAGGTGCTCCAATACTTCACCCTCGCGTAGGTAGATTTACTGGTAGGTGAAAGAACTCCTGAGGGACAACATTTCGTCACCTATGCGTCTCCAAAAACCATCAAAAGTAGTTAGTGGGACGTAAAAAGTAATTATTAATTAAGGTACAGCCCCAGCATTTTTCGGGTGTGAAAAATGGGAAACCACGGAAAACCATCTTCAGGGCTGCCGACAGTGGAGTTCGAACTCACTACCTCCCGAATACTAGATACTGGCCACACTTAAGCGACTGCAGCTGTCGAACTCGGTGCCAGTACGTTTATCTGGACGTGATTTGTACTTAGTAATTGAGATCTGACGCTACGAGATAATATTTTCATAGTGAAACACAAAAACACATAAATAGGAAAAACCACAGCACGTTATCGTTTGAAGCAGAACGTTTCGAAATTTAGAAATATTCTTGGGCATATGAGAATTTTAAAAATATTCTTTGGAATTTTTAATAACGTGACCAACTAAAATCAAACCCATATTGCCTATGTTTATATGCAGTTGAACTGCATTGTTATTATTATTATTTAAATCATAAGTAATTTTTTTACTTACAACCTTATTATTTCGGTGTATTTCTTGATGGTTACTCCAGTATTCGCAACTTGTAAAAAAAAAAAAGAAAGGTCCGCCTCTGTGGTGTAGTGGTTAGCGTGATCAACTGCCACCCCCGAAGGCCCGGGTTCGATTCCCGGCTCTGCCACGAAATTTGAAAAGTGGTATGAGGGCTGGAAGGGGTCCACTCAGCCTCGGGAGGTCAACTGAGTAGAGGTGGGTTCGATTCCCACCTCAGCCATCCTGGAAGTGGTTTTCCGTGGTTTCTCACTTCTCCTCCAGGCGAATGCCGGGATGGTACCTAACGTAAGGCCACGGCCGTTTCCTTCCCTCTTCCTTGCCTATCCCTTCCAATCTTCCCATCCCTCCACAAGACCCCTGTTCAGCATAGCAGGTGAGGCCGCCTGGGCGAGGTACTGGCCATTCTCCCCAGTTGTATCCCCGGCCAAGAGTCTGAAGCTCCAGGACACTGCCCTTGAGGCGGTAGAGGTGGGATCCCTCGCTGTGTCCGAGGGAAAAGCCGACCCTGGAGGGTAAACAGATGATGATGATGATGATGAAAAGAAAAGAAAGAATGATGGTTACTCACATGTACTGCCAAGAGCTTAATAGTGATGTTGTGCCATGTCTTTTTTAACTAATTTCTAAGGTATGACACATTTCCTTTCTAGATTCACCGAATGTCGAAACGGGGTGTAGTCATAATCGAGCCTTATCCATCATGGCAGGTGCTATAAGAAACTTCGTCGGCCTGATCGCAGTGCGATGCTCCTCCTGGCCTGAATTTCTTACTGGAACGTGCAGGCATAATACGCTGATGGCTATTGGTAACTGCTCAAGCTCAAGGTAAAGTATTATAGAACCCAAGAAGTAGAATACACATAGACCTACTGTTTATCTGAATTAAATGATCGAAATATGATACTTTCTTCTATTTCTTCAGCGTTTGTCCCTCCTGATGGCGTGTTCCGCTACATGGATTCGTTGACTCTATTTTGTTTTTGTTTTTTTACTAGTTGCTTTACGTCGCGCCTTTTTATGGCGACGATGGTATAGGAAAGAGTTAGGAGTGGGAAGGAAGTCGCAGTGGCCTTAATTAAGGTGCAGCCCCAAAATTGCCTGATGTGAAATTGGGAAACCACGGAAAACCACCTTCAGGGCTGCCGACAGTGGGGTTCGAACCCACTATCTCCCGAATGCAAGTTCACAACTGCGCGCTGCTAACCGCACGGCCAACTCTCTCGGTCCTAATTAGTTCTGTCCTGAACCATGTCAATGTGGAAATCGACGCTTTTCAGATTTGTGTGAAGGGTATCGACCACTGATCTCTGTACCTGGATGGCTGGTAGCTTGGGTAGCAGTAAGCCGAATAGAAGATGACTGGCGTAGTAAGATGGCAGCGAGCACCTTTTGCAATAGACCACGAGGAGCGCGCTTGCTTTGTTTATGCTTAGTTCAGTGACGCCAGGTCTCTTGATTATAGTTCCACGAGTGTTCTGTGCTGTGTTATTGCAAAGTAAATAGTAGTGTATTTTACGAATTTAGGTTCGTTGCCTTGTAGTATACTTGTGGATTACAAGATTCAGTTTAAATATGTATGTGTTTATCTGAAATATGAATGAAGAAACATTCTACGGGGTATTAACATACCGCAGTATTCAGCTTATGGATGTACAAACAGAACCGATCAGCAGAAGGAGAAATCATTTCATCGGGGAGTTTTATACTGTACATAAGAATCTTCCTAGGGTAGTGTTTTGAGTTTTAGGTTTATTGTATCTTATTTCGCATATTCCGGGAGCAAAATGGCAATTAATTTTTGTAGGTTTCCTTTCTCGAGACCCGAACATCTAAGATCATCGATTAGGAGTATCAGGCGGGAGAATTGGGAGCCTTCTAAAACAGCTGTTCTCTGCTCGGATCACTTAGAGGAAGACTGTTTTGATAGAAATTGACAAACTGTACACCTTAGGAGTGATATACAACCAACTGTTTTCAATTTTACTGAACATTAACTGCAAGTAAATATTTACTTTTTTTTAAATTTCTCATAATTAAACTGACGGTTTCGATGAAATAATTGACGTGACCTTATAACAATCTTAGAAAATGAAGTCTGGAGGAATTCTAGACCTTATTTACATCAGTAATAATTATGGGTTTCAGACACTGGAGTGGTGGGAGAAGGAAAAGTGTGGTGGGTGTTTGGGGCTATCCCATTATACTATTCGTGGTATTTGGGACTCTCTTAACTGGTGTTACATATTTCTGATGATGACTATCAATATCGCTTTGCTAGCTGAATTTAATTAAAGAGGTCTGTAATAGTAAATTAAGCTGCAGGTAATGTGATATATTGACAAGTTTTGAATATTTGGTGGTGTTATAAATGTGTACATTTGCTTCAATTATTTAATTTGATAATGTGCGCTTTATTTCATGGAAACAGGAAACAGAAATTCATTATCAAGCACCGATTACGATATGTCGAATCTAGGCCTGTATAGTGAGCTACGTTTATAGGTACCGGTACATCATTTTAAGAATGCATAATTTCGTGACATACATGTATACAATTTACAGCAATGTTTCCAGAAACTGGTTTTCACTCGTATTGTGTTACCGATCGATAATTACATGTATTGAGCACCTAAGTTAATATTTTTCGGCCGTTATTATACACTCATGTTTATTGTTATCCCGGAGATTTACTGACCTCGGAATGACGTGTCAGTGATCCCAATGTCCTTATGCTTTGAGTGAACATGTCTCTATATTTTTAATTATTCCAATGCGCCATTAATTGCGACTTAAAATTGACTATATTATCATTGCTTCGCCATAAGGAGAGCTCTAGGTTGGGTACGCCAACATGGCGAACCGCGCGCTCAACTCGGCGTACTTTCTCCTGCAGCGGAGACCTGCCATCAGCGATCCATGTATAGAGATCAGTGGTATCGACCCATCGCTGTTTTGGTCGTTTTTTACGTCTCAGACCAGCGACTTTTACCATGTAACCCGTCTTCGCGATAGTGTCGGCCCTCTCCTTAGTACGTGTCCAAACCACCGTAGACAACTCTCGCACATTTTGTCTTGAATCGGTGCAATGCCAAATCTCTATCTGATGTTTTCATTGGAGATGCGATCCAGTTTACTGACGCCGGAATGGTGTCAGGATGTGGCGACCCCATCGCCCAGTGGAGAACCACTGCAAGCACCCACCCGAGTATTAGCGGGAAAACCATACCGATTTGAGGTAAGAGGAAATGCCTGTCCTCAACGCTGAACACCTGGCAGGTGCTGGCAACAGCTCTAGAATGCGTGGCGGCAGGCTGTTTGACAAGCACTCAGTCACAATCTCATGGGATTATATCATATCCTTCTTTCTTTGAGTAATTCAGTCTAATGACTGGTTTGCCCCTGCAATGAGTCTTCTCCAACTGGGTTCATCTTGTGCAGTTCGTTTTTCATCTGCATAGCTCCTGGATCCTGAGTTCACAAGAAATTTCATCATGAATGTCTTTCTTGGTCTTCAAGGAGGGCGTTTTCCTGGTATTTTACCTTCGAAAATTTCCATCAACACATTTCTCTGTCGAAGCCTATGTCCCATCCATAAAGTTGTCTCTTCCTAAACTGGCTCAAAACTGTCTCTTTTCTTGGACAATGTTCAATCCCTCAGTGTTCGTCTTCTTCTCCACCCAACTTATCCGTTGCAGCCGACGACAACACCACATCTCAAAGGCTTCTAGCCTCTTAATATCACTCTTGGTTAATGTCCAAGTCCCAGCACAATACAGCGCAACAGATCAAACATAAGATTACATTATTTTTTACGTAAGGTCAGGGAACTTGATTCCTGACATAGAAGGGACTGTTTACCCCTGAAGGCTTGCTTTGCTATTGCTATTAGTGTTTTTATTTCAGTGTGATACAGCATTGAGGATAGTTTTCGGTGGTTTCCCATTTTCACACTAGGCCAATGCTGGGGCTTGTGCATTAATTAAGGCCACGGCCGCTTCCTTCCCATTCCTTTTTGTACTATTTGACTACGCACTAAGAAAGTGCACACACTAGATAGAACTACACAGGCACAGTAACTGACTGAGATGACTGAGAGTCCGCCCCCGCAGTGTAGGGGACAACAGTCCGCCTGTCATCCGACGGCCCCGGGTTCGATTCCCGACTGGGTCAGGTGCTTTTAATTGTAATGATTAATATCCCTGGTCAGGGGACTGGGTGTTTGTGAAGTCCTTAATCTTCCTTTCCTCACAACGCTCTACACTATCGCCATTCCAATTACACGCAGGTTTATAAAATATGGTGCCAGTAGGGGCAAAAGATCCACATGGGTCGATGCCCCGAACAAATAGCATTTCAAAAAAAACTGACTGAGACTGCCAGACTGACGATTGCGCACAGCAACCGGGTGAATCATATCTCATTGTTCATGATCTTGGCACAATTATACCCCTGGTGTGAAAATGGGAAACCATGAAAAACAATCTTCAGAACTGCCGACAGTGGGGTTCTAACCCAGTATCTCCCGATTGCTGGATACTGGCCGCCCTTAAACGACTGCATCTATCGAGCTCGGTCTTGACCACATTAGACGCTGTGAACCAAGATGCCAAGATGCCAAACAATACAAGGGAATTTCTTGAAACCGATAAGGAAGGGGCAGGTGTGTTTTAACATTCTGTTGCCAAATAAGTCACGTATTCAGTTCTTCTTCCGGGTTGAACCATGTTGTACTGTACATTCCGAACAGTTTGCCGATGTTTCGAATATATTAAAGTGTTCTTGGCCAAGGCGACTGAAATACCCCTATTCGATCCGAGCTAATCATTCTCCCAGGCACTAATCTCCTGGGAAACTATCCTGATCGGCCACCAAAGGTCCAGTTGATGTAATATCTCCGAGAAATGTTGTATCTAGTACATCAACTAAATCTCGCCATTAGCGCCTGGGAGGTAGATTACCTCCGAACGATTCGAGGTATTTCGCTCGCCTTGACAATGAATACTGCAGTGTATTCGAAATATCAGCAAACTGTACAGAAAACGACAACACGGTTCAATCTGGAAGAACTAAATTACTCTACATACCGTGGAAGCTTCACATCTAAGATACGAGTCCTGTACGGGAAGGATATTCTCAAAGCTAATAGCTGATTAGCGCCTGAAAAACTGATTACCTCCGATCGAGGAGTATTTCGGTCGCCTTGACAAAGAACTTTGCTATGTATTCGAAACCTTGGCAAACAATACGGAATATACAGAAAACAACAACATGGTTCAACCCGGGAGAAGAACTAAATTCTGCATACTGTGGAAGCTTCACATCTAAAATAAATCACTGTTTCTATATCGGGAAGATTCCATGCTCTCGGCTGTACATTTCAATACACCCTTTCGTAAATTATTCGTTGTATTTCAGCATCTTCATTGTAGTAGCCTGTATAAAAAGAAGGAGAATTAATCACATATTTTGTTATTTCTGTTTTCAGTCAACCTGGGACATACTTTCTCAGAACGAATTCTACACAGCCGTAAGGTAAAGAACTAGATGGAACACTGCCTCCGAAGAATCAGACCTACAAATCCACGAATAAAACGATGGATGAAATAGCTCCTGCAGCTGGCAAACTATCCGGATCAACCACGAAAGGTCCTGCTGATGTAACATCTCCTAAAACTGTTGAATCTAGTACATCTGCTACTCCGTATATCTCGTAATGGAATTTTTCAATGTCTCCGAGTAATGTAACTCTTAGTACCATTTCAGGTACCAAATGGAACATAATGTAATTGGGGATACAAATACAGATCTCATTCTATTAACAGCGGGCTTCTTTCCTTTTCATATTAAGGTGTGACATATTTATTCCTTTCTGTAGAGCTTATCCTAAAAGCGACACGGACGGAGAGGTCTTCCGGCATATATCATCTGTCACGCGGTAACCGTCCCTTCCTGACAGGCTAGCCACAGATCCTTTTAAATAACATAGACCCCTATTTAGAATGGTAGGAATGACATCTCCAAGGAGTATCGAATAATGTTATATTACAGAATAACTCATCCAGTCAATAAATAAATATTAATTGCAGTGTATTGTATTTGGTATTGGGACCATACGCCATTTTTCTATAAAGTATGGGACCGTTTTGGTCAAGAGTCAAATGCCACCTCATCTGAAAAAAAAAAAAAAAAGTATAATTCCAAAGTGATGGATGAACAAATGCCCTTCAAAACGTGCGACGGTCGACCGCACATTCCTCCGTTCCTGTACTTACAACATGCAGCCTCACAGAGCCATGGTTCGTTCACGGCAAATATTAAATTCTAATACTAACTTATAGGCATATCAGGATGGGGGGAAATAAAGATGCTATAAAGACTACGGCAAATTATAATAGCTAAAGAAATATATTTTGGAACATATTTAATCACTCTTGTAAAAACACACACAAAATAGTAACCCTGAACATTAATAATAATAATAATAATAATAATGATAATAATAATAATAATAATAATAATAATAATAATATACACGTCGGCAAAAGATAACTAAAATGGGAGGTACGACTCCGCTCAATTTTAAATTCCACGTTCATAAATGATATTTCTTTTATTTCTGGACCATACGATAAGCACACCGACTCCTTGAACACTAATTTGAAATGTGCCCTAAATGCGATTAATTATCGTTACCCTATTCCTTCCTCATTGGAAGAAAACATACTACCGGGCGAGTTGGCCGTGCGCGTAGAGGCGCACGGCTGTGAGCTTGCATCCGGGAGATAGTAGGTTCGAATCCCACTATCGGCAGCCCTGAAGATGGTTTTTCGTGGTTTCCCATTTTCACACCAGGCAAATGCTGGGGCTGTACCTTAATTAAGGCCACGGCCGCTTCCTTCCAACTCCTAGGCCTTTCCTATCCCATCGTCGCCATAAGACCTATCTGTGTCGGTGCGACGTAAAGCCCCTAGGAAAAAAAGAGGAATCATACTATACTCCTGAATTCTGGAGCCAACTTTGAGTGGTGGTCTAAGGAAATGTTAAAAATCCTAAATAACGCCATATAATGCAAAACATATGGACAAGACACAATAGACAACACCAAAATAAACAAATGTTGGGCCCAGCTTTCAAACCCACATCGCACAGAGCAACAACACAAACAACGGGGCAGGACCCGCTTTCAAAGTCTGACACACACACACACACACACACACACACACACACACACACACACAAATAAAATGACTATTAAAGCACAAGGTAAAAATGATATATATATACACAGAGCGCAACTCCTCTGGTAACAGAAAAATGTGAATGGCTGTATTTCATGGAAAACTGTGTGTAACGAAAATCTCGGGCTTGCCTTGGGACTCTAACTGATGTTCTTCTGCACGTCACCAGGATCAGGTCACTGCAATCCCTACCTATTCATTTTATAGAAGAAAGAGAAAAAAATTAATCTGGCGTTCAAATAAATCATATTCACGTACCAAATGGAACATAATGTAATTGGGGATAAAAAATACAGAGCTCATTCTATTAACAGCGGGCTTCTTTCCTTTTCATACTAAGGTGTGACATATTTATTCCTTTCTGTAGAGCTTATCCTAAAAGCGACACGGACGGAGAGGTCTTCCAGCATATATCATCTGTCACTCGGTAACCGTCCCTTCCTGACAGGCTAGCCACAGATCCTTTTAAATAACATAGACCCCTATTTAGAACCGGAAAATTGTAAAGCCCCCTACAACATCGGGGTAGTCTTCATTTCAGCCACAATTTCTTACGTACTCTACTCATACGCTTACGTATCCTTACAATACACAGAATTTAATCGTGAAAGACCCGAGTTCAAACTTGCCAAACGCACAGAAAATAAACACACGGCTTTCTTCTAACCTATAAACAACACATCAATAACGTGACTGTTATTAGCGCTATACAGAGAGATTATCCTGTAAAAAAATTCTATCTATTTTGGGGGGAAATGTAATCGAGCCCCAGGCATTTCACACATCACACAGCATTCATACAGCCAATTATACTATTCTACGAACATGCAAATTTTCTTTAAAATCAGAGTGCTTTGCTATCCCATGTATTTACACATCTATCAGCGAAGGCATATAAACGATCCTATCTTCATGCATTAAGGGCTTGGAATAAAATGCCCCAAATACAGAGATAAAAAACGGTTGAAATCCAAAACAAAATAACAATTTACCCTCATTACCTAAAGCACTCTAAACTTTAGGATGTCTTATTCTTTAACCCATGCTCATGCATTAATGACTATCAAATGGAATTCCGTAAACCTAAAAATAACCTCATGGTCCAAAATGTCTCCCCTGTCTAAATTATTTCTACACATGAAAGAAAATAACCAACTCAGAGTTGTTACCTAGTTTCAACCTTATTTTTCTATTACAACTCTATCCTACGTTATTTACATTTATACAAGAAATTAAATCCCGCATTTACAACACTACATAATACACTGACTGACAGAGCCAATGCAACACCAAGACGGAGTGGTTCAAAAGGGATGAAAGTTGGGGAAAAAACAGAGACGGCACGGACGAATAATTGATGTTTATTTCAAACCGATATGCAGGTTACACAATGCGCACGGCATCGACTCAGTAGGATGTAGGACCACCGCGAGCGGCGATGCACGCAGAAACACGTCGAGGTACAGAGTCAATAAGAGTGCGGATGGTGTCCTGAGGGATGGTTCTCCATTCTATGTCAACCATTTGCCACAGTTGGTCGTCCGTACGAGGCTGGGGCAGAGTTTGCAAACGGCGTCCAATGAGATCCCACACGTGTTCGATTGGTGAGAGATCCGGAGAGTACGCTGGCCACGGAAGCATCTGTACACCTCGTAGAGCCTGTTGGGAGATGCGAGCAGTGTGTGGGCGGGCATTATCCTGCTGAAACAGAGCATTGGGTAGCCCCTGAAGGTTCGGGAGTGCCACCGGCCGCAGCACATGCTGCACGTAGCGGTAGGCATTTAACGTGCCTTGAATACGCACTAGAGGTGACGTGGAATCATACGCAATAGCGCCCCAAACCATGATGCCGCGTTGTCTAGCGGTAGGGCGCTCCACAGTTACTGCCGGATTTGACCTTTCTCCACGCCGACGCCACACTCGTCTGCGGTGACTATCACTGACAGAACAGAAGCGTGAGTCATGGGAGAACACGACGTTCCGCCATTCCCTCATCCAAGTCGCTCTAGCCCGGCACCATGCCAGGCGTGCACGTCTATGCTGTGGAGTCAATGGTAGTCTTCTGAGCGGACGCCGGGAGTGCAGGCCTCCTTCAACCAATCGACGGGGAATTGTTCTGGTCGATATTGGAACAGCCAGGGTGTCTTGCATATGCTGAAGAATGGCGGTTGACGTGGCGTGCGGGGCTGCCACCGCTTGGCGGCGGATGCGCCGATCCTCGCGTGCTTACGTCACTCGGGCTGCGCCTGGACCCCTCGCACGTGCCACATGTCCCTGCGCCAAACATCTTCGCCACAGGCGCTGCACCGTGGACACATCCCTATGGGTATCGGCTGCGATTTGACGAAGCGACCAACCTGCCCTTCTCAGCCCGATCACCATACCCCTCGTAAAGTCGTCTATCTGCTGGAAATGCCTCCGTTGACGGCGGCCTGGCATTCTTAGCTATACACGTGTCCTGTGGCACACGACAACACGTTCTACAATGACTGTCGGCTGAGAAATCACGGTACGAAGTGGGCCATTCGCCAACGCCGTGTCCCATTTATCGTTCGCTACGTGCGCAGCACAGCGGCGCATTTCACATCATGAGCATACCTTAGTGACGTCAGTCTACCCTGCAATTGGCATAAAGTTCTGACCACTCCTTCTTGGTGTTGCATTTGCTCTGTCAGTCAGTGTACATCAAATCAGTGTATTTATCGTAATATTAGGATGTCCATGGTTCGAACCTCGAAGAGGCCCCTGGTTGATGGTTTAGGACTGCATATTAATGGCACGGATCACTGTTTCGAAGTTTCCTCTCCCGACCTCCGTCTGAAAATCCATGGTCTTGGGTTGGCATCCACTGGAATTGGATAGTACAAACATATGTTCCATTAACTACGTCTTCCTTCGTCACTTGCACAGTTTATATTGAATTTATAGTGGAATTTATTAAATTATTCTCCGACACTGGTTATAGAACATTAGTTAGTTCCCCTACACTGCTTATTACAAACTAATTATTTCTCCGACACCATTTATGGGAAAATATCCATCTCTCCAACACTCGTTTATAGAGATCTATCTCTCCAATACTGTTTATCGGAACCTAGTAATTTATTCCTCTGGCACCGTTTATAGAGATCTATCTACTCCTCCAGCACTCTTTATAGAGAACTATATATCTCTCCAACACTTTTTTGTAGGAAAGTACCTATATCGCGTTTAACATCGTGATGCACAGCCTCCACGGATACTGTCGTTCTATGACCGCTTTATTTAACAAACCGTTTCCACATCACCGGGATTTCCACACTCTCCGTTCGCAAATAATATGCTTACACAATATATATCCGATACAAATTGTTTCTTCTTACTGTCTTGCGACACAACTCATTATCAAACCCGCACAAAGGAAATATATATATATATATATATATATATATATATCTGCAGACTCGCGACACGACCAGACGTCGGCTTCCCTCGAACACTCGTTGGTAAATCTCCCCTCCTGCTATGGGATGATTCCTTACGTAAACTATCCCCAACTAGCTATGCGAGGGTTCAGTTGTCCCCACTCTAATTTATGTATCTGGTGTTCTGATGGTCTTCTGACATTGCCGATACGATCAAAACGTGTAGCTCATAATTCCATGACAGACTATTACATGCGGAGATTATTTCGATCGATGATTATATTAATATCTTTGTTAAAATAGGGACGCCTCTTCGGGTATTTCCCTTTCTGAGTTTGAGTCCCCTGCTAGCGGGCTACTCTACTGACCCCTGTCGGTACAATTTGAATAATGCTGAATGCTCACGTATGACTTGCCGATCTTTTACTTAGTAAGTAATGCAGTCATCCCGAAATATCCTGTCTTAAACCAAGTTAGCAATTTGATACCACTGTATTTCGGCTATTTTTAGAGAGCGGGGCGATTAAAATATTGTCTTCCCTCTTTGTCCTTTCTTCAGCTAGCTTTATCTCTTCGGGGATTTTGAAGCCACAAAGTACTTGAGACGGCGCCACGAAGTCGGTGGTCTTGGGCAATTGGATGCAACACAACTTCCCATACGACCACAGAAAGCTGAAAAACGCCTTGATTTCCTCAGTCAATTACCGTTACGGTTACAGTATGTTTGTAAAGCCTTCCAGTTAGTAGAAGTATTCTTCTTTATTCATTCTGCTCGGCTATGGAATGAACTCTCGCCACAGATAAAAGAACTACCTAAGGTACTGAAAAATTTGTAAAGAAGTAAAAATAATGTATATGTAACGAAAACTTATGTACATAACATAATGTTCTACTGTGTGAATGTTCAGTATGCGCGGGAGGACGGATGAAAGTTTGTGTAACCCCGAGGGAGTGACGCTGTATGTGGGTAAGAATGAACCGGCCTAGCTGATGAATATGTGAGAATTCACCCACGCGTGTGTGTAAAATTACTTGAATGTTGAATAGGTCCTGTGAATATTGTGTAAATAATACGTCTATTTAAATATGGTGATCGTATATAAGCACATTCTGTAGCCTACAATTGTAATTACTTAATATCGTAACTTTATTTGGGGATGAGGGCACCTTCGTGTGGTGGGACTATGCCTTTTCTCCATTTACCACCCGTAAATTGTATGTGAATTTTTTGTGGAGAATAAGTTATTGTAATAATATTTTAAAAAATATGAACTCACTGTATTTAAATAGTTGATGGAACGCTCCCAGCCAACAGCACTGAGAAGAGAAATGAAAATGAAAATCCACAGCGTGTTTCCAGTTTCAAGCGGGTCAGGAATGGAATAAATGAAGCCCCCATCCAGTGGCGACAATAGGAAATGTGCTGGCTGCCGAAGCCCGTTGCACTCCCCTGGGCAATGATTAATGAATTACAGGTGAAATGAAATGATGTTGGAGAGTGTTGCTAGAATGAAAGATGACAGGCAAAACCAGAGTACCCGGAGAAATGTCTGTCCCGCCTCCACTCTGTCCAGCACAAACCTCACATGGAGTGACCAGTTTTTGAACCACGCAACCCAGCGATGGGAGGCCGGCGCACTGCCACCTGAGCTATGGAGGCACACACTAAGCAATTACATGCTAATTAGAAATATTACACCTGACCGGAACTAGAGAAGTTTCATGATAGTTGGCAACACTGAATTTAGAAGCATAATAAGACACGAACTAAATTTGTTGGCATTTCGTACATGCTTCAGTATAAAGTTTGGTCACCAGTAGCATCTACATACTACTGAATTACTAAAAAATTTCTTCAGCTCACCACATTCATTTCTGGGGTTGCTGGAGCCACCCCGGTTCTCTGTTTTTTTTGTACCATTAAGGATGGACACCCTTCCTGACAGCACGTGATTTTTCCGGTGAAAATTAAACCTGGAATAGACCGGGATTCAAACTTCAGCCGTCCGAATGGAAAGCCAGCTGTTAACCCACTGTGCCAATCACCCCCATCCCTACAATACTGAATTCCTATTGGGACTGGAATAATGCGTGAGTGCGGTGCAATCCAGACGACGTCTCATTTGTTGCAGTGTAGTAGGTGCCCTAAAACATGCACAGTACAAGATTTACTTCAGGCAACAGAAAATGCACTGGATGTCGCCAATTTCTGGGCAAAAGTAGTATAGACCTTTGTGACTTTGTATATAATGTATACAATTCAGTAAGAGTATATTATGTATAGTATTTATAGTATTAATGCTTCTGATACGAATAAATAAATAAATGCGTTTGAATGACTCGCTATGGCATCATAACGTGTGCGGTCAGCTCTTGTTCTATTTGGGCTGGGTAGCTGAGAGCAATGTAGCCGGTTATTTGAGATAGCATACATGTTCACTACTCTTAGTTTTTTAGCAAAGTGGAAAAAAAGAGTAGATAATGGGAGACTACTGTCAAAAAATAGTGCAATTGGACTGAGCTAGGGTAATCACATCAATGGGATATAAAGGAGAGGCCATATAAGTCTCTAGAGTATGGTTCCAGTATATGGGACCCTCCCCAGGATTACTTGATTCATGAACTGGAAATCTCCAAAGAAAGGCAGCTCGATTTGTTCTGGGTGCTTTCCGACAAAAGAGTAGCGTTACAAAGAAAATGTTGCAAAGTTTGGGCTGGGAAGACTTGGGAAAAAGGAGACGAGCTGCTTGACTAAGTGGTATGTTCCGAGCTGTCAGTGGACCGATGGCGTGGAATGACATTAGTAGACGAATAAGTTTGAGTGGTGTCTTTAAAAGTAGGAAAGATCACAATATGAAGATAAAGTTGGAATTAAAAAGGACTAATTGGGGCAAATATTCGTTTATAGGAAGAGAAGTTAGGAATTGGAATAACTTACCAAGGGAGATGTTCAATAAATTTCCAATTTCTTTGCAATCATTTAAGAAGAGGCGAGGAAAATAACCGATAGGGAATCTGCCACCTGGTCGACTACCCTATATAGAGATCAGTAATAACTGAATTGATTGAAACTGCCTACCACTTCTAATGTTTGGAATTTGTGTCTGGTTTTTAAACCAGTTATTTATCAGATCTTCTGTAATAATTCTGGTCACTTTTGAAAACACATGTTTTCAAAAAAAGAGTGATATGGGGACTGAAAGTTACTGGACATGTGTGATTTCTCACTTTTTATTTAATTTGTTTATTCTGACACCAATACGTGTTTGCCAAAAGACACAGAATAGGTCAAACGTTCTTTTAAAGAATAATTAATTGTGGGTTTCGAAAAGAATTATCAATGTACTGAGGAATATGCACATTTTTTATGCTGTCAGAAGGAAATTAAATATTATATTTTTTAAAATGGCTTTCAGGGCCGCGGATCTTACAATCACGGGAATGGAACCAGCTATAGGGTGGTTGGGTCGTGTGCATTGAATATTTCTGCCCAGTCTGTACGACTGCCGCCATTCGACTAAATATCTGTTGATGGTCCCTCTAGCACCCAGAAACAGTCCTCCTGCTCGTTTATTATGAGCTTATTTATTTATTCATTCACGAAGCACAAGATACAGCTACACTGAGCGCATTTCAATTGTACTGTCACATGTAAACTTTCGTAATAAAATATAACAAACATAACGATAGATAATAAGATCAGGTACACTGCCTACAAATAACAACTGTTCAAATATAAACCATGAGAATGTCCATGTTCATAGCCAAGTCGTCATGGGTCAAAATGGCGGCATAAGCACTTCTGATCAACTTGCTCGTAAGAGATTATTTAAACCCTTCTGGAATCAAGCTCTATTTAATGCTTACCAACATTTGAGCACATTATATGCCACACTTTAATTATGTAATTAATTTCATCTTTTAATTTCCCTTCATACAACAAGATTAAAGTTCAAAATTCAGAACAGTTTCCAACATTTTCCGTCTTAACAATATCACTTATTACAGTTACTCAGGGACATACCCTCGGTTAACAATAACGCTAAGAGGATGTCTTGTAATGCCTGTTATTGAGTTCCTCAGGTATGTCCTACCTATGTATTAACAGTAGGCCAGGGGAATATTTTCAAGGTCCTAGTATAACCTTTATAATGAGGCGGACATGTATGATATCCCTTTGAAAGATGGGAATATACGTATATCATTTTAACATAACTTATATACATTAAACCTATTTTGTCCGAAAATGGATGGTGGTGGTGGAAGTGATTATTGTTTTAAGAGGAAGTACAAGTAGGCAACCATCCTCTGTATAACACTAATCAGAGAGAAAAAATGGAAGGGATCCGATACTTCGAAAAATGAAGGTATCGGCCAAAGAAAGACAAGGGCCACGAAGGGCACGAAAATGAAAGTCTCCCTAGCCCTCGTAAACCTAATAGCGTCGGGGTCGGAAATGAACAAGAGTTGACCAAGGAAGTTCGGATAGGACAGATGAAAATGAGGAGCATGGCACAAGTAAGTGAAAGCAATACCAAACTCAGCTTAAGGCCCCGTGGTCGTCAACCCACGCGCTAAAGTTCAGAGCCCCTGGGTCCCCTTTTAGTCACCTCTTACGACAGGTAGAGGATACCGTGGTTATTATTATATGCCCCCCCCACCCACAGGGGGTCCGAAAATGGACATGTGTGATTTCTCAAATAACCGATTCAATTACACTCTCTAGGAGGTAAGTCTCCAATGTTATTCTTGTGATGGTAACTGTATGGGAGGGGAAGTGGAACATTTTCCTGCTGCAAGGTACCATTTGGATTGGTGAACACGAAGACTAAAACAAAAGGGTGTATCACTGATTCGACACTGCACCTTTGGCAATCGTCCCCTCAGCTTTAATTACTGTGGTGATGGAGTGAAAATATCTCACAGTGATCGCTGTAGTACCTAGATGTTAAAATAAGGAAATATAGCAGCTGGGGTGCTGTAATCGTATGAACGAAGTTGTAAATAAAGGTTAAGGATCTCTTCATACTGTTATGGCAATTCCAGGCAGATCCTTAAGACTGCATTGAGAAGGAATCTCTTAGACATGTCTTAGGATTTTTTGCTAAAGGAACATTACTACGTAATTCAAGCCATCAGATTGTGAGGTCTAACATCGCTATTGATCCCATGCGTTTCCTCAGATGGGCCTACTAGACCCTGTAATAATTAAGAGGGGACTTCTTCAAGGCAGTATTATTGGACCTGTATGTTTTCTTATATCGACGGCTTACTTCTAAAACCTCGTATCTCCTAATGCTCTTTCTACCCATTCTTTCCCTTAAGACTGGTCACGCCTCCCACCCACATATGGATATGCAGTCCATCAGAACAATTTTCGTTGTGTTCATTTTCCTATGCTAACGTGTAAAGGAAATTGAACCTCAAATGCATTATACTGTAGGAGTGCGTAAATACGTGATGCAAACAACATCCCCACTATACGGTATGGTAAAGTCCATTTTCCTTTACATATCAGCATAGGAAACTGAACACAATGAAAATTGTTTTGATCGACTGGATGTCCATATGTGGCCGGGAGGCGTGGCCAACCTTAAGGAAAGTAATGCGTAGGAAGAGCATCGGGACATACGAGGTTTTAGAAGTAAGCCCTCGATATATATCAATGATATGTGTAAAGAAGCGGAATCAGAGATAAGGCTGTTTGCAGATGATGTTTTTCTGTACAGAGTAATAAATAAGTTACAAGATTGTGAGCGGCTGCAGGGTGACCTCGATAGTGTTGTGAGTTGGACGGTGGGCAATAGTATAATGATAAACGGAATTAAAAGTCAGGTTGTGAGTTTCACAAATAGGAAAAGTCCTCTCAGTTTTAATTACTGCGTTGATGGGGTGAAAGTTCCTTTTTTTTTTTTTGCTAAGGGCTTTACGTCGCACCGACACAGATAGGTCTTATGGCGACGATGGGATAGGAAAGGCCTAGGAGTTGGAAGGAAGCGGCCGTGGCCTTAATTAAGGCACAGCCCCAGCATTTGCCTGGTGTGAAGATGGGAAACCACGGAAAACCATTTTCAGGGCTGCCGATAGTGGGATTCGAACCTACTATCTCCCGGATGCAAGCTCACAGCCGCGCGCCTCTACACGCACGGCCAACTCGCCCGGAAAAAGAAAGTTCCTTTTGGGGATCATTGTAAGTACCTAGGTGTTAATATAAGAAAAGACCTTCATTGGGGTAATCACATAAATATGATTGTTAATAAAGGGTACAGATCTCTGCACATGGTTATGAGGGTATTTAGGGGTTGTAGTAAGGATGTAAAGGGGAGGGCATATAAGTCTCTGGTAAGACCCCAAGTAGAGTATGGTTCCACTTGATTCAAGAAGTGGAAAAATCGAAAGAAAAGCAGCTCGATTTGTTCTGGGTGATTTCCGACAAAAGAGTAGCGTTACAAAAATTTTCCAAAGTTTGGGCTGGGAATAACTGGGAGAAAGGAGACGAACTGCTAAATTAAGTGGTATGTTCCGAGCTGTCAGTTGAGAGATGGCGTGGGAGGACATCAGTATACGAATAAGTTTGAGTGGTGTCTTTAAAAGTAGGAAAGATCACAATATGAACATAACGTTGGAATTCAAGAGAACAAATTGGGGCAAGTATTCGTTTATAGGAAGGGGTGTTAGGAATTGGAATAAGTTACCAATTTTCCAATTTCTTTGCGATCATTTAAGAAAAGGCTAGGAAAACAACAGATAGGGAATCCGCCACCTGGGCGACTGCCCTAAATGCAGATCAGTAGTGATTGATTGACCTCTAGGCATGGTATAATTATTGACCCTTCTGTCTGATTCGAGGCTGGTCTTCAATAAGCTTAGGAGGTGGATAAGGAAAAGCTACCTGTCAACCTAATGGTAATTATTTCAAACACAGATAGGCCCTACTATAAGCTCAAATGCGTTGATATAATAAGTCTACTGATAGGAGCACGAGTAGTACTAAAGAAGAGTTGTCAAATTCTGCGTCAATATCTTAATCCACACCTCTAGGTGCTGTTTGAAATGTATATAGCCTAATTTTATTATATTATTATACTATATTATATTATAATACTGTAATTATAATTTTAATGTTGATTATTATTGTCATGTGGGTATGCTAAGTCCTTTGGAGCTACCTTCACTGGGAGGCAGTTTAAATAAGATGATGTAAAGGATAGGGCATATAAATCATTGGTCAGACCCCAATTAAAATAGAAAGGATGGCTCTGGAATTCAAATCAACCATCTCACAAAATGAAAATAGCAGCTGTACATAGCAGAAAACATAAGCCCCCTGAGATGATTGTCGGTCGGCACATAATTCACTGATTGTGTTCAGCATTCGACTTAAACCATTTTTTCTTTTTTTGAAAAATCGAAAATCAAACAAGGAGATTAATTTCACTGTGTCACTTTCAATTTCAATAACGACCGGTAATAACAGTTGTTCGTTAATATATAGTTTCTAATAAAGATTAAATGAATTATATTTCTGACAATTCATGATATTCTCCTGTGATGAGGGGAGAAAATTCTGCACGTAAAAACTTTGGTGACAAGAAAGACTGAATCTAGATATCGTGTCAGTTAATCTCAACTATAAGGAAATATCTCTAGTAACTCCATAGGAAACATTACGTAAATTGCGTTGAAATATTATCGGTTTATTATTGATCAGACATTCTCGAAGATAAATTAAAATGAAAAAAGCCTTTTTCCAGCCATTCGACCGGATCGGGAATGGAATGAATGAAGCCCTCTTCTAACGGCGAGGATAGGAATTGTGCCAGCTGCCGAAGCCTGTCACACTCCTCTGGGGATATTATTAATGACTGGCAGATGAAATGAAATGATGTTGGAGAGTGTTGCAGAAATCAAAGATGGCAGATAAAACCGGAGTGCCCGGAGGAAAACCTGTCCCACCTCCGCTTTTCCCTGCACAAATCTCATATGGAGTGACCGGAATTTGAACCACGGAACCCAGCGGCGTGAGGCTGGCACGCTACCACCTAAGCTACGGAGGCTCTTCCCGAAGAGAAATATCGTTAATAAGTGAGGTATTTCTTTTCTTTGTTGACTATACTATCCACAAGTTCTATATTACTACCGGTATGTATTTTAATGCCAGTCATTTAAAGCGGTGTATTTTTGCTCAAAAGAAGGCTAGCGTGAATGTATACTTACCACTTATCATTTACGAGTAGGCCGATAGCAGAAGGTCACAGACGTCATAAATCTTATACACCACCGAAGGCTGTTATCTATGGTTTCTCATACACTGAATAAAGAGAAATAATTCAGAAGAACGTTTTAAATAAAGAACATATGATAAGAAATTAATAAGAAATTAATAAGTATATTTATTATTTTGCTGGTAGGTTTTCGAAATTGAAAGTAATGTGGCTAAATGTATCAAACACTCCTTGTATTAATCACAGAAAGATTCGTTTCAACAATAATGTTTCACGAGATGACTTCCGCAATATTTGATTAGCTCAGCAAGCCATTACAGGTATTACATATAGGTACAAAAGTATTACATTTCCTACTCTTCTTTTCTTAAATACATGCACAGGTCTTGTTTGTCCTTAAAGCAATGGTTGCTGACGTAGTTCTTGTTCTAGTTCTATTGACACGTCTTCAAGGTCGTACTCACAGAGAAACTGTCCCCTTAAAGTACAGTCTACGTTGAAGATAGCCGCTTGCATAGCGTGTAGAAAGACGCAGTTCCCTTCATTCTTGGGATAACCTTCACCCCAGCCAGTATAGTTGCCAAGAGAATTGCCTGAAAAAGATGAGTACTTCTGAATGCACAATAATTAGGAATTATAACCACTTATCTACTATATATTTAAAACACAGCGCACCGGGCTCGATAGCCGCAGTCACTTAAGTGCGGCCAGTATCCAGTACTCGGGAGATAGTGGGTTCGAACCCCACTGTCGGCAGCCCTAAAGGTGGTTTTCCATGGTTTCCAATTTCCACACCTGGCAAATGCTGGGGCTGCACCTTAATTAAGGCCACGGACGCTTCCTTCCCTTTCCCAATCCCATCGTCACCATAATATATATCTGTGTCGGTGCGACTTAAAGCAGCTTGCAAAAAAAAAAATCCACAAAGCCATTTCTCCCGCCCGCAATGTACAAAGTATGGTGTTGTTCGTTACTATCCTCACGGATGTATTTGCAAAGTTTCGAGTTAATGAAATAAAGCATATGATCTGCTGTGGTAATGGAATGTAGTATTATGTCAACAAAACACTTGAAAATACATCACACAAAGAAATTGAATTAAACGTTCCTTGGAACAACACTACGCGCCGAACTGTTAAAAAAAAGTCCTTCAAAGATCTTCGTCATGGAGACAAATGTACTCATAACTTTTCTCAGAATCTACAAAATGAAGTATTTATTACCTCCAAAGAAAGCGCTTCTTCCACTGAGTGTTTTAGCCCAAAATGAACTGCGTAGCTCAATTAGAACGAAAGATATGATTGCTTCAATGAGAAAAAATGTTGAAGAAATGAGACGTCAAATTGAATGTGCACTCATAACTTTCCTCAGATTCAACCAATTTGAACATTTAAGAGCTGAAATGAAAGAGCTTGATCCACTGAGTGTTCTTAGGCCAAAACGAACTCCGTACCTCAGTCAGAACCAAAGATATGATTGCTTCAAAGAGACAAAATATTGAATAAATCAAATAATTTGAGGAAGGCGGAAGTTAAGTGATTTATAGTACCTGATGACAAATCTGTGCATAATACCTTTCAGTTAAAAAATAAAGGAAATCGACCAGATAGAATGGCCGGACTGACTGACTTCAGTTTTCATAAAAAAATTTAATATATAGATGGTATTTCTGTATCGGTCGTGTCCACAGGAGGAAGGAAATGTACTTTTTAATTTTCCTTAATGTCTGTCTGTCTGTCTGTCTGTCTGTCTGTCTGTCTGTCTGTCTGTCTGTCTGTCTGTCTGTCTGTCTGTCTGTCTGTCTGTCTGTCTGTCTGTCTGTATGTATGTATGTATGTATGTATGTATGTACGTACGCGCATCACGAGAAAGCGGCTGAAGAGAATTTAATGAAAATCGGGTAATAAGTCGCTACAATTTAGGCCATAAATACTTTTATTCACACTGAGAGAAATGGTAGTTTAGGGGAAGGCCTAAAATGTAATTCTCAAACATTTATGTCATTAGTGGTCCTAACTTAACCCGGTCTAGAAAGCCAATAATAACGGCCATGAGGATACGTCGTGCTGACCAAACGACACCTCGTAATCTGCAGGCCTTCGGGCTGAGCAGCGATCGCTTGGTAGGCCAAGGCCCTTCGGGACTGTTGCGCCCTGGGGTTTGGTTTGGTTTGGTTTGGTCGTAACTGAATGAAAATCGGTATGCAAAGTCGGGAAATATCTCGCTAGGATCTAGGCGATACATAATTTTATTCACGCTGAGTGAAATGGTAGTTTAGGGGAAGACCTAAAATGTATTTCTCAAATATTTATGTTATTAGTGGCATATCGATAAACTCTGTGTAACTAAAGTTATACAGTATTACAATTCCGATCATTTATGTCCAATACATTTTTACCCTACCGGCTATGAAAACAGAGATACTGTATGCATGAATATCAATTTTTGTTGCTAAGTCCATATCAGAGCCGAGTCACGAGAATACAGCTAAACAGAATTTAATGAAAATCGGTATGTAAAGTCGGAGAATAAGGAACTACAGTCTACGCTATAAATAATTTTATAAGACGCCCTAATATCACACAGTCGAAAGAAAACTAAATATGAAGGCCTACGATATAGAAAGCTCATAAAATTGATCAATAATAACATTACATTGACCACTGTTTATTGTGATGTGCTTTGTGTCTTCTGTTGCCACTCATCTTCGATAGATGGGATTACTGCTGCGTACCGAGTTTTTTAAATTTTCTTTACGTCTCACCGACACAGATAGGTCTTACGGCGACAATGGGGTAGGAAAGGGCTAAGAGTGGGACGGAAGCGGCCGTGGTCTTAATTAAAGGTACAGCCCCAGCATTTGCCTGGTGTGAAAATGGGAAACCACGGAAAAACATCTTTACAGTTTACGACAGTCGGGTTCGAAGCTACAATCTCCCGGATGCAAGCTCACAGCTGCGCGCCCCTAACCCCACGGCCAACACGCTCGGTCATACCGAGTATAATAGTCTGCCTGAATATTGACGGGAAGTAGCTGGAGAGTTAGATAACTTTCTTCTTTAGCATGCCATTCCCCTCTGGTTCATGAATTTTCTGATACTACTGGTACGTAACACACTGGTTCATCATATCATTCGAGCTGTTCAATCCCTACTCTGAGGCACTGATTGGAATGAGCAATGTGCACATTTAACGGAATAATGAGAGGAGTGTTCATGGCGGTCTGCGGCCTGGACATTCCAGCACTGAAACTTAATAATGTTATTTACTTTACGTCCCACTAACTACTCTTTTACGGTTTTCGGAGACGCCGAGGTGCCGGAATTTTTTCCGCGGAGTTCTTTTACGTGCCAGTAAATCTACCGACACGAGGCCGACGTATTTGAGCACCTTAAAATACCACCGGACTGAGCCAGGACCGAACCTGCCAAGTTGGGGTCAGAAGGCCAGCGCCTCAACCGTCTGAGCCACAAAGCCCGGTACACTGAAACTTTGGACTGTTAGATCGGCACCGTAGTACTTTTCGTTAAAAGTGAGAAAATGTGCGATTTTCCATTTGATCGAGTATTATATATATAGTTAATTTATCACAAGTCTGTAGAGAGCTCTCCTCCACATTCAACAGACACTATGCATGATCTGAATAACTTAAATGGCTACATGAATGCATGAATGAATGAATTAATTAATTAATGATTGCGTGACTGAATTACTGAATTGTATTCATGCTTGCATGAATGAATGAACACTTCTCTCCCAGTCACGGATAACCACTAACTGAGGGGAGAGCATTACTAATTGAATGAGTCGATGGATGAATTGAATGCACTCGGCCTATAGCTACGAACCATCAACAGCTCCGGGGAGGTTATCCCATTCAGAGTGAAGAATGGCACTCATGCATGCATGAAAAGCAAAGGATTGGAGTGGAACCCTGCAAGCGAAGCAGACGTGTGTGTGGGAGTGCTGAGTGTTTGTTGCATAAACAAAATGGGAATAGGCTTAGAACGTCTTTTAATCGCTACGTTCCTCCTGATGTTTATGTCATGATCTATGTTGATTTCATTTAGAAAAACCACAAAGACAGCCTTTCTAAAAATCCCGTAGCGAAGCACAGGTACAACAGTTAGTCTTATAAATAAAGTTGTAGGGATCCGCTGTCTGCAATGTCATTTGTTTCGCCATATTTTTATATATTTATTAGTTTCAAGTCAACTCAAGATCGTATTAGTACCGGTAGTCTTCAACTTTCGTGTTTGTTTGTTTGTTTATTTGTTCCAGCATCACGGGTAAATGGCTGAATAGATCTCGACTACCGAGCTCGATAGCTGCAGTCGCTTAAGTGCGGCCAGTATCCAGTATTCGGGAGATAGTAGGTTCGAACCCCACTGTCGGCAGCCCTGAAAATGGTTTTCCGTGTTTTCCCATTTTCACGCCAGGCAAATGCTGGGGGTGTACCTTAATTAAGGCCAGGGCCGCTTCCTTCCCACTCCTAGCCCTTTCCTGTCCCATCGTCGCCATAAGACCTATCTGTGTCGGTGCGACGTAAAGCAACTAGCAAAAAAAAAAAAAAGATCTCGACTAAACTTCATATTTAGAGTCTACTCATCCAGGATCAGGTTTTGAAATGCATATCATGTAGCATATCATGTAAAAATCACAGAATAGACTGCAAGTTTATAGAAAGACCAGAATAATGTTTTTCGGTTTTCTCTTACACTATTGATTATATGTAAAATCTTGTAAATATTGTACTCTTTTCGATAGGGCAGATATTAAGGGAGATATCATAGTAAGAGCGCCACGCGAGTGGTCAGAGATACAATATGCAACGTGAGAACCACGGAGAATTTCAAACAACTTCGGACGAAGAACTGCACCGTACAATAAATTGGGAAATCGTCCTAATTCTCTCCCGACTTTGATCAGCTTCATCGTATTTTACGTTACTGCCACGAGATTTCGTAGGAAAATATCCCTTTGATATGTCGCATTAAATGTGTGAATAGAGCCGTGTCACTTCGCATACATTTTTGAAGGAAACATGTATAGTACGCGCACCTTTTAGTGATAGATGGACACCCTACTGCTGAATGGGTCGACCTCGGTTATCTTCGAGATTCGTACTGGCAACCTTTGAAACACAAACCATCAATCGCTTATGCATCGATGTGCGACATCTGGCGTACACTTTACGTACTAGTACTGTTGTTGTTTACACAGTAAAGCCAAACTATATAATTCATGCTAGGAACAAGATTCGCATCGAGAAATGTTATGTAATATGTTTGACACAGTTGTTGGCTTAAGATAATAAAGGTTTAGAAAATTCATGTCGGTCGATAATATTATCGATTCAATTCAGATTTCATTTCCATTCAGATGGCAGTATCACCGGAACCTGGAGAGCTCCCTCTTTACTCCTCTGCCGGCTAAAAATCTATCGCTAAAAGGTGCGCGTATTATACAAACATTATACTTTAGGAGTGCGTAAATACGTAATGAATCTAATCAATACACTAATCCGTGCACATGCACCTACAAACGCCTACAATCAAAACGATCCACAGAAAGTAGACGACTTCTGGGAACAATTAGACGAAGCTACAGCCAAAATTCCGAAGCACCATGTCAAAATCCTACAGTACGGTAAGGGTCATTTTACATATACTAATAATAATAATAATAATAATAATAATAATAATAATAATAATAATAATAATAATAATAATAATAATAATAATCAAGCCTCTGTGGCTCAGACGGCAGCGCGTCGGGCTCTCACCGCTGGATACCGTGGTTCAAATCCCGGTCACTCCATGTGAGATTTGTGCTGGACAAAGCGGAGGCGGGACAGGTTTTTCTCCGGGTACTCCGGTTTTCCCTGTCACCTTTCATTCCAGCAACACTCTCCACTCTCATTTCATTGCATCTAGCATTCATTAATAAATCACTTTGGGAGTGGCGACCCCATCGTACTAACAGCCTATATCTGCTTCATTCATTACATTCCTGACTGGAAAACAGGTTGTAGGTTTTCATTTTCAATAATAATAATAATAATAATAATAATAATCCCGTGGGGGTTTTCCTGTTCCGTCACCGGGCGCGTCCCAGGTGGTGGATCGGTGGGCTTGCCAGATTTGTCCGGAGGGTCCGAAGGAAATAAAATACCTCTTGCGGACCAAAAACAGGTACAGCCAGAAAATATCATGAGTCAACCTCTAAGGCTCAACGCCTTAGTTGTACCAGTGAGGTTAACGAAGCTTAATCTCCCCATTTTCTTTAACTTATTAGCATGATGGAAACGTTAGTTCGGGACACTACTACTCCAGGCCCTAGTATTCATACTAGTCTTTCTCGGTCATCGGATTCTGGGGGACCGAGAACATCATGCGGGAATGGATCGGAGTTTCCCAAATCTCTTCGCCCAAAGCGCAAACATTTCATTGGCACCTTAAACATCAATATTCTTCTTAAGACTGGAAAGCTAAAGCAACAAAACAATGAACTAGATTAATTCAACGCCCAAATGTTAGCACTCGAAGAAACCAGGTATCCTGATGAAAATCATTTAGATTCACACAGTTACAGAATTAAGAAGCCAGATTAGTTTGGTACTGCATTTGCAGTGAGGAAAAATCTTACAAACTCATTTCTGAACTTCCCGCCTCCTTCTGAAAGAATTTCATTACTCTCTATTAAGTCAGTAAACAAAGCCTATACACTAATCAGTGCACATGCACCTACAAACAACTACAACCAAAAATATCCATAGAAAGTAGACGACTTCTGGGAATAACTAGAGGAAGCTACAACCAAAATTCCGAAGCATCATTTTAAAATCTTTTGGGGAGATTTTAATCTCCAAATTGGCAAGGAAAAGAACTTCAAAACCATCGTGGGACTCTATCCAGGTCACGAAAGAACCAATAGAAATGGAGAAATATTAATTGGCTTCTGCGAGAGTTTTGATTAAGACTTAATGTCAACTCATTTCTTGGCACTACCATGAAAGAAAACGACTTGGAGATGCCCTAACTTTCATTTAGGGGAATTCTAGTTGGATCATATAGCGATTTCTAAGAAAATCAAAGAGAAATTATGAATGTTGAAGTCAAGAAAGGAGTTATTGACTCTGATCACCGCTTATCTCTGGTTAAAGTAAAATTTCAACCTAACAGACCCAAAATCAGAACAAACAGAGAACTGCGAATCGACCCGGAACACCTTAAAGAAAACTCTGGCTCCTCTATTGCAAATATCTCCAAGCAGAATTCTTCCAACTGATTAGAACTCAAAGAAGCATTTCGACGGCTTACTTCTAAAAACCTCGTATCTTGCAATGCTCTTTCTACCCATTATTTCCTTAAGACTAGTCACGTCTCCCAACCACATATTGATATGCAGCTCATCAGAACAATTTCAGTTGTGTTCATTTTCCTATGCTGACGTGTAAAGGAAACTGAACCTTAAATGCATCATACTGTAGGAGTGCGTAAATACGTGATGCAAACAACATCCCTACTATACGGTATGGTATGGTCCATTTTCCTTTACACGTCAGCATAGGAAACTGAACACAATGAAATTTGTTCTGATGGACTGCATATCCATGTGGCCGGGAGACGTGGCCAGCCTTAAGGAAAATAATGCGTAGGAAGGGCATCGGGACATATGAGGTTTTAGAAGGAAGCCTTCGATTTGTAGAAGCTTCCAAAAGTATAGGCATTTCTCGCATGAAACGCAAACACATGTAGTGGAATGAAACCTGCGACAAGGCCATAGAACGTAGAATGAGAGCCTGGAGAGTTTGGAATTCCCATAAAACTGGAAAAACTTGGCAGGAATTCATTAAGATCCAGAAACAAATCTCAAAATCATCAGATGTGAGAAATGCAAATATAACACAACCCAGCATTTTCAAACTTTTTCTTGTGGCAAGAGGTGTGATAGGGGATCTTAACTAATTTTGGGTCGCTGAACACGAATCCGTTGTCCGTTTCTACGTATCACATCACGTTTTCTCGCAATAGGTATATCAAAATAAGAGATAGACCTGAATATTGCATTTAAAAAGTATTGAAAAATGTTGATAATTTTGGAAATATCTATATTTCTTTGTATTATTATATATAGTTTGAAATAGTTGAATATTGTCTTGATTTACTATATACAATGAATAATTATTGAGTATAAAATTACAATGAAATATTTAGCATTTATTATAATATAATAGACTACTGATTTACACAAAAACACATAAACAAACAACTCTGAGGCAATGAAAGCATTTTATTTTGACAATTAAACGTGATTTACAAGCAAACAATGTAACTTTTATTCAGTATCTTTATGAATTCATAAATGTGAACAAAATAAACTTTAACAGTCCTAGATGTCCGCTTGGAATGAACGCTTGGCTCCCCAACGTCTGACTGCATCAAAGTTTGTCTTTCCTTTTCAAACACCAACAGTAGTCGGCCATCATTGGTTCATCCCACCTCCCCTGGTATCTTCTTCCTGCCTCCTTGATGTCCTGATGGAACCACTCTCCCGTCTCTTCATTAACAGCCCCAAGATTTTCCGGAAATTGATCAAGATGAGAATGAAGGAAGTGCAGTTTCAGACTCATTATACGCAACTCTTTCATATCACCCAACATCGTTTTCACTATTATTTCGTATTGTTCATCCTTTACATTTCCTAGGAACTTCATTATGGCGTCTCTTATTGAATTCCATTCAAAATTCAAAATTCTATTCAAAAATTCTGTTTTTCAGAAGCTTTCTAATTTGTGGTCCATTAAAAATGCCTTCCTTGACTTTTGCATCAGATAAATGTGGAAATTTGCTTGCAATGTACTTGAAACAGGGGCTACTTTGGTCCAAGGCCTTAACGAACTGCTTCATAATTCCCAGTTTGATGTGTAGCGGTGGCAAAATAATTTTTTGTTGGTCCACTAATGAAGCATTTGTAACATTTGTAACATTTTTCACACCAAGTGTCAAAACTTGTCTCTTGGGCCAGAAAGGTGTAGACCAGTGTTTGTCCCTAGCTCTGCTGTCCCATTCACATAAATAACAAGGGAATTTAGTGTAGCCTGCTGTTGTCCTAATGCAATACCACACACCTTCAAGTCACTACACTTATCCCACCGGTGCTCATGATACTTGATTTTATCTAAAAGAGTTTGCATCGTGATATATTGTAATTTTCTTCTAGTGAAACCGAATGTGCCACAGGAATCGAAGCTAGAATGTTTCCGTTATGAAGTAGTACAGCCTTTAAGCTCCTCTTGTAGGAATCAACAAACAGCCGATTCGCCGTTATCACAAAGCAGCACTGTGCCGCAATGACACAATTTCAGACAGTAAATGGCAAATATCACGAAAACTATATGTGGTATAATAGAACCAATAACATTTCTGAAATCAGGAGACCTTATTTAGTTAAAATCACGTATCAGATGCTTTGCCGCAAAAATCATGCTGGGTAGTGTAATCACAGAATATTGGCAGGAATTGAACTGGAATTCACAAAAAATAACACACGAAAGTTTCACAGAACTTTACCTATCTATCCTTTGTGTTAAAAGTACGAATGGAAGTACGAATAGAAACAAATAACCAGGAAAATTACAAACTGTTAGCAAACCTTTTTCAGAAACTTTTAAACATGAATCTCCTGGAGAAAACCTCACCTTTGAAAAACCCACACCAAATCCAGATTCAGAACCACCTACATTAGAATAAATCAAACAAACTCTCAGTGAACTGAAACATAACAAAGCTCCAGGTGAGGACGGTATAATTGCCGAAATGTGGAAAATTGGTGGCGAAAGTCTTGCTTCGAAACTTCGTGCTATTCTCAGCGATATCTGGATTACTGAAAAGATTCCTGAGGACTGGAAATTTGCACTAATTCACCCACTGCACCAAAAAGGTGACAAAACCGACATCAACATCTATAGAGGTATCCCCTTGGCATCAGTTACCTACAAAATTTTCTCCGAAGTTCTACTGAGAAGACTTGAAAGACAAACAGATCACCTCACTGGAGAATACCAGGCAGGTTTCAGAACGGGCAGATCATGCACAAAACAAATACTCAATCACAAAACTATCTTACAGATGCGCAAAACTACACAAACAGAGATCACCTTCGTAGACTTTAGAAAAGCGTATGATACCATAGACCGACAGACACTTTTCAAAGTACTCAAAAAATTTAAAGTATACAGAAAAACAAGAATATTGATTAGCAAACGTTAACTGACACTACTTCCAAAGTTAAATTCTTAGGAGAAATATCTGAGCCTTTTGATGTCAACACAGGTGTTTGACAAGGAGATGGAATGTCACCTCTCTCGTTCAATCTTGTTATAGAAAAGGTAATCAAAACCTGGGAAAAATAAGTTAAAGGAATAACTCTTAGTATACAACTGAAGAACAGAATTCACGTGCGGTGTATAGTCTTTGCAGGCGATGCGGTAATTATTTCTAATAATAGGCAAGAAGCAATCCACTCCCTCGAAAACCTACATGAAACTGCAGCCGAAACAAGACTTCAAATATCAAATAAATAAAATAACAGTACATGGAAGGAGCCCCTCGTTTCTAGTTTGGCAAGCTATGATGACTAAATTTGGACAAATTCCCAAGTAAATAAAGTCAAATACTTAGGAGAAATCATTCAGCTTTCTGGATTAAATCGTGAAGCAAATAAGGAGAGAATTACTAAATAACATAAAGCATATCGAGTCATTTGGAACAGATATAGAGCAGCTTTGAGCTCGCATCCGGGAGATAGTGGGTTCGAACCCCACTATCGGCAGTCCTGAAAATGGTTTCCCGTGGCTTCCCATTTTCATACCAGGCAAATGTTGGGGCTGTACCTTAATTAAGGCCACGGCCGCTTCCTTCCCATTCGTAGGCCTTTCCTTTCCCATCGTCGCCATAAAACCTATCTGTGTCGGTGCGACGTAAAGCAACTAGCAAAAAAAAAGGAACACATATAAGAAAAAATCATTATCTCGGAAAACAAAACCGAGACATTATAATACAGCAATAAAACCTGAAGCATTATACCCATCGGAAAGATTAATCATTGGCAGTAGATCACTCATAAAAGATACAGAAATGTAAGAAAGAATAATCTTACGCAAAATCTTCGGATTGGACTGCAAAGAGGGAGTACGGATGAAAAGGAAATCTCGTGAAATTTATTGTCATACTGAAAAAAAAAAACACAGACACTATTACGAAAAGGAGGTTGTTCTATGGTCACATTCTCAGAATGAACAATGATAGACTGACGGAAAGAATTCTAAACCTTGCCTTCAAACTGAAAGTCAAGAACTGGCTAAATGAAATAGAATCTGATCTTCAGGAAATCAACATCAACCAGAAAACTGTGAAGAACCGATCTGCTTTCATAACACCGATTAATAATCATTGTTTCGTGGAGCCAAAAGCTAGTACTAATAAAACCTGGACAGAAGAACGTAAGAAGAATTTTAATGAGAGGATGAAGAGATTTCGGGGAGAGAAGAAGGCAAAATCATCAGTTAAATAAGTTCAAGCGTGCTCCTCAGTTGGCCATAATGATGTAAAAATTAATAATATAGTTTATTACCATTAGACAACATACAGTTGTAATAGACAAAGTAAAATACAGTACATAGGTTAAAATAAAATATACAGTGTGGTTGGAAACAACGTGACCCGGCTCTATGAGCGTTAGAGGGTTGGTCATACTGATAAATGAGTGGAAAAAAAATTAGATATCCCGCACCGTTGACCTTTTTCTGAGCTGCTGAAGTTAGCCAGTCAGTTCGCGGAAGACTTCAGATGGGCTTTGCGAGGTAGTGTTGCTAAATCTTCACGTGGCTTACGTCCGCCTTGAAAGCGCCAATAGAAGAAATAAACTTTTCCAGGGAAGGGACTTGAACAAGGACCTTCCTGCTTATAGGCTCGGCCCATAGCAATCCCGCTACGTTGGCATTGACTGAAACCCACGGTGTGTTAGGCTGGTTTCACACCAAACACGTCCAGTCACGTCTAGTCCGTCGACAGGAAAATCCAACAAGGAAATCTCCCTTTGTTTTGGGCTACCACAGCTACATTTCATTCACACAGACCAAGTCTCAGTCAAGGTTAAACCAGTCCCGTCAAGTGGAAGGGGAACCAAACCGGGCTTGATTCTGATGCGTCCAGTCCAGTCCAGTCCAGTCTCATTGTTTTAACAACACGAGTCACATTCTGATCAGTGTAGTTATTTAGCGTTTTTTCCTTCTTGCGTCTTGTGCATAAATCTGGAAAAGTGGATTTTCTTTTATGCAATTTTCTTAAATGTCTGTGCTTTGTAATTATGTTAATATCACTGTAATTATAATATTTATGTTAAAATAATATCATTCGTATTTAAATTATTTTGTGTGGTGTAATAAATACTTATTTGCATTAAGGGTAGTATTTGTGTTAACTTACCTTAAAAATATTGCCAGCCGAAGCTATGGTTGTATAGCCTTTCGGTTATTAGTGTTTTTCTTTTCACCTTCTTTCGAGCCAGGTCATTAAGCTTCACATTCATACCTCATTCGGAAAAAAATTATTAAATTTGACCGGATCGTTCACCAAGTCGGGAAACAAATGAGAGAAAGCACTATAGATATCTCTTCTGAAATGAATCGGATGAACCCACAATCGCGATCTTGCTTTTTTTTCCGGCGAACTATCCGGCGCAAAACTATAAATTTAACTAGCTCACCTTCCATTTCCAAGGCAGAAGGAAAACTGAATTCTATCCACACCTTGTCCTTTCTTCTGGGGATGTGACTGGACTGGACTGGACGTGCTTGGTTTGAAACCACAGAACTTAACTAGACGGGCTTGTCCTTGACGGACCTAGACGTACCCAGACGTGACTGGATTGACTTGTAAAGACTTCCTTGGTGTGAAACCAGCCTTAGTGTTTGATGTGCATTTCTCGGTATGGCTCTCAAGCCCGACCAAGCCACGTGCAGATTTGGCAACATCGCCTTGTAAATCCCATTTGAAGTCGCCAGTGAAAAGATCTGATTGGCTGACTTCAGCAGCTGATAAAATGACAACGGTGAGAGATATCCACGTATCTTTTTCAAATTACTTACCAGTATGACAAAATCTCATATACTCGGTTCACGTTTTATACGATCACCCTGTACACATACATCTAAATGTCTTTAAACAGAGCACTACATATCGATGGCTTTCTTTTAAAACCTCGTATGTCCAAATGTTCTTCCTACCCATTATATTCCTTAAGACTGGTCACGCCTCCCGGTCATATATTTGTAAGCAGTCCATCAGAATAATTTTCGCTATGTTCATTTTCCTTTGCTAATGTCTAAAGGAAAATGGACCTTACCGTACCGTATTGTAGGGATGTTTAATGCATGGCAAATTTACACTCTCCTACAGTATAATGTATTTAAGGTCCATTTTCCTTTACAAATTGGCAGAGGAAAATGACCATAACGAAAATTATTCTTTTGGACTGCATATAAATATGGGACTTGAAGGCGTGACCATTCTTAAGGAATATAATGGATAGGAAGAGTATTCGGCCTTACGAGGTTTTTAAAGAAAGCCATCGATATACATTGAAAAAAAACACAAGAAAATTATAGATATAATGGGATTCAATTGTTCAATGAGCTGCCTACCCAATGGAAGGATATGCCCTTAAGAAATTTCAAAATATATCTCAAAATTTGACTGTTACTAAACGGTTCTTTCCGCTATCACAGTATGAAGAAAAAAGTAACGCTATTGTCAAGCGGCGAATATGGAAAGTAAAATGAAAGCTTATCATGACACTTTGTGCTATTTGTCCATTGAATAGTAACCTTGGAGCTGATCAAAACTACCACTGTTATCTACCTATTAGGAAGGTGCTAACGTTCATACTCGCTCATGTCTTTTTCAATCTAACGTGTGGTAAATCTAAATCATTCCTTCTCCGTGTATCGTATGAGATGTCAGATCATATCTTTGAAATTAAGAATGCAATGAAATATGTGTAGTGATGGGAGAGTCATAATAACACGTTCTTGAAACATAGGCCTGCATGACTCCCTATTGGACAGAGCTCGATAGCTGCAGTCGCTTAAATGCGGCCAGTGTCCAGTATTCGGGAGATAGTAGGTTCGAACCCCACTGTCGGCAGCACTGAAGATGGTTTCCCGTGGTTTCCCATTTTCACGCCAGGCAAATGCTGGGGCTGTACCTTAATTAAGGCCATGGCCGCTTCCTTCCCATACCTAGCCCTTCCCTGTCCCATCGTCGCCATAAGACCTATCTGTGTCGGTGCGACGTAAAGCAACTAGCAAAAAAAACTCCCTATTGGCCTTTTCTTTTATATATCTTATTGCCTTTTTTTGCTACTTAAACACACCTTTTGGCCTGTCGAATTTCCACATAATATGGTGTACCGTATGATAAATATGAATTGAAGAAAGCATATGCACACAACATCTGATTACTATTAACTGACTGTATCAGTCTTCGAAGTAAAAATAACCCTCTAGACAGTCTTTTACATAACTATTTTTTAGTATACCAGGTTAACTTAGAATACAAATGTATTCCCAATAACTTAACAGAACTATGTTCATTCTCATCTAATGTTCATTTAATAAGTGTCTTGTTACTATTTAAAAATAGTTTATCAGCCTACAACCAAGCGGATGATATCTGTACCATCTCTAACCTTTTGTTTTCCACATTTGTTTACTCCTTACGACTTGTTACGACAGCGATATCATCTGCATAGAGTGCTGACCTGCAGGGTAAATTACAGTATTATTTATATACACGAGGAAGAGAACTTGTCCTATAACATAACCCTGAACTACGCCTGTTTCTACTTTGAATGCTATAGATTTTTGGTTTTCAACTTGTACGATTTCAACGATTTACACGCGCGAAGAGAAAAAGGAACACAACGAAAATTGTTCTGATAAACTGCATAGACATATTTTAAGAAAAATAATGGTTCGGAAGTGCATTCTCAGATACGTGTTATTAGAAGTAGGCCATCGATATTCATTCAATGTATCCAAATTTTCATTTATATTCTGTGTCAGCACCACCTTATTTAAACTATAAATGTGATCTTCTTTGTACTAATTAATTACACACAAATATGTTACGCACAAAATAGAAATACATTTTGTTGAAATTTTAAAATCAATTTTATTGTCATAATGTAAAACATGTAAAAACAAAATTAGAGAACATTATATTTTGTTTAAGTCTTCTGGGATCTGTGTGACACCTCATGGTTTAGTATAGCAGTGGATTGGCCTACTTTTTTAAATAGCAACAGATTTCCTTCGAATATAAATTGATAGCAAAGCACTCACAAAACCTTTGAGTGTTGTGTGGCTGGAAGAGCACCACCCCGCTCCCCCAGAAGCGTAGCGACCAACCAGTGCAATATGTCGCCTCCGCCTGCTCGTATAATATCATGCGAAGAAACTTACGGAAAATGAGGTTCTGAAGGTGTGAAGTACATCGTCAGCATCATTACAATAAACACACAATGGATTGCTCGCTCTGTCTGTTCTATGTAGAAATTTTCTAAAGAATCCGTGGCCTGTCAAGAGCTGCGGAAGGTAATAATTAACTTCACCGTGTGCTCGTGCTACTTAGTTCGCTAAACATGGTATCAGCCACTTAGTCCATTTCCCTCGTGGATCTTCTTGCCATCTTTGCTGCCATCGTGTCATTCGTTTGCCGTAAGCCAGCTTCTGTAGTTTTTAAAGCTGATCTCCGCTGTTCTGCAGCTATCCTTCGCCGGTATTTTTCAGGATGATGATGATGATGATGATGCTTGCTTGCTGTTTAAAGGGGCCAACATCTAAGGTCATCGGCCCCTTTTAAAACTTAAGCTGAAGCTTGGTTCTTATGCCGCACTGGACAAATAATAACCTATAAGGGGCTATCAAAATGTTTCCGTTCGATGGCCGTAGAGTCCTGAATCGGGATGCCAATTAGGCAAAATCGCCGTGAGCATTTAGGCACTATCCCACTGCTGGACCAGTTTGAATGTCTCTTTGCATTTTAAAAAATTAAAGTCTTTTGCCTACAGATGTATGGTCGCAACTTCTTTTTTGACTTATTATTAATGTTACATATCGATGGCTTTCTTTTAAAACCTCGTATGTCAAAATTATCTTCCTACTCATTATATTCCTTAAGACTGGTCACGCCTCCCAGCCACATATTTATATCCTGTCCATCAGAATCAGTTTCTTTGTGTTCATTTTCCTATGCGGAAGTGTAAAGGAAAATAGACCTTACCATACCGTACTGTGGGGATGCTGTTTGCATGGGTAACTTACGCACTCCTACAGTATAATATGCTTAAGGTTCATTTTCCTTTACACACCCGCATAGGAAACTGAACACAACGAAAATTGTTCTGATAGACTGCATATACTGTAAATATGTGGCTTAGAGGCGTGTCCAGTCATAAGGAATATAATGGGTAGGAAGAGCATTGAGACATACGAGGTTTTTAAAAAAAAGCCAACGATATGATAAATTGCCGATTTGAATATGAACGCATTGTACATGTGTAGTTCGCCATTTGGCCAAGAGGATCTCTAGATCAGGGATTTCTAAATGGCTGTCAGCGAGGGCTTTAAAATATATTTTAAGTATTGTGAAGGAAATTTACAAAAAGTATTTCAAAGTTCGTTCAAAAATTTATAATTTGTACAGTATATCCTTTATAGACGCAAGTCAGAACTAATTCATTCTGTAATATTATTTCCTGTTTTTCAGTATTCACTTGCGCTGAATAGATAATTTTTTTATTTAAAAAATTAAAATCCAAACTTCGGCGGAAAATGAGCCCTCAAAAATGCCTGTCCTAGATTTTAACCCTTATAAAAATAACTATGAGATCCATACCAGTTCTTGAACTCCATGCCAACTTCACAGTGGGCATTTTATGCAACGTAGCATTCAATGAATACCAAAACATACTTTAATTGCCATTGGTGTAAGACGGGGTTTCAGGTCTTCGTTCTTCTCTCGTGGGTAGTACTGGCTGATACACAATGCTGCACACTCGAAGACATTTTAAGGGAAGTACTTCTGGAACTATATTTCTGGGATTTTAGGCACTTATAACTAGATATCATTGTTCCCTTCGCACTAATCCCACTAAATTGCCCTTCTTTAATATTGTTTTAACTACATAATTTCAGTTTGTCTTTCGGTATTCTTTTAAACTTTTTGACATTTGTCAAATATTAATTCAAATGAACTGACGTTGTTGGGTGTTCTTCTTCCAAATTCAATCGTCCTGTGTGTAAAACCTACAACCAGTTTTTCAGTGCCTGTCGCACACCTCTGGGGCAATGCCTAATAACTGACAGATGAAATGAAATTATAATGGAGAGTGTTGCTGGAATGAACCCCCTGTGGGTGGGGGCGGTAGAATATCACCCACAGTATCCTCTGTCTGTCGTAAGAGGCGACGAAAAGGAGCCTCAGGGGCTCTATACTTTGGAGCGTGTGTGGTGCCCACGGGGCCCTTAGCTGAGTCCTGGCATTGCTTCCAATTACTTGTGCCAGGCTCCTCTCTTTCATCTATCCTATCAGACCTTCCTTGGTCAACTCTTGTTCATTTCCGAGCCGGACGCTATTAGGTTTGCGAGGCCTAGGGAGCCTTTCATCTTCACGCCCTTCATGGCCCTTGCCTTTCTTTGGCCGATACATTCATTTTCGAAGTGTCGGATCCCTTATCTTTCTTCTCCCTGATTAGTGTTGTATAGAGGATGGTTGCCGAGTTGTACTTCCTCTTAAAACAATAATCACCACCACCACCACCATCAGAGAGGGAGGAGGAAGGGTTCCGCCGGCTTGAAGAAGATCCAGCGCTAAAAGGTAATGGCTGAATGTACCTAAACAGAGGAAGGGTTCGGCCGGCTTGAAGAAGATCCAGCGCTAAAAGGTAATGGCTGAATGTACCTAAACATGTAATTGTGGGGGCGTGTATTTTGAGGGGAATGTTTCAGCAGTTTTCTTAATATCTAATATGTAATCATTTCTCTTTGGGATGAAATATAGGACCTTCTGCGCAGTCTTCGAACTCTATTTATATTCCGTTAATGTTATTGAGTACGAGTGGTTAGGGAGCACGAGTGCTGACCCTCGGATCTCTCCCCTTCTGTTTGAGCTAGGGTGACTAGAGTTTCCAACCTCTAAATTTTGGAAATCTTGTATCAGCCCTTTATTATTTCTTCCGTTAGTCACCCTTTTTAGTATGGGATTAGCCTCTGTGTCATTGGGCCTTAAACCCACTTCGGTTCTCGTTCTCTTCCAGAATGTTTGTTAAGGAGTGCTGATGTTTCGTCCCCTTGCATTTTGTTAATGGCCTGTTTTTTTGTAAACATTCCTTTTTATTCTTAAGGCCTTATAGTATGGGTAAATATTCCCTCTGTATGTTCTTTACGGTTCCTCGGGTTACCATGTCTACGTTTAGGTTCCCTTAAGGAACAGTACTTAAGAATGATTGTGAAACTTTGTAATAGATAAGCCCACCTTGGATAACCGGTATATGAACACTACGAGCTGGGGTCACCTTAGGGGTTGCCGACTGTAATTGTGTATTGTGAATAGCAACTGATTGCTTGCCTATGCTCTTTCACAATATTGTACCTGTCAAGAGCAATTCGTCGCTGTTCGGTCGAAAGGTGATATCTCACAATGCTCTTCCTATCCATTATTTTCCTTAACACTGGTCACGCCTCGCTGCCACATATGGATACGAAGTCCATCAGAACAACGTTTATTGTGTTCATTTTCGTATGGATACGTATAAAGGAAAATGATCCTTAAGTACATGATACCGTAGGAGTGTGTATATAAATCATGGGCAATGCGAGGTGGTATTTCTAAATCTGCATCAATCGAAGGAAAAACTTTCGCCAGGGAACGGATTTGAACATAGACCTCCGAAGTGACAGTATCGCAAGTACAGTAAGGTAACACCGGCTGAAATACACCGTTTGCTTATGTTTGATGCTTATTTCTCGGAATAGCTGTCAAGGCGATCAATTTTAGAGAATGAATATCGAATTTGCACGACCGCATTGTAATGGAAATCGACTTTCAACCTGTTAGGTCGTGTTACGTACATGCAGTAAGTGTTGAAGAGATGTTAAGCACAGAACAAAAATAACCAACCGGACACCAGTGGGATACGAACCCACAACCTCCTCATTTCGCGTCAGTTACTCTATCAATAGAGCTATAGTGGCCAAGGCCACCGTTGTTCTGTTAGAAATGATCTAAGCTACAGGTCTTGCAATATTGCCATCACACTGTAGAGTGTATGCAAGACGCCCGTTGTAGAAGAAGTCAATGAAAATTGAATTTTCACGACCGCACTGTAATCGCAATCGACTTTCAACCTTTTAGGTCGTGTTACGTACATTCAGTATGTGTCGAAGAGATGTTAAGTTGATTTCTGTCTTGTCCACGTGCTCTTTAATCCTTCGTCCGATAGGATAAGAGGGAATGTTTATCTATTACTGCAGGCCACGAGTTTGATTACTTGCTCCTCTAAAGATCTTAATGGTAATCTTTGGGTTGTAATGAGGTTCATCCAGGCTCGTGAGAATTTTCAAGGAGCTTGTCTGCTATGGGCGGTACATAATTATATCAAGATATTCAAATAATTTGTGAGGAATTCTCCGAATTTCTTTGACTTAACACTGAAGCAATATGTCCATGCCAAGGCCGTACCCAGGGGGAACATTACGGGGGCTTCAAACCTCCTCCGAAACAAAATTGAACTTAACAAATTTAAACAGTAAATACGGGTTCTGAAACAGACTTCAATAAAACAGAAATATTATAAAAACAATCATTTGCGAAAGAAACAACTGAATTTGACCCATAAAATCTGTCATATTTAAATATTTCTCTATGACTATAGCTAATAAATGTAAAAAATCATACATACATGGAAATGGAAATTTTGTCGAGATATACAGATTGATTTTTATATTAATACATTTTCCACAATACGAATCAATTTCAACAAACATATAGAAATCTTTTCAAGTTATCGAGCCGCTAAAAGATTTTTAAACACGAATTAAACCTCTAAATATTTTAATACTTTTATTACTTACAGTGAAACATATTGTTACCTCAATTTTCAAACAAATGACAGAAATCTGTGCGTCGCATTGTACGCACGTGTTAAAGCGGGTTCTGCCCACCAGACTGCTATGAATTTACCTTTTTTCTTCACCCGTTGAGTTGTAAAAGGTACTGCTCCAAAACGTTTCTTTCTGTAAAATCAATTTGAAAGTAAAAGATATTTGTTACTATTGATTTTGTTTTCGGAAGCCTTCCTCAAATCCTAACCCCTCCAAAAATATTTCTGGGTAAGGCCTTGGTCCGTGCTATAAGAACTAGACATCCAGACTAAACTTCTCGAGCGGATCATTCAGGCTTACCTACGGTACTTCGGACACATCGCCAGAAGAACAGGTACCCTGGAGTTTTGCGGTGGAAGGAATGGTTACTGACATGCAGTAAGAAGGGTGGACCAGCTGCAGCCCCTGGCGGCGAAAACTTTCCGCGAGACTACATATATATGGACAGACCGCCAGGCGTGGAGAAAGCAAATTGGAACAGTAAAAACATGAATGCCATCATGCCCTGTCAAGGGTAGAGGATTGAGTAGGAGCGTACTTAAGAGCATATGTTACCTTGTACAGTGATCCAGTCGCTCATGTTAGATGTTCTATAGACTCCAACCCATGGATTTCTCTGCCATGGATAAACACTCCATTCCCTCATCAAAGCATCCATTTCATCCTGGGAGTCGACGATTGCTAAATGTGCACCTTCTTCCGTACATGTCTCAGAGGCTTCATGCCACGTGGAACGGCGGCAATTGAATTTGTAGTACCCAATCCCTGACAGCAGTGTGTAACCTTCCGAAGGGTCACCTGAAATAGAATATTTGATATAATTGCTGAAATGTAAGATACATTGGAAAAGAAAGAACAGGCATAAAAGTACCTGATATACGAGGGCAAGATAATAAGTATCTGCAATCAAGTTTTATAATTTATTATAAAAGGAGTACACAGTTTTATTGATATCATTTTTCAACATAGTCATTCTGCTTTTCAACGCAAATGGTCCACCGTTTCACAAGCTTTCTGATACCTTCTGCAAAAAATGTTTTTGGTTGCGCAGCAAGCCACGTATGCAACCATCTCGAACTGACTTTTTAAAAGTTAAGCCTGTTATGCATGGCTAATGTGCGTATTGTTTGCCACGTCACTCGTCTGTTATTCAGAACTATATCACGCACTTGTTCAATATTGGCACCAGTTACGGCTGCAGATGGACGCCCGGATCTTTCCCCATCCTTCACGCTTGCGCGACCCCTTTTGAACTGTTCAATCCACTTTGCTGTGGCAAAACATAGTCCCCGTATATTGCTGAAAGTCTTCTATGAACTTCCGCTCCTGGTACACCCTCAGACCACAAAAAACGGATTACGCAACGCTGTTCTTCCTTGGTGCAAACAGAGAGTAGCGCGGCCATCTTTACATCGCAACATCGCATACTGCTGATCGGATAACGCTGAAACCTACAACAGACATAAATTACGGTGCCGTCCAGCGACTGGTGAGCACACAACGCCATAGAGACAACCTAAAGAAAATTAGAGGAAAATTGATTATACTTATTTACTTGCCTACGTATATATATAATCCACACCTGAATTTTACATAACACTCTAGTAGACGTAATGTTACAATTTGGAAAATAATAAACTATTCGTATGCACATTAAAACATTGTTTGTACTTTACGGAACGCAACACATTTATAGGGGATTATCACACAAAGTGTCCTAGATTAACAATTATGAACCATAAAGGTGGTGATGCAAAATACTTGAGCAGTCTTTGGTAATGCCTCTTATGGTGTTGTTAAGTGTATTTCTGGGGATACCTAACCCTTTCAAGATACTCCAGGTGTATTTTGTAGTACCTCCTATGCTACCAAAAGTCAATCCTTTAACTCACCAATGCTCAAGTCGAGTGTTGTAATATTCGCTTTCTTTTCTATGTCAACCTCAATCGCCTGCTCAATATCTCTTTCAGGACGAATAGTGGGATAGAACATTCCCCGTAGAAGACACATAGCAGTGGCGTATACTGAGGGCTACCAAGGCTATCAGTGAAGCCCAAACCTCAAATGCGAGCGATAGAAATCTAAAGCACATTATATTGTAAGCATCTGACACATTGTTCCATTTGCAAACCTTGAAAGCAATGAGAAAACACGTCGCACGTATTTCTGAGAACAAGGCTTCGGAGACTGATATTGCAGCCCAGACTCTCGTCCCTTCCCATCGACTCGCCTCACGCGGCTTGCTGCTGTCTGCCTACTGGTGCGGGGACCGGCGGAGGATAGCTGTGCTAGGCTTCGGTCCGTCAGATCGCCACTGCTGTCACCATGCGTTACTCATCGTATATACTTCCTCACCTCACCCTTCTGTCTTAACTATTGCACCCGTCCACCTCCCGAGTCCCAGACTAGCATTTATCTCAGGGGTGTCGGTTCATTATTTAAGTCATCAAATATAAATATAACGGCATAAATAGAACACGGGAATGAACGGAGCAATTAAAATTAAAAATGGGGAAGGCTCGATTGTAAACTTGAATTTAAGGACTCCATGATAGGACTAGGAAGTGACTGTTAACTTTAAAAAGGGCATCAACTAACTACAATAAAAAGATTATGAGAATGGTTTCCTTTGAAATAATTTGCCAGAAAAAGCAGTTTATTACGCCATCCGACGTACGAAACTTTGATACATTTGGCAACGATATTTAAATTTTCCACACCTGTTACATAAACAAATCACTTGCTATACCGCAAGTGGTACCAATATCGTGCTGGGTTGCTTCTGAAATAAAATGACATTTTGAGGTATAATTTACGGATCGATTCCATTTGAATCGAACCGTTGTTCAAGGATATAGCTTCCTTCTATCGGGAGCCCGAGCATAACCCATGTTACGGTCGGCTTCTCGATTTAACTAAGATGATGTACTCCGGCTATATACATTTTTCCGAGACCGGTACTCGGACTGGGTAATGTTTCTCGTGAATTACGAAAAATGGATTACACGGACAGTTCCTCTCTTACGATGTCCAGCTGATGCCATACCACAGAATTAGCATTTACATTTTATTTACATATGATCTGAAATGTTACAAAGTAGCCTCAGTAGACTACTGCCACAGATGAGATAACGAGAAGCGGTGGGAAACACCTTGGCAATGACCCCCCTCGCATCGCGGGCGAAGTAAACAAACACACCAGGTATTACTGTAACATCGTCCCGTACGGAAACCGTACGATAACGAGGCAACAAAATGATTATAATATTTATCATACTTATTATTCAACATACGAATAGAGGGATGTTGTCACAAATAATTTAATCCACTATCGTCAGAATATTCATGAAATTATCATCCTTGAAATTATTATTATTATTATTATTATTATTATTATTATTATTATTATTATTATTATCATTATTATTATTATTATTATTATTCAACGGTTCCTGGCATTGTCACGTTTGATTAATATCGTCATTATTATGCGGAACGCAAACACAAATGGTTATTACTGTTATTATTATTATATCCCTCTTGTGGTTATTATTATTATTAATGAATAGGTGACTTAAGATATTATTATTATTAACGGCACTCAAGAGGTTATTATTATTATTATTAATGAACCGGTCACTTCCGCCAAAATATATTAAGATATCGGTCGCAATTACAATTGTTTCACTGATCAACCAACGACATCATTACTGTTATTATTATGACAAGTATTATTAATCTGACCGCGATGATTTAACGTCGTCCTTACATTGTTATTATTATTATTATCGGTTGCATATTCTCATTTAGATTCCCGTTTAACATCTTTATCAACGCTCATTTAATTAAAGCGGTCCAATCCTTTATCTGCAATATTTATTATTATTATTATCACGACATCATGATTGTCATCGCTCGTCATTACAATGATTACACTACACGATCATTTATGTGGACTCTGAACTCTCATTATCCTTAAATCCGTAGTATCTCGACGAATAGCTGTGCAGTCTATTTATTTCGTACATGCTGTCACGGGTTCGAATTCTACCCGCTACGTAACTCAGTATTTCTCTGTGACACTGCCCGTACATTTTACACTCATTTCAATATCCTAAGTGTCTCTCGTACGGAATTTATTTCCTTTTCTATCTCAATATTCCTTGATTCATTTATTTCCCACAGAATTATCAACTGACTTATTTATTCACTTCTGACATCGTACGACCTTTTATTATCTGACTGCAGATTCTTTAACATTTTTCTATCTCATTTTGATCTACGCCTTAGTTCATTCTCCACAAATAATCGTAACATATGGAAATTATATTTACCAAAATTTGACAATCATGGTTTCGTAATATTAGTCCTACGTGTTCCGGCTAATGAATTGCAAATTTAAGACACGACATTTATACGTAAAAAATTATTGGACCGTAATTTAAACCACACGTTCATTAACATGTACGGATTATTAGCACCGATCTTAAATTTCAATATTATTAATTTATCAAATTAAGTTACCACACACTTTAATTCCGAATTAAAAAACGACATCCCGTCATTAAATGATTCCAGATAAACTCAACACGTGATCACTTGACTTTTATTATTACGCGCGGCTCACTAAATATCCGATATCACATGAATTATTATTATATCCAAATTTAAAAAATATATATTCTTCTTTAAAAAAAAGTAGTTTTATTTTTATTTATTATTATTATTAATTTAAAAAATTAATTTTCGCCTGTTACACGGTAGTCCACTCTTAATATGTTTAACGCATAACCCCTTTCACAAATTCGATTTATTCTGGCACTAATCAATCCAGATATGATTTACTTGGAAATTTATTATTATAATCGCTTCTCACAAATTTGAACAACTTCACTTTGAAAATATGAACATACTAATCACAACAAAACACAACTGGTATGTCGAAGCTGGATTTTCCTTCAGTGTCATTACATAGCTCGTTAAAATGACAAAACAGAAAAACACATATCGGGTCTATTTAACTATCATAACCAAAATCAAATGAAAGAGAATTATTCTTGAATACAAAGAAATTAAGAATGCATGCATGACTTAACGTACTACCCTATATCTACAAAATTTACATCTACAACAAACTGACTACAGAAAAAGACCCGATTATTTACATTGTTATTATTTACTACTGTCCGTGCTACAAATTTAGGATGGGGTCGTTAAGCGCCTCATCTTGTTACAGAAGGTAACCAAGTATAATCAAATTATTCCCATTTTTCCCAATCACGCTAACATTTCCCAAATATTATTTACATTGTTATGTACTCATCTTAGTTTCTCGGTATTCCATTACAGCTTTGCAGATGAGAGGCTCCTTTCGGCCCCTCTCTGCATTTTACTCCTCCATTCTTGATGGCGTAGTTCCACAAAAGATTTCCTGGCACATTACCATTTTACACTAATACCTTAATTAACACAAAACTTCACCATTTACAACGTTAACACTGAATACTTTAACTTTTATACAACAAATTAATATCCTAGACCCAAAAATTTAATATTTTACACTATTTTAATCTTCGTCCAATTACCGCACAATGGACCTGGACACGTACGACGAGGTGTCAACTTTTACGCCCGTCGCGATTTATGTCGTCTGACGCGATACGCCCGTTTCATACGGCACTCTTGAAGTGTTCATGATAGCGGTTCGATATTGCAAAGTACAGGCTATTATTCCCTTAAAGTACTGTTCGTCACACAGTCTGTTATGTACGTACTTATTGTGGTACAATTTATATTACTCTCTTACAGTGCAATTAATTTACTTCACTGATATTTATAACTGACAAACACTGTCCTACGTTAACTATTTCCAGTTCATGTTGCTTGAGCGCTATCACATTTTACAAACACTGGCGGATGCTCGCGCCATAAATGTTAAGTTACTGTATGCCCGTAAAATTCGAAGTTAGCTGCGACCGACGGTTCACCTCCAGAGATTCATTTCAAGTGTGTTGGCGAGGATCCCTTGTCCCGTATATATGGATGAAGCTTTCTCCCGCGGATTCATTGACGTCATACCCCTTAGGGAGGGGGTGGATTTTTAATATCGGTACTGAGCCGTATCCTACCGGCCCATAATAATAATTGGAATATTATTTGACCAAACATGTGAAATTTATTCATGAAAGTTACAGTCTTAACATGTGAAAGCATCGTATCCTAAGATAGTTGATACCGGATGTTGAGCAAGACAGTGGTTCGCTGGATGTTGCTTCATATTTCCGTATGACCGTGAGAAAAGATAGCGTACCCAAGCGTTGGCAAGGATCGACACGTGTATTAGATGCTGACCAAGCAAGATATTTCAGCCAATGGGAACTTAGGGATTTGGCAAACCTGGAGGCTACACCGCGCCAAATATTAATTCCAGGATGACCAACGTGCTCTGTGGATAAAGTCAGTTTCTGTAAGAGATCGGTTTTTCCACAGTTTCTGAAGTTAGATATATTTGGAAATGTATTATAGAAATTGGTGGAAGAGATTTGCTAGTGTTTGAGCTGTGTTTGGTAAATATATTACAATAAGTATTATGTCATCATACATGACGAACTCCCTGATTGGTGGTTGGTTCAGACACCCGGGAACCCCAACATTATTGGCGTCACCGAAGCCTCCTCAGTAACCCTTAGCTCTGGAGAGCGTCACTCTGTAGTAAAAGTTTGCACAGTGCGGATGTATTAACTTTGTGACTGGCGTTATTTCAGTAATAGTAACTGGTTATCATTGATACTGTAAATTGTGCAGTCGCAATATTTACTGTACTTCAGTAAATGAAATAGTACAATTTTGGCAGAGTTTACTTTCAAGTGATAAAGACGGTGTTCAGTAACCGCTGAGTAACAAGTGTGGTGGAAACGTGCTATTGTTTTACTATTTCGCGACGGGCGCGTATTCGCGTGGAACTTCCGTACCGAACCGTGGGCTGCTTTAAAAACTGTGTTTTTACCCTTGAAGTGAAGTGTGTTATATATATGTGAATCAGTGTGTTAGCTGATCTGGTAAAAGAAAGGTTATCTCGGCTCGCAGCATTAAGCAGTGAAGAGGTTATCAATAATAGTCTTCTGTGTTCCAGTGAATTGTTTTCCAGCAAGGTGATGGATACACCTGTAGAGGAAGGAAGTGCATTCCCACATGTTAATGCTGTGATTAACATGGAGTAAACACAAAAGCAGTGGGGATGTAAGCTGCTATCCTGGTTTCCCGAGAGTCACGTAGAATGTAAAGTAAGACGCATGTATTATTTACCGCATGATATGTAAGTTATGTTAAGGTACTAGGGCAGTGTAGATAGAATTTTAATTTTCATATAAAGTAAGCCTGACGGCATGTGTTTGTTTAATTTTGTTACTATGATAGATTCGGATACGAGATTAATGCATGTTTATTTTATTTTCATTTTGATTTATGAGTAGATGTTTGGGAAAATGAGGGATTGATAGGATCAGTTATTATTGTAAATATAGTACTTAGTGTAGGATATTCCGAGTTTTCCTTAAATATATAGGCTAGAAGGGCTAGATCGACAGGTTCATTTTTATATTACGTCAAACACGTATCAATTCATTTTATTTCGGTTATTCAGAGAGACAGGTATAGCTATTTTGCATGATGCATGGTTTTACAGAAGCTGCCAGAAGGAGCTGCAGAACGTCGTTGTTAAATTAAGATCTTTGAAGTTAAGTTGGATTCTGTTTGCCTGATGGTCTGCCAAGGACTCGAACTGCGTCTCATTATGTGGAAAGGCCAGTGGGATTCATGAGGAATAATGAGATAATAATTGCATGCTGAATTATAATGTATTGGTGCAGGCTGATGGTATGCCTGACAAGATAGAGTATTATGCAGATGTGTGTGCCTGCTTAGTGTCTTCTGAGTGTATATTGTGATCAGAATGGACAGTGTTAATTGCAGACTATTGAGTCTGATGTTGTTAAATGGCCCAAGCATGCTAAGAAGCAATGAATATACGGGAGTTTCAGTGTAGTTGATGATGGGCGTTATCTCATGGCAAGCAGATTCCTGGCCTGTGTTATCGGCATGTGTGAAAGAGACAGTATTTCCTTGCGGCGGCCACGGGAGACAAAATCCAATCTTTAGCGTAGTGGAGTTCTATATTTCTTTACAGCTCGTAATCTACCCGGAAGTACATGACGGATGACCGCGCTGTTGAGCGCTCAAACGCAGCAGAAGGAGGCAATGTTGCCCATTGCTTTCTTCATGATATCAAGGATTATTTATATGTTTTTCTCTTACAGGATGGTTTTACCTTATTATTTATGATTGTATACCCTGTCTCGTTGTTTTTTAAAGGGAACAGCCCGAGTGCTGAAGTATTGTTGGTTTATCTAGTTCTGTCTAGATCTTTTGTAGTGAACCGGGATTCACATTAGAAGCAGTGTAGCATTTAAGACTTTACTCGATATCCGATGTACATATATGTTTAGTTTGATTATTTGATTTGCTGTAAATATAGTGTAGGATTTGCCCCTAGTATTTTGCATACCTTACATAGCGTCCGATGCGTCTTAATTATTTTTCTTTCCGTCGTAATACGGAAATAGTTTGACGACTCTCGGGAGTAATTTAAATTTGAAACCGTATCGTTGGGATGCGATAGTGTGAAACTCCATACGGAAATAACACATGGCAGTGTTTGCGTACACTTGTTGCCATATAACATAAACATTGGACTATAAGAAGAAACTCAATCTTGATGTATATTAATGTTCTTTGTTGAACTTGTTTTTCTTTTAATGTCAAATTTGTACAATTATTCAATTAACGTTTCTAATTTCGAATTATTTTTACACTTTGAGTTTATTTTTCTTTTACAAAATTTTTATTTTTCTTGATTCAATTTATTTTCGTGTGATTTGATCGGGGATATTTGTTAATAAATCCATCACCCCCTATGATTGTTTCTCATTCGTGTTATACCTCCATTTCCTGTCATTGTTTGATATTTTAGTGTAGAACTTCGACTTTTTATCCTGACCCAATCGACAACCAACCCACACTCTGCCCAACCCTGAGTTAGTCGGATGTTCATACAGGAATGGAGGCATCGTCCTAGAGGTTATTTACCCCTGGGTACGGTACAGTACTTGCACTCCGAATTGGACGTTAAAATTTACATCAAATTAATCCACTCCGCTAGCATATCTGCTGGATTAAATATGAACTCCTTGCGATCACAGATTTAGGAGATACGGGTGGATTTAGCTCCTCACATTTCGCGCCTTCGGAAGCGTCCCTTACAACGTGGTCTTTGTCCAGCCAATGAGATTCAAGCTGTCTGGTTTCCAAGAAATCCAGCCTTCAATTTATTTAATTTGCCAATAATTATTGATTATTTTTCCATGCGTGACATCTAATAAATTCATTACATCGATCCGTGTACTCACAATAATTGATTACTGATTACTTTTGAAGTTACGAGAATATCTCATCCATCATTCCTTAAGATGGTATCCCTGAGTCTTACATCAAATTTTTACGATTGGCCGGCAAGCGGTCACGTGATTTAAATCTCCACCTGCCCGAACCTAGGCTAGCGAATGTACTCGCAACCGCTGTAGTTTTCCATGACGGCACGGAAATCTCCGTCCTGCCAAAAATATCCCAACGTATTACTCATGCAGCGAGCTTCCTAAAACTATCCCTTTCTCTTTCTGACCAAGACTTATTTGTAGACTTGTATTTCCTTGTTCGCCAACTAATGAGATCCCCTGCTGTGAGGTAGCTAAATGTTGGTGTGTCGAGCTAATCCGTCAGGCTCCAGTCTGTCGTCCTTCCTTCGCTCCGATTTCGACATTACATATATGAAATGCTTTCAACTACACTTCTGTATTTCAATAAATGTACCATATATTATTTTATCGATCAAATCATGACTGACTATGGACCTATGTCACTCGGGTTCATCTTCCTCTTGCCCAGGTAAAAAATATCTAGTGAGCATCATGAGATTTTTTTATGATGTGTTCATATCATCAATATCATGATTTGACATCGGATCCTCTGTTCTGCGACGGCTATTGATTTCATCTCTCAGCATCTGGTTCCTGAACCTTAACTCATCGTTCTGTCTTTCGATTTGATGGATCGTATTGTCAAATTCCTGCACGTCTCTGTCTATCTCTCCACACTCTGGACATGGCCTTGCTTCAATTGGTGTATGGATTACTTGGACTTCTTCTTCCCTTCCGTCTTCTTCTTCATCCTCTTCCTCGACATCATCTTCTTCCGGCTCGTCATCTGCTTCCTCTCGTTCATCCGCTGCTCCTAGTCACATCTCTTTGTTTCCTTGTCCCGAATCGAACGTCGGTGCATTTGGGTTCAAGTCGCTGCCCCCTTTCCTTGCTCTTTGGAATTGCAAGCTTTCCGCTCCTGTCGCTTCCTCATCAGGGCCTCGATCATGGATCGCCTCCTTCCGTTTTCTCTTGTTCAGCTCTTCTATGTACCGCCTAGACTCTTGGTATCTATCCTCCTTCTCCTGACGAGATCCTCCCTGGTAATATCTCGGGTTCCCTTGATTTCTAGATGGATACGGCCTATAATTATTTCTCTGGAATCCACGGTATCCCCTGTCAGCTCGAAAGTTACCTTGGTTGGTTTGCCGGTTGCCTTCCGCAAAATTCCTAGGTCTCGTCCATTGTCGCGGCTTCCACTCCGTATTATATGCTCGACGAGGTTCCGGATCAGTACTAGTTCCCTGGTTCTTTGTACTAGTGGTCTTCGGTTCGATTGTCCGTTCGATATTGTTCACCTGTTGGTCCCTGTTCCTAATTTGTCTCGGGTTCGAATGATGCGTTGTGAGGTCTAATTTACGTAACAAAGCCTCCACTTCGACAGCCGTCTGGACATTTGACGCTATCATCATTCGTTGGACCTCAAATGGCAATTGCATTCCAATGGCGCTAATCAATTCTGTTTCGCTCATTGGATTATCAAGCTCTCGTAGCTTGTGAAATTGTGCCACAAAGTAATCTGAGAATTTCGTGGGTGAAGATGTTGAGTATCGTCTGGAGTATACTTCCAGCCTTAACTCCTGCTGTTCCTGAATGCTCCAGAACTTTTGGAGAAAAGCCCGCCGAAATCCTTCAAAATCTTCAAAGGTATACAAGAAAGCCCTGAACCATACAGCTGGTGCTCCGTCTAGGAATTTCTCGACCGTTCGCAGTTGTCGCTCTACTGGTATCTTATTTTCATTTATATAACCGGCGATTTCCCGGATGAAACCTTTCGGGGTGATATGCCCACGGCCATCGAACCTTGGTGGCTTGTCATCAGACATCTTAATGACATGTACCACCGATGACGGGATAGCATTCGATGACGTAGACGACCCATGTCTGTTCTCAAACTTGAAACCGTTTGTGTCAGCTTGGGATAGGCCCCTTTCTTATGAATCCCCTGGTTATCATGGGGTTCGTACTCACGGTATTGGAGGTTAAAGTCTTGGCTAGACACTGACGGTTCCAACCTAGCCTTCAAAATCTCCAAGTCTTTTCGGATGTCATCCATTCCGTCGGGATTACTACTTGACATTTCTTTTGTGCCGGAAATTTGCCCATTATACGCCTTGCATTGTTCTAATAAGCGAACTTCCGTGTCGGCAAATGATTGGCCCTGTTCAATTAGGTCTTCCGTCCGCTGGAATAACGCTAGGTTTGCGTCTTCGCACTTGGTTATTCTATGGCTACGGTCTTCTAAATTTACAGTTAGCTCCTCGACTTTGTTTTTCAGTCCTGCTACGATTACAAGTGTACGTGCAGCTTTCCCACGTAACTCGTTCATGCCCTTGTCATGCTTGTCCAAGGTGCCAGCTATCTGCGCGCATTTTTCTTCTACTTGTCCCCGGACGATGTCATTCTCCTTCCGACATTCATCCCGAATTTCCTCCATGTGTGATTCTATGTTTTGTCTGTCAGTTAATCGTAAAGCGGCGAGTTCCTTGACACTAGCGTTCAACTTCTCCTTAATTTCTGCCCGTTCCATTTGAGCCTCATCTCTAACGCGGTCAACCCTTTCATTAATGATGGTAATGTATGAATCCATGTGCCCTTTTAATTCATCTTTCGCGAAGTGACATGTTTCCTGGACTTGAGTTAATTGGTCCCTAATTTCTCGTCCCATCGCTACGCTCGCGGCCTGAACTGCATCTATTTGTGCCTTGAGTTCTGTTTTATTAACTTCACACGCAGCCTGTACTTGGTCGATCTTATTCTCTAGTGAAACACTCGCGGCCTGTACTTGGTCTATCTTGTCAACAAGTTCATGTTTATTTGTATGAATTTTATGTTCTATTGAAACACTATTAGCCTGTACTTGGTCGATCTTATGAATAATTTCCTGTTTATCTGAAACGCTATCGGCCTGTAATTGATCCATATTCAAAGTTAAATTTCGTATTAAGTCCACTAACGTGCTATCGACCACCTTTCCCTGTCCATCTACCACTATGTCCTGGGGTCGCTCCCCACCGTCGTCAGACATTATAACTTTTCTTGAGAAAGCAAAAGGGCCGATCGGCCTCTCACCTTGCTGCACACGAAGGAATACGCTATTGGGTCTAGAACCTATCCTATGATATTATACCCCTACACTGACTTCCATTTAACAAAAAAAATTTGACTCTAAAACTTGTTTACATTTTCATGTCATTCAACTTGACTGCTAGCTTGCGCCTAAGATTTCACAATAAACTGCCCCAATATAACAACAACAACAACATTAAAAACAACGATGAAGTTGGAAATCTCCTGCCCTGAAATACGTTAATTTTAATGTATACCATCTCAGCCTCTTTTTAAATACTAACTTGAACTGGTGTTCAATAATATTTTTACCATTTCAAGCCTTCCTACATAACTGTTTATAATATTCATCTCATGTCCAATGACATTTAAATGGAGTCCTGAATTACCAAAATAATATTAAATTTCATATGGGAAAAAAAAGAGAAACATCAAATCTTCGAGCTTATTGAATTTCGAATCATTGCCAAACTTGAAGAGATTAGCAATGGATTATATTAATAAACTAGCCAAATCTAGCCCCGTTCAAAACTAACCTTACTCTAGTATGATATTACGTTACAAGTGAACACTCACTTGACCGTGATGCGGTCATCAATTAATAAAAATCAAAAATTTAAAAATATAAAATTTGAAAAAAAGAAGTATTAAAAAATTTTTACAATTGATTAGCAATGATATTGGCCTCTTTATAATGCAATCAAGATTCCCAGTGGGCACACAGTAAAATCTCACTTTGAACCAGCCATATTTCTTCTGGCCCAACTGCAACATGTCCTACAATTGGTCATCATTTTACTGATGTCAACCAACATGACTCGTAGTTCTTCCCTTCATTTGTTAGGCCCTCTCTGCCGTTCTTAAAGCACCACGTTGGGCAAGCCATTTTGCACCCGTCCACCTCCCGAGTCCCAGACTAGCATTTATCTCAGGGGTGTCGGTTCATTATTTAAGTCATCAAATATAAATATAACGGCATAAATAGAACACGGGAATGAACGGAGCAATTAAAATTAAAAATGGGGAAGGCTCGATTGTAAACTTGAATTTAAGGACTCCATGATAGGACTAGGAAGTGACTGTTAACTTTAAAAAGGGCATCAACTAACTACAATAAAAAGATTATGAGAATGGTTTCCTTTGAAATAATTTGCCAGAAAAAGCAGTTTATTACGCCATCCGACGTACGAAACTTTGATACATTTGGCAACGATATTTAAATTTTCCACACCTGTTACATAAACAAATCACTTGCTATACCGCAAGTGGTACCAATATCGTGCTGGGTTGCTTCTGAAATAAAATGACATTTTGAGGTATAATTTACGGATCGATTCCATTTGAATCGAACCGTTGTTCAAGGATATAGCTTCCTTCTATCGGGAGCCCGAGCATAACCCATGTTACGGTCGGCTTCTCGATTTAACTAAGATGATGTACTCCGGCTATATACATTTTTCCGAGACCGGTACTCGGACTGGGTAATGTTTCTCGTGAATTACGAAAAATGGATTACACGGACAGTTCCTCTCTTACGATGTCCAGCTGATGCCATACCACAGAATTAGCATTTACATTTTATTTACATATGATCTGAAATGTTACAAAGTAGCCTCAGTAGACTACTGCCACAGATGAGATAACGAGAAGCGGTGGGAAACACCTTGGCAATGACCCCCCTCGCATCGCGGGCGAAGTAAACAAACACACCAGGTATTACTGTAACATCGTCCCGTACGGAAACCGTACGATAACGAGGCAACAAAATGATTATAATATTTATCATACTTATTATTCAACATACGAATAGAGGGATGTTGTCACAAATAATTTAATCCACTATCGTCAGAATATTCATGAAATTATCATCCTTGAAATTATTATTATAATTATTATTATTATTATTATTATTATTATTATTATTATTATTATTATTATTGTACCGGGCGGTACACCTCCACGCCGCTAATTTAAAATTTGCGCCAGTTGAAACTCCTCTGCTGGAGGAAATCTGAACTTTATCTACGGTATTAATTTTCGGCTTTCTCAGAAGATGTCACCACGTGGAAATTTTGGAGTTTTTGAACTGTGTCATTTTTGATGTGTTTTTGTTTTGCTTGAAGTAAGAAGTGTGAACTTTCTCTTCTAGAGGACACTACTGAAAAACTACAATAGTGCACCCTAGTGCAAAGTGAAAGAACTGTTCTTTGGAGAAAATTTTATTTCAAAAGTTTGTTCTTTGTTAAATTTCTCTCAGTCATTGGTTAAGTTGGCAATATTATCCCTTTCCTTCCCCTTGTTTTGAATGTAGCCAATCCCGAATTTCTTCAATTAATTTTCCACCAATAATGTGTTTCTTCTTCATATTGTGTAGGGGTTTTATTTATCCACCAATAAAGTGATTGTGGGAGGGTGTTTTCTTTCCCCTAACGCCTCGAACCTTCCGCGAGAGCATATAAACTGCTGATTTTGGGTCTCTGCGCCACTTCTGTTCAATCCTTTGGTGTGTAAAGTACATAGCAGGGGGCGGGAAGCGCCTCTTTCTCCGGCAGCGGTCAACAACCAGGTAATGGCCGATTAATTTCTTCTTTTCTTGCTTGCTCAGCAGTTTAACTCTCGGGGCGGGTCCGAAGTTTTTCCATTATGTAACCTTCCTTAAAATGTAAAGAAACTTGTATCTATTCCATCTTTTAAACTGCATATCGGGATAGAGAGTGCTTAACCCTCTCGAGCTCCCATTCATATTGTTTTGAGGTGAACTTATTTTCTCAACCTATTCTTCCTTAACATTATGTAAATTTGTTGCTTTTCTAAAGTCACCTCTGTAGTATGGGATTAGCCCTTGCATTAGCGGCCTAGAGCCCGATCAGGTTTTAAACGAATGTATTAGGAGAGCAGATCGCCTCCTCCCAAATTGTTATTTTAGAGGCCATGTAATTTTCCTTTTTTTTAATTAATAGGCCTCAGTAGTTTGGGTATTTTACCCCTGTATCTAGGTCCTTAGAGGACAACTTGAAGGTGGAGTTTGGTGTGGCCTTTGATAGGCTTAAAGTTGAGAGCGAGTGGCTCTTTCTCGAAAATTGAGTGTTGTGTGCCTCGAGGAGGTTTTTTTCTGTGTAATTTAGTGCAAGTGCTCCTGAGCATGAATGGGGTTTTCTGCCCCTCTGTTAATACTTATTTTGAAGTAAGGTTGGGCTGATTGCCCAAGCATTGTGAAGTCTGGGCGCGAAGCCCAAATCCAGTAAATATTGTAACTATATTTTATTGACTTGCTACCTTGTACCTGCAATGCTTGTTATTTCTTTTTTTTTTGAAAAGAAAATATAACCAAATTAAATTTTAAATTAATTTTACTTCCGTAGCTTGAGACCTGTTCACCACCCCGCACCTTCTTTCACGCATAACTATCACAAAAACATGGTAACAAGTGGTAGCAGAGCGTGGTTGAATGGGTCTCATTTTAGCCCCTTTTGACGGCTAAACATTGTTCTGTTCCGAACTCTAACCATTTTCTCAGTTGCTGGAATTTTTGAGTTTTTCAAAATTGTTCTGTCATCATGCCCGGCCCTCGCGATGTTCTCCATCTTAACTATTTGCGCAAGGAGGAGTTGATCTATGAATTGACTATTAGAAATGTGCAATCTGGCGGCACGGTTGCGGTAGACACAAACAAGCTTAGAGATTCCCTTGATTTGCCCATTTCCATCCCCACCTTGGGAGAGAAAGAAATTGACGACTCTCTTTCCACGATCGTCGAGAATATTACTGGGCTAGCATCTGTAGTTAGTTTGTTTGATGAAAATGATCTTTCTCCTAATCAAATTAAGCGTGTGCAAACTAGGCTGTTTCATTTTTCAAATAGAGTTAACGATCTGTTGTCTCTAAAGTTGAATGACGTTCAGAAGAAGGAAGCTAGTACGCTGCTTGAAAATATTTCTGAATTATCTAGCAAGGTCACTCAATTGTTAGATGGGGAGGTTCCTCCCAAAAGCGATCTACCCACCACAGTGAATGTAGGTAGCGAGGAAGAGCCTACTAAGGGAGAAGTAAATAGGAAAACCATTGCTGCTCAAACGACCTCTGCCCCATTGGACGAGTCTGAACGCCGTAACTCATTAAATAATGTACGTTCGGAATTAACTTCCTTGCCATTGAAACCTTTCTCTACTATGTCACCCGGGTTTAGCAGCTTGCCTCATCCATTGGCAATGTTGCTCAGAGGCATCTCTAAGTTTTCCGTTAATACCACTAGTGACGTAATTTCATTTTTAAGATTTCTAGTTGAATTTCAGGATCATGCCCTTGTGTTTTCTCTTTCTCCACGTCAAATTTTGCAAATTATCTATCCTTATGCAATTGGTATTCTCTCTGACAAAATAGTAAGAGCATAGCCGAAAAGTCAGCTATTGAAGATTTTCATGCACACCTGCTTGCAAATTTTATTCCCGCCCGCGCGAGGTCATCTCTGATTCAGAAGTACTATTATCGAGTACAGAGATTGGATGAAAATCTGGCTGATTTCATACAAGACATTAAGTTTTATACTAGGGTGTTTGCCCTTCATTTTCCTGAAGATCTGATTGTACAGGCTATTGTAGAAGGAATTTCACCACCCTATAGGTCATATTTGTGTTTCGCGGCGTGCCCACAAACTTTCTCTGAACTTGAAGCATTGGCCGTCTCAGCGGAAGGAGTTAGATACGCCGATTCTTTGCGTGTCGCGAAAGAACCCCCTCCTTCTTTTAGTAATCCTCGGCCTCCACCTCGCCGACCAGTCAATCCCCGTAAATGTTATGCTTGCGGGTCGTCTTACCATCTTCGCAATAAGTGTCCACTGATCAAGTCTAGTAGGGCAAATAATGGAGCTGGTTCATCACAAGGCTGTTTTAAATGTGGGGCTTTCTCACATATCGCCAAGAATTGCCCAAACTCAAATAGCACCCCCTCCTGCTCAACTTCTGGTGCAAATTCTACCAATGCCAATAATAAAATGTGACTAGCGGCTTCGGCTGAGTCGATTAATTCCGCTTCTCAAGGCTCAGCCCCTGGCAAAAAGATCGTGAATTCAGGGAACGTTCAGTTTGCCGATCCATCTTTCGAATGCCCCAAACAATGTCTTAAGATTGCGGCGGATACCCCCGCACCGGTTCCTTTTCTTAAGATTGAGTTAAATAATGAACCTGTAACAGCTCTCTTAGATTCAGGCAGTGTTTGTTCGATTATTTCGGCTGAATGGTATTCTAAATTGAAATCTGTTTGTAAACTACCTGACTATGTCTCATCTCCTGTTCAATATGTTTCGGCTAATTCATCCCCATTAGAAATTCTAGGTTCTGTACAGGTCAAGATTCGTATTTTTAAATTTACATGGAAAACCAAACTGTTGGTGGCTAAGCATTTGTCTTGCCCCATCATACTGGGAGCGGACTTTATTTCTCACACTGGTCTTGTGCTCGATCTTCAGAGTAAGTCGTGCACATTCAAATTTGCGCTCGATTGTAAAATTCCCTTGTTAAAGTGTAATTCTGTATCATGCTCATCTATTTCGCCTACCCAGGATGAGATGTTGTTAGACCTTAGACATCTACCTGAGGAGCAGGCTGATAGTATTCGTAAATTATGTCAGTCATTTCCAGAGGTGTTCTCTGATACTCTTGGTGTTACTGACCTTATTGAATACAAAATTGAGGTCACGGATTCGATTCCTGTCCGTTTTCCACCATATAGGCTATCTCCACCTAAAATGAAGGCCCTGAAAGAAATCATAGATCAGATGTTGAAGGACGGTATTATTAGGCCCTCTAAGTCGGCGTATTCGTCACCTATTTTTCTAGTCCCGAAACCCCAAGGAGGCTTCAGGCCTGTCATTGATTATAGGGCTCTCAATCGGAAGGTGGTGTTACAATCTGTGCCCCTTCCTGACCTTCATTCTTGTTTTTCATGGTTTCGTAAGGCCAAGTTCTTTACTATCTTGGACTTGAATCAGGCCTATAATCAAATTCCCCTTGCCGAAGAGTCTAAACATCTTACAGCGTTTGCCACGGACTGGAATTTATACGAATACAACCGCGTGCCTTTCGGGCTCCCCACTGGAGCAGCTGTACTCACTAGGCTGCTAGATAGGGTCTTCTCCGACATCAAATTTGAGTACTTGTACCACTACTTGGATGATGTCGTCGTATTTTCAGAGACTTTTGAAGAACATCTAGATCATCTGCGAGAAGTTCTCGATCGCCTTCGTAAGGCTGGGTTAACTGTCAAGTTGTCCAAGGTTGCCTTTGCTAAGCCCTCTATGTCATTCCTAGGCCATATTGTGTCACCTGATGGTGTAGCAGTCGATCATTCTAGAACACAGGCCACCCGTGATTTTAAACCTCCCAAGGACGTTAAAGGTATCGCCAGGTTCATTGCTATGGTGAATTTCTTCAGGAAGTTTATTCCTAACTTCGCTAATAGAGCGGCGCCCTTAAACCTTCTTCGTAGGAAAGGCATCAAATTCGAGTGGGGTCCTTCTCAACAAGCCGCTTTTGAAGATCTTAAATTAGCTCTCTGTAATGCCCCTGTCCTTGCTATGCCTGATTTCTCAAAGCAATTCATCGTCCAAACCGACGCGTCGTCGTCAGCAGTAGCTGCAGTCCTTCTTCAAGAGACTGAACTAGGGAGGCGACCCATCGCCTATGCATCTAGGACTCTATCGGCTCAAGAAGCAAAATACTCCATTTATGAGCTAGAAGGTTTGGCAGTCTTATTCGCCTTAGAAAAGTTCCGTCTCTATCTTGAACATGTCAAATTCGACCTGGAGACAGATAATCAAGCCTTAAGCTGGGTCTTAGGTAGGCCGCGTCGTACTGGTCGTATAGCCCGTTGGGCCATCCGTATTTCTGCCTTCCAATTCGATGTCAGGCATATCCGTGGTACCGAAAATGTTGTTGCTGATGGACTCAGCCGTATGTTTTCCAACGACGTCGAGACCCACGAACCGGTCGACAGTTCATCACCTCCCGAGTCCATACTATCTGGTGTTAATGCCATCTTAACAGATGCTCCCATGCTCTTTAGGGATATCGAGAAATACCAACGTGAAGATCCGACGCTGGCTCCGATAATGGAAACCCTTTCTTCTGGCGAACATGTTGTCCCTTATGTTCTGAGGAATGGTGTTCTATGTTGCCCTTCGAGGCATGATAAGATGATGAAGGTTGTCGTTCCAGCTGTTCTTGTGCCTATGATCTTCAAATACTATCATGAGACCCCATTAGGGGGGCATCTTGGAATCTTTAAAACTCGTGAAAACATTCGTGAAAGGTTCATCTGGAAGGGTATGGACGGTGAAATCCGTGAACTAGTAAAAGCTTGTAAATCTTATTTGCTCAGTAAACCAACCATGTCCACCAAGGTAGGCCTTTTGTCTTCGCATCAAGCGTCGCGCCCCATGGAACGCCTGTATATTGATTATGTAGGACCCTTCCCCCAATCAAAGGGAAACGCCAACAAGTTCATCTTTGTATGCGTAGATGGTTTTACAAGATTTGCTTGGTTATTTCCGACTAAGCTGGCTACCGCTCAGTCCACTATTACTTGCCTAAATTCTATTTTTGCTTCTTTTGGTCCGTGCCAATATATTGTGTCTGATAATGCTAAGGCGTTTACATCAAATCTTTTTCGTAAATTCTGTTTTGACTTGTCCATCTCTCATGTAACTACTTCTGCTTATTACCCTCAACCATCTCTGGCTGAACGGGTTAACCGTAATCTCAGGTCCGCGCTTATTGCCTATCATCATGAAGATCATTCCAGGTGGGACACGTCCCTGCATTGGTTAGCTTTTGCTTTGAATTCGGTGGTTCATGAATCACATAAATTTACCCCAGCCTCTTTGATGTTCAAGTTTGTTCCCAACACGCCGCTCTCTAACCTCTGGTCTCTGAGTGACATTCTACCCGAGACAATAGATCCGGACAACATCAAAGATCTTTGGAAGAAGGCTAAAGCCAATCTTAAAGTCTCTCATGAAAAGGTTAGGGAAAGGTATGTTCGTGGACGGAGACCCACCCCTTTGAAGGTAGGTGACCAAGTTATGGTCAAGAACTTTGTTCCCGCGGGCAAGCTTGCCCCCAGATTTCATGGGCCTTGTATCATCCTCGATTTTCTTACGCCGGTTACGTTGTTAGTAAGCAATCCAGCCACCGAGAGGATATTTAGGGTTCACCTGTCACAGGTGAAACCAGTGTAAATTTTGGTGTTAACTTGCTTCATATTATTTTGAAAGAAATCGGAAGGTTATATTTTTTTTTTAGTTTTCACCTTTAAGGCATTCTGCCCCTTCTATAATATTGTGTTTTATAAGTAAGCAGTTTGTAAACCTCCCCCGAGCAGCTAAACTGCCATCCTATCCTTGTCACGGCCATTACCACGCTCCCGTCTCCTGCTCCACTCTACACAGTGGCTTAACTTATGCCATGGATATTTGCACGCCGCTGGCCCCTCAACCTCTCCACAAGCCTGTGCCCTCAAAAAAAAGTTGATGGTCCAACAATATTCTGCCGCCTAGCTTTAATGTTTCAGTGCCCCTACAGCCGCGCGGCGCTGTGCCGCGACTGGGTTTGAGGATGGGCCCCCTCGACCCCAGCGAGGACGATATGTGCACGGCGAGCCGGAGCTCTCCTCCCGGCCAAGGCTGATGCGCGGCGCACGACCTGCTACTTGCCCGCAGCCTGTATATCTTCACCGCGGGCGCGGCGTGTTTCAACACCACTGCTCCCCTCATAGTGCGGGCGAGCGGTATCTTAGGGTACTTGAGGGGTCCGAGCGGCCGCCTTGGACGCAAGCTGCAACGGCCGGTCTGGCCATCCAACTTAATCAACATCAACTACATGGACAGTTACTATCAGCAATCACTACACTTGGGAATTCATCAGCAATATTTGGTGGACCTTGAAAAATTTTTCCCCCAACTTTAAAAACTTAAGTTTTCCTTCTGAATTCAACTTCTACAAACTTGAAGACATTACTTCAAAAATTACTACAAGTATTTGGAAACTGTATCAAACCAAATTTCAACATTTGATAAATACTTCTGCAATTAATCTCCATATCAACATCAAAACTTGGACCTAGTTTTCAAACAAATTTCATGTGTCACCCCTGGAGGAACTTTTGGGGGGGGAGGTCTGTACCGGGCGGTACACCTCCACGCCGCTAATTTAAAATTTGCGCCAGTTGAAACTCCTCTGCTGGAGGAAATCTGAACTTTATCTACGGTATTAATTTTCGGCTTTCTCAGAAGATGTCACCACGTGGAAATTTTGGAGTTTTTGAACTGTGTCATTTTTGATGTGTTTTTGTTTTGCTTGAAGTAAGAAGTGTGAACTTTCTCTTCTAGAGGACACTACTGAAAAACTACAATAGTGCACCCTAGTGCAAAGTGAAAGAACTGTTCTTTGGAGAAAATTTTATTTCAAAAGTTTGTTCTTTGTTAAATTTCTCTCAGTCATTGGTTAAGTTGGCAATATTATCCCTTTCCTTCCCCTTGTTTTGAATGTAGCCAATCCCGAATTTCTTCAATTAATTTTCCACCAATAATGTGTTTCTTCTTCATATTGTGTAGGGGTTTTATTTATCCACCAATAAAGTGATTGTGGGAGGGTGTTTTCTTTCCCCTAACGCCTCGAACCTTCCGCGAGAGCATATAAACTGCTGATTTTTGGGTCTCTGCGCCACTTCTGTTCAATCCTTTGGTGTGTAAAGTACATAGCAGGGGGCGGGAAGCGCCTCTTTCTCCGGCAGTGGTCAACAACCAGGTAATGGCCGATTAATTTCTTCTTTTCTTGCTTGCTCAGCAGTTTAACTCTCGGGGCGGGTCCGAAGTTTTTCCATTATGTAACCTTCCTTAAAATGTAAAGAAACTTGTATCTATTCCATCTTTTAAACTGCATATCGGGATAGAGAGTGCTTAACCCTCTCGAGCTCCCATTCATATTGTTTTGAGGTGAACTTATTTTCTCAACCTATTCTTCCTTAACATTATGTAAATTTGTTGCTTTTCTAAAGTCACCTCTGTAGTATGGGATTAGCCCTTGCATTAGCGGCCTAGAGCCCGATCAGGTTTTAAACGAATGTATTAGGAGAGCAGATCGCCTCCTCCCAAATTGTTATTTTAGAGGCCATGTAATTTTCCTTTTTTTTAATTAATAGGCCTCAGTAGTTTGGGTATTTTACCCCTGTATCTAGGTCCTTAGAGGACAACTTGAAGGTGGAGTTTGGTGTGGCCTTTGATAGGCTTAAAGTTGAGAGCGAGTGGCTCTTTCTCGAAAATTGAGTGTTGTGTGCCTCGAGGAGGTTTTTTCTGTGTAATTTAGTGCAAGTGCTCCTGAGCATGAATGGGTTTTTCTGCCCCTCTGTTAATACTTATTTTGAAGTAAGGTTGGGCTGATTGCCCAAGCATTGTGAAGTCTGGGCGCGAAGCCCAAATCCAGTAAATATTGTAACTACATTTTATTGACTTGCTACCTTGTACCTGCAATGCTTGTTATTTCTTTTTTTTTTTTTTTGAAAAGAAAATATAACCAAATTAAATTTTAAATTAATTTTACTTCCGTAGCTTGAGACCTGTTCACCACCCCGCACCTTCTTTCACGCATAAATATCACAAAAACATGGTAACAATTATTATTATTATTATCATTATTATTATTATTATTCAACGGTTCCTGGCATTGTCACGTTTGATTAATATCGTCATTATTATGCGGAACGCAAACACAAATGGTTATTACTGTTGTTATTATTATTATATCCCTCTTGTGGTTATTATTATTATTAATGAATAGGTGACTTAAGATATTATTATTATTAACGGCACTCAAGAGGTTATTATTATTATTATTATTATTATTATTATTAATGAACCGGTCACTTCCGCCAAAATATATTAAGATATCGGTCGCAATTACAATTATTTCACTGATCAACCAACGACATCATTACTGTTATTATTATGACAAGTATTATTAATCTGACCGCGATGATTTAACGTCGTCCTTACATTGTTATTATTATTATTATCGGTTGCATATTCTCATTTAGATTCCCGTTTAACATCTTTATCAACGCTCATTTAATTAAAGCGGTCCAATCCTTTATCTGCAATATTTATTATTATTATTATCACGACATCATGATTGTCATCGCTCGTCATTACAATGATTACACTATACGATCATTTATGTGGACTCTGAACTCTCATTATCCTTAAATCCGTAGTATCTCGACGAATAGCTGTGCAGTCTATTTATTTCGTACATGCTGTCACGGGTTCGAATTCTACCCGCTACGTAACTCAGTATTTCTCTGTGACACTGCCCGTACATTTTACACTCATTTCAATATCCTAAGTGTCTCTCGTACGGAATTTATTTCCTTTTCTATCTCAATATTCCTTGATTCATTTATTTCTCACAGAATTATCAACTGACTTATTTATTCACTTCTGACATCGTACGACCTTTTATTATCTGACTGCAGATTCTTTAACATTTTTCTATCTCATTTTGATCTACGCCTTAGTTCATTCTCCACAAATAATCGTAACATATGGAAATTATATTTACCAAAATTTGACAATCATGGTTTCGTAATATTAGTCCTACGTGTTCCGGCTAATGAATTGCAAATTTAAGACACGACATTTATACGTAAAAAATTATTGGACCGTAATTTAAACCACACGTTCATTAACATGTACGGATTATTAGCACCGATCTTAAATTTCAATATTATTAATTTATCAAATTAAGTTACCACACACTTTAATTCCGAATTAAAAAACGACATCCCGTCATTAAATGATTCCCGATAAACTCAACACGTGATCACTTGACTTTTATTATTACGCGCGGCTCACTAAATATCCGATATCACATGAATTATTATTATATCCAAATTTTAAAAAAATATATTCTTCTTTAAAAAAGTAGTTTTATTTTTATTTATTATTATTATTAATTAAAAAAAATTAATTTTCGCCTGTTACACGGTAGTCCACTCTTAATATGTTTAACGCATAACCCCTTTCACAAATTCGATTTATTCTGGCACTAATCAATCCAGATATGATTTACTTGGAAATTTATTATTATAATCGCTTCTCACAAATTTGAACAACTTCTTTGAAAATATGAACATACTAATCACAACAAAACACAACTGGTATGTCGAAGCTGGATTTTCCTTCAGTGTCATTACATAGCTCGTTAAAATGACAAAACAGAAAAACACATATCGGGTCTATTTAACTATCATAACCAAAATCAAATGAAAGAGAATTATTCTTGAATACAAAGAAATTAAGAATGCATGCATGACTTAACGTACTACCCTATATCTACAAAATTTACATCTACAACAAACTGACTACAGAAAAAAAGACCCGATTATTTACATTGTTATTATTTACTACTGTCCGTGCTACAAATTTAGGATGGGGTCGTTAAGCGCCTCATCTTGTTACAGAAGGTAACCAAGTATAATCAAATTATTCCCATTTTTCCCAATCACGCTAACATTTCCCAAATATTATTTACATTGTTATGTACTCATCTTAGTTTCTCGGTATTCCATTACAGCTTTGCAGATGAGAGGCTCCTTTCGGCCCCTCTCTGCATTTTACTCCTCCATTCTTGATGGCGTAGTTCCACAAAAGATTTCCTGGCACATTACCATTTTACACTAATACCTTAATTAACACAAAACTTCACCATTTACAACGTTAACACTGAATACTTTAACTTTTATACAACAAATTAATATCCTAGACCCAAAAATTTAATATTTTACACTATTTTAATCTTCGTCCAATTACCGCACAATGGACCTGGACACGTACGACGAGGTGTCAACTTTTACGCCCGTCGCGATTTATGTCGTCTGACGCGATACGCCCGTTTCATACGGCACTCTTGAAGTGTTCATGATAGCGGTTCGATATTGCAAAGCACAGGCTATTATTCCCTTAAAGTACTGTTCGTCACACAGTCTGTTATGTACGTACTTATTGTGGTACAATTTATATTACTCTCTTACAGTGCAATTAATTTACTTCACTGATATTTATAACTGACAAACACTGTCCTACGTTAACTATTTCCAGTTCATGTTGCTTGAGCGCTATCACATTTTACAAACACTGGCGGATGCTCGCGCCATTAAATGTTAAGTTACTGTATGCCCGTAAAATTCGAAGTTAGCTGCGACCGACGGTTCACCTCCAGAGATTCATTTCAAGTGTGTTGGCGAGGATCCCTTGTCCCGTATATATGGATGAAGCTTTCTCCCGCGGATTCATTGACGTCATACCCCTTAGGGAGGGGGTGGATTTTTAATATCGGTACTTTCACTCCGAATTGGACGTTAAAATTTACATCAAATTAATCCACTCCGCTAGCATATCTGCTGGATTAAATATGAACTCCTTGCGATCACAGATTTAGGAGATACGGGTGGATTTAGCTCCTCACATTTCGCGCCTTCGGAAGCGTCCCTTACAACGTGGTCTTTGTCCAGCCAATGAGATTCAAGCTGTCTGGTTTCCAAGAAATCCAGCCTTCAATTTATTTAATTTGCCAATAATTATTGATTATTTTTCCATGCGTGACATCTAATAAATTCATTACATCGATCCGTGTACTCACAATAATTGATTACTGATTACTTTTGAAGTTACGAGAATATCTCATCCATCATTCCTTAAGATGGTATCCCTGAGTCTTACATCAAATTTTTACGATTGGCCGGCAAGCGGTCACGTGATTTAAATCTCCACCTGCCCGAACCTAGGCTAGCGAATGTCCTCGCAACCGCTGTAGTTTTCCATGACGGCACGGGAATCTCCGTCCTGGCAAAAATATCCCAACGTATTACTCATGCAGCGAGCTTCCTTTGTAAAACTATCCCTTTCTCTTTCTGACCAAGACTTATTTGTAGACTTGTATTTGCTTGTTCGCCAACTAATGAGATCCCCTGCTGTGAAGTAGCTAAATGTTGGTGTGTCGAGCTAATCCGTCAGGCTCCAGTCTGTCGTCCTTCCTTCGCTCCGATTTCGACATTACATATATGAAATGTTTTCAACTACACTTCTGTATTTCAATAAATGTACCATATATTATTTTATCGATCAAATCATGACTGACTATGGACCTATGTCACTCGGGTTCACTATATAGATAACTGAGTGCTGGTATTTCACTCCCGTTTACTTCTACATCCTTGTAGAAAGACACTGCAGGGCTGCTGTTATAGGAGTAATATAGTTTTCTTTTTATTGGTAGATCTGCTAAAATGAAACACAATCTATCAGATTTAGTGTTCTCTTTGTTGGTTGGAATCGAACCTGTGATCATGGGTCGGACACCACCACTGATCTTCCGATGCAGATAATTAACCATTGAACGATGGGTACGACCGCTGTAAAATTCAACATTGTTATTTAACGATAATAATAATAATAATAATAATAATAATAATAATAATAATGGTGCATGGCATCTACATAGGCTTGGTGGTGACCTAATAAGGATAACATGAATGGCGAAGACGTCATAAACTCCCAGTTCCCAAGCCAGGGGAATTAACACTAGGAGGGGGTTGATTCTGAAAATTGAAGCGGGGCCGTCGGACCAAAGACAAGCATTCTATCCATTTAGCCTCAAAGCTGGACTTCAATTTGCTAACCCTTAGGCTACCAACTCGATTGATCAGGTGTTGAGTATTGGCGGTGGCAGAGGCCAGGGCAATAGCTTGTGAAGCAGCCTTGACAACACAGCGGACAGCTCCGTTGGCTGTTGGATGCAGCTCAAAATGCTTAAAGCTTGATGTTCCCTAAACCAACTATCGAAAAGGAGTAGCCTAATTCTAGTGGTAGCCCACGTCTTGATACCAGCATACGGCACTGACACATAGTGAACTTCTTCGCAAACTTGCCACTTCTTTTCCCTTAGTGCTGAAGCTAGAGCTGATCTAACCCTGTGATGGCGATTATTTCTTTTGCTGTGCTCCCTTGGAACAGACACCAAGCTAAAGAATTCATACAAACATAAAATGAAAAATACGGTGTCAAACTAGAGCACGTTAAGTTAGGTGTATTATTGAAAACACATTTTCATTCAGGCTAGGTTGTGTATTCAAGTTTAATCATGTGTACGAATGAATACTGGTGGGGGGGGGGCTGCTCGGGGCAATTTCAAAGTCTGTCCAGCGCGTCATAAACATAAGAACATGGAAGTATGAAGGCCTTCACGCCGGTGTCAATATAATAAAAATCTCCCGGGCTGTTATGCTTTCGTCCACTCCTCTCATTCCCTTCCCGACGTTTCGACTACGGCTGCGGTAGTCGTCTTCTGTGGCGTCGTCTAGGTGCTCCATCCTGTATCCCACTGGCGACTGCCATTAAAATTAGCGGTAAACTAATAAGTTCCATTATTATTATTCTTACCCTCCAAGGTCGGCTTTTCCCTCGGACTCAGCGAGGGATCCTACCTCTACCGCCTCGAGGGCAGTGTCCATGGAGTTTCAGACTTTGGGTCGGGGATACAACCGGGGAGAATGACCAGTACCTCGCCCAGGCGGCCTCACCTGCTATGCTGAACAGGGGCCCTGTTGAGGGATGGGAAGATTGGATGGGACAGGCAAGGAAGAGGGAAGGAAGCGGCCGTGGCCTTAAGTTAGGTACCATCCCGGCATTTGCCTGGAGGAGAAGTGGGAAACCACTTCGAGGATGGCTGAGGTGGGAATCGAACCCACCTCTACTCAGTTGACCTCCCGAGGCTGAGTGGACCCCGTTCCAGCCCTCGTACCACTTTTCAAATTTCGTGGCAGAGCCGGGAATCGAACCCGGACCTCCGGGGGTGGCAGCTAATCACGCTAACCACTACACCACAGAGGCGGACAAGTACCATTATTGCTAGAGAAATATAGTTACGTAACTACGGTGACAATTTTGTTGTAGACACGAGTCTCTTCTGTGGCATTCCGCTTCATCGTGCCGTGTTTTGTTTCCTTCGTGAGATCCTGGACTAGCACCGACGAATGGAAGTGCTATATCTATGAATTCTCAATATCTTGGTCCAGCGCGGACAGTTCAGACGGGGAAATGGAGGTGAAACGTTTATCGTAACACTAAAATGATTTTTGTTGAAAGAAAAATAGCATGATCCCTGGACCTATAATTCTATTAATTAATGAGTTACGGACACAAGTCAACAACTCGCCCCACTAAGTAACATCAGGCAAAGCAAAGAAGTTCAAAGAAGTGAGCAAATACTTCACAAACAAAAGTATTACTTGAATAGACAACTGAAATGCAGCGATGTAGTAGAAATCATACTCGTAATCAGCAGAGTATGTACGTATATATTTCTTTGGTAATACCGGTATTTATTAATTTACCGCTAATTTTTCTCTTAACTTGCGTAAAAGCAATTATTATCTTCTATTTGGGACAAAAATGATAATGAAATTTCATGAATAAATATTCGTTCACGTACCCATAATTCCAACTGAGAGCTCAGAGGGCTGTCAGCTCTGCATAATTCACCACCGCGTCTTACAATATTAACACGTATTCACGATGAGAGTGGAAATACTCATGTTCCATGCTTCCAATCACTGAAGACAGTTATTGATATCGGGATGTCCCTCCAAGAAAAGTGTACAAGAAGGACAGAAACAGATTGTTGGTTGCAGAAATAAACCAGATAGTCACGTTTCATAATGTCACCATTTAAAAGCTTTCGTTCAAACAGCACTTTTTTAAGAAATCCTTAAATGCCTGGTTACATCCGCGTAGAATTACAGAAATATTGTCCTGATTCCGTTTCACTCTACATTTAGCATAGTAGTCTCTAGTAACAGTATTCATAAGCCAAAAATAAGGGAACTCGTTTGATTTTAAAATACCTTCTCTTGGTACTAGATCGTCTTCACGATTTTCACTTCCAGTTCAAACAGCAGACCAATGGAAACCAAGTAAAAGTGTGCGTAAACTCATCAAAGTTTTCTGTGCCGGTACCAACATTTTTATTTTCGTCATTGTATGAGAAAAAGTTGTTTGAATTATAGTTTGGATTCTGTGGAAAAATAAGTCTAATTTTAGTTATTAGAGAACAATTCACTCTCCCTTCTCTTTTTCTCTTCTGCTAATCTGCCATAATTTGCGCCACTTACCGTAATCGTCTTCGACCATCCATATTGTGTACGTATACGTAATACGAAAACACTTAAGGTAACCCATGAGTGAAATTCAAAAGTCCTCAATTAATAGTAATTTCGTGCGGCTATTTCTGCCTTGTAAGGCAGACCCTCCGATGATGGTGGGCGGCATCTCCCATGTGTAGGTAACTGCGTATTAATGTGGTGAAGTATAGTGTTATGTTTGGTGTATGAGTTGCAGGGATGTTGGGGACAGCACAAACACCCAGCTCCAGGACCATTGGAATTAACCTAAGAAAGTTAAAATCCCCGACTCGACCGGGAATCGAACCCGGGACCCTCTGGACCGAAGGCCAGTACGCTGACCATTCAGACGAGTCGGTCAGTCCTAAACTATCAAAGCTAGATTTTTCAAATTTATACGAAAGAGGTAATATGATATCAGAAGACTGTTTATAAGTTTCAGTTCAGTAGCTTTAATGGTTCAGAAGATATGGTCAAATTACTTCATTTTTATGGGTCGCCATAGAAAAGTCCCTCGTATTGTAAATTTGATTTTATCAACTCCATATTTTGTCAACATGTTCACCACATAGGCATTTTTTTAAATTGCCCTTGGTTTTGGTGTGGTAATGATAGATAATCCTATAGAATTTTATTTAATTTATGGACTCATAATTTTTTCCTTAAATATCAACAAAAATGATATTTTAAAATTAAGAGTTTTTCTTTTTTCAGAATGAAACCAAACGCAATTTCAATTCACCCTAATATATCTGTTAACTTATGTAGCAAGTTTGAACTGCCTATCTCAAAAACTGTAACCCAAGGGACATTTTATATACAGGAAGGTACTGAAAGATCTGCATGCACTACTCACACTAAAATCCTCCTAGTACACTCGAAATCTTTACTACCTCTTGGCCAGAATTATTCATTTCAGACAAGAAATCAGTACAGCCCTGAGAACCATCCAGTACCTGCTTACACACTCTCTCTCTCATTGGTCACATCCACCAGACGCGTTAACACATGCACACATCTGAAGAGTGAGGGGAGGTGGAGCAAACGGAGGTACGAGGATATCTAGCATGAACGAAACACGCGCAGAGGGGAAGGTACTTGCTTCCCCGCCTGCCCACACGTCTCACTGGCTCAACAATGACGGGAGAGGGGAATGAAGGGAGGAACCGCACGTCTCCTTCAAGGCAGCAGATGTAATGTGTATGTCAACTCAATGAGGGTCAAATTCTCCAGTTTCTTTGTAATTCCTGTGTGCGAGATCTGGCTGAAATGTTTGCTGTCTCGACTATGACTTCATGATCAAATGGTATCGTACAATAAGGAAGAATGGCCTTTATTTTCATCAATATAGACCCGTTAAATACTACTACTGCTAAAACTACTGCTAATAATAATAATACTAATTATAATTATAATAATACTTGTTATCCTCAAAAGCCAAAGTAAAAATAACCTATCGCGTGAGTTGGCCGTGCGGTTAGGGGTGCGCGGCTCTGAGCTTGTATCCGGGAGATAGTGGGTTCGAATCCAACTCTCGGCAGCCCTGAAGATGGTTTTCACACTAGGCAAATGCTCGGGCTGTACCTTAATTAAGGCCACGACCGCTTCCTTCCAACTCCTAGGCCTTTCCTATACCATCGTTACCATAGGACCTATCTGTATCGGTGCGACGTAAAACCACTAGCAAAAAAATACACTGGCATTAAATAATAATTATTATCAGAGACGCTAGGGCGTTTGGAAGACCGTTCCTATTAAGTTATTGTCAGCGCTGATCAAACAATTAAATGACATTAATTGGGGTGGGATTACATAGTCTACATTATTCATCGCTATGACATTACAATTAATTAATTGTTTTCCTTTATTAAGAAAAGCTAGTGTAGCCAGAATGTTTAAGCATAGAAACATCTTAATCACTTCCCGTAAAAATGGAGTTGGCAGTGGCCTCTGAGTGCGCAACGTCACAAAGCCACACCTCCTGGAAGACGAACACATGTGACGTTGGCTTGGTTACTCCTCCTTCATCCTCAGGGTCGGCAAAAATCTTCGCCCTAATGTTACCTGTTTCCTTTTCCAACCGGAATTATTGTGATCGCGATTGTACATATGTGGGACACTCAGATTTCAGATTTCTTTTTTCTCCTACTCTCCCGATGATCTTCCTGTTTCTCTGGTCCTTTCCACTGGAAAACCGTTCCTATTAAGTTACAAAGTCCTCGCTTCTTGCTATGGTATATCCGACTCTTGTCGCGTTGCACAGATGAAGTGGGCGTAGCGCTCGCAGAGATTAAAGCTCCGCGAGATATTTCAATCTCTGCAGGGACTTTGAAATGGCGGTGGCGCTTCAGCGATGCAATATTTCGATAAATGAAGGCCTAACGTCAAAATCAAAATTTAAAATTCGTAATCGATTTTCACGAAAATTCACTCCAGGGTTACCTTAATACAACTCTCACAAACTGAATAAAAATGGCTTTCCCTTTCACAGACTTCTTGGTATTATAGAAAAATAGCAGCCTTCTCGATTCACTCAACATCACGCGGTTGCCTCTAGGTAGCGTTGATTCGCCGCCCGCTTGACTAAGTTGCAGCTTGAGGTCACGTTCATAACCGTACGCAGCACCGAGAGGCTGTGTTTCTTCATTGTGGCAATATTTCGACGGCTTACTTCTAAAACCTCGTATCTCGCAATGCTCTTTCTACCCATTATTTCCCTTAAGACTGGTCTCGCCTCCCAGCCACATATTGATATGCAGTACATCAGAACAATTTTCGTTGTGTTCATTTTCCTATGCCAATATGTAAAGCAAATTGAACCTTAAATGCATTATACTGTAGGAGTGAGTAAATACGTGATGCAAACAACATCCCTACTATACAGTATGGTAAGGTCCATTTTCCTTTACACGTCAGCAAGGGAAATTGAACACAATGAAAATTGTTCTGATGCACTGCATATCCATATGTGGCCGGGAGGCGTGGTCAACCTTAAGGAAAGTAATGCGTAGGAAGAGCAACGGAACATACGAGGTTTTAGAAGTAAGCCGTCGATTTCTATTATTATTTTACCAACAGCTTTCATATAAAGGGGAACAAAAATGCCGTTATTCATATCGGGAGCTATCGCTTTTAAAGTGCACACATTCCATAAACTCGTTTTCAAACTATTAGACCATTCAATTTATGCCGCCCCATAAATTTGCCACCCTGGTCCAGAGTCAATAAGGCTCATGCCTAGAGGCAAGATTTTTTCGCATTAATTTATGTTCGATGTCACATAAAGGAAACAATTTTTCGCGTTATTTCGCGAAATAGGACTGAGCAATGGTTTTAATTAATCTTTAATAATTTCTTAAAATGATAAAATGTTTAATTCGTAAGATTTATCAACTATGTGAAAGATAGAAAAATAAAGAGAAACTATATTGATAATCTTTCATTATTCCTTACTTTAAATAATGATATTTATTCGTGGCGTCGGTCTCTGCAGATCTTTTGCTACTATTTTCACCGTAAGAAACGAATCTGCGTGTAAGTGTAAAGTGTTGAATGTGAGGAATGGAGGACGACACAAACAGCCAGTCCTCAGGCCAGGGATACTAATCATTTACAATTAAAAACCCCTGACCCGCCGGGATCGAACGCTAGGCCGCTGGGTGACAGGCAGACGCGTTGCCTCCTACACCGCGGGGCCGGATTTCATTATTCCTTACTATATAATAAACTAACTTAGCAAATGTCATGGGGTAGTCACCTAATAGCGTGTGGGTTCTCCTCTGGCCCTGCGAACTGCAGTGAGACGCCGTGGAAGTGAGTCGACAAGACCCTGGTAGTCCTCTGGACTCAGCTGACACCAAATCGTTTGCAGAGCGGCCGCCAATGCTGGTCTGTTCGTGGGTGCAGGATCCATGGCACGGTGCCTGCGTTCCAGAACATCCAAGATATCGACGGCTTACTTCTAAAACCTCGTATCTCGCAATGCTCTTTCTACCCATTATTTTCCTTAAGACTTTTCTCGCCTCCCAGCCACATATTGATATGCAGCCCATCAGAACGATTTTCGTTGTGTTCATTTTCCTATGCTGAAGGGCAAAGGAAATTGAACCTTAAATACATTATACTGTAGGAGTGCGTAAATACGTGATGCAAATAACATCCCTACTGTACGGTATGGTAGGGTCCATTTTCCTTTACACATCAGCATTAAAATCACAATTAAAATTGTTCTGCTGGACTGTACATCCATATGTGGCCGGAAGGCGTGGCCAACCTTAAGGAAAATAATGCGTAGGAAGAGTATCGGGACATACGAGGTTTTAGAAGTAAGCCGTCGATATGCTCGATAGGGTTCATATCTGGGCTCCTGGGTGGCCATGGCAGTCGTTGGACCTCCCCTGCATGTTCCTGGAACCATTCCCGGGAGACATGGGAGCGATGTGGCGGCGCGTTATCATCTTGAAATACCGCAGAACCGTCTGGGCGCTGGAAGGCCAAAAATGGGTGGAGATGGTCTCCGAGCAGCTCAACATACCGCGTACCATTCAAAGTATCTTCCAGAACAACTAGGGGGCCCATTCCATACCAGGAAAATGCACCCCAGACCATAACAGAGACACCACCGCCCTGGACCACACCTTCGAGGCAGGCGAGATCCATCGCTTCATGTGGTCTGCACCATACACGGTGCCTCCCATCGGCATGGTGCAGTTAAAATCGTGATTCGTCCGACCATATCACGTTACGCCATTTTTCCAATGTCCATCCCTGGTGACTGGCGACAAATGCGCGTCGTTGTGCCCGAGGGCGTCGGGTTAACAGTGACACCCGTGTGCCGCGCCGGCTCCCATACCCCCATATAACCCATGTTCCTACGGATTGTCCACTGGGAGACGTGTCTAGCACGGCCTGTGTTGAACTGAACCGTGATTTGTTGCACGGTTGCCCGTCTGTCACTATTGACAATCCGTCTCAAATGTCGCCGGTCACGGTCATCGAGAGTGGCTGGACGGCCGGTCGTTCGTCTGTTGTGGACGGTGACACCCGCATTCAACCATTCACGATACACCCTGGACACGGTTGATAGTGTGAAGCCGAATTCCCGCACCACTTCCGAAATCGCACTTCCCATCCGTTGGGCACCGACCACCATACCCCGTTCGAACGGTGTCAGCTCACGACGACATTCCATGTTACACCTGTCACATGCACAGCCACTGCTCAGAAGGTCTCCTATACAACTGCCGCTGGCACAGGGGGCGTGTGGTGCGCAGACAACACACCTGCGCATCAGTGCTCCGTTATCCCATGACATTTGCTCAGTCAGTGTAGTTCTAATGAAGATTAATAACAAATCGCACTTTCACTCTACATGGCCGTACGTTTCACCCTTGTATGGCCATACCATTAAGAGATTTAACACAATATTAATACGAAGAGATACTTCGAGAAATCCTTATTCGGTTTCCTGTTTCCTTTCACACACGTGATGTTGGAATACAATTTCAAGATCGTTATTTTGCAAGAATATGAGAAATAAATTTGGTTTAAACTGGCGTTGTCGATTTAATTCGCTGTAATTCGCGAAACCAAAATCACTAATTTCTTAACCAGAATCATATGATTCGTTACGATATCTCAGAATCGCTTCAAAATATTTTTGTCCCCCTTATCGTTAATGAGCCGGGCCCGTGGCGTAGGGGTAGCGTGCCTGCCTCTTAACCCGAAGGTCCCGGGTTCGATTCCCGGCCAGGTCAGGTATTTTTACCTGGACCTGAGGGCTGGTTCGAGGTCCACTCAGCCTACGTGATTAGAATTGAGGAGCTATCTGACGGTGAGAAAGCGTCCCCGGTCTAGAAAGCCAAGAATAACGGCCGAGAGGATTCACGTGCTGACCACACGACACCTCGTAATCTGTAGGCCTTCGGGCTGAGGAGCGGTCACTTGGTAGGCAAAGGCCCTTCAGGGCTGTAGTGCCATGGGGTTTGGTTTGGTTTTATCGTTAATGCGAAAACAACCATGCCTCTATCCATGCCTAAACATGGCTCTGGTTACATTTGTTCTGAATTCAATATCGAATGTAATCTGGATGCAATCGGTTAATTTATTCAATTACAAATGCCATAAATTACAAAAATATGATGTGTGTAAGCAATAATTTGATACTCATTTATGACAATGAAGTTAAATTTCCAGAGAATAAATCGCAGAATTGTATCATAGATATTCCTTGCTATTTTAAGTTCAATTGGACTAGACAAACGTGCTATATATCTAGAAAACATGAAGGTCCAATAATACTGCTTTGAGGAATTTCCCTCTTAATTATTACAGGGTGAGATAAAGCCTCGCCTACTCTAATTCTCTGAGATCTGTTTTCTAGTCTAGTCCAATTATTGCACTCATTTTTGCCAGTAGTCTCCCAAAATGCAGCCTATCAAATGCTTCAGACAAGTCAATATCGATACAGTCCATTGAACTTCCTGAATCCATGATATCTGGTATATCTTGATGGAATCCTACAAGTTGAGCTTCTGTGGAATAACCTTTCCTAAACCCGAGCTGCCTTCTATCGAACCAGTTATTAATTTCGCAAACATGTCTAATATAATCAGAAAAAATACATTCCCAAAGCTTACATGCAACGCGTGTCAAACTTACTGGCCAGTAATTCTCAGCTTTATGTCTATCACCCTTTCCTTTGTACACAGGGTGAGTAACTCTCCATTCATTTGGTAGGACTATAGCTCCTTCATGCAAACAATAACAAGATAAGAACTACCGATATGATGCTGCTGTATATCCCAACCCATTGTCTTTAGTATATCCCCAGAAATCTTATCTAGTTTTCAACTTTTGTATCTTATTGTAAATATTGTTGCTATCAAAGATAAATTTTAGTACTTCTTTAGTATTAGTGACCTCTAACTGGACATTATTCCATTAAGCAAGAACCTTTACGTACTATTGAGTGAATACGTCTGCCTTTTGAAGATCCTCGCATAGGCTTTGCCCTTGTTCATTACGATTCCTGGATTGTCCTTCTTAGAACCTGTTTCTGCCTTAAAGTACGTACTTATACATACCCTTCCATTTTTCACTAAAATTTGTATGACTGCCAATTATGCTTGTCATCATGTTGCCCTTAGCTGACTTATTTGCTAGACTTATATGTCCTTTCCTTTACATCCTTACTACAACCCCTAAATAACCTCATAAGCATTTGCAGTGATCTGTACTCTTTATTTACAGTTCCATTTAGGTGATTACCCCAATGAAGATCGTTCCTTATTTTAACACCTAGGTACTTACATGATCCCCATAAGGAACTTTCACCCCATCAACGCAGTAATTAAAACTGAGAGGACTTTTTCTATTTGTGAAACTCACAACCTGACTTTTAATAATAATAATAATAATAATAATAATAATAATAATAATAATAATAATAATAATAATAATAATAATAATAATAATAGCATAGCCTCAGCTACCGAGTGCAGAACTAGGCTGCCTGTACGTCAAATTCGTTCCATTTTACTCTACCAGATGAAAGAGTAAAACCTGCATCTGATGGATGATTTATGGCTGAGATTTAATTAATTGTATTGCGTAAACACCAAATGAATCACCATAGATCTTCGACGTATCGATATCGTTCGACATTGAGTGTCAAATTGACTGTTTTCCACCTTTCAAATATCCAGTTACCTCTGTCGGAATGAGCCTGTGATCTTTTGATTCAGAGGTCACTCTACTACTGATCAACACAGAGAACTTGCGAAGTGATCAAAATAAATAGTAATAAGAAACAGCATTCCTTAAAACCATAAGAAATTGTTCGATTCCAGCTAGACTATGTTTGTGATCAAGCAATGAAGTTTCACGTGGAGCTATGATCTGTATGTTGAGTGCTCAGCCCGGAAACTGGTTTGGACATCAACTGCTCCACCAGCAGCCGTCATAGGTGGTTCAGGCGTCACTGAAGAGGCGTACTAGGGAAGTGAGGAGTGAGGTAGTTTCTTGCTGCTTTCCTTACTGAGCCAGAATTTGCTATTACATATCAGTCTACCAAACCCAACGAAATGTCCACACCAACCGACCCTATGAACAACATTTGCACACCATTCACTACAGGAACTGGCTGCATAAGGAATGGCATACCTCGGTCACATTCATGTTGTCAAAGTAACTAATTTGTTCCAACCCACACCAGAAAACAGAGAGAAGTATAAAAAGTGTAAAAATGTACCTTCCACCGCTTTTCCCACATCTATGGGGTCGCGGATGCAAACTGTGTCGCGCATGTGGATTTGGCTCTGTTTTACGGCCGGATGCCCTTCCTGACGCCAACCCTGTATGGAGATATTTAACCACTATCGCGTGTTTCTGTGGTGGTTGGTAGTGTGGTATGTTGTCTGAGAATGAAGAGGAAAGTGTTCAGACAAACACAAACGCCCAGTCCCCGGGTCTCAAAAATTAATCAGGCGCGATTAAAATCTCCAATCCGCCCGGGAATCTAACCCGGGATCCTCTGAACCGAAGGCCTGAACACTGATCATTCAGCCAATGAGTCGGAAAAGTGCTGAAATAAATAATAATGATAAACATGCACTTAAAGCCCTTCTAAACAGTATTTCTTAAAAAACATTTAAAATTCGGCGGTAGGCTGTCACTTATTGTAACGGCCGCGGGATTTTTAGGGTTTCGTAGACTTACTTCTTAGAAACTGACTACGCTGTATTCACAATGACAGCTAACCTCCAACTGACCGCGCGAGTCAACACAGCGCCATCTTATAACAGAGTACCGAGCTCGATAGCTGCAGTAGTGCGGCCAGTATCCAGTATTCGGGAGATAGTAGGTTCGAACCCCACTGTCGGCAGCCCTGAAGATGGTTTTCCGTGGTTTCCCATTTTCACACCAGGCAAAATGCTGGGGCTGTACCTTAATTAAGGCCACGGCCACCTCCTCCCCACTCCCAGCCATTTCCTCTCCTATCTTCGCCAGAAGACCTATCTGTGTCGGTGCGACGTAAAGCAACAAGCAAAAAAAAAAAAAAAAAAATAGTAGCCTGTAACAGAGTATGCGCGTGTCGTCACATATTTAGCGCAAAATGTTGCCTCACTTTGAAGCGCGGGCCTATGACAACAAGCATCATCACAACAAGCAACTTTGAAGCGCTACTTCACGAAAACTACGTATCAGATATTTTTTTTCAGGTACCGGTAGCCTACACTTTTATCTGTCAATTGAGACATTAAACATAATCGTAAGTTAAATACCCTGGGTGTCCACCTCTGTGGTGTAGTGGTTAGCGTGATTAGCTGCCACCCCCGGAGGTCTGGGTTCGATTCCCGGCTCTGCCACGAAATTTGAAAAGTGGTACGAGGGCTGGAACGGGGTCTACTCAGCCTCGGGAGGTCAACTGAGTAGAGGTGGGTTCGATTCCCTCCTCAGCCATCCTGGAAGTGGTTTCCCACTTCTCCTCCAGGCAAATGCCGGGATGGTACCTAACTTAAGGCCACGGCCGCTTCCTTCCCTCTTCCTTGCCTATTCCATCCAATCTTCCCATCCCTGCACAAGGCCCCTGTTCAGCATAGCAGGTGAGGCCGCCTGGGCGAGTTACTGGTCATTCTCCCCAGTTGTATCCCCAGACCCAGAGTCTGTAGCTCATGGACACTGCCCTTGAGGCGGTAGAGATGGAATCCCTCGCTGAGTCCGAGGGAAAAACCGAACCTGGAGGATAAACAGATTAAGTAGAAGAAATACTCTGGGTTATATACGCCTTCTACCCCAACACTAAAAGCATATTCAAATTTTTATTTCCATGTACCCATTGTCGAGAACATAAGTCTACGTTAAAACTTGTTCGATTCCAACTAGACTATGTATGTGATCCAGTAATGAAGTTTCACGTGGGCGCTATGATATTGAAATAAATATGGACTCATTATGCCTCTTGTCTACCCCAAAGATAAAGCTTGAAATTATAGAACATTAAATAAAGGAATGTCAGACATAACCTAAAAATAGCCGTGTCCGATTTATTATATTTACCCGTCAAAGGAAGTTGTCGAGTATCGAAATCAGGTTTCACCAGCGACATTTTAAAGAATTTGTAGTTATTTTGATATTATTAAATGAATGTCTATAGACCTCAGTCACTTACGGTCACCGTCTATCAGTGTTCGACTCTTGGCTGAATGGTCAGCGTACTGGCTTTCGGTTCAGAGGGTCGCAGCTTCGATTCCCGATCGGATCGGGAATTTTGACATTTATAGGTTAAATCCAATGGCCCGGGGGCTTGGGGTTTGTGGTGTCCCCAACATCCCTGCAACTCACACACCGCACATAACAGTATCCTCCACAATTACACGCAGTTACCTACACATGGCAGATGCCATTAACCCTCATCAGAGGGTCTGCGTTACAAGAGTTGCACTGGCCTAGAAATCCACGTGAAATCTAAAAAAATACCATCATTTCGGATTGTTGCCTGTTGGAAAACTGCGTAATAATCTCATATAGTAAGGTCTGAAAAAAGTTTTAATTATTATAATTATTCCGAATGAGTGAGAAAACGCGCTGTAAAACGACGCCGCTCCAATAATAATAATAATAATAATAATAATAATAATAATAATAATAATAATAATAATAATAATAATAATAATAATAATAATAATAATAATAATAACTTCTGGAACAAACTTGAAACCACACTCATCAAAATACCTGAAAAAGACACCATCATTCTCCTTGGCGATTTCAACGGTAAAATTGGTAAAGAAAAGTGCTACAGAAAAACCGCAGGAAGATTCTCAGCACACGAAAAGACCAACAAAAATGGCAAATGCCTCATCGAGCTCTGTCAACAACACGACCTGAAAATCATGTCAGCATCCCTACGGAAAAACCCCAATAAGCTCTTCACATGGGAATCACCCAACACCTGCTGCGGCAAACACCAGATCGATCATGTCGCCATCTCCTTCCCAGCACAAAAAGAAGTACACAACGTTCAAGTCCGCAGAGGAGCCAACATTGACTCGGACCATCATCTAACAAGAATCAAAGTGAAATTTACCCCAAAACGCTTCTACCAGAAATCCAAGGCAAACAAAAAATTGGACACAGCACAAATAAAAACATCAAATCTCAGGGAAACATGGGAAAAAATCCCAGCCAAAACTTGGAACGAATTCCACGAAAAAATCATGAAGAGTGCATCAGAGCAGATCCCACTACAGAAAAAGAGCAGACACCCGTTTTGGAACACCGAATGTGACCAAGCCATATTGAATAGAAAAAACGCATACCAGAAGTTCATCAGCAACCGTACACCTGAAAACGAAGAAAAATTCCGCGAAGTACGCAGACAGACCTCTAAACTCATCAGACAAACCAAGAGGAAATACCTGGAGGACCAACTGAAGTCGGCCGAACAGGACTTCCGCAACTACAACACCAGATATTTTTACAGCGTCTTCCGCAACAGATTAAATGGGTACACGCCCAAGAACCTCTGCTTCAGAAAACAAAACGGAAAATTGGCACTCACAGATGACGAAAACACCAAGGAACTCGCGAGATACTTCGAGTCACTACTCAACTGCCCAGAACCAACGGAGAGGTTTCCACTTAAACCCCACCCGAACCCAAACACAGACTCATCCCCACCTACACAAGAGGAAATACACCGACACATACAACGACTGAAAAACAACAAGGCATCCGGAGACGACGGCATCATAGCAGAGCTTCTTAAACATCTAGGAAAGAATTCTCTCCAAGAACTCACACAAATCATACAAGAAATTTGGACAACGGAAAAACTACCAGAAAATTGGACAAACGCCCTCCTCGTTCCACTTCACAAAAAAGGTGACCGAACAGATGTGAACAATTACAGGGGAATTTCCCTGGTGCAAGTCACATACAAAATCCTCTCTGCAGTCCTCCTCCAAAGAACACAGGAACAACTAGAACCACTCATAGGCGAATACCAAGCGGGCTTCAGGCCCCACAGATCCTGTGCAGAACAGATACTCAACCTGAAAACCATCTTGAAACTACGACACACAAGAAAACAACCCACAATCTGCACCTTCGTGGACTTCCAGAAAGCATACGACTCCATTGACCGGCAATCTCTCTTCCAAACACTGAGTGAGTACGGACTGGACAACAAGACTCAAAAAATCATCAGACTAACTCTCACCAACACAACCTCCCAGGTAAAATTCATGGGAAATATATCTGAAAATTTTCAGATAAAAACCGGTGTCCGACAAGGAGATGGACTTTCCCCACTACTCTTTAACATAGCCCTGGACAAAATCATGAGAGAATGGGAACAAGCTCTAAAAGCTCAAGGAAATTGGCAACCATTAAGTATGACAAGAAGACATGTAAAAATCTCCTGTCTCGCTTTCGCAGATGATCTCGCGATCCTTGCAACAAACGAACAACAGGCAATCAGCCAAATCGAAACTCTCAAGAAATGCTCAGAAAAATTCGGCCTACAAATCTCCTTCTCAAAAACCAAGGTCATGTGCAACCACTGCAGCCTCCAGAATTTGAACACGAAATTTGGCACAATCGAAAAAGTAACTGAGTTCTGATATCTCGGAGAAATTATAGTACCAACAGGAAAAGAACAGAAGGCCCTCGAGGTCCGCATCCAGAAAATGAAGAGAGCCCTCGGCCGAACGCAAAACATTTACAACAAAAATGCCTTTCAATCTTCACCAAAATTCGACATTACAACACTGAGATCAAACCTGAAATACTATACGCGAGTGAAACACTGGATCTCCACAGGAAAACAGTACTCGAAGACATCCTGAAAGAGGAACGTGAAATCATCAGAAAAATTCTCGGCCCAAAACTGACTGACGAAGGATATAGACTGCAATCTCGTACAAAAACCGAGGAGCTCTCAAACCTTGCGGCCGACATCAGAAAAAGACGCCTGAAATTTTACGGACACATCAAACGCCTTCCAGAAAACAGACTGACAAGAATCTTACTTGAGGCAACAGAAAACATCAAAACAAATAGGTGGACAACGGAAATCCGCCAAGACCTGGAAAAGTCAGGAATCAAAGTGGCCGACATCGGTAACCGAACCTGCTACAGAACGAAAATCAACAATATTGGGAAGTAGAGTCAGAGAGAAACCACAAGAAGCAGACAGGAGCTAAGTGGACAGAAGAACGAAGAACCACGATGACAGAAAAACTGAAGGCTGCCTGGCAAAGAAGGAAATGCACAACTTCTAAGTGAGCTTTGCGTGATCAGTTTTCTGGTCTTTTTCGCATCTAATAATAATAATAACAATAATCGTAAAAGAGAAACGTAACTCACATCTAACTATGTTGACCATAGATGCTGCAGTAAACGCTAGGAGCACAATGTATCTCCACATTTTCCCCGCGAACTGTGTCCCTTGCCGTGAACTTTAATCGCTGTCTATTCGATATCATTACAGTTCCCGCGTTTCTTATCTCTATGCTTTCGTAACGTGGTCTTCAGTTTATAAGACAGTCTTTCCTTTTAAATGGGAAATCATACTGCCCTTGATGGATTCACCCGTAATTCAAGCTACGATAAATTACGTTTTTCCTTAACTTTTGCATATGAATATTTATTTATATAATAATTTATTTAACAATTTATTTATATATGTGTGTATTTATTTATTTAGCCCACCTGCTGGCCGTGATAGTTAAGGCGTCAAGTCCATATGGTCTGACACCGTGCTTAGCCGGTTCGAATCCCGTTGGTGGAAAAGAAGTTCACCATCAGAATAGTATCCGGCAGGAAAGGAGAGGTGGTGGTATACAATTTCTAATCATTAAATTGCGTGCTAAAAGCCTAGATTCAATTCCAAACCTCTCAGCAGCGTTCATGGGGAGTGAGGGCATATGACGCTGTTGATGGTGATTCGTTCGTCGGATGGGGACGTTAAGGTCTGAGCAGACCCATTGGTGCTGTTCGACAGGATTAGGCTATGTACGGGCATAGGGTTTCACCATCTCCCTTCCTACTAGTATGTATCACGCAATTCATTTCATGGCATTAACTCCTCTGACGAGTTGCTGTCAAGAAGGGCATCCAATAGTAAAAACTCGCTACGAAGATTCATCTCACTTCACACACAACCCTGTACGGAAAAGAGACAAGCCTTGGACAAACAATTATTATTCATTTATTTATTTGTATATTTTTTTAATTTTTAGTGATTTATTTTCTCATAATATTATAGAGCAATTTTTGTATACAAACTGATAAATATAAATGGTGGAGCCTCCGTGGCTCAGACGGCAGCGCGTCGGCCTCTCACCGCTGGATACCGTGGTTCATATCCTGGTCACTCCATGTGAGATTTGTGCTGGACAAAGTGGAGGCGGGACCGGTTTTTCTCCGGGTACTCCGGTTTTCCCTGTCATACTGTATTTCATTCCAGCAACACTCTCCCTTATCATTTCATAGCATATATCAGTCATTAATAAATCACTTTGGGAGTGGTGACCCCATCGTACCAACAGCCTATATATGATTCATTCATTACATCCCTGACTCAGTCAAAGACTGGAAAACAGGTTGTAGGTTTTCATTTTCAATACAAATTTAAATGGTGCATCACAGTTTAAAAGTTCATCCACAAATATTTCCTTTCAACAAACATGGCTTAAGATACAGAAAGTGTCACATTTACATCCGCCATTGGAGACTGCTGGTCATTGAAGATAATGTTCACCCAAGGGCGCCCATAGGATAGTTTGTAGGGGGGTGTTAGACCTGGGGGTATGTAGTATTTTTAATATTTTGGGAGATGAATGGCGACTTGTATTCCACGATAAAATACCACACACTGTATCTCCTACCACTTCTACGTAATACCGATTTTAAATCATTTTCTTGAAAGAAAAACACCTGACTATATTAGATTTTTTTAAAAGATTTTTTCCTTTCCCTAAAAGTTGGGGGGGGGGGGAGGCGGCGTGTCCCCACCTTGCCCCCTGACATGGGCGCCCATGTGTTCACCTTATCTTCACCTACATCTTCACCTTATGGTTTGCAATGGAAGAAAAGGCTCAGAAAAGATTTTCATTTTTTGTGTGTGTGTGTGTGTCTTCTGTTGGGTAACCTCGGATTCCTTCCGACTCTACACTACATAGACGGAGAATGTGTCTATAGTTTCGTAACCGTATTAGGGCCGTTAAGCGTCACGAAAACGTAGACGTTTTAAAATGAAAGTTGTTCTAGATAACGCGTGTGACGACAATATTCAATGCATCGTTTTCAATAGGGTTTGCCTCTCACTGTCCATTCAATAACTCACACAGTTAGAAGATAATTCGGCAGCTGGGACTGCTTAAAATCGACATAATAAAATGTCACTTCTAAACATACTGCAAATAGTTGTAACTAATATTTTGATGAGTTTCTTCTTATAACTAGCTGCTGTAGCCGTCGTTGTTGGAAAATCATGTTTCATACGTATGGTTGACCTAGAACAGGCGTGTCTACCTCCCACCACTCTTCCCTTGCCAGAACGTCTTATTCAGCACTAAGGCCCCTATTATACCAGGACAATGGTGGCGACACCAGTTGACGCGGGCATTGTGTTGTATGGAGCTCATTATATTAGGGATACTGCTGGCGCCACCAGAAACTGGTGTCCGGCTGGTGGACAAGCCCGGTAAATGCTCTGGACACTAACGTTGTCTTGAGACACACGTTGGGCATTACTTCAAACAGCGGCGATTGGTGCATGAAGGGCTTTTGGGCGCCGCCCCGCCGCCTTATCGAAAATATAACATAATTTCGCTCTGAAACCGATTATATAAAGAGATGTACAACAATGTGGCGAAGTCGAACTTATGGTGGTGTGCCAGTCAGTTATACAGTATTATATGTGAAACTAGCAAGATACCCGTGCTTCGCTACGGTATTATACTGAAATTTATAATTGAATGGATATCGATTTATATATAATCCGTCAAAATTCGAGATCTGACTCGTTTTCTGAGAGATTACGGCAAGTTCCCTCCCATTTTTCAATCTTTCTTTTCAGCAATCGATTTCGTACTTCCCGGGCTAGGACCATGTATTCCACCCGGTCAGTTCGGTCCCTAAAAGTTTGCCATCTTTTCCTATAAGCATTTTTAATATGGATCAAATTCTTGAGGAGATTCGGCGTGGTGTCTTCTTGGGTGCCTTGGCAGTACTGTACCCGCGGCCGGACTGCATTTGTAGTCATTACCCGTCCAGACCCGTTTCCAGCGCGGTCCGTACATTTGGCGACGGTCCAGTATATTATTATTATTATTATTATTATTATTATTATTATTATTATTATTATTATTATTATTATTATTATTATTATTATTATTATTATAGATGATCTGGACCCCACAGCAAGATGCAAGACCGCTAATTGGCGGTAAATTCCATCTGCTGCCATTGTCATTTTTGACATTGTGACCAGCACCATTGTCGCGCGTAGGCAAGTACGCGGAATTTCTGGCGATACGAATGACATACTTCCGTGCATTATTGACCTTATTATAGAGGTGAACAATTGGACATTCAATCTCATTCTTATCGTTTATTTCAAATGTTTATAATTTTTATGTATATGCCAGGAGAATCTACTGTAATCAAAAAACGTTCTCCGAAGGAAAAGATGCCTCTTGAAAACGAACCCAGGAAAGATTAAAAATGATCGGTTTATGCTCAGAATAAGTACATCGAAAATCCACAGCCTGTTTCCAGTCATTCTACAGGGTCAGGAATGGAATGAATAAACAGTAAAATCAATTGGTCTAACCTCCTTTTACACCCCACCGTCGTTAGTCTCATTCCCCCCCCCCCCCCCCACAAAAAAGAAAAGAAGGCGTGTTTCTTTATGTTTAAAAGAGATTCCAAACTCCAATGTTCACGTCTATAACCTTCAGTTTTGAGATATAAGTATCCCCATAAAAATAATTCACTTTTTTCACATCTTTCACACTCCTGCAACAAACTCGTTTCTTTAATTGTAAAGTATCTTATAAATACCAATTATCACGACTCTAACTTCTTCAGTTTTTGATTTATGTGTCCTCATGAAAGGAACTCAACTCCTTTTCACTCCCGCCCCCTCCAAAGTTATTCCCCCCCAAAACGCGTTTTTCTTTGATTTTAAAGGAGATCCAAATAAAAATTTTCACGCCTGTAACAAATATAGTTTTTATTAGATATAAGTATTCTCATACAATTATGTCTATTAATTTTTCAATAATTTCACCCCACCCCCTCAATGGATTTTCGGAAATTAAGCGTTTCTTTACTTTTTAAAGCAGATTCAAAACATCAAATTTCACGTCTGTAACATCTTCATTTTTGAGATATCAGTAGCCTAATAAAAAGTAATCAACACTATCTTCAGTCAATTTTACCTCCCTCTCCACCCAAGTGGTATTTCCGAAAAATTAAAATTCCTGTTTCTTTATTTTTAATAAGATAAAAAATACAATTTTTCAATTCTGTAACATGTTAACTTTTTTGAGATATACTGTAGAAATTCTCATTTTAAAATTTCACCACTTTTAGTTCCCCTTAAGTGGAGTTTCCAAATACAAATCACCTATGTTTCTTTACATTTATAGGAGATTCTAAATACACACTTTTTACGTCTGCAACAATTTACGTTTCTCAGATATTCTGTAGATATAGTCTTTCAAAAAATTCACCCCAATTTGTCACTCCTGTTCAACCGCCATTAATTGGATTTTCCAAAAGCAAAAAAATACGTGTTTCTTTGTTTTTAAAGGAGATCCCATATACAAATTTTCAGTTCTGTAATATCTTCTGTTTCTGAGATATATGTATCCTCATTAAAGGCATTCAACCTATTATTCACCCTTTTAAACCCATCCTATTGGGATTTACAGAAAACAAAAAAATACGTTTTCCTTCATTTTTAAGGGAGATTCTAAATACCAATTTTTACATCTGTAAACTTTTAAAGTTTTAATATGTAGACACACTTATTTTAAAAATTAACCCCCCTTTTCACCCCCCATTATTTGGATTTTCCAAAAACGAAAAAATACCTGCTTCTTTAGTTTTAAAGTAGATCCCAAATACCAATTTTCAGATCTGTAATACCTCCAGGTTCTGAAATATAAGTAGCCTCATTAAAGGCATTCAACCTTTTTTTCACCCTTTTCCACCCTTCCTATTGGGATTTTCCGAAAACAAACAATACATATTTCTTTATTTTTAAAGGAGATTCTAAATACCAATTTTTACATCTATAAACTTTAAAAGTTTTGAAATATAGATACACTCTTTTTAAAAATTCGCCCCTTTTCACCCCCCCATTAATTGGATTTTCCGAAACTAAAAAAATACGTGTTTCTTTATTTTTAAAGGAGATCCCAAACACCAGTTTTCAGGTCTGTAATATCTTCAGGTTCTGAAATATAAGTAGCTACATTAAAGGTATTCAACCCGTTTTTCACCCTTTTCCACCCTTCCTACTGGGATTTTCCGAAAACAAAAAAATATGTGTTTATTTTTAAAGGAGATTCTAAATACCAATTTTACATTTATAAGCTTTAAAAGTTTTGAGATATAGATACACTCATTTTAAAATTTCACCCCATTTTCAGCCCCACCATGAATTGTATTTTCCAAAAACAAAAAATGCGTGTTTCTTTATTTTTAAAGGAGATCCCAAACACCAATTTTCAGGTCTGTAATATCTTCAGTTTCTGAGATATAAGCATTCTCTTTAAAGGCATTCAACCCCTTTTTCACCTCTTTTTACCCCTCCTATTGGGATTTTCAGAAAACAAAGAAATACGTGTTTCTTTATTTTTAATGAACATTCTAAATACCAATTTTTACACCTGTAAACTTTAAAAGTTTTGAAATATAGATGCACTCATTTAAAAAATTCACCCCCCTTTTCACCCTCCTATTAATTGGATTTTCCAAAAACAAAAAAATACGTGTTTCTTAATTTTTAAAAGCGAACAAAAGTTCCAATTTTCTGGTCTGTAATGTCTGCGGTTTTTGAGATATAAGTACCGGTATCCTGATTAAATGGCATTCAACCCCTTTTTACCCTCTTTCACCCATCCTATTAGGATTTTCTGAAAATAAAAAAATACGGGTTTCCTTATTTTTAAAGAAGATTCTAAATACCAATTTTCACATGTGTAAACTTTTAAAGTTTTGAGATATAGATACACTCATTTTAAAATTTCACACCCCCTTTTCACCCCCTTAGCGACGGAATATCCAAAAATCCTCTCTTAGCGAGCACCTACATCTTAATGTGAATATATCCTCAAAATTTCATTCATATATGTCCAGTAGTTTTGGCTCGGCGATGATGAATCAGTCAGTCAGTCAGGACAAGTTACTTTATATATATATAGATAAGGAATGTGTTATTTTGTTACTCTTGTTTGTCAATGAATGTCGTTGATCCTGCGTTCTTAGTAATAAGTTCATATATTATGCTATTAAGTTCTGTGGGCAGTTTGAACTAGCACTAAGAGAGATACCCCTGACAACCCATGCATTCTTCGAGGTTTCTTCGGTGTTATCTGATTTTCTCTACGTGATCGTTCTGTCTCGGAAGCAGATTTCTGTTCAGCCAATGTCATCGAATTATTATTATTAGCCTATTATTATTGTTACGGAGTTTTCCGTGGTAGTTAGAGGTGAAAGAAGGTGCGGGGGGTGAACAGGTCTCAGGCTACGAAATTAAAGTGAATTTAAAATTTAACAAGGTTATATTTTCTTAGCAAAAAACAAGAAATAACAATAATGGCAGGTACAGAGTAGCAAAACCACTAATCGAGAATGTACAATTACAGGATTTGGGGCTCCGAGAGCCAGACACACAATTCTTGAGCAATTAGCCCAACTTTACGATATACAGAATTCAACAAAGGGGCAGAAGACCCCAATCAAGCCCAGGAGCACTTGCTCCCAATTACATCATAAAGCCTCCTCGAGGCGCGCAGAAACAAACTTCAAAAGAGCGATCTGCTCTCAAAGGTTAAGCCTATCAAAGGCCACACCAAACTCCACCTTCAAGTTGTCCTCTAAGGACATAAACACAGGGGTAAAGATACCCAACCTACTGAGGCCTATTAAGTGAGAAAATTTAATTACCTGGCCTCTAAAATACCAATTTGAGAGGAGGCGATCTGCACTCCTAATACCTTTTGTTTAAAACCTAATCTGGCTCTAGGCCGCTAATGCAAGGGCTAATCCCATACTAAAGAGGTGACTTTAGAAGGAAACAATTTACATTACGTTAAGGAAGAATCGGTTATGACAAATAAGTTCACCTCAAAACAATATGAGTGGGAGCTCGAGAGGGTTAAGCACTCTCTATCCCAATATGTAGCTTTAAAAGAGAATAGATGCTAAGAGTCTTTACATTATAGGGAAAATTACATGGTAGAAACGCTTCGGACCCGCCCCGAGAGTTAAACTGCTGAGCTAGCAAGAAAAGAAGTTATTAAACGGCCATTACCTTGGTGTTGAACTGCTGCCCGAAGAAAGAGGCGCTTCCCGCCCCCTGCTATGTACTTTACACACTGAAAGATGTTACTGAAGTGGCGCAGAGACCCTAAAATCAGCAGTTTATATACTCTCGCAGAACGTTCGAGGCATTTCAGGAAGGAAAACACCCGCCCACAAACATTTTATTGGTGGATAAAGAAAACCCCTACACAAGATGAAGAAGAAACACATTATTGGTGGAAAATTAATTAAAGAAATTCGGGATTGGCTAAATTCAAAACAAGGGGAAAGAAAGGGTTAATATTGCCAACTTAAACAATGACTGAAAGAAATTTAGCAAACTTTTGAAATTAAATTTTCTCCAAAAAAACAGTTCTTTCACTTCGCACTAGGGTGCACCGTTGTAGTTCTTCAGTAGTGTCCTCTAGAAGAGAATGTTCACACTTCTTACTACAAGCAAAACAAAAATACGTCGAAAACAACACAGTTCAGAAACTTCAAAATTTCCAAGTAGTGACATCTTCAGGATAACTTGAAAATTAACACATAAGACAAAGTTCAGACTTCTTCCAGTAGGGGAGTTTCAACTGGCGCAAGGTTTGAATTAGCGGCGTGGAGGTGTACCGCCCGGTACAATTATAATAGCTAAAAAATATCGCGGTGCTGGTCAGTAAAACCTGAACTGATTGGGGAGGGGCAAGAGATGGTGGCACAGCCCTACCAGAGTAAAATGGCACGAACCGCCACTGGCTTCAGCTGTAGCCTATCATACTAGGACATTGGTGGAGACACCGGGATGTGACTCATTCCCCACTCCCTGCCCGCTTATTCCTCATTCAGATCGCTTCGCGGACGAGTTCAAATGTGCAGATTCAGCAACATTGCCTCATGAAGCCTATTTAAATTCGCCCGCGAAGCGATCTGATTGGCTAACTTCAGAACCTAATAAAATAACAAAGGCGCGAGATATATAATTACTTTTCAAATTATTTATTAGTATGACAAATCCTCTAACGCACATGTAACCGTTTCACGTTGTTTCCGAACAACCTGTATGTAACATGAGAAGGTAACATTTATTCCTAAGATACAGAATACTAAGATGTTCATTTCAAATTTCTGATTACATTGTACATACTAATTTTGACTGTCGAAGACAGGCTTACAGACTAGTTATTCATAAAGTCCCTGTACATCCATATTATGTTTACCTATTCATTTCAAGAAATACGTAATAAAATGCATAAGACTAAATATCGATCATTAAAACAGTTAACTTAAATCCACTTGACAATATTTTTACTCTCTTATAAAAAGTTGTTTCCTTACTATAAACATTTTCTTCCACGTTGCAACAAACGTTACCACAAAGAGTATTTTGTCATATTGCTACTTGTTCAACTATCACAAATACATTCTCACATATCAATACACAATAATTAATAAATCTAATGAATCATGAGCTATTTCTGCATACCGTTGCCAGATCCATTACAGTGTTGTGTGACTATCCAGCCTAACTGAACACAGATATTGAAAAAAGCTGCATTTTAACTTGAGCTTTCTAAATATGCCTACTTAAACAAAACTGGTTTGTCAGAATGAATGAAAAACCATTTTAAAAATAAGTTGATGATTTAAAAGTTTTGATAGTCTAATAAAATATGACAATTAAATTAAATATAGAGAAATTAGTTAAAAATAGGAGTCCACATTCTTCCCAAAGGTATAATTGTATCATACTTGCAATATGAATTTTGAGACACTGAGATAAAATCATTTTATTTGAAAAATAATTATTCCTCATAAATTATAGAAGCCATAAAGGCAGACATATTTCAAAAATATTCATAAATGTTTGGAATAATCAAGACATGTGTGACGTATTGTGCAATATAGTTAAGATATCTTGAGAACTTTCTCCAAAACTAATCTTTCTATCCCGGTTGTAAGAAAAAACTACCAAAAGATGTCTGTGCATAGGCAACACTTCACCGAGGAGTCGATCACATCAAACAAGAAAAGAGCAGAGTGAGCGGAAGCAGTACTTGGGGGGGGGGGATAGTAGGAGAGGTTTACCGTGCTAGGTACCAAACATAAAAAAAGAACACCACCTTTCAAAACTTTTTTAGATGACCTAGTGTATTGGAACAGCAGCTTTAACGAGAATACAGTACACACTAACATTTTTGGAGAAAATAGATCCTCAAATATACCCTGAACATTTTAGGAATAGTAGCAAAGGGAAAATTAAATTGACCAATATATCTATATAAATAAAATCGTAACGACCGTGTGTCTGTACATTGATTATTTTGGCGAAATTTCCGTGCAGTTATCAGTTTCAGGTGTAATAATGACCATCTGCATAATTTTTAGCTTTGGTGTCTGTTTGTCTGTTTGTTTGTCTGTTTGTCTGTTTGTCTGTCCTTCTATAACTTGAAAACTACTGGATATATTTCCACCAAACTTCATATTTAGAATCCACCTGTCCTTGGGTAGGTTTTAGCGCAAATATCGTTTCTAAATCCCTGAACTGAGTGGGGATTTTTATAAAACCGAAACCGTGATTTTGCACTCCCTCAAAGTATACACAACCAAACTTAATGAAAATTAATTTCTAAATCTTTTTTTCTCATGTGCATCATTTTGATAACAGGATTAATAACGGAGATATCATTAACGGACCGTTTTTCGTTACAAGTCTCACCGGACTTAACGCAAGAGCTGGTGCGCGTAAAGCGTATTTCTTACAACTTGAAAACTACTGAGATATTTGAACCAAACTTGATATTTAGCATCCACCCCTCCAAGGGTAGGTTTTAAGGTTTACACCATCTCAAATTCCCGGAATGGACTGGGATTTTATAGGGGACCGAAATGGTGATTTTTACTCTCCCACAATATATAAAGTACAAGACCAACCTGACCGGAAATCGATCAAACTGTTTGGAAATCCAATTCTAATTCCTTTAACCCATGTGCATTTTTCAACGGGAGGATGATTGATTTCGTGTGGCTATTTCTAGCCGAGTGCAGCCCTTGTAAGGCAGACCCTCCGATGAGGGTGGGCGGCATCTGCCATTTGTAGGTAAGTGCGTGTTATTGTGGTGGAGGATAGTGTTATGTGTGGTTTGTGAGGTGCAGGGATGTTGGGGACAGCACAAACACCCAGCTCCCGGGCCATTGGAATTAACCAATGAAGGTTAAAATCCCCGACCCGGCCGGGAATCGAACCCGGGACCCTCTGAACCGAAGGCCAGTACGCTGACCATTCAGCCAACGAGTCGGACAACAGGAGGATTAGTAAGGGAGATAACATGAAAGGTCGGTTTTCAGGCTAAGTCTAGCGGACATAGCCCAAAAGGTGTTATACGTGGAGCAGATTCCGTATCTATCTAGATCAATCATATCGTAACGACTGTGTGTCTGTGCATTGACTATTTTGGCGAAGTTTTCGTACAGCTTTCTGTTTAAGGGGTAATAATGACCACCTGCATATTTTTAGCTATAGTTTCCTGGAAGTCCTAAATTTTACACACCCCCTCCCCCCCCCCCCCCCGCCCAAAATCAACATTGCCTCACAATTTGCCACACGAGCTGAAAAATTGAAATTAAGCAAATTTATACGTTTTAGCCGGTAACCTACGGAAAACTTCCACGATCTTTAAATATTTCACTTTTTATGCCGAATAATATCGAAATATAGGCAATTTAATGACGGTGCAGACCTTCTTTTCGAGGTATTTCGCGACTAAACGGTAAGTCCTATCACAAAACGGATGGCACGATCTCCATTCAATTTCGAGTGATCTACAACTTTGGTCCTGTGATATTTTGTCGTCTCTCTCTCCCCTATACGTAAGATTTGGCTGTATATTTCGATGGTTCGTAAATTTTGTGCTTTTTACACGTGTATTACTTAGTTTGACACACTTACAGGAGAGGTAGAGTCATCGAATTTGGCACGCACATTGACACGACCAATGGCTATATGCGAACCCAATTTCATGATTTTAGCTTCCACATAAGTATGTGAAAAATAATGTAAAATGATGAAAATGTACCCAAAATTCACCCCATTCAAAAATCGTAAATCAATCGAACCCACAAATATGTGAGATACGAGAAAATGTTTTAACACCAAACATGCAGAGCGATAAAAGAGACGTCTGAGGGTGCAAACCATTTATTGGTATGATGTACCGTTTAGGAGCAGTAAATCTCGAAATGAAGGTTTGCACTTTCAAACGTGCCCATGCTTACCTGTCATCTATATAAATATAATCGCAACGACCGTCTGTCTATACATTGGCTATTTTGGCGGAATTTCCGTACTGTTATCCGTTTCAGTTGTAATAATAACCATCTGCATATTTCTTAACTTTGGTGTCTGTTTGTCGGTTGATTGTATGAGTTTTTATAACTTGAAAACTACTGAATATATTTCTACCAAACTTGATATTTAGAATCCACCTGTCCATGTGTAGGTTTTAGGGCCAATATTATTTCTGAATACCTAAATTTACTGGGGTTTATCCGAAAGCGGAACCATGATTTTTTCACTTCCCCAAAATACGCACATCCGAAATTAATCGAAATCTACTATCCTTAATGGAAATCCATTTCTAAAACTTTTGTTCTCATGTGAATTTTTCGACAGGAGGATTAATAAGCGAGATATCATAAAGGGTTGGTTTTGCAGGTTAAGTCCAACGGACGTAGCCAAAATGTGTTGTACGTGGAGTAGATTCCTTATCTATCTATATAAATAAAATCGTAGCGACTGTGTGTGCCTGTACATTGACTATTTTGGTGAAATTTTCGTACAGATACCCGTTTGAGGGATAAGAATGATCGTCTACATATTCTTTGGTTTAATTTCCTGAAAGTCATAATTTTTACCCCCTCGCCCAAATTCCAGATTGCAGCATAATCTTCCAGACAAGCAAGAAAATTGAAATTTGGCAAAATTATACGTTTCAGCCTGTAACGAACGAAAGACTTCACAGATCTTTAATTTTTTCATTTTTTATCCCCGAAGAATATCGAAATATGGAAGCAATTTTAATGATGGTGCAGACCTTCATTTCGAGGTATTTCGTGGGATAAACGGGAAGTCCTATCACATAACGGATGGCACAATCTTAGTTGAATTAGGAGTGATCTTTAACCTTGGTCTTATGACTTTTTGTCGATCTGTATCGCTTATACGTTAGATCCGTCTCTATTTCTCGATTTTAAGTAAATTTGGATTCTTTACCTATATAATTCATACTTTCAATCACTTACAGGAAGGATAGTATGATCAAACTCTACACGAACATTGGCGCACCCAGTACCCATATGTGAGCCAAATGCTATGTCACATAATTATCCGAAAAGTAATGCAATGTAAGATAATCTTACACAAATTTCAACCTATTCAATGTTCCTGACTAAATCTGACCCATGAATAGATGAGATGCGAGAAACTATCATAGGACCAGCCATTTAGATCGCTAAATACTGCGCCTTACGGTACAATCCTTTGTCAATATGACGTACCGTTTAGCAGCAGTTAATCTGTAAATGAAGGTGTGCAACATTGTAAACATGCATCTACTTTCGTATGTCCATCTATATATATTCATCGATGTCGATTTGCAGCGATCGAGAAAGGGTGTGTCTGCTATTGTAATCAGTACTCCCTACACCGACTTTGACTGCTGGCAGTAGGAATGGGGTCCTTCTGGAACTCCTGTGTAACTGGCATTAGTAAGGAGGGCCTACCATTTTAATGAATAATTCGCTTCTCGATTTGTCTTGCAGAAGGCAAGGGATCATGCAGTTTTGTTCGAAAGTCCCCTACCCGATTGTGTTTGGCTCTAGGCCAGGGTGCCCGCCATTATAAACAAATGTTCCAATCTAAAATTTGACTAGCATTAGGCATAGTGCCTGCTATTTTCATGGAAACTCACTAATTCTGTGTGACTGGCAGTAAGCTGGCTGGCAGCAGTAAAAATGGCCTGTCATTATAATGATAACTGCACAACTCAATTTTGACTGGTGGTAGGGAAGTTGCCCGCTATTATAATAAAAACTCCTCAACTGTAATCTGTCTGAAAGTAGGAAATGGGTCTGCCATTGTAACTAAAACTCCCCAAATCGATTGTGACCGCGCAGTAGGCAATGGGGCCTGCAATTATAAAGTAAACTTGCCAACTCGATTGTGAATGGCAGTAGGCAAGTGAGCCTGCCGTTATCATCACAACTCCGCAACCCTCACTTTACATTGGAGACAACGTATGGGGACCTCCCCATGCTATTTCTCGGATAAGGCTAAGGGACATGCAATTTTAAAACAATCTCATTTACTGCACGCACAGTCTTTACGTCGATATCCGTATACAATGTAGAATACCAGCGAAGCACGGGTACATTTGCTAGTATATATATATATATAAGAGATTAAAAAGGAACTGCCATGCAAGGTCCGTGCTTTAACAGTTTTTCCAGAGTTATATAGATAATCATCTCAGATGATATATTTCTTAAGTAGAGTTTCTAAACCTTTGATAGAACAACTCTTTTTTTGTCAATAAAATTGGTGAAAAAAGTTTATCACAATATACACCTTGTTAACCAAGAAGATATAGTCCGAGCAAAAATCCCAGACATTGATTACAAAGGAAAAATAGCTCGGGTCCCCGTTTAGAGGAAAAGTTTTCGAAAGGGGACTAACCCACAGATAAGTTTTGACAAAATTACAAAAATCGTTACATAGAACACTGTGTCAGCGTGAGCCTCGACCATATAATGGAACTAGATCACAAAACCAGTTTTCTCAATTATTATTTTTTTAAAGAGAGGTGTCACACACACAATCACCTCAAATGATAATTATTAATATTATTTTCTAATCAAATTTGGAGGGAACAAGTACACTTTTACCATGAAGATCAAGAAATATTTGGCCACACCAAAAAAACCGAATACGCCTCCAGGGCGCCCTAATATAAAAAGCATATACACATAATAAAAGAGAAAAGGGTAGGGTAAAAAGGAGGATCAGTACAATAAGGATAAGTGAGGATGAAAAGAAAGGAAACTCCGACTGCGTAATGCTGGAGAATGTTTGTAGATGTTTTCCAAAATCATCTAAGGTTGAGAAAGTTCTGTTTGACGATGTTTAGGCTCAGTCCACATCACCAAGTGTTCAGCACTAAAAATCAATTAATCTTAATAAGTTTTGAAGGTGGCAAGGAGTTAGACTCGAACCAAGGCCTTGAATGTTTTCATAGCATGCCATTACTCAAAATGCCGAACAGGCCGAGTTTAAAGTTTCCAAAACAAGTTTAGTAAATTATATGTTTAGCTCACCAAAGTCCTTTCAGAATAACTCCATCAGCTGGTAGGGAAGAAAATGGAGCAGCACACGGCAAGCCGTGCGAGGTCCGTAGCCCCTCCACACACACACACACACACTATTTACAGAAGATGATGCCAGTCTGCCCAAGACGGGCCAAGCAGTCCAATATATACACGCCCGAAAGCGAAGACCAGTTCATTCGAGAAAGATCATGTGACGTGGCAGATGACGTAGTAGGTGCGAGGCAGACAGAAAGATAGCAGTCAGTGTGTCAAGAAAATGTCGGAGGGTAACGACAGGTGAACAAAAAGTAAGGTAATTCCGATGATAGGAAGAAGTATTGATAACCAGAGCAGATAATAATAATAATAGCATATAGTCCTGTAGAAACATAAAATTGTAGAGTATGTGGAGATGTACATGCGACGAAGTTTGCAGAAACTCTTAGAACGTCGATGGAGAGGTTATGGCAGTAGCACGTTACACATGGGCATGAAAAATTTGTATGTATACGTAATCTGGAATCTGGAGAGAAAAGTAGATAGGTTCCATCTTATTGTACCTGGTAATAAAAATGAATAAATTTGTCTACAAATCCTAATCCTAAGTGAAAAATGAGAACTGAATGAACCAGTATCACTCATGAACCACTTTCCCTCCCACATTATTCCTTGAGGATAACATTCTTCCTTTCATGTGGACAAATCCCCTTTCTAGCAGGTACCAGTAGTAAAAGGGTAGATTGTCCTGTAGATTGTCGAACATGTTGATGAGCACAGGTTGCCACAAGGACGCAAAAAATTGCTGCATCCCCGGTTACTAGACTAGTATCTTCCCTTCTGTATCTTCTCTCGTAATTCGGGACCTGCTGAATGAATCCATTTCCCGACCACATGGACCAGAATTGCCACGACTTTTACTTGTATTTTCTCCAACAGAACAAAAATGACCTAATCTACCATAGCTCACCTGGTAAGAGCATCCAACTCAAAATAGAAAGGCTGTGGGTTTGGATCACACTGGTGTCCAATTAACCCTTTTACTTCAGTACTTAACATCTGTTCGAAATGTATTATATTGTATGCGCTGATATAGCGGATATCTTAGATTCAGGAGGTCAAATGGACTGTATCACGACTGACCTATCTAAAGCATTTGATAGGGTAGATCACGCGAGACTACTGACAAAATTAAGTGCATTTGGACTAGACAAAATAGTGAATGAATGGGTGACTATATTTCTAGAAAACAGAACTCAAGAGTACGTGAAAATTTATCTGATCCTGTAATCATTAGGGGGGAAATTCCTCAAGGCACTAGTATTGGACCTCTCTATTTTCTAATATACATCTCTATATATAAAATTGGATGTTGGTTTATTTGTCGTTAATAGACTTAAAAACTACTGGAGCGATTTCGCTGAAATTTTCACAAATTTGTTCTTATTTCATCTGAAAGGGATTATGAAGTTGCCTGAACGAAATCGGTAAGGTAGGTTTATTATTATGAGTAATTTTATGTAATTTTATTAAATTGCAAAGCCGCACCAAGATTGGATCGACTTGATGGACAGATTGTCGCTAGGCGACAGCAGCTTACGTTATACCATGATAGTCCGCTAAATGAAATGGCGTATGGTTTTTAGTGCCGGGAGTGCCCGAGGACATGTTCGGCTCGCCACGTGTAGGTCTTGTGATTTGACTCCCGTAGGCGATCTGCACGTCGTGATGAGGATAATATTTGCTGTATATAGGAGGATGAAAACACGCCTCATTGACTTACAAAGTACCTTTCTTGATAGGAGGTGCATTCTTATGCCCATTATTTTGAAATAGCAATCCAACATGCCGTGATCGAGATGTACTTTCATGTCATAGTACCAACATTGATAAGTCTGCCCATTTTGAAGAATGTAGCTGTGTATTAGACGTGTACAATATTTAAGAAACTTTTAAAATATAGAATATCAACAATGGAATGACAAGAGTTATCACCCCACCCCCCCCCCTCCTAACGAAGAGCAACTGGGGGTTTCCAAAGAGCAAAGACGAGTCTATGTAATCTATAGGTCTATAGGTGGGTATATAGGTATGTATGTATTTATTGCATCTCCTCCTATACCACTGGAGCGATTTCAACCAAACTTGGTACACTTATGACTTAGTATCAGGAAAAAAACCTCGTGGGGGAAAGACACCACAAGCGCACTTAAAGGGGAGGCCTTGGGGGACGAGTTAAGAAAATAATCGAAAATAGTGTTGAAATCATAGGTTTCGGGGTCGCTGAGATAAATAGTGACACTCCGGATTTTAAGGTCCAATTTCAGTCCCCTTCGGGGCGGGAGCGAGGGGGAGTGAGAAATAATAATAATAAGAAGAAGAAGAAGAAGAAAAATAGAAAATAGAACCGAATTCATCATTTTCAGGGTGGCTGAGATGAATAGTGATACTCCGGAATTTGTTGAAGTGCATCACCCTTTGGGGTGGTAGGGACGAGGGGGGAATGATATATAAAAATAATCGGAAATAGTGTCGAATTCATAGTTTAAGGGGTCGCTGAGATGAATAGTGACACTCGGGATTTTTAAGTCCATATTCAGCACCCTTAGCGGGGGGGCGAGGGGGAGGGAGATATAAACATAATAATAATAATAGAAAATACAAGTCGAATCCATAGTTTCGGGGTCACTGAGATGAATAGTGGCATTCCGGAATTTTTGTAAGTCCAAGTTCATCACCCCTTGGGGTGGGGGGCGATGGGTAATGAGATATAAAATAATCGGTAATAGTGCCAAATCCACAATTTTCGGGATCGCTGAAATGTATAGTGACGCTCCGAATTTTTTAAAGTCCAAGTTCATCACCCTTTGAGGTGAGGGACGAGGGGAGAGTGAGATATAAAAATAATCGGAAATAGTATCGAATCCATAGTTTTCGGGATCGCTGAGATGAATAGTGACACTCCGGATTTTTCGAAGTTCATATTCAGCACCCTAAGTGGGGGGGACGAGGCGGGAGTGAGATATAATAATTATAGTAATAGAAAATATAAGTCGAATCCATAGTTTTCGGGGTTGCTGAGATGAATAGTGGCACTCCGGAATTTTTTAAATTCAAAGTTCATCACCCTTTGGGGTGGGGGGCGAGGGGTAATGAGATATAAAATTTATCGGAAATAGTGACGAATCTATAGTGTTCGGCGTCGCTGAGATGTATAGTGACACTCCGGATTTTTAAAAGTCCATGTTCAGCATTAAGAGATAAGAATTTCGTAGTGTTCCCTATTGAAGTGAGTTCAGCGACCTTGGGGGGGGGGGGGTGAGTGAGACATAAAATTATTCGAAAATAGTGTCGAATCCATACTTTTCGGGATGTCTGAAATGAACAGTGACACTCCGGATGTCGTTTAAGTCCAAGTTGCGCCCCAGTAAGCAGGGATGTGAGAAGGGGTGAAGAAAATAAAATGTGCAAATGACCGAGATTTTGGGTGTTTGTGTGTATGTTCCAGCATAGGTGTCAACTAAACTTGGTACAAATATTATCTACTATCTGTAAAAAATACTGCGGGGGAAAGACACCCCTAGAAGCCCAAGGGAAGGGGGCGAAATATAATGATAACTAAAAACGACCGATATTAGTGTTGAATTCATAGTTTTCTGGACTACGGGAGAGATTTCTGCCAAATTTAGTACACTTATGACTTACTATCGTAAGAAAAACTGCGAGGAGTTATGGTAGACCTAGCACGCCTAGGGGTGGGGTGGGAAGGGCTGAGATGTAAAAATAATCGAAAATAGTGTGGAGTAGTGAGACGAATATTGATACTCCGGGCGTCGTTCTGTGTATGTTTCTTCCAACATAGCCCTCATACAAAATTGGTACACATATGACTTACTATCTGAAAAAAAATACTATTGGGTAAAACACCAGTAGCACTTCTCGTGGAGGTGGTGAAATATAAAGATAAACGAAAATGACTGATATTAATGTTTACGAGTTCATTGAGTTGAACTGTGGCACTCTGGATGGATGTCATACTTCACCTCAATTGGTATGGAGGTTGAGAAGGGGTGAAAATGAATGTAAAAATAACCGTCAAAAATTTAAAAATAATAGAAAATAACCGATATTAATGTCGAATTCATTGTTGTGACTCCCTGAATATCGTTTAAGTCGACGTTCAGCCTTCATTCGCACGGTGCACTGAAAGGAGTTTTGTAGTGTATAGTATAAAATGACCGAGATTAGTGGTGAGTCCACTGCGGTTGGGGTCTTAAGGCTGATTGGTGAGAGTCTCAATGAGAGTTGAAATAGTGTAGATCATATCTATACCGTGACTGATAAACATATGAAGTTATCACCTATTATCTTTTTGAAAGGATCAAATACTTCCCAATCAATTTGAGCTTCCACAAGGATAACATTTTACCCAAAAATGAAATCATTTAAAACTTGAAATCTAACATATCTAAATAACTCTAAAACTGTATAATAGATGGTAAAAATCCATATCCCAGAAAGGAATTCTATAAAAATTCACTTTAACTTAACTAACTGGTGATACTAATCTTAAAAGTAAACATCCTAAACCAACCGGGCTACGCCGGGTAGTCAGCTAGTATAGTATAGAGTTCAATTCGGAAAATATATTTTTTCGAGAGGAGAGGTGAAAAGAAAAGTTAGGATAAGGTAATAAAGGAGGAGGATTAGTAGATAAGAGATTAACAGAACTGGACGTTAAAAGAAAATGGGAAAGAATAGGATAGGGACATAAAGGAGGGGTAGTTTAGAGTGGGTTAGGAGGATGGATTATTGGAGATAGAAAACGTGGGTAGGAACTGTGTAAGGCATGGGAAATTGAATTCGTGTTTAGAAATTTAGCATTTTTGAGAAGAAGGATTAGGAAGTAGAAAAGAATATTGGGTTTTTCAGATATGTCGTTTAAATTGAAATTAAGGTTGAAGTATTGATCAAGGTGAATAAAACGATTTTGAGTAGTGTATAGAAGGGGGGTTTGTTAATGATTTTAAGTATTTTTATGTCTTTTTCAATATTGGTGAAATTATATTTGGAGTCTCGTATGTGTTGTCCTATAACAGAGAATCTGTTATATTTAATGGCGTTGATATGTTCGGAGTATATGATATTAAAGTTGCGTCCAGTTTGACTGATGTATGAGGAGCTGCAGTTGTTACAATTGAATCTGTATACTCCAGATTTATATTTATTTTGTGATTTAGAGTTGTGCAATATATCAAAAGGCCCCCTGGTCGCCAACCCACGCTCTAAGTTAAGAGGCATGGGGCTTTCATGTTCTTGTATAAGCTTCACAGAAATTGTGAAAGTATGTGATGGAGAGTTAAAAAAGGTTAACTGTTATATTAATGTGAGATGTAGCTCGTGGGGAAAGATTTTATATGGCAATGCAAAGTAGTATTTAGAATTTATGCGACATGCATGTGGAGTCTCGGGTGGATGAAAGCCTCGATACGGCTTGTATATCACGAAGGAAGTTCTGAATAACTGGAAATGATATTACGGTTCAGTTTTTGGAAGCTTGGCATGTCGGATTTGTTTCTAAGGAAACGTATAATCTCATTATTGTCACAAAAACGTATTAATATATGAGAAAGTGGCAGCTTCTCATACATGCGACACATAGTAGTCACTGATCATTGAGCGTGATGCACCATCTCCAGGACTGAGGTAGAAACTTTACTACAGTATTTGATATCCTTAAAGGAAAAAGTGTCCAGAACAGAATGCGAGGGCAGAAGTTTTACAGCCCAATTCAACAATCCTCTGGAAGGAAAAAATATAACATAAGAGAGAAACTGAGTTCTATTTTCTTCCGACCCTATTCCTTAGTGTAATATACCTATAATTTTAAGTTCTGGTAGGAAATAATGGAGTTGGGAGAAGCCTTCATTCTGCTCCATAATCGCAACACATTCGGTGCACAGTCAACAATAAGACACGACAGAAACATACTATTGTTGAACAGGTCTCTTACTGTGCAGTCCGCATTCAGTTCATATAAGAAGGATAAGAAAAGTTGTCGCTATTCCCCGTTCACCCAGCACGCGTCCGTAAGGATTCCGGGGGCGATCAAGCGTGCTGACTCTCTGGATGGTTGCCACGAGTGATGGCGGGGAGGGGCCATCACTACGGGGAAGCCTGCTGTGATCGCAGTTGGTACTACCCCACTGTACTTGTTAATATCGTCGGGGTGACAGTCGAACTCGACACGAGGTACTGCTCCTCAGAACAGGGGTTTTCTCTGTTTGGGGATTCAGTCCCGAGTGTCGGAAACGACTGAAACTTCGGAGATATTAATAAATACGCGGGATGAGGTGCGCGTCCGAAAGGATTCCGGGGGCGACAAAGCGCATCGACTTACTGGATGGTCGCCACGGGTGATGGCGGGGAGGAGCCATCACCTCTGCGAAAGCTTCCTGCGTTAGGTCAGGGAGGCATGGTGGAGAAGTTCTACCCACTATCTCACAAGAAAGAAGAAACGTGCGGTGAGTCGACAAAATGACGCATGTTCAGTTGATGTGAAGAGTTTCAATTGTAAAATGTTGGTATCAATGGATGGTAATAAAATCTATGTATGGATAATTTTGTATATCCCTATGATATTCGCTAAATAAAATTCATCATCACTGTTCTTAACTGCAGTATTTTTAATATTCAATCAAATAAAGAAGGCTAAATGTATTTACACTGATGGGTTATTGAAAAGCTCACAACCATAGTGTTAACGGGAGATTTAAGATAAGATAATACACACCTCCCATAATTTCGGAAATCAAAGAGCCGGGAGATGGTATTGATTATTTTAATCTTAATTTTCGATACATGCAGTTTACAAAAATGATTATAGTATAATTGAAAAAACGTGCACTAAAAGCACAAACAAAGAATAACCTGTCCGGAAATATGATGAATAAAAATGTAATACAGGTACTTTTAATTGAGAAGTTAAACAGAAAAAAGAATGGCCTGAAAAGTGTGTTATAAATATTATTGTAAGAAATGGAACTTCTCGGACATGCTACCGAGGAAACATGGCACCCGCCCCAAAGAGGTCAGCACAGTAGTTATCCTCAGTCCCTCCATATGTCCGACTCCTGAAATGAATATTAATATTGACTCTCGAAAGAAAAACAAAAAAATCGTGCAGACTATTACGATAAAATTATTATATGCTATATCTATAATCTACGTACCTAACTGCTCTACTCTTCAACGGAGTTATATGTTCTAGTATATACATATAAATGAATGTTTGTTTGTATGTCACAAATGGACTCAAAACCTACTAGACCGAAATGTCACAATGTTTTCGTATTACTCTTGGGAGGGTTTAGGAATTCATTTGAACGAAATCCGATTGGTAGTATTTTTGTAATGAGTAATTTTATGTAATTAATTTTATAACAAACCCGCACCAAGATCGGATCGACTTGATCGACAGACTGTCGCTAGGCGACAGCAGTTTACGCTAAATGAAATGAAATGGCGTATGGCATTTAGTGCCGAGAGTATCCGAAGACACATTTGGCTCGCCAGGTGCAGGTCTTATGATTTGGCTCCCGTAGGCGACCTGCGCATCGTGATGAGGATGCAATGATGATGACGACAACACATACACCCAGCTCCAGTGCCAGCGAAATTAACCAATGATGGTTAAAATTCCCGACCCTGCCGGGTATCGAACTCGGGACCCCTGTGATCAAATGGCTAATCGTTTAAGCCATGGAGCCGGACAGTTTACGCTATATCATGATAGTCCGGTGAGAAATGCTGTACATAGGAGGATGGGAACACGCCACCAAGCTTTATAAAGTACATTTCTTGCTAGGAGGATCATAACCGTGCCTGTACTTTGGAAATAGCAATCCAATATGCGGCGATGGAGATGTACTGTACTTTCATGTCATAAGACCAACTTTGATAGGTCTGCCCAGTTTGAAGAATATAGCTGCGTATTAGATGTGAAGTGAGCCTCCGTGGCTCAGACGGCAGCGCGTCGGCCTCTCACCGCTGGATACCGTGGTTCAAATCCCGGTCACTCCATGTGAGATTTGTGCTAGACAAAGCGGAGGCGGGACAGGTTTTTCTCCGGGTACTCCGGTTTTCCCTGTCATCTTTCATTACAGCAACACTCTCCATTCTCATTTCATAGCATCTATCACTCATTAATATAAATCACTTTGGGAGTGGTTACCCCATCGTAATAACAGCCTATATCTGATTCATTCATTACATCCCTGACCCGGTCAAAGACTGGAAAACAGGTTGTAGGTTTTCATTTCATTAGATGTGAAAAAGTGAGGGTAATTGTAGCCTATCTCAAAACTGAAGGTCACAGGCGTGAAAATTGGTGCTTGGAATCTCTGTTAAAAAACGAAAGATGTATTCTTTTGTTTTAGGAAAATCCACTTAAGGGGGTGCGTGAAAAGAACGGAAAAAGAAGTTGAATTATTTTTATGAGGATACGTATATCTCAAAAAATGATGTTACAGACGTGAAAATTGGTACTGGAATATCCTTTGAAAATAAAGACACACGCATATTCTTTTTTTCGGAAGATCCACTTAAGGAATGGGAGGAGGGGTGTGAAGAAAATGAAGACTGGGTTGAATTATTTTTATGGGGAAACTTATAAAACTGATGTTACAGGCATGGAAATTGTCATTTGGAATTTCCTAAAAGAATGTATTATTTTTCGACTTGAGAGTGGGCTGTTTCTCACATGGACAGTTCCATGTCACAAGATCCAATGCCACACGCGGTTTTCAAAAAGTTACTGGGGTAAATGAACCTCACTTTTCCGGTAAGTTTTTGTGCCTTAGGAAGTTTCAGAAAATCTCTTAGTGCAGTAGCGAGGAATGATTACTTTCATCAAAGTACGAAATCCACGCGAGCAAAGCCGCGGGTAACAGCTAGTCATCTATTCTAATATTATAAAGAGGAAAAATTTGTTTGTTTCTTTGTTTGTTTGTAACGAATAGACTCAAAAACTACTGAACCGATTTTTAAAATGTCTTCACCTATAGAAAGCTACATTGCGAGTGAGTAACATGGGCTGTATTTTATTTTCAAAACAATTCGAAGTGGGGGGCACGGGTGGGGAGATATAAAAATAATGGGCTAATATAGGCAAAATATCGAATTTGTCGTATAAGGACGAGACAAAGCTCAATTTAAACCTCTTGACGCAAAGAACAAAACTCGGTAAGTCCTACGGGCCCGAAAACCATGTTTTAAGGCCCTAAAACCAACCGTTACGGAGATACTGGCACCACTCTACCCCTGCTATAGGAATCGGATAAAGTAACGAACTGCCGTAACCATGGAAACGTCTACTCCAGGATTCTACAGCAGCGAAATTATCTACAATAAATCACAAAAACTTAACATGCTACAGGCATGAAAATTGATATTTGGAATCCTCTTTAGAAATAAAAGAACACAAATATTCGTTTTCAGAAAATCCTCTTAAGGGGGGGGGGGTGAAAGAAAGTGAGGAAGGAGTTCAATTATTTATATGAGGATACATATATCTCAAAAAAGATGTTACAGACTTTAAAATTTGTACTTCGAATCTCATTTTAAAATGAACACACTTTTTTTGAAAATCCACTTAAGGGGGTGAAAAGAATAAAAAAGCGGGTGATTTTTTTAAAAAAAAGAGTATCTTCTTCTATCGCTTTACCCACACCTGTGAGATTGCGGGTGCGAACTGTGTCACACATGTAGATTAAACCCTGTTTACGGCTGGATGCCCTTCCTGACGGCAACCGTATGTGTAGGGATGTAATTTATACTTCTATACTAATATTATAAAGAGGAAAAATTTGTATATTTGTTTGTAACGGATAGACTCAAACACTACTGAACCGATTTTAAAAATTACCTCACCTGTAGAAAACTACATTGCCAATGAGTAATATGGGCTGTATTTTATTTTCAAAACAATTTGAGGGGGGGGCGACGGGGGGAGATATAAAATATTAAAATAATAGGCTAATATAGGCGAAATCGAATTTGTCGTACAAGGACGAGACAAAGCTCATTTTAAGCCCCTTGACGCAAAGAACAAAACTCGGTAAACCCTTCGGGTTTGAAGGCCCTAAAACCAACCGTTATGTAGATATTGGTACCACACTAGCCCTGCTCTAGAAATCGGATAAAGAAACGAACGGCCGTAACATGGCAACGTCAGCTCCAGGATTCTACAGCAGCGAGATTATGCATGTACGTTTGGGCATAGCTCCCAACCAAAATTGATACACATATGACTTATTATCTGGAAAAAATAAAATGTTGTGTAGGACGCTCATAGCACTCCTTTGGGCGGGGATGGAAAGGGAGTGAAGTATAAAAATAATAGCCCCGGAGATCTCCGTAGTACAGCGACCAACGGTTGCCGACGGGCCTCCGTTTTTACGTACTGGCTTAGGTTTCAGCATTTTGCGGAGTCTGTTACCTATAGTTTAAACTATCTTCTATCAAATCATGGAGTAGTAGGATCACTGATGTTATTAGTGCAGATAGTTTGGTCCACTTTTACGATCATTGTAATCATGAAACTTATATACTGTACACAACTGTCAAGACTTGGAGAAATTTCTCAACATTTATACTCAGATTCATTATACGATGTGCGACATGAGTGACAAGCCCTGAGAATTATAATTATCGATAATTAGTAGTTTATTTTATGCATCGCGTATTTCCTTTATCATTTGTAATAGTTATGAAATGTCGGATCAAACAAATACATTCAATAATATTTATATTTGTGGTACTATCTGGCGAAAGTATACTTACACTAAACCTGCAGCTTTGTGAAGGGAGCAGGTATATCTAGGTGGGAATGAAGGAAAACATGGTAGCAAAAGATCGTAGAGGTCGACGCTAATTAGGAACTAATATGTAGAGGCCCCCGTGAAGAAAAGAAGAAGAAGATACACTATAATTCCAAACATGACAAATAATTTCTACGTACTTACGTAAATACACCAGTGATATAAATATCTAATGAAGTCAGCCACACCGATAGTATGAGTAACTAAAGCCAGTTTCTGATAACCCGTACGAAGAACGGGTACTTCTGCTAGTATTATATATAAATGATATGAGTAAAGACGTGGAATCAGGCATAAGGCGTTTTTGCGGATAACGTTACTGTGTCTTATTGTTATCTTCTTCTACTACCACGTTTCCCACTCCTGTGGGGTCGCGGGTACGAACTGTATAGCACAAGTGGACTTGGCCCTGTTTTACGGCCGAACGCCCTTCCTGACACCAACCCTATATGAAGGGACGTAATCACTATTGCTGGATAACGTTATTGTGTATAGAGTAATAAATAAGTTACAAGATTGTGAGCGACTGAAAAACAGACATCGCCATTGTCGTGAGATGGATAGCAGAGATTAAAAGTCAGGTTGTGAGTTTCACAAATATTTTGAATTACTGCGTTGAAGGGGTGAAAGTTCCTTATGGAGATCACTGTAAGAACCTAGGTATTTGTAAAAGGAAAGATCTTTAATGGGGTAATCACATAAATGGGATTGTAAATAATGGATACAAATCTCTGCACATAGTTATGAGGGCATTTAGGTGTTGTAGTAAGGGTGTAAAGGAGAAGGCATGTAAGTCTCTGGTAAGACACCAACTAGAGTATGGTTCTAGTGTATGGGACACTCACCAGGATTACTTGATTCGAGAACTGGAAAAAATCCACACAAAAAAGCAGCTCGATTTGTTCTGGGTGATTTCCGACAAAAGAGTAGCGTAACAAAATTGTTGCAAAGTATGGGTTGGGAAGTTGGGAGAAAAAAGACGAGCTGCTCGACTAAGTGGTTCGTTCCGAGCTGTCATTGGAGAGATGGCGTGGAATGACATTAGTAGACGAATAAGTTCGAGTGGTGTCTTTGTCCGACTCGTTGGCTGAATGGTCAGCGTACTGGCCTTCGGTTCAGAGGGTCCCGGTTTCGATTCCCGGCCGGGTCGGGGATTTTAATCGCTTTTGATTAATTCTTCTGTCTCGGGGACTGGGTGTTTGTGTCCGTCCCAACACTCTCCTCTTCATATTCACACAACACACTACACTACCGACCACCACAGAAACACGCAATAGTGATTACATCCCTCCATATAGGGTTGGCGTCAGTAAGGGCATCCGGCCGTAAAACAGGGCTAAATCCACATGTGCGGCGCAGTTCGCACCCGCGATCTCACAGGTGTGGGAAAAGCGGTAGATAAATAAGGAGAAGAAGAAGTTCGAGTGGTGTCTTTAAAAGTAGAAAAGATCACAATATGAAGATAAAGTTGGAATTCAAGAGGACAAATTGGGGCATATATTCGTTTGTAGGAACGAGAGTTAGGGATTGGAATAACTTTCCAAGGGAGATGTTCAATAAATTTCCAATTTCTTTGCAATAATTTAAGAAAAGGCTACGAAAACATCAGACAGGTAATATGCCACCTGGGCGACTGCCCTAAATGCAGATCAGTAATGATTGGAATTCTGGACTGCACGGAAGTCATTAAATAGGCTACAAGATTGGATTGGGAGATTCAAGAACAACATATAAAAACTGGGGTTCCTTGCGAGAACAGTGAGAGTGGTGAAGTCAGACGACATGGCACCTGATGAACTGCCCTTTCTCCCCATACCGGTGCTCATCATTTGATCTGGAAATAGGCAGTGCCAACGTTTTAAACGGCGCCAAGTTTAGGACTGAATATTTTATGGCTTCTTTGTCATAATTTTTGTCCCCCTGTGGGGTGGGGGCGGTAAAATTACTCCACCCCGGTATCCCCTGCCTGTCGTAAGAGGCGTCTAAAAGGGGCCCCAAGGGCTCTGAACTTTGGAGCTCGGGTTGGCGACCACGGGGCCCTTAACTGAGTCCCGACATTGCTTCCACTTACATGTGCCAGTCTCCTCATTTTCACCTATCATATCCGACCTCCCTTGGTCAACTCTTCTCCTTTTCCGACCCCGATGCTATTAGATTTCGAAGGACTAGAGAACCTTTCATTTTCACGCCATTCGTGGCCCCTGTCTTTCTTTGACCGATGTCTTCATTTTTCGAAGTGTCGGATCCCTTCCATTTGTTCTCTCTGATTAATGTTATATAGAGGATGGTTGCCTAATTGTACTTCCCCATAAAACAGTAATCACCACCACCACCACCTCATAATTTTTATGTATGATGCTACTGAGATAAATAAATAAATAAATAAATAAATAAATAAATAAATAAATAAATAAATAAATAAATAAATAAATAAATATAAAATTCTATTCCTGCTTCTGAAAACCCTTCAAGTCTTGTATCAACCTTTTGGAGATTATTATTATTATTATTATTATTATTATTATTATTATTATTATTATTATTATTATTATTATTATTATTATTAAAACTTTAGAGTAGAGTAGAAGAGACCAAAAAGCTGAAAATGCGATAGCTGTCGGCACTTGAAGCCATATCCTCCGCTCTTTCACCTCACGATTTGGAATTTCGAAATGGCTATTGGAGATAACTTCCCTAAGTTTCAAAACTTATTACTCTGGCCTATAGAGAGCACTCTGGGTAACTGAAAGCTGTTTCATAGTCCGTATTTCTATAAGACAGCCAATTGAATATCAAAGTAACTGCATTGACTAGATGACTCAATTCAGACACCTGTTCGTAGAACGAGAACTGAGTTCAAGATTCCAGGTAGGCAGTATTTTTATTTCTGCCCTATAAAATGTAAGCAACACCCACTAGGATATTAACCTTCGCTCCTCGGACTCCAATATGTTATTAAAATTAATACTACTCTCACTCTGGTTTGATTGATTTATTACCGATTATCAAATGACACTTTTTAAATCACAACGATTCAGTGTAGAATGTGGCAGGTACAATATTTACAACGCAGTGTTGGTTGGAACTGAACATCAACATCCCTCCCAGCAAAGTCAGTTTCTCTCCCTGTTTTTCAGGAAATATGATTGATGACAGTGTTCATTGGACAGTATTCCGAGGTTAAACAGTTCCTTTCTCTTACTCAGGAAATTCAGGACCACTAAAGGTCTATTTCGCAGAGATACTGTCCTCTTAACGCACAGTCCACATTATAAAGAGTAGATGTCATGGCTTCTAGCACAGCACAGTCCCCCTCTTCCTGAGGATACCCTTGACCCCACTGCGTGGACGAAATCTCGAAAGTCGAGCCTGTAACAGAAATTTCACTTATCAAGTAAAATTTTGCCTTCTAGCAGTACAGTCATCCAGGATAAATAAACACACTCCATTAAGTAGACAATGATATGGGCTTTTGGGCTTATGCCATGCCAAGAGCTTATGTTGTAGTCAGCTCCCGCTTGGAGTGCTGTGCCAGTATACAGTGAGCCACCTGGTGAAGAACGAGCGTATCACTACAGCTCCAACGGTAAAATAATCTTACAATCAAACCCTCATTATTGTAGAAGTCTTCCTCGTGAACAGATGAGATTTTCTTCTGAAGACGCGGGGCAAAGTTCTCAGCGAGACGTAAAGGGTTTCACCTTCTTTTGTCGACACGGCATGATCCCAAAAACCCCTATCATGCCTACAAGTACGGGCCGTGAAAGCATCAATATTAACACTCCATTAAGTTCAATGAGTACCTTGAACAGTCAACCATTCCGTAGAATTAGGTCTTCTATACACTCCAATCCATGGGTATATCATCCAAGGATAAGTACTGAACATCGTTTTCACCACAGTGTCTAGTTGATCCTTGTCTTTGAAGACAGCAAGGGTGGCACCTTCGTCTTTGCACGACTGGAGGCCTCCATACCAAGTATTGTAGTGAACATCGAGCTTGAAGTTACCCACATCGGGAACCACAGTATAACCATCTGGACGGGCACCTGTGAAGGAAATTATTAGAAAAATAAAACTAAGGCTAGTACAATATTCAAGTAGCTGTAACCCAAGAGGAGGAGGGTTACCTAGTCATATTTCACCTTGAAAACACGAAACAGAGCAACCACCATCTTTGACCAAACAAATTATTTTGCATAATCAAGCACACGCCATATTGTGTGCAACTATATTGTATTTACGATTCTTTTTCGTTGCTGTTCCTTTAATTAAATAAACAAACGGAAAGCAAGCAGTTGACAAATATGAAGTAAATTTTCTTCAACTTATCCCACGTACGTTTTTATTTTAGAACACTCGAGTCATTTTGACTCATTTTAGTCTTTGGCTGGATAACCTTCCTGACGTCACGTGATATTTAGGTACAAATACATTCTGGTATCTACCAGGATTCAAATCCCGGTAGTCTGGGTAGAAAACCAGCAGCTAAACTCCTATACTAAACACAGCCTCCCCTCTTCAAAACCCATTAATATAAAGTATTTCTATGTACAGTACAAGTTACCTCACTGCAAAAATGCAAGGAAACGTGGAGTTCTAGAACCTATCTGTGCAACTCAACATTTGCCTCTGTGGTATAGCATAGACCTAGGTTTAAAATCTGGACTAATTTCATAAAGAGAGAAAAATTGTGAGTTTGTTTGTGTGTCGGAGGTAATTTCGGAACTTCTTATCCGACTACTCTAAGTTTAATTCTTTCACTATCAGAAAGCATATTTCTTCAAGATTGCCACTGGATGAATAGCTTCATACCAGTTTATCACGAGAGCAGGTAGTTCATAGAAAGTAGAACAAACTAGAAAAATTATAGGCCTGGGACCCTTAAAAGTAAACATGAAACTTGAACCTTTATTCTTATTTAAAATGGAGCCTACTAACGATGCGTGTAATTAGAAATCATTTTCCTGCAAACAATAATTAATGTTGAGATTCTTCCTAACTCACACATAGATTTCAACGAAAAAATATTTCTATTTGTTTTGGTGTGCGCTTTTTCGGTACAAATCAAACTAACGGGTGAACTGTTAATATTACAAACAAAAGAAGCATACATCCAGAATTTAGAACTACATTTCCTGTAAAAATGTTTATATGCATTTTTTTCGTAATTCTATTTTTCAACAGGTCTAGGGGTAGAACCTACCTCTTACCCGGAGGCCCTGCGTTCGATTTCCGGCCACGTCAGGGATTTTTACTTGGATCTGAGTGCTGTTTCGAGGTCTACTCGGCCTACCTCATTACAATTGAGTTATCTGACGGTGAGATAGCAGCCCCGTTCTACAACACCAAGATTAACAGCCAAGGGGGCTCTCCGCGCCGGAATCTGCCACCTGGGCGACTGCCCCAAATGCAGATCAGTATTGATTGATTGATTGATTGATTGATTGATTGATTGATTGATTGATTGATTGATTGATTGATTGATTGATTGATTGATTGATTGATCACGCGGCACCTCGTAATATACACACCTTCAGGCTGAGCTGCAGTCACTTGGTAGGCCAAGATCCATCAGGGCTGTTGTACCATGATTTTTTTCTTCTTATCTTTACCAGAAAAATGCGCGTTTGCGTGTTAAAGAACCAATTCGAACCTGCGTCTCAGAGCGCTCTATACGTCCAGCACGGAGTCGGAAAATTTGTTAGTAAAATGCTTGGATTAATATTGTAAGAAACTTCACATCATCTTAAAATGATCTACGTAGTACGAAACAGAATTTTAAAACTATCAATAGTATATGCTACAATATATAGTTTCGATAATTTGTATCGCTTTAGGAAGTCCGGTTCATTTGCTGAATGGTCAGTGAACTTGCCTTCGGCTCGCGGGCTCGGGTTCGATTCCCGGCTAGGTCGAAGATTTTAACTGTGTATGATTAATTGCTGAGACTTGGAGACTGGATGTTCGTGTATGCCCCAACAGATTTCTCTTCATATCCTGGCTACACTGTTTGCACCCGCGACCCCACCAGTGTAGGAGAAGTATGATTGCTTTAGAGAATAGGGGGTATGATAATCAGTGGGTTAGTTTCTGGCTTTCCATCCGAAAGTTTGAGGTTCGAATCCCAGTCGAACTTGAGTTCAGATTTTCATCTCAAAATCTCGTGCCTTCAGAAAAGGCATCCGGCCTTAAGCTCCCGGCCAAAACCAAATAAAAGAGCCTGGGTGGCTCAAGCTACTCCAGAAGTAGCTGGAATAAGCTAAAGAAAGATGTTTAGTATCGATTTAGGAAGTGTTTGACACGCATTTCTTCAACGGCAGTTTCGAATCACTTGAGTGCGGTTAAGGAAGCTGGGAGAGAGGCAAGGTTGACTCATCTTGCTTGTATGATGAAGTAGGCAAAAGAGGGTGATGATGGTGATTAGGTGGAGGGGGAGTAACCCGCTACCACACGGTCTAGACTTCCTTACATTTTTCTCAGCTGCCTGCTCGGAAGACCGTCATATGTGTCTCTTCCGGCTACCAGACTTATACTGGCAAGCTTCACATATTGTCCTCATGGAGCGCTGAAGCGCAATTGTTTTATCACGGAAAAACAGCCGAGAGCTACTATTGGTAGAAATATTCATATCAAGCCGAAGAAAATCCTCTCGTACACAGCTACGAGTAATTGTTCGGTCTCGTTTTCGAGTTGTTTACTCATGTTGAACGAGGCCTAGCTCTTCCCACAGTCCACGAAATGTACTTCATCATTAAGTGCAAAGGGAAGGCCAACATAATGTACATTACATACTTAATTTATTCACAAAACTATTTACACTGTACAAAATATGTATTAGGACGCGGTGGTCCATGATGTAGCGCACCAAACACAATACCGTTGCCCACGCTAGGTCAAGTCTCGTAACTCACTGACGCCGGTGAGGCGTGTGACTCTGTCCCCCCTTCCACCGGGGCTGTAGGAGTCTGATTGTGCTGACCTCTGACGGAAAAACAGACACATGGCGTTCAACAGCAATTGCCAGTATCATATAAATAGGATGCGGATTTCTGACATGATCTAAGAACTTTATTTTGGTTTCTACGAAACCATATGTATAAGTATCCTGAACGATATTGTGGGGTATTTATTTTGCCTTCAAAGTCATATTTTGGGCATTTCTGAAATATTGGTCCTATTTCTGTTTAATTCTATTTAAAGTCACATTTTTGCCATACCTCGTATAATTTTGTATTACCGGTACTTGAGTTTTTTGTGTCAAACTTTCTTATATTTTTAATGCAACAGATAGACGGTGTATTTCTGTGGGAGGAATATTTCTCAAGTTAAGTCTATTATTTGTAGCAGGTAGTAGTAAAACCACTGACAAAGTAGGCTTATTGGAAATTCCTGATGAGTTCTACCTTGACAGTGATAAACAGTAGTTTGAATTAGTGATGGGGATATCGAATGCTTTAAACTATCGGTAGATTACCAATTATGAAGCGTGACTATGGAATGAAAATATTCGATAGTTTTCTTTCTATTTGAAATTGGTTAGAAAGTATTTAAATGCATTTTGTAATGTTGTGCTCGACTCCTAGTAACTAGTGATAAGCCATTTGCTAGTAACTACAAAGATCGAATGTTGAAATGTGGTTTGTTGTATAATACTATAGATTTGTATAGTTTGTTTTGTTGGTAGTGATATAAGCGGAAATATAGAGACTAGTAACAAACGTTACACAATGTTCGAGTGAAGTAATTGGAAACTGAAATACATTGGTCTATGAAATAAGATAAACAATCCCGATTAAAGTAATTGTGATCATTGTGTTTCATTTCAAATAACATGCATTTTTGTGTCCCTGACCACAAGTTAATGAATCTATGGTCTTCTGTTCAAAAAATAACAAATGTTGGGTAATTTCTGACGAAAGTTAGGTTTTCGCCTTATTGTAATGACACCCCATATCAAAATAATGCGAATACAGCAAACTAAACTAAATGAAAATAAACATATTTTCTTAGGACCAAGTAATACTGCATTTATTAATTTTAAAAATCATTCCATTCAGTTAAGGTTATTACTCAATCATTAGAGGTTTATGGTTAGTACATGGAAAGTATTTAATGCCGGCCCCACGGTGTTAGGGACGGCGTGCCTGCCTCTTGCCCGGAGGTCCCGGGTTCGATTCCCGGTCAGGCCAGGGATTTTTACCTGGACCTGAGGGCTGGTTCGATGTCCACTCAGCCTACGTGATTAAAATTGAGGAGCTATCTGACGGTGAAATGACGGCCCCGGTCTAGAAAGCCAAGAATAACAGCCGTGTGGATTCGTCGTGCTGACCACACGACACCCCGTAATCTGCAGGCCTTCGGGGTGAGCAGCGGTCGCTTGGCAGGCCCAGGCCTTGCGAGGCTGTTGTGCCATGGGGTTTGGTTTGGTTTGGTTTTGTTTTTTATATGGAAAGTATTTATAAAAACTATAACATGATTGCCTATTGATAACGTGAACAATAATGAAATTTCATTTATCATTATACAAATTTGAGTCAGTCGGCGAGGGGGAATTATATCCGAACATAATATTCGCTTTATTAGTTTATGTCTAATCTTAATTCTCGCCAGTCAAGAGGTTCATACCAAAAAGTATAGAGTTTAGAAAAACCCGCGCAATCAAATAACAGCTCTGGGTGCATTAATGGGAAGCTTGAGTGCGAGTCTCTCCGCGGAGTTCCCATGGCACACCTACCCATCTCCAGAGCCACAGCGCCAAGCAGCTGCCGCCAGAGTATGTGAGCTGTTGTTGATGTTGGTCTAGCGTTTGCATATTTTGATCACAAAAGGGAATCGAGTAGCGTTAACGCCTGTATTCAGCGCTATGTTCACATCATACTATATACCGTATAGTGCAAAGAATATCCCCACAACTCCCAAATATTCCCTCGCTTGAACGGACAATCACTCATAGTCGCATTTCCTTTTTATATTGCACGTAAGAGCGACGAATTGCTTAGATCTTTAACCTGGTGTGATTCAGTTCTCCTATAGCACAATTGGTAACGCAGCTACAAAATCGTAAACATCTATACGCAACAGAAGTCTGGAATGTTAGCGACTTCATATTTTGGAAAATTTGCTCTAGTAAACAAGCGACGTCTATATTATCTTTATTACTAAGAAAACTTTCCAACTAAAAGTTCATTATACTCGTATTATTATTATAGCAGTAGTAGTAATCTTATTTCATGGCAAATATATAAAATATATAGATGATAATGCCCTAGTCATTTGAAATAAGGGTCTCTAATAAAATGATCGTCATATAGAAATCTTTGTTAAAAGAATGCGTTATTTATTTGTTCTTACATTTTACAAAAAACCTTATACGAAAGATAAACGGTGACTTATAGCCAGTATGAACCCTCCTGTAACAGACTCATTTTACAAAGATGGAAGGTGCCATACAGAACACAGAGTAGCAAAAGAAAGAACGAAAGTGTATCTAGTATAGGCTACTATTCCCTACAGCTACAGTCGCCTTACATTTTCAATTTATATTTTTGCTGGAATGGTAAATTTTATATCCCACTTCGCGAGGTCCAATGCTTAACGTCAAGCTAGAAACGCGGCAATCATATACCGGTTATAGTACTTTATTCAAATCCTGAATAACAACGATACCTTATCACAAGAACTCTGTTGTTGCCTCGCAAACACTTAACAAAAAATAACATCACGTTTATAGAGCTCATAATGTAAAGAACTAAGGCTGGAGTTCTTTAATCCCAGCCATATCAACTTCACTTTCACTATCGGAGCCACTGCTTGACGAATCATCCTCATTGCTGCTGCTGTTAGTCACATTAATTGTTAGGCGCTCAATTTCAGGTTCCAGAAAGCCTTCCGACTGTATATATTGTTCCTCAATCTCTCTGAACCGGGCGAGTTGGCCATGCGGTTAGCGTCGCGCAGCTATGAGCTTGCATCCGGGAGATAGAGGGTTCGAATCCCACTGTCGGCAGCCCTGAAGATGGTTTTCCGTGGTTTCCCATTTTCACACCAGGCAAATGCTGGGGCTGTGCCTTAATTAAGGCCACGGCCGCTTCCTTCCCACTCCTAGGCCTTTCCTGTCCCATCGTCGCCATAAAACATATCTGTGTCAGTGCGACGTAAAGCGAATAGCAAAGAAACTAGCAAACTCTCTGACATGACGGCATACTGAACCCCACTCTTCCGCACCAATTTCAGAAAATCTCTGAACGCAAAGATTTCTAACATCATCCAACTTGAAGGTTGTATGTTTCTGTACCACCCATTGTTTCACATCACCCCAGATATTTTCGATGCTCTTCAGATCTGGATGATAAGCCGGCAAGCGAAGAACAGTGTGCCGGTATTCATGTAAAGGACGTTCGAGAATAGAGCTCTTAGTTCGAGGCTTATTGATCTGTATGAGTTCATAAAGTTCAGTCTTGAACCTATCATTTCCGTAAGGTATCGAGACGGCGGTGGTTGTGCTCTGTTAGCCTTTTCTGCATTTCCTGTTTGCGAGCGTTAGAAGTAGGGCATTTATCATACTGAACGTTGTGATAGGATGCATTTTCTATCACAAGAACAGATTTTGGTGGCAAGTTTGCAGAAGCATTTCTTTCACCCATTTCATGCAGTTCGTGGCATTCATTTCTCGATGGTAATCGCCGGATGTCTGGTTTGAATTAAATATCAAGAGGGCATTCGGAATGAAACCCACCTCATAGCCTGCATGAACAATAATAAGGTGCTGTCCTTTCTATATCGGCGATTTAAGATGTTCTGTAGGAGATGTGGTGTCACACCAAGCCTTCGGTGTTGTGTGGGAGCTGTTAATGTAGGTTTCATCACTGTAAACTATAGGGCGACCCTCCTGACGATACCTAGTAACGTAACGCAAAAATGTGATTCGAGCAGTGCGAATATCATTACGCTCAATTCGGAAACACCTGTTAGTTTCTACCCTTTTCCACCAAAATACAAGTTCTTTGAAAATTTTTCGCAAACTACTGCATTGACCCTTGTACAATTTACTTATTTTTAGTTTTGCCAACACAGATTTCATAGTTATATAAAATTCATTGATTCATTGATTGTCCTTCGAACAACGCACATGTCAAAATCATCTAATCCAGTGCACGGACGCTTTTTTTTTTCTTTGTTCTTGCGAGGTGTATTGAACGATGCCAATGTTCCTGCCTGGACCTGTAGCAATTGTTTCTTCACGGACTTCACGGTGCACGCATTTAACACGAGTTGCAGCACACACACGCTCCTGCACGTTTTTGGCTGGAATAATAAATTTGTGTTCATCGGCTTCTTTCTGCATGAACTATAACACGTTAGACACTATTAGAGAGCATATTTGTTTCTGGTGAGACCTCAACTTGAGTATGGTTCCAGTGTATGGGACCCTTACCAGGATTACTTGATTCAGGAACTGGAAAAAATCCAAAGAAAAGCAGCTCGATTTGTTCTGGGCGATTTCCGACAAAAGAGTAGCGTTACAAAAATGTTGCAAAGTTTGGGCTGGGAAGACTTGGTAGAAAGGAGACGAGCCGCTCGACTAAGTGGTATGTTCCAAGTGTCAGTGGAGAGATGGCGTGGGAGGACATCAGTAGACGAATAAGTTTGGATGGTGTCTTTAAAAGTAGGAAACATCACAATATGAAGATAAAGTTGGAATTCAAGAGGACAAATTGGGGCAAATATTCGTTTATAGGAAGGGGAGTTAGGGATTCGAATAACTTACCAAGGGAGATGTTCAATAAATTTTCAATTTTTTTGCAATCATTTAAGAAAAGGCTAGGAAAACAACAGATAGAGAATCTGCCACCTGGGCGACTGCCCTAAGTGCAGATCAGTAGTGATTGATTGATTGATTGATTTCTCGACCCTGAGAACGAAGAGTTTTTCTGTATAGGACTAGTTTTGAAAGGACGGGAGGTATATTGTTATCATTACTATATCGCAGAAGTCAAAAGTAACAACGCAAAGCCTACTGTTATCACCAAGCTTGCCTCAGATTAACTAACTACTGCGCACCCAGCAGCACGCACCTCTGATCCTAGTAAGGTGTGCAGAGGGAGGTGCGTTGGAGATGAAGGATCGCCGGCTAGCAGGCAGGAGGAAAGCAGAGCTGTTGTTTAACTGCGCGGGCTCTACTATCAACTGATTTTACTCCATGGCGAAAGAGGACGCCGATTTCAGCGCCGAATTCAAAACGGAATGCAAGCGGAAACAATCAGTTGTAACGTAAGTTGACGACTAAATGGATGAAATGAAATGGCGTGTGGCTTTTAGTGCCGGGAGTGTCCGAGGACAAGTTCGGCTCGCCAGGGTCTTTCGATTTGACTCCCGTAGGCGACCTGCGCGTCATGATGAGATTGAAATTATGACGAAGACGACACATACACCCAGCCCCCGTGCCAGCTAACTTAACCAATGATGGTTAAAATTCCCGACCCTGCCCGGAATCGAACCCGGGACCCCTGTGACTGAACGCCAGCGCGCTAACCATTTAGCCATGAAGCCGGACGACTATCGAATAATTCGGTAGTTTTCATTCAATAGTCCAGTCACTAGTTTGAATAAGGTAACTTTGCTTATGACATGTTATTCTCTCTTATCTGAATGGTCACGTTACCAGGACGTTTGTTTCCGGGAAAAGTAAGGACAGCTTTCCTGAGGGGGTTGTCTGAAGGATAAAGTGCACCGAACTCGATTATAACCAACTGAAAATTTGAAGACCTACATCATGACTGAAACCAATGGAATAGACAAGGAAATGTTGAGTGAACTATCAGAGGCGTGGAGCGAGAGATACACAGCTATGTCTACAGGAAGATGCAGGTCATTTCTAACATCTGTTGTGATGATAAGTAGATCTCCCACAGTTTCTTCATATTTGCAACGTAGTTGCATCTTCCTATCTGCTACCAGACAGAAATGGGGTCATTTTGAAAACCACACGATTTATATAAATTCCAGTGTCCCATTTTCATACAAGGCAAATGCTGGGGGTGTACCAGAAGGCCACGGCCGATGTCTTCCCAATCCTAATTCTTTCCCATCCGTGCGTCGCCGGAAACCTTCCACGTGTTATTGCGACATTAAACCACAAGTGCTTGACTCGGTACGCAACGATACAGGTACTATTGGGAATATTCCTTTCACATTTCTTATGAAATGTAGGCCTATGGCTTAAAGTCAGGCTTGATTGTCCGCTTTTGTTACGTTTCTGTAGATACGTAGGCAAGTCAATAAGTATCTGGAACTTCGCTGTAATGTTTTCAGGTGGGCTCGATGGCATTGTGTGCTCATCAGCCGCTAGATGACACCGTTGTCTATACTGCTAATAAGAAGAGATGGTGTCTGACAGGTAAGGTTGGAGGGAGGAGCACTGCACGTGGCATTTCACGATGTTGCCACATTCCAGCATTCCTTTCTGTACATGCTCTTACCCCTCGCTTCCGGCTCACTTGTTCTCTCCGTCATTCTGACCACTGTGATCTGTTGTAGACTGCCTGGCCAGGCGGTGTCGTCCGATTTGCGATCACTCTTATACAATCAGGTTCTTATCAGTGACATACAGTCAGGTTGCTGTGAGGGAAATCCTTACTGAAGGATTAGTACAGGAAGACATCCCTCAAGTAACTGGCGAAACTGGGAATCTTACGAATCGTATGTTGAAAGTCATTAAATTACTTATATTTACCGTTTGAGACTGATGCGTTTATATCGGGATTGACAGGGAATAAACAGGACTCAAATAAACCTTTTATTTACCGAGCTGGATAGCTGCAGTCGCTTACGTGCGGCCAGTATTCAGTATTCGGGAGATAGTGGGTTCGAACCCCACTGTCGGCAGCCTTGAAGATGGTTTTCGGTGGTTTCCTAATTAATTTACACAGCATGTTTCTACTGCCAGATGCCCTTCCTGGCACCAACCTCAGTTGAGGAGCTAATGAAGACGAAATGTGTTATGGTGAATAAAATTGGGTAAGGGGTGCCTATGGATAGGAACTGTACCGGCATTTGTCTGGAAGTGAAGATATTAAGCCACAGAAAACTATTCTGAGAAGAGCCGACGGTGGGATTCGAACCCACGCGTTTCCCGAATGCAGAGCTTGGCTCCATAGCCACAGAGGGTTAAAACGCGCGGCCACTCGGTCTACTTTCATCTATATAAATAAAATTATAATTTTTGTCTGTACGCTTCGTTTAGATGTACAAGATTCCAGAACTTAATGTTAAGAAAATGTTTAGATTACAATAAGTTGAAAAAATGACGATTCTATAATGATAGCGCGAAGAGAATATATTGCGTTCGGAAAATAGTGGGTTCGAATCCCATTGTCGGTAGCCCTGTAGATGGTTTTCCGTGGTTTCCTATTTTCACAACAAACACAACAAGCCAGGGTCGTTTCCTTCCCACTCCAAGGCCTTTCCTATCCCATTGTCGCCGTAAGACCTATCTGTGTCGCTGTGACGTAAATCCAGCGGTAAAACAAACCCTTGTCACCAAACATCCTCACTTTTCCGTAAATTTCTGTAAGAGTATCCATTATATAAAGCTACGCCTTAATTAGCAGTCCCCTTGCTGCGTTAAAGTTGGGAAACCCTGACAGGCTGCTGAAAATTGTACAGTGATCGCAAATGAGACAAGAACTGGTCTTTCTTCACATTCTTGTTTTCCACTGTAATGGAACTGGTCGCAAATAGAACAAATTTTGCTCTGGAATGGAATTAAGGGAACATTCCTTTCCGATAAACTCGTAGCCTCCTCTTCAAAGAATTCTCTTGCAGCACATATCATTTCTCTTCCTTGGTGATGAATTGTCACACCATGGCCGGCGGTATTTTTTTCACGAGGTGGACGAGTCCTGAGCCTCCCTCTCCCTCGAGGAGTATTCATCGCACTCAAAATATAAATACAATGATTGCACGTGCGTACGTACGTAAATAGTATTTAAAATACAATTAGAAACTTACTAACGGCCACTCACACTGAACTGCTTGCAACAAGATCTAGCTCACAAGTGAAGTGAGAGGTTTGGCAACTCCCAGCAAGACGAGCCTCCCAGAAGTTTTATCTCCATGGCAACCGCAGTCGCCCCACCCTCGTTTCCATGGCAACCACACAGCCACTCCCTTTATCCCGCCTCGGCAGGCAGTAAACGGACCTCCCTCTACGAAATGTCACAAGCCATCTCTTATTATTAGCAGTACTGCTAATAAGAAGAGATGGCGTCTGACAGGTAAGGTTGGAGGGAGGAGCACTGCACGTGGCATTTCACGATGTTGCCACATTCCAGCATTCCTTTCTGTACATGCTCTTACCCCTCGCTTCCGGCTCACTTGTTCTCTCCGTCATTCTGACCACTGTGATCTGTTGTAGACTGCCTGGCCAGGCGGTGTCGTCCCATTTGCGATCACTCTTATACAATCAGGTTCTTATCAGTGACATACAGTCAGGTTGCTGTGAGGGAAATCCTTACTGAAGGATTAGTACAGGAAGACATCCCTCAAGTAACTGGCGAAACTGGGAATCTTACGAATCGTATGTTGAAAGTCATTAAATTACTTATATTTACCGTTTGAGACTGATGCGTTTATATCGGGATTGACAGGGAATAAACAGGACTCAAATAAACCTTTTATTTACCGAGCTGGATAGCTGCAGTCGCTTACGTGTGGCCAGTATTCAGTATTCGGGAGATAGTGGGTTCGAACCCCACTGTCGGCAGCCTTGAAGATGGTTTTCGGTGGTTTCCTAATTAATTTACACAGCATGTTTCTACTGCCAGATGCCCTTCCTGGCACCAACCTCAGTTGAGGAGCTAATGAAGACGAAATGTGTTATGGTGAATAAAATTGGGTAAGGGGTGCCTATGGATAGGAACTGTACCGGCATTTGTCTGGAAGTGAAGATATTAAGCCACAGAAAACTATTCTGAGAAGAGCCGACGGTGGGATTCGAACCCACGCGTTTCCCGAATGCAGAGCTTGGCTCCATAGCCACAGAGGGTTAAAACGCGCGGCCACTCGGTCTACTTTCATCTATATAAATAAAATTATAATTTTTGTCTGTACGCTTCGTTTAGATGTACAAGATTCCAGAACTTAATGTTAAGAAAATGTTTAGATTACAATAAGTTGAAAAAATGACGATTCTATAATGATAGCGCGAAGAGAATATATTGCGTTCGGAAAATAGTGGGTTCGAATCCCATTGTCGGTAGCCCTGTAGATGGTTTTCCGTGGTTTCCTATTTTCACAACAAACACAACAAGCCAGGGTCGTTTCCTTCCCACTCCAAGGCCTTTCCTATCCCATTGTCGCCGTAAGACCTATCTGTGTCGCTGTGACGTAAATCCAGCGGTAAAACAAACCCTTGTCACCAAACATCCTCACTTTTCCGTAAATTTCTGTAAGAGTATCCATTATATAAAGCTACGCCTTAATTAGCAGTCCCCTTGCTGCGTTAAAGTTGGGAAACCCTGACAGGCTGCTGAAAATTGTACAGTGATCGCAAATGAGACAAGAACTGGTCTTTCTTCACATTCTTATTTTCCACTGTAATGGAACTGGTCGCAAATAGAACAAATTTTGCTCTGGAATGGAATTAAGGGAACATTCCTTTCCGATAAACTCGTAGCCTCCTCTTCAAAGAATTCTCTTGCAGCACATATCATTTCTCTTCCTTGGTGATGAATTGTCACACCATGGCCGGCGGTATTTTTTTCACGAGGTGGACGAGTCCTGGGCCTCCCTCTCCCTCGAGGAGTATTCATCGCACTCAAAATATAAATACAATGATTGCACGTGCGTACGTACGTAAATAGTATTTAAAATACAATTAGAAACTTACTAACGGCCACTCACACTGAACTGCTTGCAACAAGATCTAGCTCACAAGTGAAGTGAGAGGTTTGGCAACTCCCAGCAAGACGAGCCTCCCAGAAGTTTTATCTCCATGGCAACCGCAGTCGCCCCACCCTCGTTTCCATGGCAACCACACAGCCACTCCCTTTATCCCGCCTCGGCAGGCAGTAAACGGACCTCCCTCTACGAAATGTCACAAGCCATCTCTTATTATTAGCAGTATACGTCTGTGATAGGTTTCAGCGTCATCAGGTGAGTACAGCTTGCGCTGTTTAAACGTAAAGATGGCCGCACCATTTTCTGTTTACGCCAAGGAAGAACAGTGTTCCGTAATCCGTTTATTGTGGTCTGAGGGTGTACCAGGAGCGGAAATTCATAGAAGACTTTCAGCACAATACGGGGACAATGTTTTGCCACAGCGAAGTATTTACCAGTGGATTGAGAATTTCAAAAGTGTTCGTACGTGCGTAAAGGATGGGGAAAGATTCGGGCGTCCATGTGCAGACGTAAATGATGCCAATAGTGAACAAGTGCGTGATATGATCCTGGATAACAGACGAGTGACTGTTCTATGAATTTCCGCATAATGCATATGAGCACATGATTGAACTGTCGTTCTAAAATTATCATTCTTGTCCTATTAACCATTTCGCGTCATCAGTTCGGAGTTAAAGGAAAAGAAAGAGAAAATCATAGTCGTGCTCTTTCTTATCCTTCCACATCTTTGGCTACTGAAGTACAATAGGGTAGGGGGGTTGGTTTTCTCACCCTTCAGCAAACAAACTGTTCTTGCCAAACGGTATATCCCTATTGCACCAAATGCCGTTAATACCAACAAAGCAGCAAATAACTAGTAAATAGCATACCATCGTAGTTAATCCGGGATTAATGTACGTTTAAATTTAATTGCTTTCGTTGTTTTTAAACAACCGGAAAATATAAAACACTTGTTTTGTGCTGCCAAGGCAAGCGAGTTCATAGTTATTTAGTAGAAGCATGTGATTCACACGTAAGAGAAGTAAAATGAAAAACTAAATATTTTGTACCGGTGCGCAACAAAAGAAAGCATGGCGATTCTTTTGAAGTATCCCCTAAACCTGTGAACACTGAATCAAGTGAACGTGAAGAAAATATCGCAAGTACCGATAGATGTAGGCTACTGCAGTTCGAGAAAAAAAACGAATTCTAACAATGATGGGCCCGATTGTTGGACATTTATTTCTTCTTAATCTGTTTACCCTCCAGGATCGCTTTTTCCCTCGAACTCAGCGAAGGATCCCACCTCTACCACCTGAAGGGCAGTGTCCTGGAGCGTGAGAATTTGTGTCGGGGATACAACTGAGAAGGAGGACCAGTACCTCGCCCAGACGACCTTACCTGCTATGCTGAGCGGGAGCCTTGTGAGGGGAAGGGATTGACAAGGAATAAAGAAGGAAGAGACCGTGGTCTTAAGTCAGGTACCATCCCGCCTGGAGGAAAAGTTCGAAAGCACGGAAAACCGCTTCCAAGATGGCTGAGGTGGGAATAGAACCCTCCCCCCTTCACTCTCTACTCACTTGACCTTCCGAGGCTGAATGGACCCCTTTCCAGCCCTCGTACCACTTTTCAAACTTCGTGGCATCAAACCGGGCCTCCGAGGGTGGCAGCTAATCGCACCAATTGCTGGATATTAACTCAGAAAAATGACTTCTTTCAAAGAGACAACTGGCTTAGTGGAAAAATAAAATGCTAAGTTGTAAGGTGTGCCAACATTTTACAAGTTTAGGACCAGAAAAACAGAAGAGAACATTTCTTCCGAGTGGGCCAGTAGTAAAATCAGTTTTTTGTTGGGTTTTTTTTCTAGTTGCTTTACGTCGTACCGACACAGATAGGTCTTATGGCGACGATGGGACAGGGAAGGGCTAGGAGTTGGAAGGAAGCGGCCGTGGCCTTAATTAAGGTACAGCCCCAGCATTTACCTGGTGTGAAAATGGGAAACCACGGAAAACCATTTTCAGGGCTGCCGACAGTGGGGTTCGAACCTACTATCTCCCGAATACTGGATACTGGCCGCACTTAAGTAAAATCAGTATCATTGGAAGAGAAGAAGACGGTACATCTGGGTATGTGAACAAAGTGTGAGATTCTGTTTACGAAGAAGTTCAGGTGAGTACCGCCACCTTTTTTCTTAGAAAAATGTACTGAATATATAACACTGTAGAATCGATATATTTTGAGCCTTAGCAAGGGATGTCGCAGATAATTTGAATATTGCAAAATACAACTATAGATTTGGGATTCTTTACGCCTAAAAGGGCATGTTTTATGTTTTTATCCAATAAGAGAATATTTTAAGTAAAGAAGAAAGTCGGAAAATATGGCATATGATGTACAGTAGGTAAGAGTAGTTCCCGCATTAGTCCTACGCACAAACCACGTTCAGGAAGATGAACAAAGATGGTTTTCACTAGATAGCTGCTTGATAGGCTGGAAAAGCTTTCTGTCCCTTTTTCTATAACCCAGTTAAGAAAGAACTGTTTCCTGGAATTTACTCATGACAAATTTCATAATGTTTCTTTGCGAAAACCATTTTCATTTGTGCACCATTAGAACTTCTCAGCCTCAGGTAAGTGGTGCTGGAACGGGTCTGCAGTCCACAGTAAGGTATAAAGTTCTTTGTTGTTTCTACTTTTTTTTTTTTTTTTTTTTTTTTTACAATTTGCTTTACGTCGCACCGACACAGATAGGTCTTATGGCGACGATGGAACAGGAGAGGGCTATGCATGGGAAGGAAGCGGCCATGGCCTTAATTAAGGTACAGCCCCCGCATTTGCCAAGTGTGAATATGAGAAACCACGGAAAGCCATCTTCAGGGCTGTCAACAGTGGGGTTTGAACCTACTATCTCCCGAATACTGGATACTGGCCGCACTTAAGCGACTGCAGCTATCGAGCCCCGTCTACTTAATTTAAGGTGTTAGTTATTAAATGCATAGGCCCTACGCTGAGAACATATAATTTTCAGTAGATGGAAGTGTTTTATTTTGTATACTTTCGCAAAATTAACTGAAATTTGAAAATATCAAATTCATGAACATCTTCAACCGGAGAATACAATAAACGGGAGAGAGTATTCATTAAAACATTTACCCGGTGAATGAGCGGCACATATCTCCGCGATTGCCTTTCTTGCGCATCTGTCGTCTAGTCACGAGAGCATGTTTGGTCTTTTGTTAATGGGCCATGGATGTCACCATCGAAGTAGACATGTAGAACATTATGTGATATCTGTTATTGTGAAAGTCTTCTTATCAGCTGTTTGATGATCTATTAAATAAGATATATTAACATATTGATTGCAGAGCCTCCGTGACTCAGGCGGCAGGGCACCGCCCTCTCACCGTTCGGTTCCGCAGTTCAAATCCCAGTCACTTCATATGAGATTTGTGCTGGACAAAGCGGAGGTGGGACAGGCTTTTCTTCGAGTACTCTTGTTTTCCCTGTCATCTTCCATTCCAGCAACAATCTCCAAAATCATTTCATTCCATCTGTAAGTCATTAATCATTGCCCCAGAGGAGTGCGACAGGCATTGCCAGCCGGCACAATTAGGCCTATTCCTATCCTCGCCGCTAGATGAAGGCTTCATTCATTACATTCCTGACCCAGTTGAATGACTGGAAACAGTCTGGAGATTTTTATTCTCAACATATTGATAGCTCCGGTTTATGATGTAACAGTGAGGGATCATTATACAGAGAATCTATGGAATCGGAGGTGGACCGTTTGTTGTGGGTGCATACCGTATTTCTTCGTTATTTTAATTATTCATTTTTTCCTTAAAATTATCCAGGTTTTCGGATTCCTGTAACGTTTTTTTTTTTAGTTCTTTTCGCTAGCACCTAAACGTTTTCAACCCGCAGATATTTGGCTGGTACCACAACAAGGCCATAACTTGCGCCAGTGAACGCCGCCTGATTCGACAAGACAGCACCCGCTCTGAACCACTAGAACCGTATGTTGAACTATTATTGCTGTTTCGAAAAGTAGGCTAATTGTTCGATGTATGAATTCATCACAAGAGTAGCAATAGAACGAAATTACCTGCTAGAGTTAGTTCTACTTACAAAAAAAGTTTGTGCCGATTTCTCCGTTATTTAAAATAATTTCACGGGAAAACTTTGCACTTTTTAGGAGCCCCTTAATATAATTTACGAATAAGAAGACAGAATATCGATATCCTCAATGGATTAGGAGTAATGTTTGGTGGAATATCTTAGGTGAATAATCCTGTGTATAATGTATTGGTCGGCATCTGTGGTGTAGTGGCCAGTGTGATTAACTGCAACCCCCAGAGTCCCGGGTTCGATTCCTGGCTCTGCCACGAAATTTTAAAAGTGTTACGAGCGCTCGAACGGGGTCCGCTCAGCCTTAGGAGGTCAAATGAGTAGAAGAGGGTTCGCCATCCGGGATACCGGGATGGTACCTAACTTAAGGCCACGACCACTTCCTTCCGTCTTCCTTGTATATCCTTTCCGATCTTACCATCCTCCCTTCCTCCCATATGGTCCCTGCTCAGCACATGAAACTATCTGGGCGAGGTACTGGTCCTCCTTCCCAGTTGTATCCACCGACCCAAAGTCTCACGCTCGAGGACACTGTCCTTGAGGCGGTAGAGGTGGGGATCCCTCGTTGAGTCCGAGGGAAAACCAACCCTGCACAGTGAACGAATTATTTATAACATATGTAATTGCGCTAGCGTGATTAGCTCAGTGGCTTAGCTGCTGGCTTCCCACCCAGAACGCCGAGGTTCGAATACCGGTCGATCTCAGGTTGAGATTTTCATCTCAAAGATCACGTGGTATCAGCCCTAAGCATTCCTATATTATTCGAAAAATAATAAAATTCCACTAAAAATATTTATTGAAGAAAAATGCTCAAAAAATAAAACTCCAGGAGAATATCTCGCGGCCCTGTCGGCTCCAGCGGTGATTACACTCCCCTAGATGATCGAATCTTTGATTCTGTCCCCTTGCTGTACTCCGTTATAATGAACAGATTATATCTCCTGATTGGCAGTTTACTACGATAACCACTCGATTACCAATGTAGTTCTATAATAATAGATCTATCAATAATAATAATAATAATAATAATAATAATAATAATAGAACAAGAACTCTCACCTCTAGCAAAGGTCATCAAGGTGAGAGCACCAACCACCAGAAGTGAGTGAGTAAAATACATCCTTCCGAATCTGTGATTTCTCAAGAATAATACTTCTTGACTCCTGGATTACGTTAAATACTGAACTAATCTTATCATGAATTGATTCAAACTCCAGACATACCTACTGACCACTTTATGTAACAGTTGATCGAGTTCTCACAAAGATCAGTTTTGATTAGACTCTTTAGCACAGGCCACGGCAATTCTGGAGATTAGATATGAAAGTACAGCGCTGATAAGTTGCCCAAATCATATTTTGTTGCAGTTGTCGCAGGGAAAGGGCTAGAGTTGGGAACGTGGCGGCCGTGACATTAATTAAGAAACATCCCCGGCATTTGTCTGGTGTGAAAATGGGAAACCACAGAAAATCATATTCAGGACTGCCGAGGCACAGTGTGTTATTTTCGCAATCCAGATGGAAAAAATCAATTTTACAACAACGCGCAACTTATTGCTGCATGTTACATTCTGAAAGTAAAATGCCCAGGTCTATTGCCCTGAAGGTGAGAGAGGTCGCGAAGCTGAACGTCCGAACTCGTTACAACTTGCAACTGCCACGTAGCCTACCCCTCTGTTTTCTGAACGTATTCGCGGGGGCTGTGTGTGTCGCCAGTATCATTTTGAGCCTAGTTTAACTAATGAACGTTATCTACACAGTTTTTACTTCTGTAGTGTGCTTTAAATTTAAAAATTATCTTCTTTCGATACATAGAGGTCTTTTGAAAAGGTAAGTAATTTTCATTTAGCTTATTAGTCGGTTTTCAAGTTCATGTAAGGTTTTCAAATGGTATTTAACCTTATTTAAGGTTGCAATTATGTATATAATAGCAGTTACCCACGGCTTCGTTCGCATGGATTTTGTAATTTGATAAAAGTAATCACTCCTCGGTACTGTACTAAGATTTTATCTGAAAATCCCTAAAGTATAAAAACTCACCGAAAAAATGAATTTCATTTACCCCAGAAACTCTTGGTAAACCACGTCCGTGGTATTGCCTTTTGGAGCTGAGATGACCATGGGACATAGAGCTGTGCATGAGAGAAACAGTCTTCTCTCAAGTCGAAAACGAAAACAAAACAAAAAGTACATGTTTCTTTATTTTTAAAGGAGATTCCAAATACCTATTTCCACATCTTTAATATCTTCAGTTTTTAAGATATAAGTATCCCCATAAAAAGTATTCAACCTATTTATCAGACCTTCCCCACCCCCACCCCGACCTAAGTGTTTTTAAAACAAAAATACATATTCCTTTGTTTTGAAAGGAGATCCAAATACCAATTTCCACGGTTTTGAGATATAAGGATCCTCATAAAAAGTAATTCAGCTAATTTTTCACTTCTTTTCAACCCCTTTAAGTGCCTTTTCCGAAAACAAATAAGTATTCCTGTAATTTTAAAGGACTTTCCAAATACCAAGTTTCATGTCTGTAACATGTTAAGTCCTTGCACATATACTGTAGATATACCGTTACTCATTTTAAAAATTCACCAGCTTTTTCAATTCTTTTCAGCCCCTTAAGTGGATTTTCTTTATGTTTAAAGGAGATTCCAAATACCACTTTTCACGTCTGTAACATCTTCATATTTTGAGATATAAGTATCCCCATAAAAAGAATTAACCCTTTTATCATTCCTTCACGGACCCCCACCCCGACCTAAGTGAATTTTCCGAAAAAAATACATGTTTCTTTATTTTTAAAGGGGATTCAAAATACCAATTTTCACATCTGTAACAACTTCAGTTTTTGAGATATAAGTATCCTCATAAAAATTCCACTTTTTCACTTCTTTTCACCCCCGTTAAGTGCTTTTTCCGAAAAAAAATATACATGTTACTGTATAAGGACTTCCTAGTACCAAATTTCACGTCTGTAACATGTTAATTTTTTGACATAAACTGTAGATATACCAGTACTCATGTTAAAAATTCACCCGCATTTTCAATTCTGTTCACCCCTTTAAGTGGATTTTCCGAAAACAAAAAAATACGTGTTTCTTTATTTTCAAAGGAGATTTCAAATACCAGTTTTCACTTCTGTAACATCTTCAGTTTTTGTGATATAAGTATCCTCATACAAATAATTCAACTAATTTTCAATTCTTTCAATCCACCGCCCCGAAAACAAAATAACATGTTTTGCTTTACTTTGAAAGAATATTCCAAATAAAAATGTCCATGTCTTTAACATCTTCAGTTTTTGAGATATAGGTATCCTCATAAAAATAATTCAACTCCTTCTTCACCCCCACCTCCCCGTTAAGATGATTTCACCCACCAAAAGAATGTGTGCTTCTTTATTTTTAAAGGAGCTTCCAAATACCAGTGTTCACGTCTGTAACCTTCAGTTTTGAGATATAACTATCTCCATACAAATATGTTTTTTCACTTCCTTTCACCCTCCTCCTTACGTAAATTTTCCAAAAACAAAAAAATGCTTGTTTCTTTATTTATAAAGGAGCTTCCACATACCAAATTTTTACGTCTACAACGTCTTTAGTTTTTGGGATATAAGTTAAATATCTTCATAAAAAGAATTCAACTTTTTAACCCCCTCTCCCAGTTGATTTTCCCCCAAAAATGCGTGTTTCGTTCTTTTTAAAGAATATTCCAAATATCGATTTTCACCTCTACAACATATTTAGTTTTATATATATAAGTATCCTCATACAAATAATTCAACTAATTTTTCAATTATTTCACCCTCCTTAAGAGGATTTTCAAAGAAATGAATACAGTACATGTGTCTGTATTTTTAAAGGAGATTCCAAATTACCAATTTTTATTTCTGCGACATCCTTAGTTATTGAGATATAAGTATCATCATACAAATAATTAAACGAATTCTTCAAGTCTTTTACCCCCCCCCCCCTTAAGTGAATTTTCCGAAAAAAATAGGCCTGCGTATTTCTTTATTTTTAAAGGAGACTCCAAATACCAATTTTCACCTCTGTAACATCTTCAGTTTTTTAGATATCACTATTCTAATACAAAGAATCCAGCCCCTCTTTCAGTCCTTTTTACGCCCTTGTGTTTTTCCGAAAACAAAAAGTGCGTGATTCTTTTTTTTTAAAGAGATTAAAAATACCAATTTTCACGTCCGTAACAAGTTAAGTTTATGAGATGTTCTCCACGTATTCCCATTTTAAACATTCACCGCCTTTTCAGCTCCCCTTATTTGGACTTCCCGAAAATAAATTATCTATGTTTCTTTGCTTGTACAGGAGATTTCAAATAATAATTTACGTTTCTGAGATTTATATAGATAGTGTCTTTTTTTATGCACGTCATAAAAAGATATTCAGCCCATCTTTCACCTTTTTTACCCCCCCCCCTTAATGGGATTTTCTGAAAACAAAAAGTAAGTGTTTATTTTTTTTAAAAAAGATTCCAAATACCAATTTTTACATCTGTAAACTTTTAAGTTTTTGAGATATAGATATTCTCATTTCAACAATTCACCCCACTTTTCGCCCCATTAGCGACGGAATATCCAAAAAATCTCCCTTAGTGAGCACCTATGCTCTAATATAAATCTATCCACAAAATGTCACTTCTTTATGTCCAGTACGTGCCTCCGTGGCTCAGGCGGCAGCGCGCCGGCCTCTCATCGCTGAGTTCCGTTGTTCAAAATCCCGGTCACTCCATGCGAGATTTGTGCTGGACGAAGCGGAGGCGGGATAGGTTTTTCTCCGGGTACTCCGGTTTTCCCTGTCATCATTCATTCCAGAAACACTCACCAATATCATTTCACTTCATCCGTCAGTCATTAATCATTGCCCCAGAGGAGTGCCACAGGTTCGGCAGCCGGCACAATTCCAATCCTCGCCGCTAAATGGGGGCTTAATTCCATTTCCTAACCCGTCGTATGACTGGAAACAGGCTGCGCATTTTCATAATTGTCCAGTAGTTTTGGCTCGGCGATGATGAATCATTCATTCAGTCAGGACATGTTATTTTATACATAGCTGCCTCTGTGGATCAGTGGTAGAGTGTCGGCCTCCGGATCCCAAGATAGCGGGTTCAAACCCGGCAGAGGTAGTCGGATTTTTGAAGGGCGGAAAAAAGTCCATTAGACACTCCATGTCGTACGATGTCGGCATGTAAAAGATCTCTGGACACATTTGGTGTTTACCCGACAAAATTCATTAAATCTCAGCCACAGACGCCCAAGAGAGTTTCGGTTTACTCGGTCTGCCATCTAGTGGGGGCCTAGAGTAAAACGGAACGTCGAAATTGACGAGCAGACAGCCAGATGGCGTCAAATTGAAATGTCTGCACACGGTAGCTGAGGCCATACGATTATTATTATTTTTTATTTTATACATATAGATTAAAGCTAGTATCTTTCAGTTCCCAAATCAAGAAAGAAGTATTGTGCAAAGTTGCGCACTAATTTTCCCCATTTCTAGGGTATGGCGTTCTCATTTTCTCGTAAGGCACTTTTTGAGGTACGGCTCGAAAGCTATAGTTGACTGTGTCTTTATTTTATTTTTGATTACTGCTATTGTATTCTTTTTCAAAACTGTAGGTAAATGTACTACATACCTTGTTTGTATTCTTGTCGATCGCTGTCTGCAGTTTTGTCATAGCTGAGAATGCAGTTTAATGCTTTAAATGCAATAATCTTGTAGGCCTACATTTGTTCAAAATTGCATTTCATTATTGCAACCTCTCCTAAAACAACAAAATTAAGGTTTATTTTTGTTTTAGAATTGTTTTACACGTACATTGCCAAAATACCACACTGTGCGACGGTGGGATTCGAATTCACCGTCTCCCGAACATAAGCTCACGGCTACGCGACCCCAACCACACAGTCAACTCGCTCGGCACATTAGAGATTATATAACGCGGAACATGCTCTCAAGTATTCTACAGAAAGATACAATGAAGGCCAAATATAAATTGGAATAAAACCTGAATTGGCCATAAAATAGTTGTGCTTTCAGAGAGTTCTACGAAAACAGAAAAGGAAGTGATGGAAATAGATCAAGAAACAGTAGAATTCTCGGAAATCGTATAAAATGTTTAGAAACAAACAGGAAACCTGTTAAGTTGAAGGCAAGCCTTTCTTTAATACAACAAAGGATCTACAACACAAGAGAAAATGATCACATTCGTGCGACAAGTGATTTAAAAATAGAACTTTAGGAAGTGATGGACAGATGAAAGAAGTGCTCCGAAAATGTCATTTAAAAATTGTCCGGCTCTTTGGCTGAATAGTCGGAGTAATGGCCTTAGGTTCAGACAGAGGGACCTGGGTTCGATTCTCGTCCGGGTCGAAGATTTAAATCTAGAATGGTTAATTCCCTTGGCTTGGGAACTGAGTCCCGGTATAGAAAGCCAAAAATAACGGCTGAGAGGATTCGCCGTGCTGACTACACGACACCTCGTAATCTGTAAGCCTTCGGGCTGAGCAGCGGTCGTTTGGCAGGCCAAGGCCCTTCAGGGCTGTAGTACCATGGGGTTAGTTAGTTTGAGAATTGAGTGTTTGTGTTGTGGAGTGTTCAGAAACAAATAGAAAACATGTCCCTCGCTTACTTTGGTCGGCGAATGCAGACTGGGTCTCGGCCCACAAGTAGCCACGGCTGGTCCGTGTTCCGACAGTTCTGCACTCCGACCGGCCAACCGAGCAGAGGACGGGTAGCCACGGCTCTACCGCCGCTCTATGCCTAAGTGTTCGGGAGACAGAGAATGGTTGGTCCTCACCGTCAGCTGTCTTGAGAATGATTTTCCGTGGTTTTCCATTCTCCTGCATTAAGGCTAATGCCGGGACAGTTCCTAGTATAGGCCATGGTTGCCAACCCTCTCACCTTCTCCGCACATCTCCTTCTCCGATACAAATCTCCTGGCCTGACAGACGGCATCACCGTCTAAGAGGTCCGCCTCCCCCTTCAGGGGAGGAATGCAAACATTTAGGCTAGTAGTAGTAGAAGTCGATTCCTAAAGGTCTATCTAGCAGTTACTTAGTTTTAGGAACAGAAAGAGACAGACAGACATGAAAGTAAGTGTTATTCAGTGTTACTTATGAAAGGGATAATTATCAAGAAATGATAAATGCATAGACAGGTGATTCTTACCATTTTTATTTATATAGATTTTCAACTAAAGGGCTTAGACACTCCTGTATATGTGCTGGCTTATTTATGAGACTGCATAACACTGGATCACACTTTGAGAGAAGTTTCCACTGTTAGGTATTCCAATTCCTCCCTATTTCCTTGAAAAGCTATACAGTCAGCCCCCGATACAGTGCCACCATCCGCTGAATAATATTTTATGGCAAAAAGCGAGGGTGGCACTAAAGCAAATTTAAAGTGTGACGTAAAATATCTCTGCCTAAAATTTATTATTGCAAGACAACAGAGATTTTACTGAAGGACAATTTTATTATTTTGCTAAGAAAGAGGATAATACACTAAAACATTTTTCTATTATGGTACCGTAACACACTAATACAGTACTGTATGAAAAATGAAGTTACGCTGTTAACTTTAGTCCTTGTGGAAGAAATCTGTGATCACTGCTTGCTTCTTCTTTTCATGTAATTCTTCTTCTTCTACTGCGTCAGGAACGGCGATCAGGTGATGAATCACAGCTAGCGTTACCAACCGTCCGGCTTTTGCCGGATATGTCCTGCTTTTCAATCATTTTGGTTATGTCCGGCCGGCATTTCTAATTTATCGACATTGTCCGGCATTTTTCGTTACAAGATTGCTCACTTACGTTTTAGGCTAAAGACAGCATGTTATTGTATCGTACATCAACTCCATGTGCTCAGGGCGCTACTTCTGAGGGTGGAAATAAGTAATACTAATATTCGATATATTAAACTCGAAGTCCAGGCATCGATCACCAATCAACGCGCTTCATTTCCACATTTATGTTGAGAGCACCGCCGTCTCAATGTCTATATACTGCCTGCTCTATGCTATGCGGTTAACATGCTTCTCAGCGTGAGCTCTTAGTGTCACGAACCTCCGCTAGGGGCGCCAGCTAACGCACCCAACTTATCTCCGTACCCGCGTTGTTGTGTTCTAGTGCGTTTGCATCGAGCATTTATGTGTGTTTCTCTGGTTGTAAAATGATGAATTGGTGTGTTCCTCTCTGTATATCAAGGCAGGAAATCCAAATTCTTGAGGTGTGAGGATTCCTGTTATCCCCCCCCCCCCCCCAAGTAAAGAACTTTGGGAAAATTGGCTTAACGCTATATCAAGGCAAGGATGAACCAAGGGTAAGCAATGGATTCCATCCGGTTATTCTCGTGTTTGTAGCCTGAATTTTAGTGATGGAGCTAAAAGATAAAACTAAAAGAAATATATATTGAAGACAGAGAGCGTGCCTAGTCGGTCTTCGAATTACCCCCATTACCTTCAAACCAGAAAAAATTATCTACGAAAGACCAGACAGCGACAAGATATTACTTCGGAATAAATCTGTGATAAAACAAGCTCTTCAACTGCAGGAAATACATCGAATGACGAGTACGAAATTCATTTGAACAACGATGTATCAAACCAACTCAATATTCCAATGAGTAAGAATGACAGCAGTGATCAGAAAATTAGACATTAGAGGCTCCGATCAAGAATTCTGAGACTGCGATAACAGCTGATGAGTAACCATAATGAAGTTAACAGACTACGGAGACAATTCGAAGACAACCCAGAAAGTGATCGTCTGAATAAAGTAAAGGAAGCAGCCAAATATAAAGGAAAAACGACCTATTTTAAAATTAAATTCACTATTTTCGCATGACAAAACCCGGGCAGTCAGAACAAATCAGGCGGTACTATGTGGTGTGGGGAATAGTATCCCAAAAGGTTACGAATATGGTAGGACTCCTGGTCTAGTGTCAGCTCCGTCACAAAGTACTCTGGACAGGTAGCCTAAATGGAAAATGTTGATAGTATTTGTCAGGATTTCCCCAATTAGTGAAGGAAAGACTTAGAGGTGAGAGATTGAGATGGCGGTGGTTGAGAGAAACCGGAAGTGTCGAGAGCTACAGTTTACATGTGCTTGCCATATGATTTGCAGCTATAGTTGGGGACAAAACATGACGGCCTCAGTTCCTAGAAGCGAGCTCGAAGCCAGTAGTCAATCACACCCTGCTGAGTTAACGAGTTCTAAGTGATCCTGGTTTGTTTTGGAGAGGGTGCCAAACCACTTTCTTCCTCACTCTCTGTAGTACTTATCCTTTCTTCGTGTAGAGTGCAGTAGCCGATTTGGCAACTCTGGCTGCAGTAGAGGTAGTAAATCCTATAAGTCGCTAATAGACACCGAGCTGCCGCTGGAAAGTAGTGGTGTGAGGCGAGGTCGTTATGATTTGTCCCCAACTATATCGTGTTTGGTTGTCTGGTTGTCGCCGTAAATTATAGTGCGAGTATTCAGCGTGTGGAGTGAAATATTAATCTCATTGCATCCTGTTATGTACCGGTATGTCATCTTTGCAACCTGAAAGGAGTGAATCTAAAAAAGACTGTAAATTTTCAGATAAACTAAAACATAGGCATCCTTGCTTTACTCACGGACGCAGTGAAAGTGAAGCGAAATGTGCCGTGTGTGATAGTTATGTTAATGTCGGATACAAAGGTGTTGGTGACTTGGAAAGGCATGTTAACAGTGAAAAACACAAAAAGACGGTGAGAACTAGGTCAATATCATGTTCAATGTTATCATTTGTCACTCCCAAATATTCACCAGATGATAAAAAAAGTTCAAGCCGCAGAAGCTACAATGTCATTTCATACAGTTTTCCATCACCAGTCGTACAAATCAATGGACTGCACAGCTAAATTGAATAAGAGTATGTTCTTAGGTTCTGAAGTAGCACAGAAACTGACCTGTGCAAGAACTAAAACAGAAGCCATAATAAATAATGTTATTGGTCCTCACTCGACAGATATTATAATTGAAACTCTTAACAATAAAGTTCCATTTTTTGGCCTAAGAACAGATGCAAGCAATCATGGTGCACTAAAGTTGTTTCCAATAGTCATCCAATTCTTTGATTACAAAAATAATGGCATTCAGATAAAAGTTTTTGATTTACAAGCATGTCCAAATGAAAGTTCTGAATGTATTTCCTCCTATATTTCAGATACTCTCAAAAAGCATAAAATTACTTCTAGATGCATTGCATTTTCTGGAGACAATGTCAATGTTAATTTTGGAGGCCTTGCACACAGGGAAGGGAAGAATATATTCTCTGTTCTCAAAAAAGACTTGAATGAAAACATAGTAGGTGTTGGATGTCCTGCTCACATTCTACATACCGTAACTGTTTGCAACATGGAGCTGATGCTCTTCTTGTTGATATTGAGTCTGTGGTGATGAAAATTTTCAACTTCTTTCATATATATGCAGTGCGCACTCAGGAACTGAAAGACTTTTGTGAATTTGTTGATGTAAATTATCTGCAGCTTTTAAATCATTCTAAGACTAGGTGGTTAACATTGTATCCAGCAGTTGAAAGAATCCTGCAATTGTTCCCAGCTCTGAAATCCTACTTTCTTTCTCAGGGTAGTGGGTAGGAAGTCAGTGCCTTCATCAATTAGAAACTTCCTTGAAAATGACTTTTCAGAGCTCTATCATTTGCTTCTTTCCTCAACCATGCACATTTTTCACTATAAAATTTTGTCACTTGAGAAAGAACATAATTCAGTTGTAGAAGTGTTTGAACTATTAGAATCTGTCCAATCTTCAATGAAGATTCAAGATGGCGACTACTGTGTGTGAGTCTGTGATATCCGTGGTGGATAATGGTTTAAGATGCAGTGAAAAATGTGGCAAATGCAGGCGAGTAGTTAAAAATGGGATTCTGTGTCGTAAGTGTGATGAATGGTACCATTTTCGTTGTGCAAATATTGTAAATAGGTCTGATATTGAAGAAAGTGTGTGGCTGTGTCCCGAGTGGTAAACAAACTGATAGTGTGGTAGAACAACAAGAAAGAGAGACTTATGAATCTATGCTTAAGATTTTAGGAGTGCTACAAGAAGACTTATGTGCTCTGAAACTTGAAAATGAAAGCTTAAAGGACAGAATAAAGAAACTGGAAGATAAAGAAGACAGTGGAGAAGAAAGATCGCTGTGGACGGAAGTGACGCGTAGCCATTTTAGGCCTAATGTTAAACATTTGGGAGAAACTACGTACAACTTAAAACCGGGGAAAAACTCTTTGCAGTGCCAAAATAGATTTCAGTCATTGCAACAAGTTCCAGAAGAAGACACATCAAGTTTTCCGAATAATTTTAAATCCAGTGGAAGTAACCTACAGAAGAAGAATACCAACCGGAAGTCAAGATCGCCAAAAATTCATCTCTACTCAGACAGTCAAGGGCGGAGTACGGCAGAAGGCATCAAGGATGAGCTGCATAATCCAGAAACTGAGGTTTTAGGACTAATAAAACCAGGTGCCAAAACTGAAGACGTCCTTTCAAGTTGTGATCCTGTGTTAGAGAAAGACAACTACGTGGTGATTGTGAGTGGTACAAATGACATTGCTGTAAATGAAGGTGAGGAACTAATTACGACCCTCAGAGGTAAGATTTCGAAACTACCTGACTCAAAAGTAATTGTAGTTAATGTGCCACCCAGGTATGACCTTATAGAAGACTCGTGTGTGAACAAAGCTGTACATGATGTAAATATAAAAATCAAGAGATTAAGTAAGAGTTTTAGAAATGTCTGGAATGGAGCTGCAAGTGAAGCCCATGAACAGAAACTGGCAAATAAGTTAATTTGGGAAGGAGGATTTACACAAGTAGTACAAGAACCGACTCGTCTCAACAACTTGCTAGATGTATTCTTGGTTAAACCATGGGAAATTGTTGATAAAACTGAGGTAATTGAAGGAATAGGTGACCATAAGGCTGTAATAATGGATGTAGGACTTGTACCAAAAATGCTTAATAGGAGGGTCATACAAGACAAGAAATTATACAGAAAAACTAAAGTTGATGAATTTGGGACTTACCTTAAATCACAATTCAGTTGTTGGATAAGTGAAGGGAGTAATGTGGATATACTTTGGGCTAAATTTAAAAGAATCATTTGGGAAGAAGAGAAGAGATTTGTACCTGTTAAGAAGGGTAAAATGACCTCAGACCCTGTTTATTATACAAGGGAAATAAGGAAATTAAGAAAATGTAGAATAGTAAACAGGAAAATCAAAGAGGGTGGGGAAAATAGAGAAACTAGAAAACAGCTAATGAGGGAACTGAATAGAGTGAAAAAGGAAGCTAAAGAGAAATATATGAATGGCATACTTCAAGAGGGTAATGACCACAAAGGGAAATGGAAAAAGATGTATTCATATATTGGGAATCAAAAAGGAAAAGGAATCCAAATTCCTACAATGGTGGGAGAAGGGGGTGAATACTATTCAACAGATACTGAAAGAGCAAATCTATTTAGTAGGGAATTCAGAGATTCAGTAGAAGATTGTCAGGAGTTGGAAACCGTAACAGAAGATAGAGAGGGAGAGACACATAGGGAAACAAGAAGCTTCTCATTCACAAATGAAGATATTTTCAGAGAAATCCAACTGCTTCAGCAAGGAAAAGCAGCAGGAAGTGATCAAATTACTGGGGAGGTGTTAAAGACAATGGGGTGGTACATAGTGCCTTATTTAAAAATTTCTCTTTGACTATGTCATAAATAATAGTGTAATACAAAAAGAATGGTAGGAATCCATAATAATACCAATTTATAAAGGAAAGTCAGATCAGTTGGATTCAGGAGGCCAGTTAGATTGCATAGCCATAGATCTTTCCAAAGCCTTTGATAGAAATTGGAGGGAATAGGATTGGACGTAAGGGTCAGGGGCGTATTCTCCTTGAATGCAAGGCATTCATTGCATGCGTTATGATAACACGAAGAACTGTCTGATGTACGATTTTAGGTTGTTTCAAGTCAAATATTAACGATTTCATCTCTCAGAAGTTCAAAAGGTCCACGCAACTGTACTGGTTCCGTTGCTTGACTACGTGTGGTGCTGGTGTAGTCTCGCCGTCTACCCCACTCTAGGAAGAAAGAGACAGCGAATGGAAGAGTTAAGGATGTAAGGCATTCAATCTTAAAATTGCATTCGGTGGCAGACGTAGTTCTGAAACCCTCCGAAAGATGTCGCTGCAATTGAAACTTGGTCAGAATTTGTCACCCCATACCCGTGCTACCCTCTGCCATCTGTTAGCAACTTGGAGAAAGTCGGCATCTTTACAGCGAACGGGACCCACAGATTACCCCCCAGCGAGAACCCAACGTGACGAAACTGACCAATGCCACTGGGGGACTTACCTCCAGTGCTTGAGTTGTGGCTAACTAGTGAGTTAATTCATTGTCTTTTCGGTGTTTTATTATATTTTGCGCACATGTGGTATTAACGATGAATGAGTCTAAAACGGATATAATTGTAAATCAGTTTGAAAAGCCATTTACTGGCCGTTCGTTTGATGAAAAGATTCAAATAGTTAAAGCCGGGAGACCTCTACCTTCCCTCGTAAATTTCTTCTTCTTCTTCTTCTTAATCTGCTTACCCTCCAGGGTTGGCTTTTCCCTCGGACTCAGCGAGGGATCCCTCCTCTACCGCCTCAAGGGCAGTGTACTGGGGCTTCAGACTCTGGGTCGGGGGATACAACTGGGGAGGATGACCAGTACCTCGCCCAGGCTGCCTCACCTGCTATGCTGAACATGGACCTTGCGGGGGATGGGATGATTGGAAGGGATAGACAAGGAAGAGGGAAGGAAGCGGCCGTGGCCTTATGTTAGGTACCATCCCAGCATTTGCCTGGAGAAGTGGGAAACCACGGAAAACCACTTTGAGGATGGCTGAGGTGGGAATCGAACCCACCTCTACTTAGTTGACCTCCCGAGGCTGAGTGGACCCCGTTCCAGCCCTCGTACCACTTTTCAAATTTTGTGGCAGAGCCGGGAATCGAACCCGGGCCTCCGGGAGTGGCAGCTAATCACACTAACCACTACACCACAGAGGCGGACCCTCGTAAATTTAAAAACAGAAAAACAAGAATTGTGTACGTACGTTCAATCCAGAAACTTACAGTAAAACTGTTTGGCTCGAGTTCACCTACATGTAATTAGGGTGAGTAGAATTGAAATTTACTTAATACATTGTGTTAACTGCATGGTTACTAGTTGCATGCCTCAGTGGAGATTCCAGGATACGCCACTGGTAAGGGTTATACGTTGGATAAGAACATTTCTAAATTCAAGGGTTCAGAAAGTCAAAGTAGGAAATAATATATCACAGGAAGAGAAAGTTTGGAAGGGAATCGCACAGGGTAGTATAATCGGTCCATTACTTTTCTTAATATACACAAATGATTTAGGGAACAATATAACATCAAAAATAAGACTGTATGCAGATGATATAATTGTTTATAGGGAAATAAATAACATTGAGGATTGTTCAGAATTACAAAGGGACCTTGAAAGTATCCAACAGTGGGTTGAAGAAAATAATATGAAGGTTAATGGAGGCAAATCAACTGTTACAACATTTACAAATAGGTGCTTTAAAACTGAATTTGAATATACTTTGGATGAGGTAGTTATCCCAAAAGATGGCAAGTGCAAATACTTTGGTGTGAGATTTGAAAGTAATTTGCATTGGAAGGGACATGTTGATGACATTGTTGGAAAAGCTACAGATCGTTACATGTCATAATGAGGCTACTTAAAGGATGCAACAAAGAATTAAAAGAAAAAAGTTACTTAAGTATGGTTCGTCCATTATTGGAATATGCAAACAGTGTTTGGGATCCTTACCAAGAATACCTAATAAAAGAAATAGATAGTGTGCTGAGGAAAGCAGCAAGATTTCTAATAGGGGATTTCAGGAGAAACAGTAGTGTATCAGAAATGTTAGAGGTACTTGGGTGGGAAACTTTAAGAGAGAAGGGAGAAAACTAGACTTATAGGATTATATAGAGCCTATACAGGAGAAGAAGCATGGGGAGAAATCCGTGAGAGGCTTCAGTTGGAAAATAATTATATTGGCAGAACTGACCACAAGTATAAAATTAGAAGGAATTTTAGCAGAAGCGACAGGGGTAAATTTTCATTCATTGGGAAGGGCGTGAAGGAGTGAAACAGTTTACCAGAGGTAGTGTTTGATCCTTTTCCAAAATCTGTACAGGTATTCAAGAAGAGAATAAACAGCAACAGGGAAAATAAATGAAATGTTAGAGGGCATTCGACCAGTGCAGGCTATTGTAAATAAAAAATGTGTGTTAAAAAAATTAATTCCATCCCCTGGTCCATGGAGTTTGGACAGCCAAAGTAGGGGACTGCCTGTAGGGGTGAAGTACAGTGGGGACTTCGAGGGCCCTGGGATGCTACGGTAGCTGTGAAGGCCCTTCAGGAACTCTGAAAAGTGGTGGCAAAAGGGGGCTCTGGTTAAGATGCAGCAGGTCGTTATGCTACTTAGGTTCCAAAATGGGTAAAAAAAAAAAAAAGTAAATAAATGCAATGTAAATTTTAATCTTATACCAGTTGATAGTATTATTTGAAGTAATTCCACATACTGTATATGAGTTGACTATGTCTGTAAGTATAGGAGATATTATAAGTAGAATTTTGTAAACAATATAAATTTATTAAAGATGATCTGTTTGTTTAATAGAAAAACATTTTTAGCATAAATTGTATATTATTGTACTGTAGAAAAAAAATGTTTTTCTTCTCTTGTTAATTTAAAATTTAGTGCTTGACAATAATGTATTTTAGTGTACCATTTGCCACTGAGGTAGACACCTCATTTGCAAATAAAGAGATTTTGATTTTGATTTGGAAAGGCATACTTGAAGGTCAATTCATTCCCCTTAAAGTCAGACAGATGTAAAATATATTTTCAGAAGATGGTTTGGATAAAGAATGAAAAGTATTTATGGAGAATGTATTTTGTTTCTATGAAACCTGCACTAAGTAACTTACTTGGATAAATGGATGCATCCTATAGTATAGAGGAATTCAAGTGTTTCAAATGGTTGAAACTTCAAAACATTAAAGACCTCAGCTTTGACGATATTGTACCATGTATTCAGTACTTAAGTCAAAAGGTGTAGAAATAGTTCAAAATTATTCAACCAGTTCTGCAATGTAAGGGCTTATTCTAAAACTTCCACTTTGAATAAAGATACAACCTAGACCAATAATGGTCTGTTGTTTTTTTTAATAAGTGCCAGAACATTGAGGTATTTTCTGAACTTTTGAACATTTGCCAGTTTTTCTTTGCCATACCAGGCAGCAATGCCTCCACTGAACATGTGTTTTCATTCATAAATGCTCAATGGACAAAGAAAAGGAACCGTTTATTGGTAGGATAAGTGAAAGGAATGTTACCTGTGAAGTTCAATTTCAAAGATGTGTCGTGTGAAGAATTTTATAAATATGTACTTCAAGAAAATAACTCGCATCTTCTTTCAAAAGTAGGTTCTGTTGAAAAATACAGCTTCAAGGAAATGAACTGCAGCAAGGACTGATCATTAAGTAAGGTATATCCTTTTGTAAAAAGTTGTGTGTAATATATGTATAATTTTGTTCTCGATTGAAATTGTAAGGCATTTTTCTTAAATGTCCTGCTTTTTGCTAAGCAATGTCCTGCATTTGGAAATTTTCAGTTGGTAACCCTAATCACAGCACAATCACTGGAATGTTTCCCCAAACATACATACACATACATAAGTCTTCATTATAGACCGTAATGCCTTTCAGCGTTCAGTCTGCAAGCCTTTGTGAATTTAATAAACACTGCCACAATCCTCTATTTGTAACTAGTTGTTTGGTCTCATTTAGTTCTATACCTCTTATCTTTAAATCGTTAGGAACTGAGTCTAACCATCGTCATCTTGGTCTCCCTCTACTCCTCTTATCCTCCATAACACAGTCCATTATTTTCCTGCGTAAGCTATCCCCCTCCATTCACCTCTACACCCATATTTTCTCTAAACTTTCCTTAACTTATGTACTTGAAAGAACTGGCAACTTATAACAATCAGCCTCATCTTCCGAGTCTGAATCTTCATCATGTTGTGCGGTCTTCAGTATGCTTCATTTCTCATTTCCCCAAAGGTAGACAATCAATTGTCTATAGATAAGAATTCTTCCATTGTTAGAGGGTGTTCAACAGGGGCATAGGTTTCAAAGTCCTTTAATGCAATTCTGAGTTCTTCTTCAACAGTGTCTTCATCTAAGGAACTCTTCTGAGGAGGGATTAAACTTGTATGACTCCAGCAGTTCTTAACTGATGTTGATGGTATTTCATCCCATGAACGCCGTATCATGAATAGTGCATTCTGTAAGTCAAATTTACTGGCGCATAATTATTAATGCACTCTATAATATATTTGACCTGATGGTGCAGAAATGTGCTTTAAACATTACATGGCTTCAGTATCTAGAGTTTGAAGGAATCCTGTGCAGTCAGGTGGTATGAATTCAATTGTTACATTCTGAGCAGCTCTGTCTTGTGACAAGTTACGTTATCAAGGATAAGTAAGAGATGCCTCTTGTTCCTTCTTCATGACTTCATTGAAATCCCGTAATCAGGTCATAAATTCATTTGCAGTCATCCATGCTTTTTTTTTTCGTGGCGGTAGATGACACAAATTAGGACAAAAACCGTTCTAGCACAGTGGCTGAGCAGCTTTCAGAATGACAGTTAATTTTCTTTTGTCACTGCCATCAGTATTTGTGCAAAAAGCTAGAGTAATCCTATCCTTGGCTCTCTTGGAACCTTTTACAGGTGCAGAAGAAATTGTATTATCAGACTGCATTCTGAAAAATAAAGCACTTTCGTCCATGTTGTGAACATTTTCCTATGAATATTTGTTGATTATGTCACACAATCTTTTTGTTCCATTAGACACTGTGTTATCATCCACTTCACCTGCTTCACCTTGTCTAGTATACTGTGAAAGGGCACGTCTCTGTTTAAAACATGCCAACCAATCGTTACTATACGGTACTGAAAATCCTTTATTCCCATTTTATCACCAAACTCTCTTGCTTTTTTGACAATTTCCGCATCAGTCACCTTTCCATGATTTACATTAACCTGGCTTTTCCAGAAAGTTAAGGCATCCTCCAGCTCTTCATGTTTTGCAGGCCTAAGGTGTGCTGCACTAGCAGAAGAATGTTCTTTAAGCCACTTTTCTTTTTCAATCACAATGTTACCTATACACCTCCGACAAACAGTCTTTCCCCAAAGTAATGAAACGTGGGATTCGATAGCCTGCTGATCAGTCTTTGGAAATTGTTTGCTGTATTCACAAACTTCATGTTTCTCTTGAAGGGATATGACTGGTCTTTTCATTTTAATTCCCTATGACACTGCAGTACTGTAAAATTGAATGAACCCTGGACAATAGAGTAGAATGTATGTACATTTTTGCTTAAATTATGCGCAAATACCCCTCCCACCCTCATGTGCTATCTTCAAACTTTTACTGTTTATTGTTGAAAACCTTCAATAATTTTAAATTATAAATAAACCTGTTACCTCAACAACAAATAGGAATTCGGAAAGTCTGAAGCTTGGAGCAGAAAGCTTACCCTGCTGCCTGTGGTGGAAGAGGTGGTTCTGAGCACTGTATACCGGCCCTTGATAGCCACTGTTGTCAATTCTATAGCAATTCCAGGATCTCACTCGCCACATTTTGTAACATTTATATGACATACCCTTACTCTTTGTTGGCACAAAGTGAATAGGCACAGTAACGAGGCTTCTCATGTATTTAGCATACAAGCAGATCTGTTTGCAAGCACTTCTTGGCACAGTTCGAGGGTGGCATATTAACGGGGCACACTGCATCAGGCGTTGACTGTATTATTAGAAGCCTTTTCTTTTTATAATTACCCTTACAGTGTTCCCAGTGAGGTATTTTCACCCTTATCAACATGGTAATTAAAACTAAGAAGACTATTATCTTCGTGAAACTTCCAGCCTGACTTTTTATCTCGGGTACCATCATACCATTGTCCGCTGTCCATCTCACAACATTATCTGCAATCTATCACAATCCTCCAACTCATTTACTACTCATAAAATCATGACGTGAGAAATTTGCTTCATCAGTAAACAGTACAGAGAAAAGAAATATCAGAGGGCATTCGACCTGTGAAGTTTATTGTAATAAAGAATTTTTGTGAATAAATTAATTCCTAAACTCCATTGTCATAAGGCAGCAGGAATAGAAGAAATTAGACCTGAAATGGTGAAGTATAGTGGGATGGCAGGGATGAAATGGCTTTATAGAGTAGTAAAATTAGCGTGGAGTGTTGGTAAGGTACCTTCAGATTGGACAAAAGCAGTAATTGCACCTATCTATAAGCAAGGGAACAGGAAGGACTGCAACAACTATCGAGGTATCTCATTGATTAGTATACCAGGCAAAGTATTCACTGGCATCTTGGAAGGGAGGGTGAGATCAGTCGTTGAGAGGAAGTTGGATGAAAACCAGTGTGGTTTCAGACCACAGAGAGGCTGTCAGGATCAGATTTTCAGTATGCGCCAGGTAAATGAAAAATGCTACGAGAGGAACAGGCAGTCGTGTTCATGTTTCATAGATCTAGAGAAAGCATATGACAGGGTACCGAGGGAAAAGATGTTCACTATACTGGAGGACTATGGAATTAAGGGTAGATTACTAAAATCAATCAAAGGCATTTATGTTGACAATTGGGCTTCAGTGAGAATTGATGGTAGAATGAGTTCTTGGTTCAGGATACTTACAGGGGTTAGACAAGGCTGTAATCTTTCACCTTTGCTGTTCATAGTGTACATGGATCATCTGCTGAAAGGTATAAAATGGCAGGGAGGGATTCAGTTAGGTGGAAATATAGTAAGCAGTTTGGCCTAGGCTGACGACTTGGTCTTAATGGCAGACTGTGCCGAAAGCCTGCAGTCTAATATCTTGGAACTTGAAAAGAGGTGCAATGAGTATGGTATGAAAATTAGCCTCTCGAAGACTAAATTGATGTCAGTAGGTAAGAAATTCAACAGAATTGAATGTCAGATTGGTGATACAAAGCTAGAACAGGTCGATAATTTCAAGTATTTGGTTTGTGTGTTCTCCCAGGATGGTAATATAGTAAGTGAGGTTGAATCAAGGTGTAGTAAAGCTAATGCAGTGAGCTTGCAGTTGCGATCAGCAGTATTCTGTAAGAAGGAAGTGAGCTCCCAGACGAAACTATCTTTACATCGGTCTGCTTTCAGACCACCTTTGCTTTACGGGAGCGAAAGCTGGGTGGACTCAGGATATCTTATTCATAAGTTAGAAGTAACAGATATGAAAGTAGCAAGAATGATTGCTGGTACAAATAGGTGGGAACAATGGCAAGATGGTACTCGGAATGAGGAGATAAAAGCTAATTTAGGAATGAACTCGATGGATGAAGCTGTACGCATAAACTGGCTTCGGTGGTGGGGTCATGTGAGGCGAATGGAGGAGGATAGGTTACCTAGGAGAATAATGGACTCTGCTATGGAGGGTAAGAGAAGTAGAGGGAGACCAAGACGATGATGGTTAGACTCGGTTTTCAACGATTTAAAGATAAGAGGTATAGAACTAAATGAGGCCACAACACTAGTTGCAAATCGAGGATTGTGGCGACGTTTAGTAAATTCTCAGAGGTTTGCAGACTGAATGCTGAAAGGCATAACAGTCTATAATGATAATGTATGTATGTATGTATGTATGTATGTATGTATGTATGTATGTATGTAATTCCATCCCCTTGTCTATGGAGACTGGACAGCTGAAGAAGAGAATTGCCTGTAGGGTTGAAGTACAGTGGGGACTTTGAGGGCCCTGGAACCGCTACGGTAGCTGTGAAGGCCCTTCAGGAACTCTGAAAAGCATTGGCAAAATGGGCTCTGGTTAAGACGCAGCAGGTCATTATGCATATTAGGTACCAAAATGGGTTTGAAAAAAGGAATGTACATTTAAATCTTATAGTAATATTGTATAGTATTTTTTTGAAGTGATTCCACATACTGTATATGAGTTGATTATGTGTGTAGAAGATATTCTGAGTAGAATTTTGTAAACAATATATATTAAGGATGAGCTGTGTGTTTAATAGCAAAAATGTTAATGTAAATTGTATAGTACTGTATTTTAGGAAACATGTCTTCTTTTCTTTTTAACTTAAAATGTAGTTGTTGAGAATAATGTATTTTTGCGTACCGTATCATTTGCCACCGAGGTAGAGACCTCATTTGCAAATAAAGTATTTTGATTTGATATGATTTATATTCTACTGACAAAGGAAATATTAGATGTTTGTGTCTCTCTTATACACTTGCTGTTATTCCGGCAGCTAAGGGGAAAAGCCAGTTACCATTCAAAGTGCACTTCACTGTGAACTTGTTCTCTTCTGACCCCAGCAGTATTATATTTATGAGGCCTGGCAAATCTTTCATTTTAATGCCCTTTATAGCCCATTTTGTTCTCTTGCCAACACCTTCATGCTTCAAAGGATTGGACCTCTCCCTTTTCCCCTTATTGATTAGTGTTAAGGAAGTATGTTTCCCCAGTTGTACCTTCTCTTAAATTCACCACCACCACCACTGGGATATCCTTATAATTGCAGCAGGTTGTCAAGTGCACCTGCAATGGTCTACATGCACTATTCAAGAACATAGCCTTCATGTGTGGTCTGATTATATGAGTCTGTGTTTTTGTTTGCATCCATTAGTATAGTCCACCTCCGTAGCATAACGGTTAGTGTTATTAGCTGCCGTCCTCGGGGGCCCGGGTTTGATTCCCGGTACTGCCAGAAATTTAAGAATGGCAGGAGAGTTGGTATGTTGTTCAAATGGTAAATGCAGCTCACCCCCATTGGGGGTGTACCTGAAAAGAGCTGCACCCCCTCAAGATGAGGACACAAGCTTTTTGGTATAGTAAGAGGTTCTCATGCTTAGCAACATCCTGCATGAAAGATACTCTCTATACAACTGCGATGCTCCTTCTGCACTTCTATGTCCATGCACCACGTACATGTCAGTATACATCATACAAAAATTTAGCCATGGTAGGAAGCTAAAAAGTATTGTAGGACAACATATGCATATGCGCAGAGAATGCTGTGTTGGGATATCACTTGTACTGAGTCACCACTCTAGACCAAACCTGCCTCTCTAGAAATGGCACTGCTATCACACTGGGTGATCCAAAAGTGAGATCGTATATCTTTCCCATGGTCTTTGAAACAGATATTTGTATCCTGCATTTAAACCATGTTTATTTTTCAGAATTTTCAGAACACTTATAAATACACTGCCTGACAAAAAAAAAAAAAAAAATTGAAGCACCCAGAAGAAATGATCTGATGTCAATGTAACTTCATATATGTACACACCATTGGCGAGTATGTAAATGATTAGAGTTCTCTGTAAAAGATAGAGAGACTACCAGAGTGCATTAGTGTTGTTTGTGTTTAGTTTTGATACCAGGCCTGGTTGGTTATATATGGGGCATAAATAGCATTGAATGTTGAATGATCACGGTGAAGGACATGGAGACACCACGTACTCATTTAAGGCGGTGTTATCAGCACCTGAAGAGTTTGAAAGAGGCCTCATTGTGGGTCTCCATTTGGCTTGCTGCTGGCCAAATCGTGTAATATCCAGATTTGTGGTGCAATTGGATGTGACAGTAGCCCGATGTTGGACTGCATCGCAGTTCTGCACTACCCCAGATGGCCATCATTTGCCAATATGGCGGCGACATGGGAAGAGGTCCTATTCTTACAATGTTTTGGAGAGGTACGGTACAGCGATGTTACTCACGGAGTCATGGTGTGGAGAGCCATCAGGTATGTCTTCAGGTTACAGCCAGTAGTGATTGAGGGAACTCAGATGGCACAACAGTATGTCATGAACATCCTGCATCTCCATGTGTTACAGTATTGTGGTGCCCTTTTTCATCAGGATAATGCTCATCCACATATGACGTGCCTCTATGAACTGTCTGTGAAATGTTGAGTTTATCCCATGACCAGTAAGATCCCTAGATCTGTCTCTGATAGAACAAATGTGGGACCAATTCAGATGTCAACTCTGTCCTAGTGCCAGTATCCAGGATATCAAGAACCAGTTCCAATAGTTGTTGGCCAGCTTGCCTGAGGAGAGGATATAATGGCTATATGACACCTTTCCCAACCTAATCAGTGCATGCATCCAGGCTAGAGGAGGTGCAACGTCATACTCATTAGTGGGCTCATACTGCCAAGTTCCTTGTAAATTTAACTAAATTTTGTAATCACTGAACATCACATACCCTCTCAACACGTGAAGGTTTATTTCATTTCCTCCTCCCTTTCTGGGTGCTTCAAATTTTGTCAGGCAATGTAAGTCAGCATCTCTGTTATGATTGAGCTCACACAATTGTTAGTGTCACTGTAAAAAGTAGCTAGATATATAGTCTTTTACCAAACAGCTTGGGAAACTCTGACTTGAGATTTTGTCTGAAACCTCTCAAGGGAATTATTGACGGCAGCTCTTACTCATTACAGAGCATCTAATTTCTTCTGTATACAATCCATTCGCACTCAGTTCTGTTTGTGTTTGTACTTCCTGTGACTGAACAAGCTAATTCTACCATGAAACATGGGTCCACACAGATTGCACTCGATGGATGGCGGACGACAAAACATGCTTTTCTGTTGTTAGGACTCTTCGTGCCTCCAGTGCTCTTGCTCAATCAACTCTACACCAGTAGAAGTATTTGAGGATTGATATTTCTAGCCTTTAAGGTTCATTTAACCCTCATGGAGTTGCCCACTAATTTGTAACGTTAATAGTCACGCAGGTTGCTGATAATACCCCAACTCTCATTTCATAGTACTACCTATATAAAGCTAATATTTTCAAAAATATTATTTGAATATCGATTTATAATAAAGACTAACATATGAAAGTTATCAAATGAGTAACACAGATTTACAAAAGTATCAGCATATGAAAATAATTAAATAACTTCTCAATTGATGCCTTTCATTAGAAAACAAGTAAATTATGAACATTTTTGAGTTCCACTCAATGTTTCTGTTATCAAATTGATAAAGACATGTGCCAATGCACTCAACACAACACTAAGACAGAAACTTAGTCTGTATCACTTTGCGGTACACTTGAATCTTGGCAACATTTTTCACACATATTTCTCGTATGTTTCAGACACATCACTCTACAACAGTCATCCTAATATGATTTAGTCTTTACATCTTTGCTTCTAGGCCATCCTATACATGGTGAATTTTTTGAAGCTCGTTCTCAGACATTTATTGCCTTACTGGGATCATCAGCACAAATCGGATTTGCCACTTTTTTTTTTTTTTGGAAAAATGGTCATCTGTAGGCTTATAGACTCTTTTATGCATTATTCACTAATTCCCTCCCAAGTTGCTACAGTTTCTTCTTGGTTGTTTGAAGAAAATATGATCTATATGTTAATTCTTGCAATGTCAAGAATATTCTAAAGAATTGATAAATACCTGCTAGTATCAGGAATACCAATTACATATTTTATTTCAGTTTCATCAGTATGCTGAGCATCGTGATCTTTCAAGTTATTTCCAGCAATACTGTCAATGTCAATGTTTGTACAGTTAGTAATAGTTCTGATCATTATGTCATCCATGCATAGTGAAAATCACTCAAAGCATTGATTTAGTACTTTTAGCACGGGCTTTGACACCAGGGAGATGGGATACTGTGTTTTGTTGATGTGTCAAAAAGTTCCTTGCAGGGGGATCTTTCTTCCACTTAGTTTATCTTAACCCAAGTAATTATTTCCTCCATCATAGAGAATGGAATCATTATTACTCTACCTGTCATTAACGTCTTCACTATCAGTCTCTGTATAACTCTTGGATAAGTTCCTAACAACTGTCCCTTTCTTTTGGATCTGATTAATTGAAATCTTCCTCACAACTGTAATCTTCTAAAAGGTATCATATTCTAGCATCCTGTCTTTCATAGCTACACATTTTCATACAAAATGATAAGTACCTTTAACACTCATGCGAGAAATAAGCACCGAGCTGAAATGTTACGATAGTAGTCGCACGGGAGAACAACTACACCCCACATGTGAGGAAAGAGTACAAGCCACTGTCATATTAATTCTAATTATAAGCATTCGCTCAACATTTCCCAGACAAGGTCACTTTGAGAGATATAAGAGATTACATCAGGCTAAATGAACTCAATCTGAGAATACAGCTTAACAAATGTACGTGGTACATTTATAGTGAAATTCATTTCACATGAAATGTACATGGGTTGTTGTCAACAACCCACACGGCACTTTGAGGGTTAAGCTGGTCCTTATAAAGTTTCAAAATGACACCACAAAGTCTTGTGCCTGATGAAAGCTCACCACACAGGAATTGGCAAAAAATCCTGGTATTGCTCATATGGCAAGCATGTCCAGTCCACCAATGCTGATGGTCGGTGATATAGGCTTCTACACTTCTTATTCACACTTTCTCAAGAACTGCAAAACTGAAGACTTAGTTCTCCCATTTGAAATATAAGATGGAACAAAGTTTGTGTTGATAAAAATGCTTAAGTTTCTTGATATCACACTGGTACATGGTCCAAGTTCCTTATTCACAGGGTACTGCTGAGATGATGAGTTTGGCATGAACTGTTAGGTCTTTATTCATTAAGACTCAGTTGGATAGCTGATCAAATTCCAAGTGGTAGCACAGAGTTTGTTTTTCACATGAAATTTTTCTACCTCTTTTAGAGTCACATCTAACACAGAGATATTGAACTATGCAAAGTTAATTCCCGGGGCAGGTTGGGCAAGAATCTCGACATCTTGTGTTTTGATGACGTGGTTGAACTGATCATATGCATACTTGAAACTATCGACTGAGTGCTGCAGCTCTTTATTAGTGGTGAAATTACGACAGCAATGTCCTCTCTTACATTTAACCACACAGTATGAAATGTACTACAAATGCAAATATAAACCTGTTAGCTAAGAGCGAACTGAAGCAAAAAGGATGATTATCATATTGTATTACAATATCATCATCATCATCATCATCATCATCATCATCATCGTCATCATCATCATCATCATCATCACTTCATAAATTAACAGTAGTCATATTTATAAGCTTAAGAAAATAGCAAAAGAAGAACAAAGAGCAAAAGAGTTGTTCTTTGCATTTATCTTAGAATGACCCTGTGCAGAAGATCATGTATAGAGGAAATAAATTCATAAAATTTATGTAACTTACTACAGGATGACCCATATAATTAATGTAGTTTAATGTAGCTTACAATGATCTGCTGGAGTGATCAATCAGATATGCTTCACAAACTGTACATGTGTCTGATGTCGCAGTCATGTTTCAGTTGTTCCCAAGAGAGAGACAGATAGAGAGAGAGAGAGAGTTTGTGTATGTTTTTCATTCTTTTCTAATTCTGTAATTAGTCATAAAGGTTATTATGGCTGATGAATTTCAACAGCACAACATGTCTTTGTGTATGATTGATATCTACTAACTCAGTCAGCTCATGAAGTTCAAAGACAGTTTCAAGAAATATTCTCATGTGTCGACATTCCAAGTCATAAAACAGTCCATAGATTTACGGCCTGTAATTGTAGAAATGGTAATATTGGGCTTTTGCCATGTCAAGGAAACAAGGTGAAATTCTTTACGTTTCGGAGAGAACTTTGCTCTGCATCTTCAGAACAAAATCTCGACTGTTCATGAGGGAGACTTCTCCAGTAATGAATGTTTGAATTTAAGAATGCTTTATTGTTGGTCTATAGTAAGTGGTACTCTGGCTCACCATACACTAGTATTCCAAGTGGGAGCTGAAGACACAATCTAACCTCCAATTAAGATGTTTCTATTATACCATATGTGTGTTATGAATTAACAGCAAGATCATCAGATAAATCAGGTATGAATGTGGTGGAAGAAATAAATAGAAAGAAAAATAATATAATAAAGTGCACGATGAGAAAAAGAAGAATTGCCTTTTTTTGTCATATATTTCGACTAAGTGATAACAGAGTTTTAAAACAATTATTTAATTACTTTTGGAATAGTAAATCAAAAAACAATTGGTTTAAAGAAGTTCAAAGTGATTTGGAGGAGTTTAATATTACCATGCAAACCATAGAAAACAGAGGCGAGAAAAGTATTTTGAAGAATAAATGCATCAGGCTTCCTCTGACCACTGTACAGAGGAAACAATATGTTATAACGGATGCGGAGAGGGCAGCCAGGTCAACCAGACTCAAGACTTTTTGGGAGAAGAAAAGGAAGACAAATTTGTTGTAGTCTGATTTAAGTGCTCCAATGTGGGCGTAAACTCTGTAAATAAATAAATAAATAAAGTGCAATGAAAGACTCACAGGATAGAAAAATAGAACAGAGCTGAAGGATGGAAAGAAAGTGTGTAGGTAAAAACAGCTGTATACACGTTACAAAAGTATGCACTTAACACATAGCTTTGAATGAACCATCTGGTGATGACGAATGTACGAATTTGGAAAACACCGTAAAATAGTCCATAATCTTTATGACCTTGCTGTTACTTCACAACGCACATACGGTGTAACAGAAACATTTAAATTGGAGCTTAGATGGTGTCATCAGCTCCCACTTGGAATGCTAGCGTACAGTGAGAGTGAGAGTACCACTTGTAGACCGACAGTATAAAACATTCTTAAATTCAAACCTTCATTATTACAGAAGTCTTCCTCGTGAGCAGTCGAGATTTTCTTTTGAAGACGCAGAACAAATTTTTTCTGTGAAACAAAGAATTTCACCTTGTTTTCTTGACATGGCAAAAGCCCAAAAGCTTATTATCATGTCCACAGTCCATAAACTTTAGAATAAACTAGCAAATGTACCCTTGCTTCGCTACGGTATTCTACATTTTATTCGAATATCGAAGTAAATAGTGTACATGCAGTAAATAAGATTGTTTTAAAATTGCATGTCTCTTAGCGTTATCCGAGAAAGAGCATGGGGAGGTCCCCGTACGTTGTTTCCAATGTAAAGTGTTTGTTACGGATTTGTGATATAACGGCAGGTTCACTTGCCTACTGGCATTCACAATCGAGTTGGGAAGTTTACATTATAATTGCAGGCCCCATTGCCTACTACGCGGACAGAATCGATTTGGGGAGTTTTCGTTAAAATGGCAGCCCCCTTTCCTACTTCCAGACAGATTACAGTTGAGGAGTTTCTATTATAATGGTAGGCAATTACCCTACTATCACTCAAAATTGAGTTGTGCAGTTCTCATTATAATGCCAGGCCCATTTTCCTACTGCCAGCCAGATTACTGCCAGTCACACCAAGCTGGTGATTTTCCATCAAAATAGCGGCCACTATGCCTAATGCCAGTCACATTTTAGATGAGGACATTTCTTTATAATGGCGAGCACCCTTGCCTACTGCCAAACACAATCGGGTAGGGGAGTTTTAAACAAAACTGCATGCTCACTTGCCTTCTGTAAGTCAAATCGAGAAGGGAACTATTCATTACAATTGTAGGCCTTCCTTACTAATGACAGTTACACAGGAGTTGGAGAAGGAACCCTTTCCTACTGCCAGTCAAAGTCGGTGTGGGGAGTACTGATTACAATATCAGACCCACCCTTTCTCGATCGCTAAAAATCGACATCAGTGAATATATATAGATCGACATACGAAAGTATATGCGTGTTTACAATATTGAAGACCTTCATTTACAGATTAACTGCTACTAAACGTACGTCATATCGACAAAGGATTATACCATAAGACACGCCGGATTTAGTAGCCTAAATGGCTGGTCCTATGATATGTCATCTATTCTTGGGTCAGATTGAGTTAGAAACGTGGAACAGGGTAAAGATTATCTCACATTACATTACTTTTCGGATAATTATGTGACAGCTACATACATAGCATTTGGCTCACGTATGCCTACTGGGTGGGCCAATTTTTGTGAAGAGTATGATGATTCTGTATTTCATATAAGTAATTGAAAGTATGAATTATGCATGTGAAAATTCCAAATTGACTTAACATCGATTAATAGAGAAAAATCAAACGTAAAAGGGATACAGATACGGCAAAAAGTCATAAGACCAAGGTTGTAGATCATTCCAAATTGAACGGAGATTGTGCAATCTGTTATGTGATAGGAATTTCCGAAGGTCTGCACCATCATTAAAACTGCCTGCATATTTCGATATTCTTCGGGGATAAAAAGTGAAAAATTTAATGATCTAGGATGTTTTCTGTTCGTTACAGGCTAAAACGTATAATTTTGACAAATTTCAATTATCTTCTTTTTCTTCTGGCAGATTATGCCGCAATCCAGATTTTTGGTGAGGCGGGTAAAAATTAGGACTTTCAGGAAACTAAACCAAAAATTATGGAGATGGTCATTATTACCCCTTAAACGGAAAACTGTACGAAAATTTCGCCAGAATAGTCAGTGAGAGGCACACAGTCATTACGATTTGATTTATATAGATAAGGAATCTGCTCCATGTAAAACACCTTTTGGGCTATGTCCGCTGGACTTAACCTGCAATAGTGACCATTCATGATATCTCCCTTATTAATCCTCCTGACGAAAAAATGCATATGAAAAAAAAAAGGTTTAGAGGTGGAATTCCATCACGTTTGGTCGATTTCCAGTCAGGTTGGTCTTGTTCTGTATATATTGTGGAAGAGTAAAATAACCATTTCGGTTCCCTATAAACCGCCAGTCCATTCCGGAACATGAAATGTTATTTACGTTTAAAACCTACCTTTGGACAAGTGGATGCTAAATATAATTTTGGTTCGAATGTCTTCAGTAGTTTTCAAGTTGTAAGGAATACGCTTTACACGCACCCGCTCGTGAGTCAAGTCCGATGGGATTTGTACAGAAAAACGGTCCATTAATGATATCTACCTTATTAATCCTTGTATCGAAATGATGCACATGAGAAAAAAGGTTTAGAAATTAATTTCTACCAAGGTAGGTAGATTTCCATAAAGTTTGGTTGTGTATATTTTGTGGAAGTGCAAAATCACTGTTTCGGTTTCGTATAAACCCCCAGTCAGTTCAGGGATTTAGAAACAATATTTGCCCTAAAACCTATCAAGGACAGGTGTATTCTAAATATGAGTCTTGGTGGAAGTACATCCAGTAGTTTGTAGCACTCGCGTACATACGGCGTAATTAAGGAAGAAAATAATACAGTTAAGAAAGTTGAAAGTAATAGAAAATGGATTATAACTGAGGACAGCCGGATAACGACAAATATGTAAATGCCAAGTGGATGTATTGGAAAATCAAATGCCCCTCAATAAATAATGCTAGTGTGAGTTATGGATATAATAAAGCGATAACAGAGGAGAAATTTAGTTCCAGTGATTCCTAGGTAAAGAAATAATAAGAAGATGACTAATGGTGTTATTACTTAATCTGTTCGAGGGTGGTTATAACATCCAACGATATTCTGCCAATATCCCGCAGATAGGCCGATTGACGCCTTTCTTGCCTTCTACCCAAGGAACAACCATGAATTTAAAAGCATGATGAGGAAAATGGCAATACGTTACTTCCCTGCTGGCATGCAGTCAGAGACGTTGCCATGGTAACCTGTAGGTTCATTGTCGGTCTGTCGGTCACTCAATGCAGAGCATGATACCAGCGGAAAATTGTAAATTTCTCCGTCATGTGAAGAGTAAGGTAAATTATGAACATAACGAAAGTTGTTTATAATGAAGAGACGTTTCACGTATGGTAAACTACGTTTACAGAAAATCAATAGTATAAGAGAAAATGGAGGAAAACCAAATGGCTTTCCCTATAAAACCCCCGTCTATTCAAAGATTTTAAAATAATATGCATATCAAAACCTTCCCCGGGATGAGTATACTCTAAATATGAAGTTTGGTTGAGATCTATCCAGCCGTTTTGAAGTGATGGTGGAAAAACCATTCTGATTTTCCTGTAAACTCCCCGTCTATTCAAAGATTTTAAAACGATATGCATATCAAAACCTTCCCCGGGATGAGTGTGCTCTAAATATGAAGTTTGGTTGTGATCTATCCAGCCGTTTCGACGTGATGGTGGAAAAACCATTCTGGTTTTCCTATAAACCCCCCGTGTATTCAAAGATTTTAAAATGATATGCATATCGAAACCTTCCCCGGGATGAGTATACTCTAAATATGAAGTTTGGTTGAGATCTATCCAGCCATTTCGACGTGATGGTGGAAAAACCATTCTGGTTTTCCTATAAACCCCCCCCGTGTATTCAAAGATTTTAAAACGATATTCATATCTAAACCTTCCCCGGGATGAGTATACTCTAAATATGAAGTTTGGTTGAGATCTATCCAGCCGTTTCGACGTGATGGTGGAACAGACAGACAGACAAACAAACAGACAAACAGACAAACAGACACGAAACGTAAAAACCACCGATTCGGTCTTGAGTTGACCTAAAACGGAGAAATATCTGAAAAATTGGCAAAACAAAAGAAATTACAGACAGCGGACCCCCTACAATTTTATTTATATAGATTTCAGGAAACTGGAAATATCCAGCATTTGAAACCAAAAAACAGTCTATGTGAAAACCACCCTTTGGGAGAACTAACAGACATAAGAGTGATTTTTAACAGGACTCTGCCACTGTTCACACTACAAATAATTCCATAACAGAAATACACCCACAGAACAGAGTTATTAGTAGGAATTTGTGGCCCCCTCCATCCTCTGATTTATCCACCTGTAATTGTAATTTCTTGGGTAAATGAAAAAATGCCATGAACAAGACAAACCCATACATCATACAAGAACTGAAACTTAGCATGAACTGTAGAAAGTGACGAATAATTTCCTAATGATGTACCAAAAATGTGTGGAGAATGAAGTCCAGTAGTTTCGGCTCCTCCTTTTATAATTTGGTTAGTACCAGTAAGGCGGAGCACACACTTATAGGACAAGGGGCACGACACATGGGATGCAACAGAAAGGACATGTTCCAAGTGGATGCAAAATGTGAAATCAAGAGGAAGCCCGCACACTTATCGGTCAAGGGCATGGACTGTCCCATGTGTCAACGGACATGTCCCGTCGAGGTATCGCCTGTTGCATTTCGTAGGACGTGTCCCATCAGTTTGAATGTGAGTTTGGTGTAGTGATTTAAATACGTATGTGCAGCTCAGCAGAGGCAACTACCAAAAACTTTTACAGAGGAAAGCATGAAGTCCTGTATAATTACAGAATAAAGGATCATTCAAATAGGTCCATATGTGAAAATATCTGGCGAGAAGTAGGAGAAGTATTCAGCATGAACGGTAAGTAGGCTACCAACATTTATTTAAAGTGATAAAATACATATAGTGAATACTTGAACTTACAAATAGAAGGTACTGTACTTAGAACAAGAAACTCCCGTGTTATAGTTGTTGTGATGAACGAACATATTTACCTTACAGTATCATCATCCCAAATTTAAAAAGCACCTGTACAAATGGGAAAACATGATAGACTGAAGTTGTTATTTTTTCCTGTAAGTTTCTAATTTAATTAGGAAGCTAAATGAATGTTGAACGCTTCTTGCCATGGAAGTGCATTTTCTGGCTCCATAAAATATGTACAGTACACAGTTGGTCTCTGATTTCTTGAGCTCCTGTTTTAGAACGAATATTACAATGGCCAAATCGGGAATGATGATCTTGATTTGTTCATCGATTTTCACCTTCTGACAGAGACGGATTGGTGAAGTGTCCTTCTTTCAGTTTGATGAAATTGTGTAAAATGCATGCAGCTTTAATATAGCTATCAACTTTGGGATCTTTTATTGAAATCGGTGTTTCAAAAAGCCTAAATTTAGACACTAGCATGCCAAAAGCACATTCAACCCTTTGCCTTCCACTACTGAGTCTATAATTAAACACTTTATTTTCATTGTACAAGATCCTAACTGAATAGGGTCACATGAAGTTAGTTTTCAGTGGGAATGCTTCATCACCCACCAGATAACGATATACAAATGACGCATCATTTTGAAGCCCAGAAGGTGGTAGTAACTTCAATTTACCAACCATCAGAAGTCTGCCTATGTTCGAATTACGAAAGACAGATCCATCACTATTTCTTCCAAACTCTCCAATGTCTATAGCAGGGATGGCGAACCTTTTCCAACTAGTGTGCCATCAATCAATCAATCAATACTGATCTGCATTTAGGTCAGCCGCCCAGGTGGCAGATTCCCTATCTGTTGCTTTCCTAGCCTTTTCCTAAATGATTTCAAAGAAATTGGAAATTTATTGAACATCTCCCTTGGTAAGTTATTCCAATCCCTAACTCCCCAGTTTGTCCTCTTGAATTCCAACTTTATCTTCATATTGTGATCTTTCCTACTTTTATAAACGCCATTCAAACTTATTCGTCTACTAATGTCATTCCACGCCATCTCTCCGCTGACAGCTCGGAACATACCACTTAAATACAAAGTATGTTACAAGTGTTTATTTATATATCCACCTATTCCATACAAAGAGATCTTTTTAGAAATTAAATATTATTATAAAATGTTAAGGGACATGTTTCGCCCATATTAAGGGCATCATCAGCCTCAAATTCAAACCTGTATGGTGAAAAATCAGGATCCTGATTGCTCTTACAAGCCATAAAAAGAGGATATCATTATAGGTGTCAGTCTAAACATACAAAATATTAGAATGTCCTTGGCTAAAATTGCAGTATCAAGCTGCATGTCATAAGTTCACATGAATATACTTTCTGGAGCGTTGAAAAACTTGTTGGGGTAGGGCAGTAAACAGCTCAGTCTTTATAATGAAACAGAAATGTGCCTCCTTGAAGATGATAAGAAAAAGCAAAGCTGATACACTGTTACAGATGTCAATATTGTATGTTGTGATAAGACAACAGATCTCTTAAATGGCTGTTCAGCTGCCTATAGTCTATTTAACTGGCTGAAGGAGTGAAAGTCGAATGTGTTATGATAAGATAACAGTAAAACATGGAAAATGTATAAATCAGTTATGGAAAGGTTAGTTGAAGAAAAATAACGTTATGTGTAGGTTCATTTATTTCTTTGACTGTTAATGCAGTTGCTATGGTAGCGTTGAATGACTGACATTTGTACTTCTGGTATTGTATCGATGTGAGATTGGCGGAGGAGGGTGTGGTTGAGGGGAGGGGGTAGGCGGAGCGTTAAATTTATGTATTGTTGGTTGCGAGAGATTTACATGGTCGGACAGGGAGGGAGTCGTGTTGGGTTGCGGGAGAATTGTGGGGGCGGGCATGAAGGGAGTCAAGTTAGTTAAAGTAGTGGAGGTTCTAGAAGATGTTAACTTAAGATTTTTAAGAATGTAGTTATGTTTTGAATTTAGAGTTTGCAATAATTTGGGTAAACTTTCGTATAATGGATTCTTGACTTCAATTAAATCATTGAGGTTTAGATTTTTGTTGTAGTGTTGGTCCAAAAATATATAGATGGTTTCAAGTTCATTCATCAACTTTCCTTTGTCTACTCTTTTAATAATTGTGAGGTCTCTTTCTATTGTTGTGAAGTGATGTCCTGTTTCTTTCATATGGGAGCTCATTGCTGAAAATTTATTGTGCTTAATGGCATTATAGTGTTCTAAGTACCTAGTTTGAAAACTCCGGCCTGTTTGACCAATATAAGAGGCGTTGCATTGCGTGCATGTGAACCTGTATATGCCTGATCCTGAGTAAATGTTTTTGCTTGAATTGACTGTGTTGTGATTAAAAAATAATTTTTGGTTAGTGTTTGTTGTTCTAAAAGCTATGCTGGTATTTTTTTTTATTATTGGGTTCAAGATCTGGTGAACATTTGGATTGTTGTAGGTGAAGGTAACGAATTTGGATTTTTTGGGTTTGTCAGGGATGAGGTTTGTTGTTAATTTGAATTTGACCTTATTTATTAAACGGTTAATCATTTCAGGTTTATATCCATTGATTTTTGCTAAATCCTTTATATAATTTAGTTCTTGGGTGTGAGAGGGATTTTTAAAGCTCTGTAAATTAAACTGTGAAATGTGGCCAATTTATGGGAGTTAGGATGTAAAGAAGTACTTTTGATTGTTAATGGGGTGTGAGTAGGTTTTCTGTAAATTTTAAAATCGAAGTTGCCATTAATATGAGTTACAGTGAGATCTAGGAAATTTAAGGATCCACTGACTTCATCTTCCTTGGTGAATTTAATATTTTGGTCTAGGTTGTTTAAATAATTTAAAATATTGGTACTGTTATTGAGATCTTTATTGATTATTACGAATGTGTCGTCTACATACCTAAGCCATAAGCTAAGGCCACACCCTCCTCCGCCAATCTCACATCGATACAATACCAGAAGTACAAATGTCAGTCATTCAACGCTACCATAGCAACTGCATTAACAGTCAAAGAAATAAATGAACCTACACATAACGTTATTTTTCTTCAACTAACCTTTCCATAACTGATTTATACATTTTCCATGTTTTACTGTTATCTTATCATAACACATTCGACTTTCACTCCTTCAGCCAGTTAAATAGACTATAAGCAGCTGAACAGCCATTTAAGAGATCTGTTGTCTTATCACAACATACGATATTGACATCTGTAACAGTGTATCAGCTTTGCTTTTTCTTATCATCTTCAAGGAGGCACATTTCTGTTTCATTATAAAGACTGAGCTGTTTACTGCCCTACCCCAACAAGTTTTTCAACGCTCCGGAAAGTATATTCATGTGAACTTATGACATGCAGCTTGATACTGCAATTTTAGCCAAGGACATTCTAATATTTTGTATGTTTAGACTGACACCTATAATGATATCCTCTTTTTATGGCTTGTAAGAGCAATCAGGATCCTGATTTTTCACCATACAGGTTTGAATTTGAGGCTGATGATGCCCTTAATATGGGCGAAACATGTCCCTTAACATTTTATAATAATATTTAATTTCTAAAAAGATCTCTTTGTATTGAATAGGTGGATATTAAAATAAACACTTGTAACATACTTTGTATTTACGTACATTTCAATACGGACCTAACATGAGAATTATAACATGTAACATACCACTTAGTCGAGCAGCTCTTCTTCTTTCTCTCAATTCTTCCCAACCCAAACATTGCAACATTTTTGTAACACTACTCTTTTGTCGGAAATCACCCAAAACAAATCGAGCTGCTTTTCTTTGGATTTTTTCCAGTTCTTGAATCAGTTAATCCTGGTGAGGGTCCCATACACTGGAACCATACTCTAGTTGGGGTCTTACCAGAGACTTATATGCACTCTCCTTTACATCCTTACTACAACCCCTAAACACCCTCATAACCATGTGCAGAGAACTGTACCCTTTATTTACAATCTCATTGATGTGATTACCCCAATGAATATCTTTCCTTATATTAACACCTAGATACTTACAATGATCCCCAAAAGGAACTTTCACCCCATCAACGCAGTAATTAAAACTGAGAGGACTTTTCCTATTTGTGAAACTCACAACCTGACTTTTAACCCCGTTTATCAACATACCATTGCCTGCTGTCCATCTCACAACATTTTCGAGGTCACGTTGCAGTTGCTCACAATCTTGTAACTTATTTATCACTCTATAGAGAATAACATCATCCGCAAAAAGCCTTACCTCCGATTCCACTCCTTTACATATATCATTTATATATATAAGGAAACATAAAGGTCCAATAATACTGCCTTGAGGAATTCCCCTCTTAATTATTACAGGGTCAGATAAAGCTTTGCCTACTCTAATTCTCTGAGATCTATTTTCTAGAAATATAGCAACCCATTCAGTCACTTCTGGTCTGGATTATTATTGTCAACTGTCTACTGTGCCACATGTTACTTTCATTTGTAATGGCTATAAATCCCCCCCTACTCACGACCGCCACCACCAACTTCCATCCCTAATTCCAAATTATCTTTCATAATATGATAATATATATATTGTAATATAATACATTTGATTGAATGTTTCTTGGTCATATTTTGCCAATACCTCAAAAGTACTTAGGAGCTATGTTATTTTTGTTAGGTTCATAACTTGTCTTCAGTAACACTTGAGAATCACTTAGATCTGAACTGTTTCTAACCGTTGACTTCACAATGTTCATTGTAGCTTCTTGAAGGTGTATGATGACCCAAACAAACCAAATAGCACTGTGGCAAGTTTCTCTATGGCCAGAAACATTTGTGGGATGCTGTTCCACTGTTCAAATATTAAGTTCTCCGGCTTCAGGAGAGAGTATTCACCATCACAGCGCACTCGATTCTCACCAATGCTTCATCAAGTTGTACGAACTTTTTCACCTATGTACTGCTTTCTTAAAATTCAGTCAATTCCATTTCTAAACTGTCAATATCTAACCACTCAAAAAAACGGACTCATTTGTGCACTATGAGGTGTTGAAATAAAGTGCGATAATTTCTTGAAATCTCGAAATTGGGATAATCTCTTGGGAAATATGTCTTAAAAAAATTAAAACAATAAACAGTTACTTACTAAGAACCATTACGCGATGCTGGCAACCACACACAAGTCAAACTTCACTAATTGACTGATGTGGGTGAGGGAATGGCTCGTCAGCCACATTTGACATTTATCTCACATGACTTCCGGACCTATCAGTGTTGCAGTGTTGCCATAATACACGTGCAAACGGAACGAGAATTTAGATTTTCGGTATTTATTTCTTAAACCTGGAACACTATGACTATACGATGCACGAGATAAGTATAGTCTACAGTACAAAACGTACATAAAAAATTTAATATGTGCATGTGGTGTGCCACCGAAATCGTGTTCGCGTGTCATTTAGTGACACGCGTGGCATAGGTTCGCCATCCCTGGTCTATAGCAATAAACAAGCCATCAGCATCACTGAGAGCTAAAAGTGCAACCGAAGCATATCCTTTGTAATTTATGTAGGAGGAACCTGACATGGCTGGTTTCTTTAATTCTGAAATGATTCCCGTCAATACTGGCAACACAATGTGGCATATTCCACAAATCCTAAAATCTAACTGCTGTTTGTAACCAATTATCAGTATCTGGTATAGGTATGAAATCTTCATTTAGGGCATCCTAAATGGTAACGAAAGTTTCAAACACACTTTTGCCTATTGTTGTTTTGCCTCATTTGAACTGGAAGAGAAGTGGTTTAAATCTGCCTCCATTTCCAAGAAACCTAAAAAAGAAACAAACCCACCAATAATAATAATAATAATAATAATAATAATAATAATAATAATAATAATAATAATAATAATAATAATAATAATAATAATAATACAATAATAATAATAATAATAATATAATAATACAATAATAATAATTTATTATAATAATTCTGATGGAGACTGGAACATTCGGCATTGATTCCTATGACATTTAAGGCACTTACCAAGAAGTGATTCTGAAGGTGGTAAAAGAAAGACATACTATCTTGCTGAGTATTTGCAATTTCTGGAGCTATACACAAGATCCAGGGGGTAAGTGTTATCAAGTGTAAACAACTCAAATTCTGTAAATAACTAAAGTGTTGATTGACTTTATATTTTGCATAGACTACAGAATTTTCAAGTAAATCAAATAAATCTGTGATTCTAGGCAATCAGGAAATATGAATAACTGCCAGGAGGAGGAGGAGGAGGAGGGTGTAACACAGGAGCATCCGGATCCAAGTGGTCTTTCGGGAGAAAGTAGTTACAATACTATCGATGAAGACGGATCATCTAGTAGCAGAAAGGAGTCGATGATTTTAGGTAATACCGAAAATAAAGAAACGAAAGGTAAATATTCATCATCAGAAGAAAAAGCAAGTGAAAAAGCCTTTGCCGACTACTTTAACGAAAAGAGGGCTAAACTCCAGGCAGACGATTTGGATCTGGACTTCCTGTTTTTTAAATCACTTTTGCCAATGGTAAAAGACCTTAATACTACAAATAAATTGTTGTTCAGAAGTTCAGTTTTAAATTCACTGAGTGGAATATGGAATTTAAAGAATCTCAAAATGTGATAACAGTATCACCGAATCAAGATGACGGAACTTCTTCTCAACCTGAACAATCATGCATTGTGTGGAATAACATGAATAAGTGATCGAAAATGTGATTTGCCTAAAGGTGTAATATTTACCAGTGTGCTGTTCATTTCCATTTTACTGCAAGCAGCAACACACTACACCTACTTATGCTGAACAAATGTGTGTAGATCACTTTAATGTATTCATGCACAACCAAAATCAATACTTATTAACCTTACCTAAGTGTTATCAATAATCTTTCAGATGGTAGAATAGGATCCCTGAACTTGGTATACTTTTTCTCAATTAGGAGTTTTGCCATGTGCAGTAACTCTTGAAATTTCTCCTAGTTCATTCTATAAAATGTACAAAATTGTGAAGGATCTTCATTTTCTTCGCCAACACGAAAGCACCATTCTCTTGGCAGTCCACATAATATTGGTTGACCCGAAATTCCTTTTTCTTTGTAACTCCCAAAGAAACAACAAGCCTTCCACATCACTAGAGGACATCTTAACTAATGACCCACAGATGTGCATGTACGTGGCCCGTGGGACACGGGACAGGACAAGCTACTTCATCCGTGTCCCCTGTCCCATGTCGCATGTCCAAGAAGTGTGCGCTCTGACTAATGATTTCTTGAAATTGTTTGTGTTACTACTGTAGGAGTTATCTCCCTGCTACTGACCTCAATCTGCACATGCCAAATGACTGCATGATCACCTGTATTAAGAACACCATGCACCAGAGTAAAACAAATCCTAACGCACTACGGCTCTGGCTCTGGAGTGGGTTTGTATCCCTCTATTGGGTGTCCTGAGAATGGTTTCCCATTTTCACTTCTAGGCAAATGCCAGGAGAGTTTCTATTCGTAGGCTGCAACTAATGCTGGACAGTCTGGGACAGGGTCTTGGGATTTCTCAAGACTAGCGAAAGCATCCGTTTCTCACGAGAGATCTCGAGAGCAATGCCCCCTCCGTTGTAAGGTGAGCAGCATGTTGTAGGCCTACAGGTAGGTGGAACTGAATAGAATGTTGTTTGTGCTGAGTATGTGAATAGCCAACCACGGGCCTTTTCCATTCTGTAAATATCTGTTAACAAGCGACTAGGCCATTAATTTCTACCAAGGTTTATTATTGATACAGTGGTATAATATACTTATAATTATAGAAATACATCCATAGAATTTTTAGTAGGGATTCCCCATGAGGTACTATCAACCCATCAACACAATAACTAAAAGTGAGAGGACTTTTCCTCTTGGTGAAAATTACAACTTGACTTTTCATCCCATTTACATTCATAGCATTGTCTGTTGTCAATCTCACTACATTGTTAAGTTCCCCTGCAGTCGCTCACAATTCTGCAACTCATTTAGTACTCTACACAGTATAACATCATATGCAAATATCCTTATTGTTGGGAGATCAAAAGAATGCACATGCCAGGTGAGGCACGGGGCGAAGGGATTTTTCACCAGCAGAGCCAGTGATGCAATGGTTACCATAGCAACTCCGCTACTACCCAGGGGAGTTTATAGTATCTTCTACTGGCAGCTCTTCACTCTTGTCAGTTGTAATCCAGCAAACTGCAAAGTGTGAGTCATATGTTTTCGTGCAGTAGATAAGAACAGATAAGAGCCGATCTGTCTGGGCAGAACAGGAAGTTCGTGCTTGCAGACCACATTCCTCATTCTTGCATTCTTCTAATCTCTACACAGTATCTGTGATTCCAGATCTTTCCTCATATCATTTATATGTAAGAAAACATTAAAGTCCCATAATACCCATTCACCCACTCTTTTGTGTAGTACAATTGTCCTCATTTTCATCAGTGATCTCCCATGATCTACTCTATCAAAAGCCTTGGGTAGGTCAATAGTCACCTAATATTCAATATCCATTTGACTCGTGCTTGTGTTTACCGACATTATGGTGACGAAGGAAATAAGTCCTCACAATATTATAGAATACTAGCTGATGTACCCGTGCTTCGCTATGGAATTCTACATTGTATACAGAATTGTAGGTTAGGTAGAGTACACGTTGTGAGCAAGACTGTATTAAATTGCATAGCTCTTAACGTTACCCTAGAAACGCAACGGAGAAATCACCAAACGTCTTTTCTCATATGAAGACTGTGTTAGAGAATTTTCATTGTAATGGTAGACCCGCTTACCTACCATCAGTCACAATCAGGTTGGGCATTATAATGGCAGATACTCACTCTCCACCTGCCTTTTTACATCCTCAGAAAGACTGTCTTAGTGGTTTTCCCAACTGAAATGAACATAGGTCATTACATTAGAATGACGTCAGTAGGAATGGAGCAAGTAAAAGCAATGATTTCCCATGAAATACTTGATCAAATGAAAAACCACACATTTTCTCACTTTTAACGAACAGTACTACTCTGATATAGATGTTGATTCCCATAGGGAATCTGAAATATTTGTCCTGAATGAGTAAATTTATAATACCAATATAAATGGTCCGTTATTGGACATTATAAATTTTCCAGCTAACTCATTCTTGGTTGCCAGCGTTTCGCCCTCGTGTGCTAGGGTGGGCTCATCAGTTGGTACCTAGCACACCTACCAATACGCTGGCTAGTGCATACCGTGGAGGCCACTGCGTAGGCTAACTAGAGCCACCGGCAGTGCCAATGCACTAAGAGACTTTGTCTCATTATCAAAAATTGATGCCTGCTTGGCCATCAGATGATATAGATGTTGATTCCCATAGGGAATCTGAAATATTTGTCCTGAATGAGTAAATTTATAATACCAATATAAATGGTCCGTTATTGGACATTATAAATTTTCCAGCTAACTCATTCTTGGTTGCCAGCGTTTCGCCCTCGTGTGCTAGGGTGGGCTCATCAGTTGGTACCTAGCACACCTACCAATACGCTGGCTAGTGCATACCGTGGAGGCCACTGCGTAGGCTAACTAGAGCCACCGGCAGTGCCAATGCACTAAGAGACTTTGTCTCATTATCAAAAATTGATGCCTGCTTGGCCATCAGATGATATAGATGTTGATTCCCATAGGGAATCTGAAATATTTGTCCTGAATGAGTAAATTTATAATACCAATATAAATGGTCCGTTATTGGACATTATAAATTTTCCAGCTAACTCATTCTTGGTTGCCAGCGTTTCGCCCTCGTGTGCTAGGGTGGGCTCATCAGTTGGTACCTAGCACACCTACCAATACGCTGGCATACCACGGTATGCACTAGCCAGCGTATTGGTAGGTGTGCTAGGTACCAACTGATGAGCCCACCCTAGCACACGAGGGCGAAACGCTGGCAACCAAGAATGAGTTAGCTGGAAAATTTATAATGTCCAATAACGGACCATTTATATTGGTATTATAAATTTACTCATTCAGGACAAATATTTCAGATTCCCTATGGGAATCAACATCTATATCATCTGATGGCCAAGCAGGCATCAATTTTTGATAATGAGACAAAGTCTCTTAGTGCATTGGCACTGCCGGTGGCTCTAGTTAGCCTACGCAGTGGCCTCCACGGTATGCACTAGCCAGCGTATTGGTAGGTGTGCTAGGTACCAACTGATGAGCCCACCCTAGCACACGAGGGCGAAACGCTGGCAACCAAGAATGAGTTAGCTGGAAAATTTATAATGTCCAATAACGGACCATTTATATTGGTATTATAAATTTACTCATTCAGGACAAATATTTCAGATTCCCTATGGGAATCAACATCTATATCATCTGATGGCCAAGCAGGCATCAATTTTTGATAATGAGACAAAGTCTCTTAGTGCATTGGCACTGCCGGTGGCTCTAGTTAGCCTACGCAGTGGCCTCCACGGTATGCACTAGCCAGCGTATTGGTAGGTGTGCTAGGTACCAACTGATGAGCCCACCCTAGCACACGAGGGCGAAACGCTGGCAACCAAGAATGAGTTAGCTGGAAAATTTATAATGTCCAATAACGGACCATTTATATTGGTATTATAAATTTACTCATTCAGGACAAATATTTCAGATTCCCTATGGGAATCAACATCTATATCATCTGATGGCCAAGCAGGCATCAATTTTTGATAATGAGACAAAGTCTCTTAGTGCATTGGCACTGCCGGTGGCTCTAGTTAGCCTACGCAGTGGCCTCCACAGTATGCACTAGCCAGCGTATTGGTAGGTGTGCTAGGTACCAACTGATGAGCCCACCCTAGCACACGAGGGCGAAACGCTGGCAACCAAGAATGAGTTAGCTGGAAAATTTATAATGTCCAATAACGGACCATTTATATCAGTACTACTCTACCGATCATTTTTTTTTTTTTTTTTTTGCTAGTTGCTTTACGTCGCACCGACACAGACAGGTCTTATGGCGACGACCAATGGCCATACCATGTTGAATGCTGCCGATCTAACAGTCCAAAGTGAACACTGTTAGTCTTTTTTCGGGCGGATGGGGTGCAGGTCAAATAGTGGAGAGTCCCAGGGCAAAAACTATTCCCTTTTACTAATCTGTTTCCTTGGAGTACCCTATGAGTCGGAAAATCTCAATTCACAACACTGGCAGTGGAAAAATCTATCTGACCTGACCTGGAGGCATTTTTTCCTCCAAGCCAGAGGAGAAATCCCCTATTCACTGCTAATTTTGAATAAAATGAATGTAGAATTTAATAAAAGTGAAGAGGAAGAAGCTCTTTTTAAGAAACAGCTCTTTTCAGGGTTGAATTTTGAGTTATTTAGTGAATTGTGGTGCTATAATTTGGAACATGCCTAAATTGTAATTCTAGATCAGGTCATAATACTACTACTACTACTACTACTACTACTACTGCTGCTGCTGCTACTACTAAGTGAGCCTCTGCCTTAAGAGTGCACACTGCTAATTCAAAACTATGCGTCAGAGTAGGGAACACCGGGTGAGTTGGTTGTGCAGTTAAGGGCGCGCGGCTGTGAGCTTGCATCTGGGAGATAGTGGGTTCGAACCCCACTGTCAGCAGCCCTGAAAATGGTTTTCTGTGGTTTCCCATTTTTACACCAGGCAAATGCTGGGGCTATACCTTAACTAAGACCACGTTCGCTTACTTCCCACTTCTAGGCTTTTCCTATCCCTTCATCACCATAAGACCTATCTGTGTCGGTGCGGAGTAGGGATCGATTAGCTGGAATACTATGATGAACCAGTGAGTTACATACCAACAGTAGAAAATGTATGAACCAGAGGAATGACATGCTAAAGAGGAAAGTTTTCTAACTCCCCAGCTATTTCCCGCCAATATTTAGTCAGGCTGTTATACTCGGTACGCATCAGTAATCCCATCTATCGGAGTTGAGCGGCACCATAAGAGACAAAGAACATCACCACAAACAATGGTCAATGTAATGTTATTGTTGATCAATGTTATGCGCTTCCAATATTGTAGGCCTTCACACACATTTAGTTTTCTTCCGACTCTGAAATACCATTCTTATCATAGTCAGTACTGTAAAATTGAATAAAACATAAATGGTCGGAAATTGTATTCTCCATAACTTTTGTTATGTAGTACTTTTCGATAGGACCAATAACATACGTATTTAAAAATTACATTTTAGGCGCCTTCCCCTAAACTACAATTTCGTCCAGCGTGAATAAAATTGTTATTAGCTTAGACTGTAGTTTCTTATTTCCCGATTCTATCCACCGACTTTCATTAAATTCTGTTAACCTATTTTCTCGTGGCTCGGCATTGATATGGATTTGGCAACAAAAATACAAATTCACGAATATATCTGTTATCAAAGCCGGTACGGTAACAATGTATGACATAAATGATCGGAAATTTAATTCTATATAAGTCTAGTCTAAGATGAGTCTAGTGTCAGACCTAAGACGAAACGCTGGTTAATAGAGCAAACGCCTGAAAAGCCTTACATCTGATTTATTTTTGACATGCTCTATTGGTGAAAAATATCTAATTCCCTCCATGGGAATTTAGAATTTTCCACTCGGAATTGCTAGACGGGCAATAATTCCATTGTGGAGATTTATCTCCCATATGCAGTTATCAGATTGTGCCTCTTATAAGGGCTTCTGATAAGTTCACCTGCACACACCCCAGCGTCAGTGGGTAGGGTCTGACACATCCCACTCTGATGAGTCTAGTGTCAGACCTAAGACGAAACGCTGGTTAATAGAGCAAACGCCTGAAAAGCCTTACATCTGATTTGTTTTTTACTTTAGTTATGTAGAATTTATCGACAGGACCACTAATAATATAAATATTTGAGAATTAAATTTTAGGCCTTCCCCTAAACTACCATTTCACTCAGCGTGAGTAAAATGATTTATAGCATAGATTGTAGTGGCTCATCCCCGGACTTCACATACCGATTTTCATTAAATTTTCTTCAGCCGTTTTCTCGTGAAGCGTGTACATACATACAGACAGACAGAAATTACGGAAAAGTAAAAAGTGCATTTCCTTGTTACTATGGACATGACCGATACAGAAATACCATTCTTTTAAAATTCTAAGCAATGTACAGACAAAACTCTTATTTTATATATATATAGATTTGCATCATAATTAGGTACTTCGGCATATGGCTGTATATGTGTAATTGTGTGTAATTTTATACAACGCGAGTCGTGGACATGGGAGTATTCTGATGAGATGCCACATAGCACATTCCACAATTGTACCGCGCAACCAGCTCACTCACTCATGTATGTCAAGTCAGGATAATCATGTTGTCTTTCAGATGCCGGTCCACATTCGTGTTTCCTTTACCTGTTACCTATGACAAGATGAAAGGTGTTAAATCATACAATTTATCATAGTGTATTTAGGGCACAGTCGAGCGAATGCCTAGTTATCAGAAGAAGGTTATGGAAAACTACACGTTAGCAGCTTATGTGTCATATATATCACGTCTTTTGGCCGACTCCAATAGCTCCTGATTCTATCAAACATGAGAAGTACTTGTCCAATTTTCAAGATAATCATAGTGTTAAATTTGTAATGACAGTAAGTTTAAACCTAGGTGTAGAAAATAGGATAGTTCTATTTAAAAAACAAAGTTATTACCATTATCTCAGTAGATATTGACAATCTGGAAAAGTACTTCAGGTTCAACTATGAGTCCCTCAATATTATAAATGAAAGTGAAAACAGAATGACAAAATGGTTCACAAGTTATTCGAGCTGGTCATCTTAGCTGAATAACCCTGTATAATTTGTCAATAACTGTAGATAGAACCTGCCAGGCTGAGTGGCTCAGATGGTTGAGGCACTTGCCTTCTGAACCCAACTTGCTAGGTTCGATCCTGGCTCAGTCCGGTGGTATTTAAAGGTGCTCAAATACATCAGTCTCATGTCAGTATATTTGCTAGCACATAAAAGAGCTCATGCGGGACTAAATTCTGGCAACTCAGTGTCTCCGAAAACCATAAAAGCAGTTAGTGGGACGTAAAGCCAATAACATTATTACGTATATAGGACCAGGTGAGTTGGCCGTGAGGTTAGAGACGTGCAGCTGTGAGCTTTCACCCGGGAGATAGTGGGTTCGAGCTCCACCGTCGGCAGCCCTGAAGATAGTTTTGCATGGTTTGCCATTTTCACACCAAGCAAATGCTGAGGCTGTACCTTAATTAAGGCCATGGCCACTTTCTTCCCACTCTTAGGCCTTTCCAACCCATCATCGCCATAAGACCTATCTGTGTCAGTGCGACATAAAGCAAATTAAAAAAAAAAAAAAAAAAACTATAGATAGGATGTCCACTTACCTGGATACCTCACAATTGTTGTCGACAGCATAGCTGCTGCAGAACAGGCTGGAGGTGTTCTTTGTGATGATTCCTCCTCCTTCATAGTATGTGCTTTTAAGTTCTGGATCATCCCAGAAGTATTTCTGCTGATGTACTTTAGTTCTTTTGAACAAACAACACAGGCAACTTCGTTTGGCACTGTCAAGAGGAGGCTGGAGAAAGAGGCAGTGTGGATAAACTATAAAGCTAGGTGACCTTGAAACCAATCTCCTATTTGCCACCATGACCATTCTCAACTCTCGGTTCAAAATAATGCCATTCATGGATGCACACCATGCGACAAGTGCAGTGGAGTATTTGACGACTGAGTGTACAACTATACTGAGTGATACATTAACTCATGTATCACATACTTCAGACAGCAAGTAATGCACATTCATCATCATGAATGATTTGGGTTTGGGTATCATACGATGGCATACTAGCAAAAAACAGAAGCCATAATGCTGCTGTGGAGATGTAGTATAACCTTGGAGAAGCCTATGTTTAGCATACATAGAATCCTCTATAATACTGGTACTGCAATGAGAGTCAATCAATCAATCAACTAGCCTTTTCTTTAATGATTGCAAAGAAATTGGAAATTTATTGAACATCTCCCTTGCTAAGTTATTCCAATCCCTAACTCCCCTTCCTATAAACAAATATTTGTCCCAATTTGTCCTCTTGAATTCCAACTTTATCTTCATACTGTGATCTTTCCTACTTTTAAATACACCACTCAAACTTATTCATCTACTGATGTCATTCCACACCATCTCTCCACTGACATCTCAGAACATACCACTTAGTCAAGCAGCTCGTCTCCTTTCTCCCAAGTCTTCCCAGCCCAGACTTTGCAACATTTTTGTAACGCTACTCTTTTTTCGGAAATCTAACCCCACTGTATGTTTTAGCCAAGAAATAACTCTCTATACCGGCTACATCAGGTCCAAGTGAACCAATATTTTACAAAACTGGTATTCTTATTAATAAACATACAGTAGAAAGAGTTTGTAGGGGAAGCTGGTAAGCAAACATATATTTTTTTATAAATATTATGTGGCTGAGAAGGTCCAGTTAATTTGCATTGTGATGGAGAGGCCCACATTATTATTCATCAATTCCAGAGAACAGTTCACTCGTACAAAGTTATTGTAAATGTGTGGAGCATATATATTACCACTGATGCTTTCACGCCTGTACTTATAGACATCATATAGGCTTTTGAGCTTATGCTGTGTCAAGAAAATCTGGTGAAATTCTTTACATTTCGCAGAACTGCAGAAAAGCCTATATCATGTCTATATAAATTATAAGTTAAATTAGTGGGAGAGTTATTTCTGTTACAAGGTATATTTTATAGTGCATGTGTGTTATTGTTGTATTTTAAAAAAAGAATATGGGCATGTGGTCTCGTTTATTACATCATTATTAATGCTATTGATTCCCTCATTATCTGGCTTTCACAGTGCATTTTATGATGTATGTTTACGTCTTGTTTCCAGTCAAATCTACTGTTTGTAATATGGTCCAAGAACCCAGCCGAGTAAACTAACAAATAATGCTTTCATACACAGTATTCTCCAAGATAAGACTAAGTTGGTTGTAATACTCTTTTTCAAGTTTACCCAGTGTGGGAGATAGAAACTGATAACTTGTGCATTCTCTATGACTGTGACTTGTGCATTCTCTCTGAACATCTGGGACTACTATTTGGATATGTTGTTGTATTATTTGTAATTGTAGCCTCCGTGGCTCAGACAGCAGCGCGTCGGCCTCTCACCGCTGGATACCGTGGTTCAAATCCCGGTGACTCCATGTGAGATTTGTGCTGGACGAAGCGGAGGCGGGACAGGTTTTTCTCCGGGTACTCCGGTTTTCCCTGTCATATTTCATTCCAGCAACACTCTCCATTATCATTTCATAGCATTAATCACTCATTAACAAATTACCTTGGGAGTGGCGACCCCATTGTAATAATAGCCTATATATGTTTCGTTCATTACATCCCTGACCCGGTCAATGACTGGAAAACAGGTTGTAGGTTTTCATTTTCATTATTTGTAATTATTAGATTCACTGAAATACAAGATGATAGTACGTAGTTGACCTGAAGTAATCTCCTATTCATTACATCTATTCAATACCTTTTTGGTGCCAAAACCCTCAATTGAATGAACCAGCTAACATAACGCAAATCTTTGATTCAACATAAAGAAACACATTAAAGTTATATTGTACTTCGACGACTTGGAGGAACATACAGCTGCGGACTACAGCCACAAAAAGGGAAGTATCTTGCTTGTTTTAGCATTGCTACTTACTTTACTTAGAATTTACACTATATTTTGGTCCATTTTTAGGAAGAGTAATTTATTTTATATGATACATTCTTTGGTTAAGCACATATTGTTCATGAGATATTTACTACTGCAATCTCCCACACCCAGTAAAGCAGTGATTTATGTCTTAAAACTCTTGGATTACAGACATCATACTATTAACAAATTACATCATGACTAGAGGCCAGGTATGGTAGTTCAGTATTAACGATATTTGTGATTTGTTTGTGTTTTATACCGAGCATGGTATGCCACGGCACTTAGTTTGGCCTCATAGCCAAATAGGGCATAAACAACAGCATTCACTTGGACCTGATGTAGCCGGTATAGAGAGTTATTTCTTTTTACTGAAACATTTACATGATTACAGGGTATAGAACTTGTTTGGTTTTGATGCTTTGTTTTATGTAATACACCAAGGTACTGCTGCTGTATATTATACAATTTTAGAGGCATGACTTTAACGCATTAACGATAAATGCGTCAAAATATATTTTGAACCGATTTTGAGATATCTTGAGGAATCGTATGGTTAAGAAATTTGTGATTTTGTTTTTGCGAATTACAGCAAATTAAGCTATAAGGCCAGTTTAAAGCAAAATTTACTTACTTTGTGATAAGTGCAAAACTGCAGCGAAATTCATGGAAAATAATGAGCTTGTAATTATATTTCAATATTACCTGTGTGAAGAGAAATGGAAGGCAGAATAAGGATTTCTCAGTTCAACAGAAATACCTATAATTTTTAATATTCTAGGTAATCCTTTAATGGTTTGGTGATGTAGGGTTAAAGTTATGACCATGTAAGGTGAAAGGGTAATTTGTTATGTAATCTTGATTAGAGCTATATTATAGTCCTAATAAAGAATACATAAGGATTAATGGATGATTATCAATATTGTAATTCACATAAATAAATCACAAATCAAAAAAATGGGTCTTTATATGAACAACTTTCAAAAATGATTACAGCTAAATTCAAGGGATGGTACCTACTTCATGAAATAATAAGAAAAATTGTTTCCATTCTGCAAAATCATACATAAATTAATACAAAAAAAATCATGCCTCTACACATTTTTTAATATTTAGTCATCACTTCTAAACATTGTTCATAGTTCATACAAGATGAATAATGACTCAGAAATCGGGCAGCAGAATTTTGACCAAATTTATTGGCATATATGTTCCCATATCGTAGGTCCAATACTATAACTAGATAACTCAAATTTTATCAGTTTTGAGTTATCTACATCTTTGAGTTATCGTACTCAGATAGTCAACTTTGAAATACCAGAAGTGGATAACCAAACAATGCACCTTGAGCCAAGTGGTAAATGAAGGATACCGGTACATTGAGTGTAATAAATAGGTAACTGTAGATATCCACTCTTCTGAGTTCAGATTAACTCATTTTAAAATAGCAAAATGAAGACAACTGGAGTTATCCATTTGTAGTACCTACTTATTATTGTCAGTGTTTGCATTGTGTCAGTGTTCGGCAGATTCCTATCTGTTGTTTTCCTAGCCTTTTCTTAATTGGCAAGAATTGCAGATTATGTCTTTGTTGTTTTTTTCTTGTTATTATTGTGCTGCCTCTGTGCACTTTGTTTAGCTCACTTTAAAACTCCGTTACATGTGTAATAATTGTATTGAGGTTACACACGTGGTGGGGATTCCCTCGACATGCACAAATAAGTGAAGAAATTGTGTCTCTTTTGTTCTATTGAAGGAGAAAGGGCCTAAAAATCTTCCTCACAGTAATGTTGTTTACTTAAAGTAATTTAATTTTTGTTATGACCTGAATTAAAATAAATGAGGAGGGGAAGTAATATTCCCTCGCTCATATTTCTGATTTTTATATGTCCTAACACGCATAGGCGGAGATTCCCTGAAGTGTTTATTTTACAACATCTTTGTATTTTTCTTTCTTTTTAAAATCCATCATATGCTCTAAAGCGTATCATTCCTAGAAAGGAATATAAAAAGAACAATGAGTAATGGATGAAGGTATAACAAGAGCAACACCAACAAAAGTCAAGAATATAACTTACAATAGTCACTACAATTAGCCTATGCAGTGGCCTCCACAGTATGCACTAGCCACATGTCTTGGTTGGTGTGCTAGGTACCAACTGCTGAGCCCAGCCTAGCACATGGGGGCAAAAGGCTGGCAACCATGAATGAGTTAGCTGGAAAATTTATAATGTCCAATAACGGACCATTTATATTGGTAATATAAATTTACTCATTCGGAACAAATATTTCTGATTCCCTATGGGAATCAACATCTAAATCATCTGATGGCCAAGCAGGCATCAATTTATGGTAGTGAGACAAAGTCTCTCATAGTGCATTGGCACTGCTGGTGGCTACAATTAGCCTACGCAGTGGCTTCCATGGTATGCACTAGCCATGCGTCTTGGTAGATGTGCTAGGTACCAACTGATGAGCCCAGCCTAGCACTTGGAGGCGAAACGCTGGCAACCAGGAATGAGTTAGCTGGAAAATTTATAATGTCCAATAACGGACCATTTATATTGGTATTATAAATTTACTCATTCGGAACAAATATTTCTGATTCCCTATGGGAATCAACATCTAAATCATCTGATGGCCAAGCAGGCATCAATTTATGGTAGTGAGACAAAGTCTCTCATAGTGCATTGGCACTGCTGGTGGCTACAATTAGCGTATGCAGTGGCCACCACGGTATGCACTAGCCATGCGTCTTGGTAGGTGTGCTAGGTACCGACTGATGAGCCCAGCCTAGCACACAGGGGGCAAAACGCTGGCAACCAGGAATGAGTTAGCTGGAAAATTTATAATGTCCAATAACGGACCATTTATATTGGTATTATACGAGGTGTGTTCAAAAAAAGACCGAACTGTGGCTAGAAAAACTTTATGATGTAGCTTACATCATTTCACAGACTGTCCCCTACAAAATAGTCCCCTGTACTATCAACAGCGTGTTGCCAACGTTTCTTCCACTTTTGGAATGCTTCCTGGAATGCACTTCCTTTGATGGCGCGAAGTTGCCTCGTCGCATTCTCCTTGATCTCTTCAATGTCTTGGAAACGATGTCCTTTCAAGGTGGTTTTCAATTTGGGGAATAAGAAAAAGTCTGCTGGAGCCAAGTCGGGAGAATAGGGCGGATGGGGCACAACAGGAATTTGGTGTTTTGCCAGATAACTGCGGACCGAGAGAGAGGCATGTGCTGGCGCATTGTCATGGTGCAACATCCAGGATTTGTTTTCCCACAGTTCAGGCCTCTTCCTGCGCACAGCATCTCTCAAATGCATTAAAACATTCTGGTACAGCTAGCTGGTATGCTAGCTTCAACATTTCAAATGTTTCCACAAACGTTTTCCCAACTTTGAAGCAGAACTTCACGCACACGCGTTGTTCCTCAAGCTGTTTCATTATAGAATTCGACGAACATATGACACACGCAATCACTTCAGAGGCTCTAACTCAACTGATAATGCAGGCAATGGAATGCGGAAAGCAGCAGTCTGTTGTCAGAAGTTGCCGCTAGGCGCCGCCACAGTCACAACTCGCTCAATGTTGAGGTTTTTGCGCAATTTACAAAGTCCGGTCTTTTTTTGAACACACTTCGTATACCACTTAGTCGAGCAGCTCGTCTCCTTTCTACCAAGTCTTCCCAACCCAAACTTTGCAACATTTTCGTATTGCTACTCTTTTAAGAAATGGCTAGGGAAACAACAGATAGGGAATCTCTCACCTGGCTTATCATCATTATCACTGTACAGTTCCAGCTTCCCGGGTACTATTAATGAGCCTCTTCCACTTTGTCCTGTCCTGTTATGGAGAAAATCATCCACTGTCCATCTTCTGGTAACTAGATCAACCTTGATCATGTCCATCCATCAGGTTTTAGGTCTTCCTGCAGGTCTTTTCCCCTTCACCTGTCTTTCCAAATTTATTCTGACTGTTCTTGTAGGCTCCATCCTCATCACATGCCCGTACCACCATAGTCTGAATATGCCGATTCAGTCTAATAGGGATATTTTATACTGGCTTTTTCCTCACCTCCTCATTTTTTAACTTGTCCATCTTGGTATTCTGGATGGTGGATCTAAGAAATTTCAAGTCTGATGCTTGCAGTCTTGATGAATTTCTTTTTGCGAGGGTGTATGCTTCAATACCATAGGTCAATATTGGTATGAAATAGTGGTTAAACATCATCAGTTTGGCTGGTTTTGGAATCATGTCATCCCATAAAAGTGTTCTTACTTGTCGGTAGAATTCTGATCCCTTTTGCACTCTGTAATTTCCTTTCTGACCAAATTATCACTGGAGATTACACTTCCAAGGTAAGGAAAACTATCCATACACTCCAGTTGGTGGTCTCCCAGTTTTACACTTGCTGGACGCCCATCTCTGTTGACTGTCATCATGACTGTCTTGGTCTCACTGATGTTGAGGTTATATTCCTGGGACTGAGATTTCCATATGTTGATTCTGGTCTGTGCTTCCTCTTCTGTTTCACCCCAGATCATGATATCATCAGCAAAGGCCATTGTATTCAACTCACCTAACAGTGATGAACAGTAGTGGGGACAGTGCACTTCCTTGTTGAACTCCACTCTTGGTCTCAAACCATTATGATTGACCTTCCCCAATTTGTAGACATCTTTGTACAACATCTGAATTTTCCTTATCAGTCCTACAGGCACATTTCTTTTCCTCAGGCACTCCCAGATATTATCTCTTATAACACTATCATAGGCCTTTTCTATATCCAGTAATACAATGACCAATACTTTTCCATCAGCATGCAGGTGCTAAAAATTAGATCCATTGTTGATTTGTTACTTCTGAAGCAATATTGCTCCTCCTCTAACTGTGGTTCAATAATGGTTCTCAATCTCCCTTCTATGATCTTCTCTAGAATTTTTAGCCCATGAGACATCAGACCTGGGTGACTGCCCTAAATGCAGATCAGTAGTGATTGACTGACTGACTAGCTGGCTGACTGACTAGCTGACTGACTGATTGATTTATTGGTGCACAGGGGATCACTAAATGGAAGTTGCAAATAGGTCCTTCTTGCACATCTCAGTGCAAGCGGAAGTGCCATATTTTGGAAGAGACAAGACAGGACATTTTTCATGGTTATTGGGCAATGGAAAATTATACAAGACAATGTGACTTCAAACATAACAGCATGGAAAAGATGGAAGGGAAAATAAAGACAACTGCATCTACTAGTAGGCAAAATTTTAGCTCCTTTTTCTGCATACCTGTTGATGGAATACGTGTGAAACTGTGCAAGACTATGTTTATCAGTACGTTAGGAATAATGAAGGGTGTAGTGGATATTGCTCCAAGAAAAATGTTAAACACAAACACTTCTCCTGATGATGGCAGGTAGCACCACACAAAGAAAGTGCTTGCTCCTGAAGTAAAACAAGGTATCAAAGCCCACACTGAATCTTTTCTGGTTGTGCCATCACATTACTGCCATTCAGATATGGAGCAGAAGTATTTGTGTCTGGAATTGAATATTAAACTCATGTATCGGCTATATTTCAAATGGTATGAGGAAACTAACTGGCTAAAAGCTAAAGAATCAGCATACAGGGACATTTTCATTAATGACTATGTCTGGCTCCATGGTTAAATGGTTATCATGCTGGCCTTTGGTCACAGAGGTTCCAGGTTGGACTCCTGGCAGGGTCGGGAATTTTAACCATAACTGGTTCATTCTGCTGGCACGGAGACTGGGTGTATGTGTTGGTCTTCATCATCATTTCATCCTCATAATGACGCACATGTCGCCTACGGTCGTTACGTCAAACGATCTTCACCTGGCAAGTCGAATTTGTCCTTAGACACTGCCGGAAACTAAAAAAACCCATATGCCATTTTATTTCATTAATGACTATAATTTAGGCTTTCACCAACCAAAAAAAGATGCTGTGTTTGTGCATATATTTTGAAGACAAAGAATCCATACCCAATTATGAAGACCACTTAAAGACCAAGGATAAGTCTAGAGAAGAAACAAGGAATGACAAAGAAGAATCACCAGTCTCTGAAGGCAAAGTAGTGTCCTTAAATTTTGATCTGTATCAGGTGCTCTATGTATCAAGTGACCCAACAAACAATGTGCTCTTTTTTACAGACACCGGGCGAGTTGGCCGTGCGCGTAGAGGCGCGCGGCTGTGAGCTTGCATCCGGGAGATAGTAGGTTCGAATCCCACTATCGGCAGCCCTGAAGATGGTTTTCCGTGGTTTCCCATTTTCACACCAGGCAAATGCTGGGGCTGTACCTTAATTAAGGCCACGGCCGCTTCCTTCCAACTCCTAGGCCTTTCCTATCCCATCGTTGCCATAAGACCTATCTGTGTCGGTGCGACGTAAAGCCCCTAGCAAAAAAAAAAAAAAAAAAAAAATTTTTTTACAGACAGAAGTTAGCAATGTATAATTTTACAGCTTACAATGTAGTTTCCACAGAAGGAGTCTGCTACATGTGGCAAGAAGGTGAAGCAGGAAGGGTTAGCAGTGAGATTACATCATGTCTGTTCATGAATTCTTACATTGATAAAATACAATTATTATTATTATTATTATTATTATTATTATTATTATTATTATTATTATTATTATTATTATTATTATTATTATTATTATTATTATTATTATTATGTAACATGTAAAAATGAACAAGTACCAGAATATTCAACTTATTTTTGCTTTTTTGTTTTAGGGTGGGCCGATCCCGACTGTACTGCAATGCCGGGCCAACCCGTGACAGAGGTGGAGCAAGCCCCTAACACTCCATCGATTTCCAAAAATAAGTTTAATATTCTGGTCGTGCGATGCATGACATATCAGATATTAAGCTGATAAGAACAGAATTTTTTTAATTAACAATGTTTAAAATAAATTGCAATAAATGGATACAACAACACTACTCTTCAAGATATAAAACCTGGCATGAAAATGTCCAGAATTGTCCTTTTATATCAAGAACACTACACTACACTACAAAACACTTCACTACACTATGCACTCACTACAAAGCTGTAGTCAGTCAAAATCAGGATAGCAGTCTCTTTCTGCATCACTGTCACAACCACGGCCTCATGTAACCTCACTACCCTGGTATTCACCTTGAGAGGCTGGGGAAAACCGTGGCAAAACCCCAGTCAGGGTACTTGGTCACCTCTGTCGGACACCGGTGATATGCTCCACATAGATGTCACGCGTGAAGCTAATAGTGTCCGACACACACAGTTTCTTGAATAAGTTCAAATATCTCTTGCTACAGACGGAACGTAGCACTTTGTCATTTGCAGGGTCCCAAGATCCCAAAGACCCAACTAGGATGGCATCAATCTCCACCGATTCAAAACGAGCATGAAGAGCCGTCGCCAAGGTTGCATACTTCTTTCTTTTGGCCTGTCTGGCATCTTCGAAAGCAGATCTTCTGTTGTCGAATGGGATCGACACGTCTAGAATCAGGGCTTTACCATTCTTGACAATAACCAGGTCTGGTCATAAGTTGTCATGGACGACCTGGTTTTCACTAAAGATGTTAAACCTTGTGGCAGCTGCCCTTCTGACCCTCGCGACTACAGCATTATGTCTCTGCTGGTATAGTGCAGAGTACCTCATGCAATGGTTGACTACATGAGGGAGGGTCTCATTCTCGTAGCCGCATCGCCTACACCTCTTGTTGCCATCAGTTGTTGTACGGCGACTTCCATTGAGCGGTAGTAAATTAAGCCTAGCTCGGTGGATGAATCTCCAGTCTGCAAATCTGGTGAACAGACCGGTTCTCAAGAAGTGCGAGCTCGAACTGTCAGCGGCTACACATTCAATAACTTTCCCTTGGTTGGGCAGACTGATCAATCTATTAAGGTGCTTTGACTGAAGGTTCATTCTAAGTGTCATTAGCACCTTATGACGATCGTTGCTAAACAAGGTCTTGCCATTGATTGTTAGAGATGGGACGAAGTCATTCATATTCCATGTAGTCTTATTGTCAGACGACCCGACAAAACTTCAAAACAATATTAATGTCATCGATAGACTATCTCGGAAGATCAACATAAATCTTAAAGCGTCGAAGTCCTTCAGCTTACATCTGTCTGGAGTAACCCCAGTGGGAACGAGAAACTCAGTCTTTAAAATTGGTAATGATGAAATCAAGGCACTCAAAGATGGAGAGTTTGAGAAGTTCCTGGGGAAGCCGGTTGGATTTCACATCTCTTCCAACACCAAGGAGCTTGCTGATATCATCGCTGTTGCTCAGAAGATCTTACACTCCAAGCTTGCTCCTTGGCAAAGGATCGATGCCTTAAAGGCCTTCTTCTACCCTTCACTCCAGTTCCTTATGAGGAATGCTCAACATCAGAAGGGCGAGTGGTCTAGACCTGACAACATCATTAAGGCCGAGGTGAATATGACCCTATACCTGTCTCAAGAGGCCAGTAATGACTACTTATATGGCCCTACAAAATCTGGATGTGTTGGTTTGCCTGTCACAGAGTGTGACTCTGACTTTCATCTGATCGACAATGCCTTCAAGCTCCTTACATCTAAGGATATTTGCAGTGCAGAGCTTGCCTTGGATGACCTGAAGACCTTGGTACAGAAAAGACTCGGGAGACCTGTTGATCATGATGATATTTCTGCTTTCTTAAACGGCCAGAACGAGGGCGAGTTCAGACGGAACTCTAATCCATTAAAATCTGTTTGGACTCAAGCTCGAAAGGCATCGATTAGAAACCAGACTACATGGAATATGAATGACTTCGTCCCATCTCTAACAATCAATGGCAAGACCTTGTTTAGCAACGATCGTCATAAGGTGCTAATGACACTTAGAATGAACCTTCAGTCAAAGCACCTTAATAGATTGATCAGTCTGTCCAACCAAGGGAAAGTTATTGAATGTGTAGCCGCTGACAGTTCGAGCTCGCACTTCTTGAGAACCGGTCTGTTCACCAGATTTACAGACTGGAGATTCATCCACCGAGCTAGGCTTAATTTACTACCGCTCAATGGAAGTCGCCGTACAACAACTGATGGCAACAAGAGGTGTAGGAGATGCGGCTACGAGAATGAGACCCTCCCTCATGTAGTCAACCATTGCATGAGGTACTCTGCACTATACCAGCAGAGACATAATGCAGTAGTCGCGAGGGTCAGAAGGGCAGCTGCCACAAGGTATAACATCTTTAGTGAAAACCAGGTCGTCCATGACAACTTATGACCAGACCTGGTTATTGTCAAGAATGGTAAAGCCCTGATTCTAGACGTGTCGATCCCATTCGACAACAGAAGATCTGCTTTCGAAGATGCCAGACAGGCCAAAAGAGAGAAGTACGCGACCTTTGCGACGGCTCTTCGTGCTCGTTTTGAATCGGTGGAGATTAATGCCATCCTAGTTGGGTCTTTGGGATCTTGGGACCCTGAAAATGACAAAGTACTACGTTCCATCTGTAGCAAGAGATATTTGAACTTATTCAAGAAACTGTGTGCGTCGGACATGATTAGCTTCACGCGTGACATCTATGTAGAGCATATCACCGGTGTCCGACAGAGGTGACCAAGTACCCTGACTGGGGTTTTGCCACGGTTTCCCCCTGCCTCTCAAGGTGAATACCGGGGTAGTGAGGTCACATGAGGCCGTGGTTGTGACAGTGATGCAGAAAGAGACTGCTATCCTGATTTTGACAGACTACAGCTTTGTAGTGAGTGCATAGTGTGGTGAAGTGTTTTGTAGTGTAGTGTAGTGTTCTTGATATAAAAGGACAATTCTGGACATTTTCATGCCAGGTTTTATATCATGAAGAGTAGTGTTGTTGTATCCATTTATTGTAATTTATTTTAAACACTGTTAATAAAAACATTGTTCTTTGCAACAACTCTAGCAAGCTGGTCAGTTCAGTGGTCGCTAGGTGTCGCTCGCCTGCTACTGAGGGCATGTCAGTGATCTGGCCACTGTGAGTCTCAAGACGTTGAGGCCTGTGCTTATCACGGTCCGGTGAGATGGCCAAAGCCCTCGGTGGTATAATGTCAAGCCCTTGACGGCTCACGTGGCTGAGTGGTGCGAGATAAGAAAATAAAACCAAAAAAAAGAATGCACTTTATGCAACCAGATTGTAAAGTGGAAATTGAACTTGTAATCAGAATAATTTTAAACCTTGTAAATTCTAAATGTACAATTTGAGGCACTTAGCCCAAGGGCCGACGCGACCCCCGCCCCACACACACTCTCCTCTAACTCCATCAAATCTACTGGCCGAGGGAACCTTTCTTAGCCTAGGTGCCAGCGCTACCGCTTCTCGGCTTTTTGGCCGAGATCAAACTGTATATGTGTTTCTTATCAGCTTAATGGAGCCTCTGACCGCTGTCACGAGCAGAAAGACGCAACCAGAATATGTCCAAGAAATCTGTTGTGTTGGGTGGAACTTAAATCAATTTGTGGCAGGCATATGCATCTTGCTGTGAAGATGCTGAACATAAAATGTATTGATCTCAAACTTCTCACATCTGGTCATTCTGAAATGGAATGCAACTATTGATTCAGCTTTAGGAAATGATTAAAGCAAGTTGGAAAATTGTACTGGCCAGGGGAGTGGAAAGCAATTGCACGTAGTGCTCACAAAAATAGGGGAAAGCCATACACAGTCGTTGACAACATTGCCTTTGGAGACTGGAAAACATTCGTGCAAATCAACTTTATTATGAGAAAGAAAAATACTAAGGTGTAGCCAGTTTTTGTTAAAAAATATATTGGATTAAATTTGAGGCAAGTTTCCATTATTATTTCAAATTTAAGGAAAACATTGACAACCTAGGTTTCAGAGTATGTAGTTGACTGCAGCACAACCACAAGGCAATCTTCACACCAGTCATTGCAGCATTTGTACAAGGAACCAAAGTGCAAAGTGCATCAGCAAAGCCAAGTATGACGATTTCATGTCTCTTTTTCACAATAAACCAGCAGCCATGAACAAAGATTATTACATCTTTTATGCTAATCTTCCTTACTTGTTGAGCAGTGCAATGAAATGGAAATGGCGTATGGCTTTTCGTGCCGGGAGTGTCCAAGGACAAGTTCGGCTCGCCAGATGCAGGTCTTTCGATCTGAATCCCATAGGCGACCTGCGTGTCGTGGTGAGGATGAAATGATGATGCAGACGACACGTACACCCAGCCCCTATGCCACCGAAATTAACCAATTAAGGTTAAAATTCCCGACCCTGCCGGGAATCGAACCCGGGACCCCTGTGACCAAAGGCCAGCAGGCTAACCAGTTAGCCATGGAGCCGGACTGAGCAGTGCAGATGGTAAGTAAATGCAAGTAAGATCCAGGGTACATGGTGCTAAACTGTGTTTTTTTAATCTTTTGCAGAGTTTGAATAACATACGAATAAGTATTATCCGAAACTATCAATGTTTTGCCTGATTTTTTCAGTCACAGATATCTGTATTAATACCAGTTTAAGTTAATGCTAAAACTAGAAATCTTAGACTTTAATTAATTGTAATTAATAGAATTTGGAAATGTTTATAAAAAAACATTTCTGAGAGATACATTATGATCAACTTAACTGCACGTACTGCAAAAAAAGTGATCCATTAAGGCCCGGTTTCTTCAATGAATGTTAAGTGTTAACTCTGCTGTTAAGGAGACTAAGCATTGCCACTCAGGGACTTGGCACATTGCAAGAGTACAAACATAAAACCTTCATTATCTCAAAACAGTAGATTTTCAGTTACCTAGTTCTAGTATTGATCCCACAATATGAGAACATTATTTCACACAGTAACCGCTGATGATGTACTATCAAGCTTACACTCGTAGTTACTGGAGCATCACACAGATCGCAGCACAGAAAAATAAGTCTTGAGATCTGTGACGTCAGTCTCGAGAGTCTTGAGCGGGAGCATTATTCGTTACTAGCTACAACCAACTCCTCTCATCTCCTTACCCAATTTCATTCACCATCATTCATTTAATCTTTGAAGATGATGTTTTTTGTATAAAGGGGCCTAACAGCTAGGTCATCGGCCCCTTATGGTACAAAGTGCAACAAAATGAAACAATAATTAAAACTTTGAAAGGTATCCACTGACTAAAATATAAAATAAATGATGATGAAAAAATGACCATGAATCCAGAACTTTCAGTGGATCCATTTCATTTCCTAGATGATGCTTGTTATAAAAAGTGGTCCAAAATCCCGGTCACCAGCCCCTCTAATTGAATGTAATGCAGACTCATGGTGGTAATAATCAGAGGTAATGCAGACTCATGGTATGTCACACATAATGGCACCACTTGCAGGCAATACAGACCCGTGGTGTTCCTCACATAGTGGAACTACTCACAGGTGCTGGTATTTCCGTGGTATTCTTCATATAGTGGTACTACTCATAGGTAATGCAGACTCATTCTGAACACAGGGGAACCGACACATTCCAGTGGAGCGTATGGCACCTTCCCTCGCATGGACATTAGTTTACGAGCCAAGTACCCGCACTCCCAACCTTGGTGGGATACACACGATGGCACTAATCACAAGCAAATCCCGGACCATGGTGTTCCTCACATAAGAGTACTACTCCTAGGTAACGTAGATCCATGGTGTTTCTAACATGGTGGTACTAATAGCATGTAACGTCAACCCATGATATTCCTCACGTTATGCTACTAATCACAAGTAGTCTCATGGTTCTAATTGCATCATCCCTTAGTCGCCTGTTTTAGTCACCTCATACGAGAGGCAGGGGAAACCGTGGGTGTATTCTTCATCTGTGTTACCCACCCACAGGGGGTATTTCGTCTTTGTTAGCTCCTCAACTGAGGTTGGTGACAGAAAGGGCCATAAAATAGTACTATATCATTTCTTCTCACCTCACTCAATTTCTTATCAGGAAATGGGACTAACAAATACTTATAATGCAAATACTTAAAATACTTATAAAGACTAAGGTGTAGACATGCCTACATATGGTTCATTAAGTCAGAAATATAGAAAATACAACAGGACTGGGAATGTTTTCATTCCTACAATTGCATTATTTGTCTGGGAAGAATATGAAATAACTCAGAAAAAAAATATGGTCAGGATATTGGGATTCAAACTTGCAATTTGTGAATTGTGTAGTTTCTTAGGTAGCAACCAAACTAAAGTAAGGAGTCATGAGACAATTTCTGTTATGATATTGGAAGTTAAATATTGGTATATTAATAAAGGATGTAATGGTAAATGTCCAACAATATATTCCAAGATATTTTGCTTTAAATAAATATATTACAAATCATTTTACAACAAATAATTCACATAATGCCATATAGCCCATTGTTCAAATGACAGATAATTATATAAATAAAAGTGGGATTCATGGATGACTCTTGTATCTCCTTTGGATGCTGTAGTATGGTATATTAATTAAAGCAATGAAATAACAGATTAATTAGGACTTCAAACCTTTATTCACAATATTAAAATCTTTCATTTTTATTGTTTCTTGTTTGTGCTAATATTTTACAGTAAGTAATATTTATACAGACAATAATGATAAAATGGCTTTCATTCTCGTTTGAAGCCACATTGCATTGATACAAATATTTGTGAATGTCTACATCCTTAATGAAACACACCATTCTTTTCCTAATACTGTCATAACCTTAGCATATGTGCATCACCTACTGAGAAGAGATTCACTTGCTTTATGAATTAGATATGACTGATAAATGCTGGAAATGCTTCCATCATGATGAATACTTAAATAAAATGTTGGAGAAATTTTAATTTTAGTCTGCATATGTTATTCAGGATTTTAGAAAATGTTGTTCTCAGTTCATTTGATTTGGAAACTGGAAGTAACACAAGTATTAAAAAATAAATGAAGCATATATTAAACTCTTGAAATCTTCATTTACATATTGATTCTTGATGAGAAATAAATAATTGAGAAACAGACATTTTCCTAATGATGGCTAAATACACTGCTGGTACGCTATGTGAATTTGAAAGTAATAGTTTTACAGATCTTTTCCTTATATTCCAAACAGTACAGCATTAACAACAACAGGACAGCATACATCGATACAAATAACACTAATCTGAACACAACGTGAAGAGTCTTGGAGACTGCTGAAAGTGCATATTAAATTTAAAAAGGAACATAATTTTGTCTGCATTGGTTATCAGACCTCCCTGGTATACTTTTGAATATCACAGGTATAAAACTTTATAATAATTTGTTTATGAACCTTATGTGTTTTAGTTGTGTATATGAGAAAGAAATTAGGTATTTGGATTTAAAAATGACAACCAAAGTAAAATTAAGTAAGTGCATGGGATGACTATGTACTGAGTAACAGTAAATACTCCTCCGCTGGTGAAATGGAAACTCACTTAAGATGGAATATTCAGAATTTAATGGAAGACATTACAATGATTAAACATAGGTACAATTATTAAAAGATATCACAGAGGAGCACAGATGAATCTGGAACTAGTCACAGAAGTAAGTCATCATACAGACATCTCTTTGCTTATATTTCCCAAATACTGAAATACTGATTAGCACTAGGTAGTCATATTCACTGTGGAAATAAAGAATATGAATGATACCAATCGACAGTGCAAATTTGTCTGAATGCATCTTCCAGCATAAGAAATGACATTAATTACACATAGAAGCTAAAAACATGAATGCAATTCAGTATTGCATACCAATAACATATATCTAGCACAAACAATATATTATTAAATTATATTAATATATATGTACACACACACATACATGCACAGGTATCGAAATGAGCCAGCTGGATTGTTCTGCACTCTCTTTTTTATTTTTATTTCTCTCTCGCTGCTATCATTTGCTGCCTCAGAAACAACCATTTCAAAACTAGTTCCACTATTTTGATTTTGGAGATATTGCTGACACTTCACTTAGCTAGGAGCGAAAAGTATTGTTCTTCTCCAACTGTTATGACCATCTTATTATTCTTGCGTGATCACTCGACATGCTGGATTCCGTTTCACAACCGCAACAATCGACTTAAAATGATGTCCATACAGAGGTTATATTTATACAAATATGTTCACACTTGCACAGCCTACAGGCAATTAAGTGGTACAGAGTCCTTCATCCATAAGACAACTCACTAGTCTCTAAAATCAGTATTTAAATTAGACATTATGAAGTGAAGGATATTTGGCACAAATACTATGCAAAGCAATAAGGATATGCCAAGTGCATTGTCTTCTGAAAACTGATTTGACATGAAAGCGATGGATTTTTACAATGCTATTTGTAGTATGAATTGAATGACTACATATTAACAAATCATTTATATAATACACTACATGATTCTTATGAATATACAACAGTACAACTTAGTTCAGAAAACAGTTAACATGAAACAGTCACTGATTTCAAGTATCTCCTTCATTGCTAATATACCACTCTAGATGTAAATAAATGAATGTCCTCAAAACTTTTAATAATAACATTTTGAGTCTTATATGTTGAAGCAGTAATTTTAAAATAGGTTCTATTCATTCTATTGTAAGAATATTAATCGATATTCTGCCTGATATGCAACAATGGTAACTCAACGTTACCTCATTCTGATGTATAAAATAGATAAAGGGAAATTAATTACTCTATGTATCTCACCCCATGTAATGTAAAAGCGTTACAAAATTGTGAGAGATGAATAAGTTTTCTTGGGAATTAAACATTTTGCAGAACTAAGATTTCTGACACAAATACAGTCAATATAGAAAATTTGGTGCTTTGTATCCAATGAATCATATCCATATTTACTTCAAAATCTTTCTTGGTAAAATGGAATTCCTCCTCATTTGTTTTAAAATAAGTAACTTTTCATCTGGACAACACTACACCTCTTTCGGTTATTGTTTTAATTCCCTGAAAAAGTAACACTGTCATTAAATTTGACGAATTCATGAACTATTTAACATTCATTAGGAAACATAGAGGAATATTATAGGAATTTTTGCTATAAAGCATGTAGAAATGTTTCCATTTTTCTAATAATCATCCAAGGTACCATGTATATGCCATCATTAATTTGATTATATGAATAATTGCCAGTAAAATTATTATAATTGGTCTACTACCCTTCCCTTTATAAGATAAAATATAGTATAAAAATCTGAATAATGGTAACTTATAGTGGTATAAATTAGGATATACTATGCAGTAATTTAGTGGGAGATACAACTAAATTACATCTGAAGTAACGACTTACATGAAATGGGGACTTACAACAATATGACTTGAACATGACAATAAATGCTACTGTACAAGTGTGATATTTCTATCAGTCTACTTCACAAGAAACAAGGTGTCATTGGCTGAAATTTACTGCACATAATAATTACATGCTTATGTACCACCTTGTGACTACAGGAGTTAATTAATCTTTTTTTAAATTTTTCATCTTGTAGCAATAGCTTTCACAAACTCGCAATTTGAAGAAATGAGAAGATACAAAGGGAAGTGACTGAAATTAAATCTTCTTGCGGCAGGAATGGCAGCAGCTGGTGCGATAAAACTTGTATAACAAGCAAAGCCGAGCCTGAACCACTAGATGACAGTTAGGTAATGTATCCACACATTCATCTCCTGAAACAAAATATTCTCTCTTAGCTTTGGAAGAAAATTTACCACATTTGTTACAACAAACCCTTTGTTTATACTTTGATATGATGAAGCTTTGAATTATGAAGAACAATTCCAATATGGATAAGTAACCAATACAAGTCCTGATATAAACTGTGTAAATCTATAAAACTGATCACTGCATGTTACATAACACAGTGTTCCTAATATAATTACTGATGAACAGCCCACAGATTCTATCATATGCAGTTCAATATAATAGAATCAGGTCTACCTTCATAGTCCAGGGGTCAGAATAATCCAAGTTTGAATAGTGGCTCTGTCATGAATTTAAGACTGGTTTGAAGGACTGGAATGGGTGCAGGTAACACAATTAACAGCAGAAATAACAAAATATTGGTCATCCTAGAAGTATTTTTTCCTAATTTCCCTCTTTCAACTCTAGATGAATACTAGAATAGTAATGTAATGGTAATGTATTTGAGTAAAAATACACACATCAATACAGACACAATACAGATTAACAAACAGGCATAACACATGCCATGTATGGGTTTCTAGACCTCAATATCTCAAGCCCTTTGCATGGAGTAACAACAAAAAAATCAAATGTGCGCTAACTTCTAACCTCGGAATTGGTTGAATGATGATGTCAATAATTAAGTAAGCAAGCTTGTGGTTTTAAATGACTGTTGATACACTGATCGTAGCCAGACAACATACATAAAATTCAAACTACAAGGACGTGGTTTTTCATTGCCTTCTAGAAAAGCTCATGACAATATCAATCAACTATCATGCCTGAAAGGGGAGGAGATATCTAGTTGTATATCCCCTCAAAATGATAATCTATACCAAGCCATACCCTACCATGTGAACTGGCTATTCATGTAGCAGTGAACTTGCTGTCGAGAGATAGTGGGTTTAAACCCCACTGTTGGCTACCCTGAAAATAGTGTTCCATACAGATTAACAGACAGGTGTAACATATGCAAAGTACAGAGTTCTGGACCCATTGTTTCAAGTCTTTTGGACAGATTAATGACACAAAGCTATAGCTGCAATCTCCCACTTCTAATTCATTTTTTAACTTACAAGAAATCCCTTTCATCTATAAGTCTCCAATCCGATTGTGATTTGATACGATGACTTCAGTAGGAATGTTTTATTTAGCCATATCAAAACTGGATGTATAATATATTTAGCACCTGTTTTGGGGTGTCGAAGTTTGTTCATTTGAGCACCATATAGACGGGAGTGAGCCGGGAAGCAGGTGGAGGCAGCGTGGCCAGTCAGTTCGTTTGCCACGCTCTCACTCTTCTTCTCTCACACATACATTACTTCCCTAGACTCAGTAATTGCCACTCCATGCGGTGAATGGGACCATGTGATCCTGTGTACATGTACAGTATGTAAACACCGACACACTATCACGCAAGGAAAACATCAGTTATTGCTGTAGAAACTGTTTTACTTGCAATAAATATTCTATTGCTTGAATAAAGTACTTTCAGTGCACTTTCTATTCAGTGTACACATCATAGAAATGAATACCACAGAAAAAGTGGTTAAGGCATAAACAAGTCTTGCACCACAATCATTTGATTCGAGATAGTTTGAGACTGTGGATAAAAACAAAATCGTTGAAAGTTTTGATTAATTGTTTCCATAACAGAATCCGTGAACAACAAGAGGCTGGATGGGTCCCACAGCACACTTCAGAATCGTCTTGATAAATACTTATTTTCCTTCACCTTGTACCATTTTAATATTGTTCTTTTTCTGACTTATGTATGAATCAAGGATAAGCACACTGGTATCAGGTACATTGGGAAAATATATTTTTAGCCACTCTTGAAAAATATTTTTGTCTAATTTCCCAGATTTAGAGAAAACTTCGTAGGGATTTGGGACTTTGAATAAGCTTTTCTTAACCCTTAAGCTAAAATGGATTTTTTTTTTCAAACCAATATGAACTATTGGTAAGAGATTTCTATCTGTTGATATAACAGGTCGCACAGTGCAGCTGTGCGTCAATGCGCTGAGTGATTGTGCATTTGCTAATACAGTCTTACTCCACATTTGTGTAATTCAAGAGGACAAACTGGAGAAAATATTCATTTATAGGATGAGAAGTAAGGGAATGGAATAAATTATCAAGGGAAATGTTCGGTAAATTACCAAGTTCTTTGAATGATATAGATATTGATTCCCATATGGAACCTGAAATATTTGTCCTGAATGAGTAAATTTATAGTACCAACATACAATAAACAAAGAAAATAATCAGATCCACCTTTCTCAATACTATATATTATACCAGGTAGGCATCAATTTTTGAAAATGAGACAAAGTCTCTCATAGTGCATTGGCACTGCCGGTAGCTCTAAATAGCTTTCTCAGTGGCCTCCATGGTATGCACTAGCATCTGGTAGGTGTGCTATTTACCGACTGATGAGCCCAATTTAGCACTGTGGGCAAAATGCTGGCCACCAGGAGTGAGTTAGCTGGAAAATTATTATGTCCAATAAAGTTCTTGAAGATGTTTAACCCTCCAGTACTAACATGACAAATCCTAGCGTGAGTGCTAACATTAGTCTGTGAGTCCGAAGTTATAAGTATTCATATTATGTTTTAAAGCAAGTGAATCATTTATTAAAGAGAAACCACACTCCAAAAATTGATTACTAAGCCTTGCATTGTTGCTGTTAACAATAAAGAGGAAAACCAAATAAATTCACCATTGTCAGGAGACACAAACACAGAAATAAATACTCATAATGATTAACTAGAAAACAAACACAGAAATAAACACTCCTAATGATTAAATAGAAAACTTGCTTAGTAACAATTCTTACAAAGATGCAATGAACAATTCACAGTCACAGTCAATCACGATGTTCATTCTTTGTTTTCAGAACAAGTTGGTCAAACAACCACCATGTGCTCCAAGCACATGAACTTCCCACACAAATAGCACTTGTATTTTGTTTTACAATTTTTCTTTGAGTCGCAGTATGCACACTGACCATGCGATTTTTCCTCCTGTGGAGGCACCGGCATGTTCTCAGCTGGAATGTTACAGATCACTTGAATTCTCATTCGAGCGCCAGTCTTGGAACTTGCTTGACTATGGATCTTCTTTTTAGATGATATCCAATTAAATCGAATGCCAGTGTTTCTAAGAAAGTTCTTCACCTTATATTAGCTTTCTATTAGCTTTAGGATTGTTGCTGTTCATTATCACAAAAGCATTTATAGCAGCAATGTTCATCAAACCCAGGACACCAAGTTTGTATGGCACTAAGCTAAGCTTATCAACCACATTTAACACCCCCTTTCATGTCATTATACAATATGATCATTTTAGATTTATCAATGGTGGGGTCAACTTTGTTATCACAATGCATTGTGGAGAAAAGCAGCACATTTTTCCCTTTTCTGGGAATGTATGATACTAGGGTGGAATTTTCCTGGAACCCAAACATGCTGGAGCTAACGGGTCTATTTTTGCCTTCCAGAAATTCACAAGGTAACTGCATTTTGTTTTTTTCTTATAGTACCAAGTAAAGTCAATTTATGGCTTTTCAACAAACTTTCAGATAATTCTATGCTAGTGAACCAATTGTCCAAGGTCACATTCCTACCTGTATTGGCAACAGGTTTCACTAATTTTTCAACTACTGCTTTCACACTGTTATCAACAGAATATGGGCCATTGGGCTGTTTACCAACATATACCTCAAGATTTAATGTATAAAACATTTTAGCACATACTAATGCAGAGATTTTAATCCCATATTTATTGGGTTTACCTCAGATGTACTGGCAGACCACATCTTCCCCTGAAAGCCTCAAGTTTTTTGTCAACAGTCATATATCCAGATGGGAGTGTAGTTAACTTGACAATTTGCCACTAAAACTTCAAATACATCCCGAATTGCAGCCAATTTATCTCATTCTTGTCAGTGCAATCTCGTTTCTTTGTTGTCAAATCTAATGTGGCTCATCAGAAACCTAAACCTCTCCAGTGACACAGTGAGCCAAAACATCTCAATTGATGTACCGTTAGTTTTCCATAAGTCCGTTGCGTTTAAATTGTTTGTCTTAAGAACACCAGAAGGGTACAAGAGACCTAAAAAAGCCTTCATTTCCTCTCAGTAGGTGTTGCAGTTCGATATTCTTGGTCATAAGGTTCACGGGTTATAGAAAGATTTGTGCAATCGACCAGGATGTGCAGAATTCTAGCATCAAAATTGCAGTTTCATGTATCTACAATAGAAGTAACATTTCTTGCCAGTCCTTTCACACCACGTAAATGAGTTAGGAGATTCACTGAGCGAGTTCTCACATTTTGAGGAGGAATATGCATTTTTTCATTTTGTGACACTGTCTTTTACAATAAGGTGTGGAACATTACGTTGCCGTTTTTGTTATGTAGAGTCCCATTATCAGTATCTTGATCATCCTGCATCTCCTCCACATCCCGTTCCGACTCCAAATCTTCTTCTTCACAACGTTAAAGGAGTTCTTCTTCCACAAAATCTTCAAAATCTTCTGCAGCCATGTCGTTCTCTTCAATTTCCAGTAGTAATTTCAGCACGTACTCTTCTTCAGGTTCATAAATCATTTCGTTTCATTTCCAGCAGAATGTAGCAACGAGTACTAACTTCGGTCTTAGAGACCAAAATAAACAAATTCTTGCTAAGAACTTGAGCAACGAGTACTAACTTCGTTCTTAGAGACCAAAATAAAGAAATTCTTGCTAAGAACTTGAGCCAGGCATTTAACATTCACGCAACAATAAGTAAACTGACCGATTTGAAGGTACCAATGAGCAAAAAATAAGCGAAGCATGCGCACTAAAGTTAGAGGAGAATAATTTGGCGGTCGGTCTCGGAGACCGGATGTTAGTACTGGAGGGTTAAGAAAAAGCCTGGTAAACGACTGATAGTGAATATGCCACCTGGTTGACAGCCCTAAATGCAGATCATTGATTGATTGATTGATTGATTGATTGATTGATTGGATGGTTGATAATGTCCTGCCACCATGCAATTCAAAACTGAACCCTGATTGGTCAGCGTTGAAATCACTACAAAGGCCATGTTTATTGATTTTGTCTTTCACATCACTCAAAAAGGTACTTGAAATTGCAATAATACTGTTGACATCATTTGTGTATTGTTTCATGACTAACTTTGTAATTTTTCTGGACACAATATGTTTGTAATATGTTATATTCCCTGTAAAATTTTCCTTGTAAATTTCAATGTTGAAGTTATGCTCACCTATTTAAATGTATTTGTAATATGGTGTAGATATTTACTTTTCTGAAGAAACATGGACAGGAACCTCGTGGTTCGATTTAACCTTTTTTCTTAATTTATGATGTTATCCTTTTAATTGATGCCTTTATACCTTGTGAAAATTCAATGTGTTGAGTAAATTAGACTAAAGGGTAACGCTCTCATGTTTCTTTCCCTACAACATCACGTAAGATCTCATCCTCTGTAGGGTTTCCCGGCCTGCTTCCCATATATCCTTTCTCTAGTTGTCATGTTGATAACCCTGCATAGCCGCGTGTGTGTTGTTGAAATTCAAGATCTTTTTCCTAGTGTATCATCGGCTGATGTTATTCTTTCAGGTTTGTTATTTTGGATTATTAAATCATTACGTGTTTTATATGTAACTTATATTATGTGCACCTCTTCTGCATAAGGAGGGGGGGGGGTTACATCTGGTAGCAGAGCGTGGTTGTAGAAGAAAGAAATGCGAGAGCAGTAACCTTTAACTAACCTAAAATAACCTGGTATCATCTCCTAACGTAATTTCTTGTTAATATTCTGCTACCTTTCATTATATTATTTTTAAATTTTAACAGTTTTGTCTTATGTTGATCTCATGCCATTAGGACCACGTGGCGGTTTTAAAATTAATATATGACATGTTTCCTTTTGGTTGTTATTGTTACGTGTGTATTCTTATTTCCCGGTTTTGTCTTTCATAATTCTTGCTCGAGTTCTAAAAATCACGTCTTTTTAGTGCTGCGATGTGCAGTCTGTATTGCGGTGTTTCGTACCTTGTAATTAATGGTTGGAGGAAATGGTGGGTCACTATTTGTAACAAGTTTTTTTGGTTTCATTAATTTTAATAAGTTTTCGTCTGTGGCAAGGTTTCGTTTGACCACGTGTTTTGTACTAAAGTGATATCTTCACATTTCGTGTACTGTGTTCATGTTCCGAAAGTCTTCTTCGATAAATTTCAACATGTTTGATTATTTCAAGTTTTCTTCGATACGTGTGTTTTGAACTTAACATCTGAGTGATTATTTGTTTGTCTGACCCTGTAATAGTTGAGGGGGGAGTTCCTCAGGGCAGTGTTATTGGATCTTTATGTTTTCTTATATATATAAATGATATGAGTAAAGGAGTGGAATCGGAGGTAAGGCTTTTTGCGGATGATGTTATTCTCTATAGAGTGATAAATAAGTTACAAGATTGTGAGCAACTGCAACGTGACCTCAAAAATGTTGTGAGATGGACAGCAGGCAATGGTATGTTGATAAACGGGCCTAAAAGTCAGGTTGTGAGTTTCACAAATAGGAAAATTCCTCTCAGTTTTAATTACTGCGTTGATGGGGTAAAAGTTCCTTTTGGGGATCATTGTAAGTATCTAGGTGTTAATATAAGGAAAGATCTTCACTGGGGTAATCACATAAATGGGATTGTAAATAAAGGGTACCGATCTCTGCACATGGTTATGAGGGTGTTTAGGGGTTGTAGTAAGGATGTAAAGGAGAGTGCATATAAGTCTCTGGTAAGACCCCAACTAGAATATGGTTCCAGTGTATGGGATCCTCACCAGGATTACCTGATTCAAGAACTGGAAAAATCCAAAGAAAAGCAGCTTGATTTGTTTTGAGTGATTTCCGACAAAAGAGTAGCATTACAAAAATGTTGCAATATTTGGGTTGGGAAGAATTGAGAGACTAAGTGGTATGTTCCGAGCTGTCAGCGGAGAGATAGCGTGGAATGACATTAGTAGACGAATAAGTTTGAATGGCGTTTATAAAAGTAGGAAAGATCACAATATGAAGATAAAGTTGGAATTCAAGAGGACAAACTGGGGCAAATATTCATTTATAGGAAGGGGAGTTAGGGATTGGAATAACTTACCAAGGGAGATGTTCAATAAATTTCCAGTTTATTTGAAATCATTTCGGAAAATGCTAGGAAAGCAACAGATAGGGAATCTGCCACCTAGGCGACTGCTCTAAATGCAGATCAGTGTTGATTGATTGATTGATTGATTGATTGTTGCTTTAAACTACTTTGCGAAATCGTGCTAAATATTGTCTTCCTTGTCTCACTGCATGTTATCTTTTGAACAGCTGATGTGATTATCTGTTAGAGATACCTGATTACTGACCTATACCTCGAGTATGCGCGTGCATTTACCATCTTATAAAATTACTCGTGTCGTAATCTTGTGTTTCTTCCAGACTACGTACATTGTAGTGTGAATCAGGTGTGAATTGTAGTGAGTGATCAGTGTGTTCTGGTCAATTTTTAGCATGAAGTCTTACTAGATTTTCTGAAATGTGTGTGTTCGTAAATTTTTGGCAACAATTTTGAGGTTAGTGTTAGTAAATTTTCGTCTATTTCTTCGGGTGTTCTTCTGTTCGCAAATTTTGAGGTTAAAGTTCGTTTTCATCAATCTCTTTGAGTGTCTTTCTGTTCGTGAATTTGGGGTTTATAGTAAATTATTTTCAAAATTTTGTCCCTTAATGCTTGTTATCAGGTTGTCAAGGTTTTCGTTTCTGTTATTTTAGATTTGTCACTAGTGGAATTTTGAAGGTATCACGATTTAGCTAAGCCGGTCAGTTAATTTTCCTGCTTGTTTTGTCTTGTTCGATTTACTCAATGTTAAAATTTCTTGCATTACAGGTTCATGTCTTCAAAATTTATATACTCAATTTGAAGAAGAATGGGATTCTCTAGACTGAGAACGGTTCTAAATTTGGGTAGCCAGGCTGTATCTGTCCTACCACTTTGCAAATAATTGTGTGTTTGTCTTGGGTGCCTTGGGAAGGCACATGTGTGTGTACTGAGACTTAGGGCTTAAGGTGCTGAGAGGCCATTCCTCTCCTGGGAGTACGATATTGGCCCTAAGAGTCTCATTGTCGTGTGATAAGTTCAACTGTACTTGAGTTCATGTTCTGATGTTCTGTCCTTTTTCTATTGTGAGTATTACTTGATGTGTCATCCACAGGTGTTTTTGTGTGCGTGTGTGCTGTGTTTTGGAAATGTCATGTGAGGGGAGTCAGTATTGAGGTCGTTCGTGCCTTTTACCATTTATTGGTTATGCTGATTCAGGAGTTGTCGCACTTGTCTTGTGTATGTCATGTGTCGGAGGAGAGATGAGCTTGGTATAGTCTTGTGTGTCATGCTGTTAACTGATAGTCTCTGGTATGAAGGTGTTACTTGTGCCTTTTATTATTTATATCAGTGAGTTGGATTTCTGTATGCACACTCTTGCATTGCTTTAGTTTTTCATTTTTGAGTTCCTGTTGGTAAAGTAATATGATTTGATTTGGTATTCCTAGCTTAATTGTGCCTTAATTTGACCAGTATAACGCGTAATACATAATGTGCGTTTATCTATGCAAACATTTTATGAACACATGTCACGACAAATGAATAGTGACTTACTAACCTCAATTCATTGTAGATGGTTGCAAGCTAATGTAATGAAGTAATTTGTCTGTTTTGAGTTCTCTTGCAACATCCTAAATTTTTCCCTTATTTGTTTTATTTGCTTATCCTAGAGTGATTAAGAATGCATACAGTAATTCTTCCTTTTTACTATTTAGTATGTTCTTTAGGTTAAGATTTTCATTCATGTCATTGCTAAGGATCCCTTGAAAAAATTTCCGGTATTAAGGTAAACTCCAGTAAACTTTCCTAATTTTATTTGGTGTCTTATGTTTGGTAAATTTTTATACATGCTTGCCGTGGGAGGGCTTGGAGTTCCCAAAGATATTTGGGGCGAGGTTATCTTCCTCACACGGATATTCACAGTTCCTGTTATAATAGTAATAGTCAAAAAAACTGAAAACCCACCCTTCGGTCTAATGTTTCTCAAGAGACTTTCCTGCATAACCGAGGCTATGACTTTTCCTGTGTTACTTCCTTTTCTGCTGTGGTTGATCTCTGTTCCAGTGATCACTATTACCTGGTCCAGACAGGAAACCTGTCATGCCTGTTGGAAGGGGCACTATAAATTCCTGACCTGTTTGCATCCATCCTGGGAGTGCATTGTAGCAGAATTCTTGGTGGTGGCAGTTGTCCAGTACTGCGCCATATCTTACTACATGTTCACTATTAGTTTGCTATTTGAGTGAACTAAATGAAGCATCATTGGCGACCCTGGTGGAACTGAAAAGGGAAACTGTGTTGGCAGGCAGCCAATGTCAGCGATCCTATGGACAGCAATACCTGTGGTCGAGCTTAGGAAATTCTGCTTCCAAGATACTCTTAGTAAAAGTCGCATCAAGATGTGGGTGGTGTGTTGGCATCAGTGTGTTTTCACAAAATTCAGACCTCCAGTTAAAACCGCCATTTAATGTAAAGCGTTTTTTTTTTTTTTTTTAATTTGTTATCGAGCAGAGCTCGAGATTCGGCGGTGGATGATGTCACCAGTGGTGAGTTCATAGTCGGTGGAATCATTTAATTCTTGACTTATCATGAAACCGTCATTGAAATAAACTAAGGAACTGACATTTTTGAAGCATTTAAATAATTTTTTTGGTTGCTGTAAATTTCTGTGTGTTTCATTTCTGGTGAAATTTTGTGATTTTAAAGAATTTTCAGGACTCACAGAAGAGACAATTATATTTATTTAATAATGGAGTGTTAAAAGGAAAAAACACATTGACATTGATTTTAAGTATTCTAAATCTCCAGTAATATGTATGTTGTATCCCATTTTTTGTATCACCCTGTAGTTGCCACGTGGAGGCTTCGATCACAAAATCGTTGAGTTTCGCAATCGAAACCTCTAGAATATATTTCCCACATTACCATATATGGTGCTGTAATACCATTGGTGAAAATAACATTAATTTGTATTGGTGAAAATTTCAGATCAAATCATAGGTAGCTTCCCTGATTGGCTGTTGGAGTGTTTCTCAATTTCCAGCCTTTTGGCTCCTTAGCAGGAGCAAGGCTCTGTTCAGTGTCTTTGGTTTTCGTACGTCTTAACGATCGGATGCACCTTGTAAGGTGGTCCGCTCAGCGGCTCCAGCTATCCCGGGATAAGCATGGTTTCTTTTCTCAAGTGTTAAATTAAAATGTAAATTCATTTGTTCCGAGTTCACTTTACACCCTGGTTTTCACCGTTTGGTTTTGTAATGCCTTAGTTCATCAGCTAAGCATATCATTTGTTTGGGAGGCAATTCCTTTTATTAACCTTTTCTGTAAATGTAAATTTTAATATTCCTTCCGAGTTGCCTCCAGTAATTCCGCGTCAATTTAGTGTACACCTGTTGAGCTATGCATCCCTCACTGATGTGTATTAGGAGAGAACTGCTCCTCTATAGGCCTCTGCGCTAAATTTAATTTCCATTGTTTTCTTTCCTTGTAACAATTTTTTATTTGTCTTGTAAAATGTTTGTAATTATGTTATATTCCCTGTTAAATTTTCCTTGTAAATGTCAACGTCGAAGTTATGCTCATCTATTTAAATGTATTTGTAATATGGTGTAGATATTTACTTTTCTGAAGAAACATGGATAGAAACCTCGTAGTGCGATTTAACCTTTTTCTTAATTGATGATGTTATCCTTTTAATTGACGTCTTTATACCTTGTGAAAATTCAACGTGTTGAGTAAATTAGACTAAAGGGTAATGCTCTCATGTTTCTTTCCCTATAACGTCACGCAAGATCTTGTCCTCTGTACAGTTCCCGGCCTGCTTCCCATATATCCTTTCTCTAGTTGTCATGTTGATAACCCTGCGTAGCCGCGTGTGTGTTGTTGAAATTCAAGATGTTTTTCCTAGTGTATCATTGGCTGATGTTATTCTTTCAGGTTTGTTATTTTGGATTATTAAATCATTACGTGTTTTATATGTAACTTATACCGGTATTATGTGTACCTCTTCTGCATAAGGGGGGTTACAAACATGCCCAACTTTTAAATCATGATCATAGGAATGCGCAGGTATTCCAGGGATTTTTTCAGTGATACAGACCATGATCTTACATTTAGTACCAAGCTTGATAGCCATAGTCGCTTAACTGCAGACGGTATCCAGTGTTTGGGAGATAGTGGGTTCGAATCCCACTGTTGGCAGCCCCGAATATGGTTTTCCGTGGTTTCCCATTTTCACACAAGGCAAACTTAATTAAGGCTACTGCTGATTCCTTCCCACTCCTAGCCCTTTCCTCCCCCATCATCACGATAACACCTATCTGTATGTAGGATGCTAAAAGGGTTTAATGTGTCACCTATTCAATACATATAAATTTTTAAACATTTAAACATGGAATTAATAATAAATTCCTAATGTTTAAAAATTTATATGTATTGAATAGGTAACACATTAAAAAACTTTTAGCATCCTACATTCAGTATCTTCAATACGGACAACAATGATTTTTATCACTTGCAACACCTATCTGTGTTGGTGCGACCTAAAGCAAATTGTAAAAAAAAAAAATCTTATCTATAGCAAAGTATCTCCAGGCCTAGGACAGAGAAAGTGAAATCTGTCTACAGATAATTAAGGGCAGAGAATCTTCAGGACGAGGAATTAGACAAAAGTATATGGACATGATTAGTGAAAAGTTCCAAACAGCAGAGAGTAAGCAGTTTCAGGTTATGGAAAATGAATTGTGTTACAAGGTTGATGTAGAAGAAACAGCAAGGGAATGTCTAGGAACAACTGTGTATGTAAAGATGGTGAAAAGCAAAAATTTTGGTGGGATTATGAAGAGAGAGCTTGTAAATGTAAAAATGAGGTGTATCAGAAATGGCTTCAAACAAGGACTCATGCAGGCAGGGAATAGTGTATACATGAAAGAAACAGAGTGAAACAAATAATTTTTGAATCCATGAAGAAGTCATGAGAAGATTTTGGTATTAACCAGGAAAGGCTTGGTCAAGTAACAGGAAAAACCTTTCTGGACAGTAAGAAAGTAAGAAAGGGAGGGAAAAAAGGAAATGTAGTGTTTTGGGTAAATCAGGAGAACTCATAGTAGATCCCAGGGAATCGCTGGACAAGTGAATTCTTCAATCAATCAACTACTGATCTGCATTTAGGGCAGTTGCCCAGGTGACAGATTCCCCATCCGTTATTTTCCTAGCCTTTTCTTAAATGATTGCAAAGAAATTTGAAATTTATTGAACATCTCCGTTGGTAAGTTATTCCTATCCATAACTCCCCTTTCAATGAAGGAATATTTGTCCCAATTTGCCCTCTTGAATTCTAGCTTTATCTTCATATTGTGATCTTTTATACTTTTAAAGACACCACTCACTTATTCATCTACTGATGTCATTCCATGCCATCTCTCCACTGACAGCTCAGAACATACCACATAGGCAGCACACTTGCATATTTAAACGGAAGATGGAATAACTTATCATATGAATGAGACTTGATCAAGCACTCTTCACCTGCTATACTTGCTATCCAGCCAGCATATTTTATTTCAAATATTATTAATAAAGACTCTTGTTTTAACAAAGAAAGGATTTTAATTTATGGAAGATTTTAGCTAATTCACAAATTAATCATTTTAAGCTAAGCGTATTGATTTCTTGTACATACTGAAAAACCTGTTGTAAATATTTTGACTCCTATTTGACTTCAATTGTGAACCTAGTATCAATATTATGTATATTAATATTATTTTTTCATTGTCTCCATTAGATTGGAACACAAATATGATAAACCTTAACCTTTAAGACAAGATTAACCAATTCAATCCAAAATGTGACCTTAATGTTCTTATACATCATTGTAAAAAACTAGTTTCTAAGGATAATTTTAAATACAACATTCATTCCAGAGCTCTGACTTAGAGTATAGAATTTATGGCTGATAATGCCATCTACTGGTGTCATTCCATGCCATCTCTCCATTGACAGCTCGGAACATACCACACAGGCATGTGAAACATGTACCATAACAATCTTTATAGGATGATTATATCATAATCATAAAGACTGTAAAGTATTGAACAGGTGGTTTTCAACAAATTAGTTGTAAATTTTAACACACCACTTCATCGAGCAGCTCGTCTCCTTTCTCCCAAGTCTTCCCAGCCCAAACTTTGCAACATTTTTGTAATACTACTCCTTTGTCAGAAATCACCCACAAAAAATCAAGCTGCTTTTCTTTGGATTTATTCCAGTTCTTTAATCAAGTAGTCCTGGTGAGGGTCCCATACACTGGAACCATACTCTAGTTGGGGTCTTACCAGAAATCACTAATGATTTGCATTTAGGGCAGTCGCCCAGGTGGCAGATTCCCTATATGTTGTTTTCCTAGCCTTTTTGTAAATGATTGCAAAGAAATTGGAAATTTATTGAACATCTCCCTTGCTAAGTTATTCCAATCCCTAACTCCCCTTTTTAGAAACAAATATTTGCCCCAATCTGTCCTCTTGAATTCCTACTTTATCTTTATATTGTGATCTTTCTTACTTTTAAAGACACCACTCAAACTTATTCGTCTACTGATGTTATTCCATGCCATCTCTCCACTGACAGCTCAGAACATATCACTTGGTTAAGCAGCTCGTCTCCTTTCTCTCAAGTCTTCCCAGCCCAAACTTTGCAACATTTTTGTAACGCTACTCTTTTGTCAGAAATCACCCAGAACAAATCGAGCTGCTTTTCTTTGGATTTTTTCCAGTTCTTGAATCAAGCATTCTGGTGAGGGTCCCATACACTGGAACCATACTTTACATCCTCATAACCATGTGCTGAGATCTGTAGCCTTTATTTGCAATCATATATATGTGATTACCCCAATGATGATCTCTCCTTATATTAAGGGCTGGGTACTTACAATGATCCCAGAAAGGAACTTTCACCCCATCAATGTAGTAATTAAATGTGAGAGGAATTTTCCTATTTGTAAAACTTACAACCTGACTTTTAACCCCGTTTATCATCATCTCATCTGTCCATCTCATAACATTTTTGAGGTCATTTTTTAATTGCTCACAATCTTGTAACATATTTATTACTCTATACAGAATAACATCATCTGTAAAAAGCCTTATCTTTTATTCCACTTCTTTACACATATCATTGATATATATAAGAAAACATAAAGGTCCAATAATACTGCCATGAGGAATTCCCCTCTTAATGAAAGGGACAGATAAAGCTTTGCCTACTCTAATTCTCTGAGTTCTATTTTCTAGAAACATAGCCACCTATTCAGTCACTCTTTTGTCAAGTCTAACTGCACTCATTTTTGCCAGTAGTCTCTCATGATCTACCCTATCAAATGCCTCAGATAGGTCAATCGCGATACAGTCCATTTGACCTGAATCCAGGATATCTGCTATATCTTGTTGGAATCCTACAAGTTGAGCTTCAGTGGAATAACCTTTCCTAAGCCCGAACTACCTTCTATTGAACCAGTTATTAATTTTGCAAACATGTCAAATAGAATCAGAAAGAATGCTTGTCAAACTGACTGGCCTGTAATCTTCAGCTTTTTGTCTATCACCCTTTCCTTCATATACAGGGGCTACTACAGCAATTCTCCATTCATTCGGTATAGCTCCTTCATGCAAACAATAATCAAATAAGTACTTCAGATATGGTACTATATCCCAACCCATTGTCTTTAGTATATCCCCCAAAATATTTTGAAAGTCTTCTCAACATAAAAGGATATGATGTTGCGAACATTCAAGCTCATAGGGAAGAGGATAATGAAATTATGCTTGGGGAAGTGGGAAGTACGGTAAATAAACCCCATTGTCAAAAAAAGCAGGAATAGATGAAATTAGACCTGAAATGGTGAAATATAGTGGGAAGACAGGGATGAGTTTCACAGAATAATAAGATTGGTATGGCATGTTAGTAAGGTACATTCTCATTAGATGAAAACAGTAATTGTGCTTATCTATGACTATAAACAAGGTTCAGGAAGGATTACAACAATTATCGAGATATTTCATTGATCAGTACCTATACCAGGCAGTGTCCAGTGGTATTTTGGAAAGGAGAGTGCAGTTAGTGGTTGAGAGTAAGTTGAATGGAAACCATTATGGTTTCAGACCAGAGAGGTGCTGTCAAGATCAGATTTTCAGTATGTGTGAAGTAATTGAAAAATTCTAGAAGAGAAATAGACAGTTATGTTTCATAGATCTAGAGAAGGCAGATGACAGAGTACCAAGGAAAAAGTTGTTTTCCATACTCGGGGATTATCAGATGGGTACATTGTGACCTGCAATCAAAGGCATTTATGTTGGCAATTGAGCTGCAGAGAGAATTGGTTCTTGGTTCAAGGTAGATCGAGGACTTAGACAAGGCTGTAATCTTTCACCTTTGATGTTCATAGTTTACACGGATCATTAACTGGAAGAAGAAGGTGTACAAATGGATTCTTTAAGAGTGTGGTAAGATTGATATGGAACAGGGATGTACCATAGAGATGTTAATGAATTACTGTATCTACAAGACTTATTTTGTGCCAATTTTGATGTATGGATCAGAAACGTGGGTGATGAAGGAGAGGGATGAAAGTAAAATACAAGCAGTGGAAATGAAGTTTCAAAGGTGTCAAGTAGGTCTAACAAGAATGGACAGAGTAAGAAATGAGATAGTTCGGGAAATGGTAAATGAGGTACCCCAACAGGAAAAGACAGAAAAATCAACGCTGCAGTGGTATGGGGATGTTAAGAGAACGGGAGAACAGAGGATACCAAGAAAGATGTTAGAAATGGAGTTGAAGGGAAGGAGATATAGAGAAAGACTGAGGAATAGATGGCTGAAAGGTGTAAAGAAGAGCATCAAGGCAAGAGGAGGGAACTGGACGACAGTGACAGAAGACAAGTGGTGGATGGACAGAAAACGATGGAGAGGCATATGTTCCAAGCAGACCCAGCCTGTGGTTTGGAAACTGCTCAGATGATGATGATAGTGATGATGATAATTAACTGCAAGGTAAAACGTGCCTGGGAGGGATTCAGTTAGGTGGAAATATAATAAGCATTTTGGCCAATGCTGATGACTTGGTCTTAATGGTAGACTGTACTGAAAGCCATCAAGCTAAATCTTGGAAATAGCGCAGTGAGTATGATATGGGAGCATTTCAGAGATTAAAGTGATGTCAGTACAGAAGAAGCCTAAGATAATTTAATGTCAGGTTGGGAATACAAATCAGGAACAGATTGATCATTTCAAATATTTAGGAAGTATTCTCCCAGGATAGTAGTATGGTAAGTGAAATTGAATCAAGGTGCAGAAAATCTATTGTGGTGAGCTCACAATAGCAATTAACAGTATTCTGCAAGAAAGAAGTCAGCTCATATACAAAACTATATTTACAGTGGTCCATTTTCAGACCAACTTTGCTTTATGGGAGTGAAAGCTGGGAGGATTCAGAATATAATATTCATAAGTTAAGAAGAAGAGACACGAAAGTAATGAGTGCTGATACAAACAGTTGGAAACAATGGCAGGAGGGTAGTCATAATGAGGAGATAAAGGCTAAGTTAGGAATGACCTCAATGGATGAAGTGGTATGCATACAACGGCTTTAGTGGTGGGGTTATGTGGGGCAAATATAGGATGATAGGTCACCTAGGAGAATAATGTACATGGGTCATGGAGGGTAAGAGAAGTAGAGTGAGACCAAGACAGTGGTGGTAAGACTTAGTTTAATGATTTTAAAAGAAATATCAAACTAAATGAGGCAACTGAGCTAGTTACAAATAGACAATTGTAGCAGACTGGGAACTGGAAGTGAGGTGGGGGCACAAAAATTTATAGACAACAAAAAGTACATGGGGTCTGGGTGTTGTATGTCCTCCGCTCTCTCCGCTCAGCGCCAGCCAGCCGCACGCATGCAAGCGTGGATATTTTGAGAGTCGACGCGCAGTCTTCAGTGCGCGTGCCTGTTTCGTCGAGTGCTGTATAAAAGGAGCTCCCTGTCTGTCACTCACCAGGATTCTCCCCAGTGTCCTGCTCCAGAATACACTGTACGTCGAACACGGAGGCTACTCCTCTTAAAAATGTGTCTCGACCAGGTGGACGGAATTCTGGTAGTATGAGGTTTCACCTCAGGTCACTGCTCCAATTTCCCGTTCCTTTATTCCAGTCGAGCCCCGATGCTGTACTCTACACATCCCCAATCTCACTCAGGCTCTGACACACACACATTAGATTCTCTAATTGTGAAATTAGCTATCATTCGGTGCAAGCTCATGAACTCAGACACTTCAAGTTAGAAGGAACTCTATTAGCTAATCAATGCTAGTGAAACTGATAGTTTTCAACTATCACGAACTGAACATTCCTACGAACTATCTTTTCAAGATAGAAGCTAGTGTAAATACATTCAAAGTGTACATAGTGTATAGAAACAGAAACTCCCTCCAGCTTAATTATCTACTTTGCTTCAAGACAATTTTATGTTTATTCCTGTAAATTTCTATGTGAAGTTGTGTTCTTGTAAACCTGATCCTGTTTACAACACTGGGGAATATAGTGGGGGTTGAAAACAAAATTGAAAAAAAGTAGCTACAAAATGGTAGTAAATTTTGACTGAGAAGTGAAAGTTGATAGTTTACCAACTTCACTGCAGTATATATATATATATTTTTTTTAAATTTTCATTTTCACTATACAATAAAACTTTCACCAAAGGAACAATCACATATGTACACAACCAATGTTTTGCGCCTTCAGATACTAATCGTGCTTCTACATGTTGCTACGCTAGTCTTCACTACTTGCTGCAGTGAAGTCTAGGAAAACAACAAATAGGGAATCTGCCACCTGGGCAACTGCCCTAAATGCAGATCAGTAGTGATTGATTGATTGTTGTACAAATCGGTTAGCTGCGTCGAGTGACATTTCGTGCATAATTCAGCTGAGCAGTTTTAAGTATTTCAAAAATATTCGGCTGAATTAAAGGAAAGAATTAGGTAATAGACAAAAAGTTTTGTATAAATTGCTTTTTTTTGTATCATTCTTAGGTTTAGGTGGCTAAAATGGAATTACTTTTTTATTTTATTCATAACTGCCCCTCCTTGCTCCCACAAATCATTGCCACTGAATTCACATAGGTTTGTAGACTGAATGATGAAAGGCATAACAGTCTATAATGAAAATGTACGTATATGAAGATCAGAGATAGTTAAATACCTGTATGCCTCTTCTCATCGTGCGTTGGTACAACAGCTTGGTCTCCAGCTCCATTGTTCAGTACTGGATCATCCTTAAATTTAGATGAGAAATGTGCTGAGTTGGATTCCCCTGGTGTAGCTGAAAATGAAAAATATATTACGATAATAATTAACTAAATAAATAGTTATAGCAATGAGAGTCAGCACCTTGAATTGAATTTGAATATGACGGTCATGGTTCATGGTGTGGGTTACTGTAATCACGTCCTAGTTTGTGAACCATGGGCAACGGCTGAGTGGCCTAGTAAGTGGTCCTGAGAGTCGGGATACCAGTTGCTATGGAATGGGAGTGGGCATCTCGGACATATCCTGAGTCATAGCCCTCCTTGTGCTCAAGCGGCTTGGACTATACAATTCACCAGTTTTGGACTATGTGCAAGTAGGGTAGCATCCTGCTTCATGAATTTACCGAGCTCAGAACATTTTAAGCAAGCCTCGGACCTATGGGAGTAACGAAGTCCCACTCCAATTTGACAGGCGAGGGACTCCTTGGAAACAACTTGGCGAACGAAGTGGAATTCAATGGGGAGCTATCAATATTAATGGGGTTTATGGAAGAAAAAAAGTAGAACTGGCTGAGTCTGCAAAGAGGATGCATCTCGATGTGCTAGGAGTAAGTGATATTAGGGTAAGGGGAGATAATGAGGAAGAGATAGGAGATTATAAAGTGTACTTGACGGGTGTTAGAAAGGGAAGGACAGAGTCTGGGGTAGGGCTCTTTATCAGGAATACCATTGCATGCATCATAGTTTCTGTTAGGCACGTAAATGAGCAAATGATGTGGGTAGATTTGTCAGTTGGAGGAATTAGGACTAGAAGTGTCTCCGTGTAATCACCATGTGAGGGTGCAGATGAGGATGAAATTGACAACTTTTATGAAGCATTGAGTGACAGCGTGGTCAGGGTCAACAGCAAGGATAGAATAGTGTTAATGGGCGATTTCAATGCAAGAGTTGGGAATAGAACTGAAGGATATGAAAGGGTGATTGGTAAATGTGGGGAAGATATGGAAGCTAATGGGAATGGGAAGCGTTTGCTGGACTTCTGTGCTAGTATGGGTTTAGCTGTTACGAATACATTCTTCAAGCATAAGGCTATTCACCGTTACACATGGTAGGCTAGGGGTACCAGATCCATAATAGACTATATCTTAACGGACTTTGAATTCAGGAAATCTGTTAGGAATGTACGACTTTTCCGGGGATTTTTCGATGATACAGACCACTATCTGATCTGTAGTGAACTAAGTATATTTAGGCCTAGGGCAGAGAAAGTGAAATCTGTTTGCAAACGAATAAGGGTAGAAAATCTGCAGGACAAAGAAATTAGACAGAAGTACATGGATATGATTAGTGAGAAGTTTCGAACAGTAGACAGTAAGCAGGTTCAGGATATAGAAAGTGAATGGGTGGCATACAGGGATGCTGTAGTAGAAACAGCAAGGGAATACCTAAGAAAAACTGTGTGTAAAGATGAGAAAAGGTGAACATCTTGGCGGAATGATGCAGTGAGAGCAGCTTGTAAACGTAAAAGGAAGGCTTATCAGAAATGGCTCCATGCAAGGGCAGATGCAGTCAGGGATTTGTACGTAAATGAAAGAAACAGAGCGAAACAAATAGTTGTTGAATCCAAAAAGAAGTCGTGGGAAGATTTTGGTAATAACCTGGAAAGGCTAGGTCAAGCAGCAGGGAAACTTTTCTGGACAGTAATAAAGAATCTTAGGAAGGGAGGGAAAAAGGAAATGAACAGTGTTTTGAGTAATTCAGGTGAACTCATTATAGATCTCAGGGAATCACTGGAGAGGTGGTGGGAATATTTTGAACATCCTTCTCAATGTAAAAGGAAATCTTCCTGGTTGTGTTGTGAACAGCCAAGCTCATGGGGAGGAGGAAAATGATGTTGGTGAAATTACACTTGAGGAAGTGGAAAGGATAGTAAATAAACTCCATTGTCATTGTACCGGGCGGTACACCTCCACGCCGCTAATTCAAACATTGCGCCAGTTGGAACTCCTCTACTGGAGGAAGCCTGAACTTTAACAACCATGTTAACTCTAAAGTTTCTCAGAAGATGTCGCTATTGTAAATTTTGAAGAGTTCTGAACTGTGTCTTTTCTGATTTATATTTGTTTTCTCTGTAGTGAGAAGTGTGAACATTCTCTTCTAGATGGCACTACTGAAGAACTACAATTGTGCACCCTGGTGCGAACTGAAGGAACTGTTTTTTGAGAAATTTTGTGTTCATAAGTTTGTTCTTTGTTAAATTTCTTTCAGTCATTTTTTGGGTTGGCAGTATAACCCTTCTCTTTCCACTTGTTTTGAATTTAGCCAATCCCAAATTTCTTTAATTAATTTTTAACCAATAATGTGTGTCTTCTCCGATATGGATATGTTGCTTGACCCTGTCCAATAAAGTTGAGGGGGGTGTGGGTTCTCATTCTTGAAACGTCTCGAATTTTCCGCGAGGATATATAAACTACTGATTTTCTTGTCTCCTGGCCACTTCAGTAACATCTTTCCTAGTGTGATGATGTAGCAGGGGGCGGGAAGCGCCTCTTTCTTCGGGCAGCAGTTCATCCATCAGGTAATGGCCTTTTAATAACTTCTTTGCTTGCTAGCTCAGCAGTTTAACCCTCGGGGCAGGTTCGAAACTTTTATCATGTAACTTTCCTCTAAAATGTAAAAGACTCTTGGTATAAAATTCTGTCTCTTTGACTACAAATCAGGATAGAGAGTGCCTAACCCTCTCGAGCTCCCTCTCATATTGTTTTTGAGGTGACTATGTTTTCTCAACCGTTTTTCTTTGTTTCATAATGTAATAAAGTTTTCCTATCGCGTCACCTCCGTAGTATGGGATTAGTCCTTGCATAAGCGGCCTAGAGCCAAATAGGTTTTTAAAATGGTGTATTAGGAGTGCAAGTTACGCCTCCACTCAAGTTGGTATTTTGGGGCCATGTAATTGTCCTGTTTGTTTATGGAATAGGCCTCAGTAGGTTGGGTATCATTACCCCTGTTCTTGTGTGCCCGTAGGGCAGCTTGAAAGTGGAGTTTGGAGTGGCCTTTGAATTGGCTTGAACTTTGAAAGCGGGTTGCTCTTTCTTAAATTTGGTTTCTGTGTGCCTCGAGCAGGCTTTACTGGGTAATTGGGAGCTAGAGCTCCTTGGTATGATTGGGGTTTTCTGCCCCTTTGTTGAACCTTGTGTATAACTAAAGTTGGGCTCATTGCTCAGGGATTGTGATTCTGGGGCTCGAAGCCCAAAAGCCATTAATAAACTGTAATTGTACATTCTTAACTTGTTGATATATATATATATATATATATATATATATATATATATATATAATTGAATTCCTGTTGTACTTGTCATTTCTTGATCTCAAAAAGAAAATATAACCTTTGTTAAATTTTAAATTAACTTTAATTTCGTAAGTTGAGACCTGTTCATCCCAGCACCTTCTTTCACCTCTAACTACCACGGATAACTCCATAACAGTCATAAAGCAGCAGGAATAGATGAAATTAGACCTGAAATGGTGAAGGATAGCTGGAAGGCAGGGATGAAATGGCTTCTCAGAGTAGTAAGATTAGCATGGAGTGTTGGACAAAAGCAGTAATTGCACCTATCTATAAGTAAGCGAACAGGAAGTATTGCAACAACTATCGAGGTATCTCATTGATTAGTATACCAGGCAAAGTATTTACTGGCATCTTGGAAGGGAGGGTGCGATCAGTCGTTGAGAGGAAGTTGGATGAAAACCAGTGTGGTTTCAGACCACAGAGAGGCTGTCAGAATCAGATTTTCAGTATGTGCCAGGTAATTGAAAAATGCTACAAGAGGAATAGACAGCTGTGTTTATGTTTCGTAGATCTAGAGAAAGCATATGATAGGGCACCAAGGGAAAAGATGTTCGCCATACTGGGGGACTATGGAATTAAAGGTAGACTAAAAATCAAAGGCATTTATGTTGACAATTGGGCTTCAGTGAGAATTGATGATAGAATGAGTTTTTGGTTCAGGGTATTTACAGGGGTTATACAAGGCTGTAATCTTTCACCTTTGCTGTTCATAGTTTACATGGGTCATCTGCTGAAAGGTATAAAATGGCAGGGAGGGATTCAGTTAGGTGGAAATGTAGTAAGCAGTCTGGCCTATGCTGATGACTTGGTCTTAATGGCAGATTGTGCCGATGGCCTGCAGTGTAATATCTTGGAACTTGAAAATAGGTGCAATGAGTATGGTATGAAAATTAGCCTCTCGAAGACTAAATTGATGTCTGTAGGTAAGAAATTCAACAGAACTGAATGTCAGATTGATGGTACAAAGCTAGAACAGGTCGATAATTTCAAGTATTTAGGTTGTGTGTTCTCGCAGGATGGTAATATAGTAAGTGAGATTGAATCAAGGTGTCGTAAAGCTAATGCAGTGAGCTCGCAGTTGCAATCAACAGTGTTCTGTAAGAAGGAAGTTGGCTCTCAGGCGAAACTATCTTTACAACGGTCTGCTTTCAGACCAACTTTGCTTTACAGGAGCGAAAGCTGGGTGGACTCAGGATCATCATCATCCTAAACCATCTCCAGTTTCCCGGGTGTGATATATGAGACTCCTCCATCTCATCCTGTCCTTGTACCATTCTTCCTCCACCAACTTGTCCCAATCATGACCCCTCAGCAGTACATCGCTCTTAACTAAATCTATCCATTTCCTTCGTGGCCTTCCCACGGGTCGTCTTCCTTCTACCTTTCTATCAAATTCCTTCCTTGCAGTTCTGTTTACTGGCATCCTCTTCAGGATATCTTATTCATAAGTTAGAAGTAACAGACATGAAAGTAGCAAGAATGATTGCTGGTACAAACAGGTGGGAACAATGGCAGGAGGGTACTAGGAATGGGGAGATAAAGGCTAATTTAGTTATGAACTCGATGGATGAAGCTGTACACATAAACCGGCTTTTGTGGTGGGGTCATGTGAGACAAATGGAGGAGGATAGGTTACGTAGGAGAATAATGGACTCTGTAATGGAGGGTAAGAGAAGTAGAGGTAGACCAAGACGACGATGGTTAGACTCAGTTTCTAATGATTTAAAGATAAGAGGTATAGAACTAAATGAGGCCACAACACTAGTTGCAAATCGAGGATTGTGGCGACGTTTAGTAAATTCACAGAGGCTTGCAGACTGAATGCTGAAAGGCATAACAGTCTATAATGATAATGTATGTATGTATGTATGTATGTATGTATGTATGATGGTCATGCCTAACTTCTAATTCATTGTTCCTTGTTGAATTTATTCCTATCCACTGTAACTGAATTAATAGTTTAATTAAATAACACTTATTGAGGTTCTCCTGAATAAAGTGTAGGCCTATGGTTTCAATGCATATGGGACCCACACCAGGATTACTTGATACAAAAACTGGTAAAGGTCCAAAGGAAAGCAGCTTGATTTGTTCTGGATAATTTCCAACAAAAGGGTTGTGTTACTAAAATACTGCAAACTTTGGGCAGGGAAGACTTGGGAGTAAGGAGACAAGCTGCTCAACTGAGAGGTATGTTGTGAGCTGTTAGTGGAGACCTAGGACCTAGGAAACGTTTTAATTCCCCTCCCTGAAGGGGAGGAGTGGGTCAACTAGAAGTTAACACCTTCTTGTGGAATGATATTAGTAGACAAATAAGCTTGAGTGGAGTTTTAAAAGGTAGGAAAGATCATAATGTGAAGATAAAGTTGGAATTAGAGAAACGAATTAGGGAAAATAATCATTTATAAGAAGAGGAATCAGGATGTAAATTTTTTTAATCAATTTATCAAGAGAGATGTTCAATAAATTTCAAAGCTCTTGATAGGGAATCTACCACCTGGGTACAGCCCTAAATGCAGATCAATGATGATTGTTGGATTGATTAGTTGATTTATTATTTATCTATTTATTCATTTAATTTAAACTGATGTATTTCCGGTAATTTTGGACAGATTAGTATTATTTTGTCTTTCTTTTGGCACATATCACCACTCAGTAATCAGGTAGGGTACATAGTTAATCACCCTTTAATGGTTTGTGCCCTATAATAAAAATTCCCTACCAAGCAAATGACCACATGGTTTGGATCATGTAGCTATCAGCTTGCATTCGGGAGATAGTGGGTTCGAATCCCACTGTTGGCAGCCTTCAATATGGTTTTTTTCACACCTTCCTGCTCCTAGCTCTTTCCTACCCCATCATCGCCTTAAGACCTACCTGTGTCGGTGCCACACAAAGCAAATTGAAAAAAAAAATTCCTCACACATTGAAATGGAGGGGCTGCTTAGCTGAGGCACTTTTCCCTGGGTTTCATTCAGCTCTCACCAGAAATGAGTAGCAGATTAATTTCTGGGTGTTAACAAAGGTGGCCAAGTAAAGAGCAAACCGCATTAACTTACTTAGTGCTGAGGTTACAAATAGTGCAAACTTCTACCTTCTACTCTGCCAAGGGTCTTCATGGAGGTAGCTTTGCTTTGTAAACATTTCAATCTATCTTGCTCATAAATACCTGTGGCTACTCGCTTACACAAAATATACAAATTGTTTGATAAAGTAAATCACATTTTGTATATAAACTGAAATTATAATTAATCTGAAACACTGTGGAATTAATTTTCAGGTTTTGATAGTTCTTGTGATCTCTTTTTCATAGTTTTGTTTTACACAACTTTCATGAGAAAGTGTTTGTATAAATGACACACAACTGTATCCAATAACACAAGTGGTTCCTAAATTGCATTTCACTTCAGTATACTTGGAAATATTCCTCAAGACAAAAGGCTACCTTGTAGTCAAGACATTCATAAACAGGTCCCTTTTTCTTGTTCCTTTTATAATACACTACATTCTACTGTGCGGCCTGGCCTTCTTCTCTTGTGGTAGGATCCTACTCACAGAGTGTCAGGTAACTGGATGTGGCCCAGTGTTGTCTGAAGAATGGCTTACTGGGACCTTTCCTTCTTTTCTAGACATGTTCTGCTAAAAGGCTCCACTAATTCAATGGTTGATATAGGCGTCACTGAATAACTAGTCATTCACCACAGATATCATTTCTTAAAATATACATACTGCACAAATGTAATGTTTTCAAAATACCAGAAGAGTAGCCTGATAGGAAAATTAATGTGCAGCCAACACATGAAATGAAGGAGACCAAAGTACACTATTCTACCAACTACACTACCAACCACCACAAAAACACGCAATAGTAATTACATCACTCCATATAGGTTTAGCAACAGGAAGGGTGTTCAGCTGTAAAACGGGGCTAAATCCACAAGTGCCACACAGTTTGCACCTACGACACCACAGGTGTGGGAAAAGTGGTAGGAGAAGAATGCAGACAGTGAAAGTGGCAAACATACAGTGTTACTACATACTAGCAGAAGATTGCTCCATGATGGGTTAATTTATTTAAAATATTTCAGTTTATTTTCTCCATTTTATAAACAACTGTTCCTTCTTATTTGTGACCCACTGCGTGGAAAGGGACCCAAAGTCAGCAATGGAAATTTTACAGCAGAGCTGAACAAAGTGTCAGAGGTGTAAAAATTGGATGTCTATGTTTTGACTTCTTGTGCTACCTATGGGTCTTCTTAGCAAACTAAGTTATGCAGCAGTTTGAGTCTTAACCACTTAATGTTATGAAAACTTTATTCAATTGGTAAGAAAATTAGTGAAGGTTGTAATATCATTTTTCTCAAAATACAGTTTTCCTAATAGCAACAGTCAATAATTAATATCTTCTGAAGTATTGCACCTAGAAGCATAAAGACTTTTTTGAAAATGCTCAGTATCTCACAACAATTTTAGAACTACAAAAATCTAAAAAATGAAAAATCTGACTGTAGGTCTCTTTCTTTGCAACGGATCATATTTTACTTTATTTTTGTCTCCTCTAATATACTTCATAGAATTGTTTTTCTACTGCTTGTACCTGTTCAAAAATTCAGGAATTTCTATGTACATGAAATTTTAAATCAAATTATAAGTGTATGAATACATATCTAACCTGCCGAATTTGGACAATCATGAGTGTTGCAGGCCCTTTTGCCCGGAGGCCTTTTCTCTTCATCACACTCAGCTGATGGATCTTGTTTGTCATCCAGGCATTTCACTTCACGTTTCTGAACGCCTGAACCACAGTCTCTGGAACACTAAAATCAAAAGACAACGATATCAGTTCATTTGGTACCTGTAGTCCTAATTCAAGAATATGAGTAACTTAAAACAAGAAAGGTTAATAACACAAGCACAATGAAATGATTATAATCCAGCTCTCTTTCTGTATCAGAAGACCAGATCTACAAGAAGAGGGATTGATAAAGAGGGAGTCCATTTATTAAGACTGGGTTAGGGAATTTTCATTGTAATGGTAGGTATATGGTACATGGTGATGTTCAGTTTATGTGTCTTATTTGTTTTTATTTTTGTCATCTCTGCTTTTTGTTGATTTGTCTGCTGCCTCTAACCTGTTATATTTATCCTGTGAGTGTTCTTATCTTCTTTTCTAGATTCCTCTCTTTGATGATCGTTAACACTGACCAACAACAAACATATTTCTGAACTAACAGATGTACCCGTGCTTCGCTACGGAATTCTACATTGTATACAGAATTCTAGGTTAGGTAGTGTACACACTTTGTGAGCAAGATTGTATTAAATTGCACAGCACTTAACGTTACCCTAGAAATGCTACGGGGAAGTCACCGAACGTCTTTTCTCATATGAAGACTGGGTTAGGGAATTTTCATTGTAATGGTAGGCCCCTTGCCTTCCATCAGTCACAATCAGATTGGGGAGTTTTCATTATAATGGTATTCATTGTAATGGTAGGCCCCCTTGCCTTCCATCAGTCACAATCAGATTGGGGAGTTTCATTATAATGGCAGACACTCACTTTTCTTTCAATCTATACATATAAAATAAGAGTTTTGTCTGTACATTATTCAGAATTTGAAAAGAATGGTATAGCTGTATCGGCCATCTCCACGGTAACAAGGAAATCTGTCTGTACACACATCACGAGGAAACGGCTGAAGAGAATTTAATGAAAATTGGTATGTGAAGTTGGAGGATGAGCCACTACAATCTAGGCTATAAACCATTTTACTCACGCTGAGTGAAATGATAGTTCAGGGGAAGGCCTAAAATTTAATTCTCAAATATTTATATTATTAGTGGTCCTGTCGATAAATACTACATAACGAAAGTTATATTATAGAAATAAACTTCTGATCATTTATGTCATACATTGTTACCATACTGGCTTTGATAACACAGATATTCATGAATATGTATTTTTGTTGCCAAGTCCATATCAACGCCGAGCCACGAAAAGATGGATTAACAGAATTTAATGGAAGTCAGTATATAAAGTCGGGGAATAAGAAACTACAGTCTAAGTTATAAACAATTTCATTCACCCTGGATGAAATTGTAGTTTAGGGGAAGGCATCTAAAGTTTAATTTTTAAATATCTATGTCATTGGTTCTATAGAAAAGTACTACATAACGAAAGTTATAGAGAATACAACTTCCGACCATTTATGTTTTATTCAATTTTACCGTACCGACTATGGTAAGAGTAGTATTTGAGAGTCAGAAGAAAACTAAATGTGAAGGCCTACAATATTGAAAGCGCATAACATTGATCAACAATAACATTACATTGACCATTGTTTGTTCTTTGCCTCTTATGCTGCCGCTCAACTCAGATAGATGGGATTATTGCTGCGGACCGAGTGTAATGAAATGGCGTATGGCTTTTAGTGCTGGGAGTGTCCCAGGATATGTTCAGCTCGCCAGGTGCAGGTTTTTCTTCTTTTGTCTCACCCTCTTTGGGTTACATTGAATCAATCATTTCTGTGTGTTGTTCTTTTCTTAGTGCCCAGTATTTCTTCATTCTTTCTGATCTTAGTTTCCTGTCATCTTCCGAGATAATAGATTTGGTTTATAATGTAGGTTTGTATTTGAACCTCATGTTTTCGTCTTTAGTTATTACTTTAGCTGTTCGTTCGAATAGTGAATTTTCTGTAATTTTTAATTCTACTAGGCCGTTTTCAGTTTCTTTAAGCCAGTTGGGTTTTGTTTTGCAGTTATGGAAACATTCAAAGAAGCAGGGTATGTTATGCATATTTTTTGCCAAGGTCATGGACACTGAAGTCTGATTCACGTGCTTGCTGTGCGGATTCGTTAGTCTGGTAGTCTCTTTAGTGTTTCTTAGTTTTTTAGTGTGTAGTAAAATACTAAATGATTTTAATATATAATCACGCCATACTGTACTTGTATTTCATTGTAATAAAAGTGTAATATTTTTCCTTTGGTGAAAGTTTTACTGTGTTGAAATTTGCTCAGAGAGCAGCAAAAAACTTACAGAAATTTGCTCAGAGAGCAGCAAAAAACTTATCATTCTGTAGCTTGCTTCTTCAGTTTTGATGTATATAACAACCACCCCCACACCTGTCCGCTATATCTCGTAACCCGGGTACTGTTTGTTGTCTATATATATGTTTTTCCCCCCACATTTCTAATTCCCAATCACCACTATTGGTCATCCATTATTATTGTAAACAGGACTGGTAATAGAGCACTTCCCTGTCTCAGCCCACTAGTGATTTTGAACTAACTTGTCCTGCCAACTTGTGTTTGCACAGAACTACGACATTCCTTGTACACTGCCATGATCATTTTTATTAATCCATGTCCAATTCTGTTTTGCACCAGACTGTCCCAAACTTTAGTCCTGGGGACACTGTCATACCGGTATACCTTTCCAATGTCAAGGAATGTCATCACCATATCATTGCCATACTCCCATTGATTTTCCATTAGTTGCCTGATAATGAAAATGGGCTCTATTGTTGACCTTCCACTTCTGAAACCAAACTGATTTTCCTGTATCTGATTTTCAACCCTCAACCTTATCCTACTTTCCAGTATCTTCTCCATTATCTTAGCAACATGGGATATCAGAGTAATTCTCCTGTAGTTCTTTAATACTTTCTTATCGCCTTTCTTGAAAATTGGGATGATTATTCCTTTCTGCCAATCCTCAGGGACCTTCTTATTTTCCCAAATAATCCTGAGAACTCGATATGTCCACTGCAGACCTACAGCTCCAGCTGGCTTTATCATCTCCACTGAAATTTCATCTATTCCAGCAGTTTTTCCATCCTTACTAAAACCCCTAAATACCCTCATAACCATGTGCAGAGATCTGTAACCCTTATTTATAATACCGTTTACAGTACCGGTATGTGATTACCCCAATTTCACCAATATTTCACCAGCAATGAGAAAGGTGTTGTTTGTGGATTGTTGTGCAACATAAGAATTTATTGAAAACTATGTTAAAACAGCCACGGTAGATACAGATTGAACCCAGACAAGTGATGCTCCAGAATAGAAGTTCAAGGACCATACAAAGAGAAAGTAATCAATACAGAAACTAAAACTACAACTTTTAAGAAATATGAACACTTCATGAACTTTACATTTTTAAACTGCAATGTACAGTGGTATATTTTTCCCCAGACCAGAGTACTTCGCTGTATATACTCCAAGAAGAATGTCTAAAATATTAAAGCTATGGTAACTATTTTGAATCAAGAATAATCAGATGTACAGTAATACTTATTCAAGGTGATCAGTTTCTACAGATGGCCAAAATCAGTTCTTTGTGGTCTATCGTAGATAAAGAATGTTGGATGAAGCTGTCTGTATGAATGGTGGTATCATGGAGGCAAATGAAGGGAGTTACATTACCAATTGCCTAATAGACTTGAACTTAAGAGACAGAGGAAATGGTGGGTTGTATTAAAAATGACAATGACTGGACTCAGCTATTCATCACTGGTATCAAGTATTCAGATACAATTAATTTACTGATCAATTCTTTCATACTTAGCAGTGGCGGCTCGTCTGGGAGGCGCTAAGGCGCGCGCCCCCCACGGGGTTCCATTAAAATGGGGAATTTTAATCTTAAATGTTAACAAGGGAAATATTTTACTATAAGATTATTATCAAGGGCGCGAGTTGAACTGTACCGCGGCCCGATACGCTGCTGGCCAAGGATCATGCTGGCCCAGCGCAGGAGGGCGCTCTTCCATAGCGGACCAAAAGCTCCGAGTCTCGCTTGACTGGCCTTGAGGGAGCCAATCAGAGGCACGGTAGAGATGTGCTGTTCTAACGGAGAATCCGGCGCGTTTCTGCCGCGGCCCATCGTTCCAGCCAACCTACCCGAAACATTGGTGATTTGATTTCTATTTAACAGGGGTCAATTTGTGTCATTTCTCTCCTAAAACTAGGAACTATTTTACTGAAGCACTTATCTGAGTTAAATATGCCAGTAAATATTTAAAATAGTCTTGTAATTTTTAGGATTATTAACTAACGAAACGAGTAATGACTGTAACTACTGTCTCTTCGCACTTGACTCATGTTGGCCATACTCACTGGAGAGCGCGATGTTTAGCTTTGTGTTGATGAATGATCTCGTGAGGTGACTGTGACGAGGTGAAATTAGGAGAAAGGTTGTTATTTATATGTAGGCGTAGTGTTATGTTTGCACTTCGTACAGTATGATTACCGTCGAACATATTAAAGAACTTACGTTTTCTTCTCTTTCTATCGAGAAGAAAGTCGAACTGAAGGAGTGCGGTAGGCCGACACCAGACTTCTCGTTGAAAAAATCGGAGATCAAGAAAAATGAAAATAGGGCTTTCCAAAGACAAATTAATTCTCCTGACGTATATAACAAGAACCCGTGGATATGTGGAAGTGATATCTCAGAAACCTTTTACTGCTTTCCTTGCCTGCTATTCTCCCGCTCTAGGAAAGGAGATAAATGGATCACCACAGGGGTAAGTGATATCAAGCATATTAATGAGAAAATTAAAAAGCATGAAAGATCCCAAGAACATATCACTAGTACTATGGACTTTGAAATGCTTGGTAAAGTCAATGTCGTGTCTTGTTTAAGTGATCACTACAGTGAAACTATTCGTAAACATAATTCGATCGTGGACAAGAACAGGCAAATATTAAAGAGACTCATCACTTGCGTACGTTTTTGTGCGGAATTTGAATTGCCGCTCCGAGGCCACAATGAAGAAGATAATTCTTTAAATCCAGGTGTATTTAAGGGATTAGTTAACTTCACGGCTGATCTGGATAGCGTAATGAAGCAACACTTAGAAACAGCTAGTGTATTTAAAGGAACGTCAAAGATAATTCAAAATGACATTTTAAGTTGCATGCTGGCAGTGTGTAGGGAGGAAATATCTGAACAGATTAAAGAGGCTGAATTTCTTGGTATACAGTGTGATGAAACAACCGACATCTCGAACCATTGTCAGTTGGTCATTGTTTTAAGATACCTTCACGACGGCTCGGTACATGAAAGATTCTGGGGATTCTTTTATCCTTCTGACAAATCGGCGAATGGAATAACAGAAACCTTACTGGAACAGATTAATCCCCTGGTAGGCCATTCTCGCGATAAGTTGATTGCACAGAGCTATGATGGAGCTCATGTTTTTAGCGGCTCTCTTGGTGGAGTTCAGGCAAAGGTTCGTGAGCACTATCCGTACGCATATTATGTGCATTGCTATGCCCATAAGCTTAATCTTATCATGGAACAATCAACAAATCATATTCCTAAAGTGAGGATTTTCTTTTCAAATTTATCAGCGATACCTGCATTCTTTTCGAATTCGTCTCAGAGATCGGATTTCCTCGAAAATATCGTTAAGAAGAAAATGCCGAAAGTTGTACCCACGCGCTGGAATTATAACATAAGAACTGTGAACGTGGTGTACGAAAACAGAGAAAATCTAATAGATTGCCTTGAAGAAATTGAAGAGAAATGTAAAAACAAGATCACATTAAATGAAGCAAGTGGCTTAAGACGTATTCTTTGTGATCCTGAATTTGTTTTCTGGCTATATGTGTTCCATAGTCTATTTCCTCACGTTGATCTTCTATATAATCAAATTCAGTCCCGAAACAAAGACAGTGTTCAAATAAGAAATTACATTGATTCTTTCGAAAAACACGTAATGAGAGAAAGAGCACAAGTTGATGTAATTCACAGGGAAATTGAACAAAACTTTCCAGAACCGGATCGAAAGAGGAAAAAGGATGATATTTCTCCACATAGTAGACGAATAGTGTCGGCCAAAGAAATATGCGACGTGGTTTCTATGCAAGTAAGAGAGAGATTTTCATTTACTGGCCATTTGGAAGTTTCTGTTTTATTGAATGATGTTCACTTCGAGGCACATTCTACCAAGTTCCCACAGGAATCTTTTAACCATGTCTGTTCATTTTATCCTATGCTTGAAAGAGAAAAACTCAAAACAGAACTTCAAGTTATGTACCGAAGAGAAGATTTCCGGAGTATTAGAGGAGCAATTAATTTGTTTAATTTTCTGAGGAAAAATAGATTGTCAATTGTTTTTAGTGAAGTTCATAAACTTCTCAAAATTATCATTACCAGCCCCATGACAACGGCTGAATCAGAAAGATGTTTCTCCACGTTGAAACGCATAAAATCGTTTCTTAGGAACACAATGAAAAACGAGAGGTTGAACGCTTTGGCAATGATGTCTATAAGCAAAGATATGATACAATCAACTCCAGACTTTGACAAGAAAGTGTTGGACAAATTTGTGAAATTGAAAGAGCGGCGAATGGATTTTTCCTATAGAAATTAGGGTTAGTTAATTAGGTCTGTGTAAATAATTTAATTAAATATCAAACCATCTGTTCACGTTAATTATGTTAGGAAAAAGTGTCGTGATTTTATTGTGAAATTGTGAAATAGAAATAACCTCTTCGCGAGACGTTGGAAATTTCTCAGCAAGTATCTTCATACTGAGCGCCAGGAATCGGAACAAGAGACATGCAGAGAACAGGCAGCCTGTGCAGGACTTTATTTGCGGCAGGGTGGTCAGTTCTTCTACGCTCTTCCACCCACAGCATTAGGTGATTTTCTACTTCTTATGTCGAGGATGGGGTAGCAGGAACCAAATGCTATCAATGCTTCATATTTCTCTGGCTGAGTTGGGCATCAAACCCGGGACCTCCTGTAGAGCAACCAAAAACGGTAACCGCTGGACCAGAACGTGATCAGAGGATGAAGGTATGCACTATATTGTACTAAATTGCATTAATAATAATAATAATAATAATAATAATAATAATAATAATAATAATAATAATAATAATAATAATAATATTGCCTTTGCCAGCAGGACCTAGTGTTTACAGTGCACTATGTGTTCTGGTATGGGCTAGAGTAATTTTGTTACTTTCATTGATCTGTGTCTGTCCTGTCCTTGGATTTGACAATATGAAAGTGACTGAGGTATGAGCGATGCTAGTAATGCCATTCCTTCTGCAGCCAGTCCCTGCTATGAATGGTGTGAAAATGTTGCTCATAGGGTCGGTTGGTGCATACATTTCAGTGGGCTTGGCAGACTGATATGTAATAGCAACTTCTGGCTCTGTGAGGAAAGCAACGGGAAACTACCTCACTCCTCATTTCCCTAGTACGCCTCTTCAGTGATGACTAGGCTATCTGTGACAGCTGATCGCGGAGCTCTTGTGGATCCAACCATCCTTAGGGCTGAAGACTGTACATACATACAATAATAATAATAATAATAATAATAATAATAATAATAATAATAATAATAATAATAATAATAATAATAATAATAATAATAATAATAATAATAATAATAATAATAATAATAATAATAATAATCATCATCATCATCATCATCATAATCATCATAATTGCATATGCATTGCACCGTATAGTGTTCGAAGTGTGTATCTTGATAAAATAGTTTGAAGAACTTGAGATATTTGTGGAATTATGAAACTAAGGCGCGCCCCCCACTGCTGATATCCACGAGCCGCCACTGATACTTAGTAATAAATTGGCCACTATATTAGGCCTATAATAAAATTTTTAAATATCTGTTAGACATTTTAAGAATTACTTATACCAAGAACTTGCTTTTATTCAAATGTACTTACAGGAGACCAGTCGCTGACATACCACTCAGGACTGCAGTTACTGGCCTCACAAACTCGTTCCGTCTCAGGCTTTAGTGCTGACGGACAGTTCATATCGAGGACAACTCGGTACTGGCTGTGAAGGAATGCTACACATACAGCATCTCTCGTTTGTCGCCCACGACCACACTGCGCAGAACACTGCAACAGACATATTATTCTGATTTTCAAAATATACCTTATGGACTGAATCATCCTTCTTTAACATGGAAAGAAAACTAAATGATAATAAGTTTTGAAAGAGTGACATGTAAGTCAGGGTGAAGTTTGAAGAATTTGTAAATTTAATATTCAATCAAGTTCATTATTGAAATTGTAATTTTGTAATTTGTAATTTTAATTGTAATTTTACAAGTGAAACAACAGTGTTTCCAGTGCCTCTTTTTAATAATGTTAAAATACACTGATAAAATATTTCTTTTTCAAGAAAATATAAATATAAATGGTACAAAAATAAAGCATTCAAAATGGTAACTTTAAAAATAATAATAATGTTACTGTTTTTTACGTCCCTCTAACTACTTTGATGGTTTTTGGAAACGCCGAGGTGCCAGAATTTTCTCCCGCAGGAGTTCTTTTTACATGCAAGTAAATCTACTGAAACAAGGCTAATGTATTTGAGCGTCTTCAAATACCACCGGACTGAGCCAGGATCAAACTTTAAAAATATGTTAATAACCACCACCAGTTAGTTTGTTACCATGGCAAGTGAACAATATTTTCACACTGGTGATGCTCACTGTAGACAGTAATAAAAATCTAAATTTTAGCTTATACTGGAGTGTCTGTTGGCTTTATGTCCATTTACTACTTTTACAGTTTTCGGAGACACCGAGGTGTCAGAATTTAGTCCCGCAGGAGTTCTTTTATGTGCCAGTAAATCCATCGACATGAGGCTAATATATTTGAGGACCTTCAAATACTACTGGTTTGAGCCAGGATCGAACCTGCGAAGTTGGGGTCAGAAGGCCAGCACCTCGAACATCTGAGCCACTCAGTCCGGCAAAAAGTATGTTTCTGAGAAAAAATATTTTAAAGAAACTGCACAGTCATTATACCTTATTCATCACCACCACCAGTTAGTTTGTTACCATGGCAAGTGAACAATATTTTCACACTGGTGATGCTCACTGTAGACAGTAATAAAAATCTAAATTTTAGCTTATACTGGAGTGATTTCCATTCTGGCCCCTTCATATTGCTGCACCCCTATATAATAATATATACCTAGTGCTAGGAGTGACCGAGTACAAGTTTAGCTCGCCTGGTGCAGGTCTTTCTATTTGACACCCATGGGCGACCTGTGTTTGTGGAAGTGGGATGATGATGATGACAATGGGGTAGGGAAAGGGAGAAACACGGTGTTAGCGCATAGCCTACTCCTGTTGAAACATGCTACGAAGCTGATCTCTCATCTCCAACAATAAACCTGTACAACACACGGGGATAGTAGCGTAAGGCTTAGAATCTCCATCTGACGGACAAATCGTCATCAACAGAATCAAATGCCCTCACTAAATAAACACTGGTTTAGAATTGAATCCAGCTTTTGGCACACAATCTAATGGTTAGGAATTGTATACCACCACCTCTCCTAACCTGCTGACCAGCATTCTGAGGGTGATTTTTTTCTTCTTTGTCCATCAGTAGGACTCAATCGGATAATAAAAGTGTCAGACCATAGTGAATGAATGAAAATGTTGTAAATCAGATTGTTTCTGAAACCGAGATATTTGGACCAACTTCATGGGGTGAGCTGCTCAATGATAAAGTAAACTCGTGTTCTCATCCCGAGGTGGTGCAGCTCTTTTCAGGCACACCCCCATTGGAGGTGAGCTGCGTGTACCATTTGAACCATATACCAGCCCTCCTGCCATTCTCAAATTTGTGGCAGTACCGGGAATCGAACCCGGGCCCCCGAGGACGGCAGCTAATAACACTAACCGTTATGCTACAGAGGCGTAATGATGAAAAAAAAACAAACCTAATTATAATATCCTCCATTGACCAATTAAGCAAAACCATGTGTACATTTGTAAGTAGGAAATAATGTGAAATGCTCATTGGCCATTGATAATCATGAAACATTTTAGATTTTGTTGTTTGAAATAATGATGTTTTTATAAAATAAAACAGCTAATAAATAATATTACCCCTTCTTAAGAATCACAATTTATCAACTGAAGTGATGCACAGAAGGCCTGTACAGATTTCAGACGAATTAAGAACACTGTGATCAGAACAAATGAAGAAGTACTGGGCAGAATCAAACAGATGTTGTTGTTGTTGTTGTTTGAGTCATCTGTCCATAGACTGGTTTGATGCAGCTCTCCATGCTTCCCTATCCTGTGCTAACCTTTTCATTTCTACGTAATTGCTGCATCCTACATCTGCTCTAATCTGCTTATCATATTCATTATAAATACACATTCATTCTATCTCTTCTTCTGGTCAAGTTTAGCCAAATCGATCTCCTCTCACCAATTCAATTCAGTATCTCTTCATTCGTGATTCGATCTATCCATTCTCCGAAAATCATAAAAGTAGTTAGTGGGACGTAAAACAAATAACATTATTATTATTCGATCTATCCATCTCACCTTCAGCATTGTTCTGTAACACCACATTTCAAAAACTTATATTCTCTTTCTTTCTGAGCTAGTTATCATCCATGTTTCACTTCCATACAACACTACGCTCCATCCAAAAGACTTTAAAAAACTCTTTCTAATTCCTATATCAATGTTCAAAGAGAGAAAATTTCTTTTCTTAAAAAAGGCCTTCTTTGCTTATGCTAGTCTGAATTTTATGTCCTCCTTACTTCTGCCATCATTAGTTATTTTACTAGCTTCCTTTAAGACTTCATATCCTAATTTAATATTTCCTGCATCACCTAACTTCGATCGACTGCATTCCATTACTTTGGCCATCAGATGTACTGTACACTGTAGTGTAGTGTGCACATTATCACGCAGGATGGATGTCTTGTACAGCTAATGCATCATAGCAGTAGCACTGCTGTAAACAGGTGGTTATACCAATAATGAAACTTTTTCTTTTTCTTTTTTCTTTTTTCAACTTGCTTTATGTCACACCAACACAGGTAGGTCTTATGGTGACAATGGGATAGGAAAGGACTAGGAGTGGGAAGGAAGCAGCCATGGCCCTAATTAAGGTGCCTGGTGTGAAAATGGAAAACCGTGGAAAAACATCTTCACTGCCAAGAGTGGGGTTCAAACCCACTATCTCATGAATGGAAACTGATAGTTACTTAGAACCAAACCATGCTCGGTAAACTTACTCTTTCTTAAATAATAGTTAGACTGAAACAAATACAGTACTGTACTTAGTTATTAGCACATTTAAATAAAAGTTGATATTTCCAATTTTTTAATATTTCACAGTACTGTATGATGAAAAGGATCATTAAAAAAATCTTTCAGAATTGCTTTTCAGGTGTTCCTCCATAAAACATGATAGCACATGATTTTTGGTGATTCTGTTAACCTGGAAATTTCCTTCATTAACATTCATTTCTTCTTTGTTAGCTCCAAGAAGGCCATCTAGCCATAAAAAATATGCCATATAATTTCTTCTCGCTTCATCCCCAAGCCCATATCAGGAAACAGGACTAACGGGTAGACATACAGTTTTGTTGGGAAACAACGATAGAATTCCTAAATGAATGGTGTGATATGGATCAGATCATATATAGACTAGGACCTTATTGTGATGCTTCAAAATGAGAACAATTCTTGGTATACCTGTCCCCAAGGTCCAGTAAACCATTTTCCACTGCACAGTTTGTCACTAGAACAAGCTCGACTGTCATCAGGTCTGGAGGTCTTGTCGCAGGTTTCCTCCTGTCCACTAGAACAGTACACCTTGCGTGTCTGCACTCCTGTGCCACACTCCTCGGAGCACTACAAAGAGACAATAACAGCAAATTCGTACATGAAATATTAAGATATCAAAGTTCAGAAACAGAATGAGCATTTCAACTATATGTAAAAAATCCTCTCAAAATATATGGGCTAATCAAATTATCAACAGAATTTTAAATTTCATTGCCATTGGTACTCTACAGATACTCATATGGTATGTTAAAAGAAATCATTGCATTATTTGTTATGATATCCAATGTGAACAGGGTATATGAGCATTTAGTGGGTTGGTCATATTGATAAATAATTTGAACCAAATAATTTGAATTTGCCCGCAAAGCTATCTGATAGACTAACTTCAGCATCTTATAAAATGACAGCAGCACGAGATATTGATTTTGATTTTCAAATTATTTATCAGTATGAGCAACACTTACACTCATATACCTGGTTCATGTTTTTTCCAATCACCCTGCATATGGATATCAAGCAAATGTTGCAGTCTATCACTTTTGATTCATGAACATACACATAATGGCAATGACATTCTGACTCAGCATGTAAGACTCAGGTAAGTAATCTATGTGTTTATTGACATAAAATTAGAAAATACATTTTTGCTTGGGATACAGAAGAATGCTCCCTCATAAAGGACAAACAAGCATGGACACAGGAAAAGTACTGGTAACCAATGACATGTTATTACCTGCTGGGTCCACTCCGTATGGAACCAGACATGCGAAGATGTTGATGATGGACATGAGCCCATATTGCAGGGCTCTTCATTGGCTGGACGATCAGCTTCAGGACATTTCTCCTCACTGTTAGGTCCAACACATTGCACTAAACGTGATCTTTTGCCTGGACCACATGGAACTGAGCACTAAAATCAATAACAATAATACCTTAGTATAAGTGAAAATTGGAAATTGGTAGCATCATTTCTACTACCAAACATATTTGTTGGAATACCTTTAGATATTATAATATATGCAGTAAATCCTTATTAAGATGTTTCTGCAGTTGACAAGGAAAGAGAATGTGTTAAACGAGAAGAATTAATATCGAATACGTGAATTAAAAGTATCCAACAGGGATATCAAAACTCTTCATACCTTTTGCAACATGTGTGCATTTTATGCCGTGTATGTAAGGATGCAGTCTTAAGGTGAGACATGTTAAAACCATGAGGGAACAAATATGGCAGCCTTTTCCTCTGAGGCTGAACTATTGGGTTATTAAACATTTTCTAGTCACATTCCTTGATTTTTAAGACAATGGGCACAAATAACAATCTATAATAACCACAGGAGAAATTTTGTGCTTTATGATCATGCATGTTACACAGAAATGGACATAAGACAGGAGGGCTACAGTACATACCTTTATAAAACATTTATCTGAATAATGCATCTGGAATATGTGCTTATTGGAAACAACCACACCCATCACCTCACAACTCAATCTTAAAAGTAAATTTTAGTTCCCTCCATAACAGTGCAATAAGGCTTAAACCACTGTAACAAGAATACTCATGTGGGTGACTGTTGTCAACCAGCCTTCATTAAGACAGAACTCAATGACAGTGGGCAATCCAATTAACACAAACTCTAAATACCTAATATTAGGCATTATATGTTTGTGGAAGATTAGCTGAATTTTGGGATGTTTTCCCCACCTTCATTAATAGCTACACTAAAATGTTGCTGCGTTAATGCACTATGTGATGCTCTTGCTATTGGAGATTTCTTGACAAAATGGGGAATGCACATTCATTCAAAGCACTGTCAAAATTTGAAGCCTCTTCAAATCCATTTCTGGACATGTGTCCCCATTCGAAAAATATTTGGTTTGCCGTCTTACACAAGTGTTGTTGGTATTGTTTTAAAACACCTTGTATATCATAATTATTCTTTAATATAGTTCCTTTAGTTTTTCTTAGTGAGTATTTTTTTAGCAAATATTTTTGTGTTTTCTTGTATGGTAGAGTAAGATGTATACTAACCTGGCCCCATTGGCCAACCTGCCAGTGTGATTTCTGAGACTGTCGATTTTGAACATCTTCAATTTCATTTTCATCACATGGAGGTTTGACACATTTCTGAGTGCGAGGAAGATTTGTAGGATTGAGACATGCTCCATTTGCCACTTTCATGGTGAGCGTCGCTGTCACCTCCTGCTGGCAAATCAGGTTTCGGGTCTGAATACCTTCACCACAGGTCACTGAACATTCACTCCATTCACCTCCGACCCATCTGAAACACCACATTTGTACAATACATTTAATATAATCAAGAAAACATTTGTTAAGAATTTAATGTAAATATTTCAAACAATTTTACATTTTAACTTATGACTGAGATATTTCTTCCTTGAGGGTGAGGTTAATTGATAATCTAACTATTTTACAAGTGCTGTATTCCATTTATTTCTTACATTTTTCTAAAATAATAGCCCTAATTTGTAGAAGGTTCATAAACACACATATCATTGCAAATGAACTGTATATGTGTAAGAATTAGGAAGGTGGAGTATTTTGAAACAGTAATGTGCACTCTAGCACCACTAGACTGTAGTTCATTATGTATAACCTGCACGTGGATAATTTGAAAAATACAGTACCTTGGAGAATTTTAAGGTACCGTAGCTACTTAAGCTGTATGTAACAGAGAAGAACAAACCATAAAAAGAATAGTTTTGTCTTTTACATTATGATTTATTTTTTGGAATATTGAATTAAAATTTATTCAATCATCAATCACCATTGGTCTGTATGTAGGGCAGTTGTCCGGGTGGCAGGTTTCCTATCTGTTGTTTACCTAGTCTTTTCTTAAATATTTTCAAAGAATTTGGAAATTCATTGAATATCTCCCTTGGTAAATTATTCCAACCTCAAGCTCCTCTTCCTATAAACAAATATTTGCTCTAATTTGTCCTCTTGAATTCCAGCTTTATTTTCATATTTATGTTTTATTTATCTTTGAAAAACACCACTCAAACTTATTTGCTTTCTAATGTAATTCCACGCCATCTCTTTACTCACAGCTTCGAACATACCGTTTAGTTGAGCAGCTCATTTCCTTTCTCCCAAACTTTCCCAGCCCAAACTTAGCAACATTTTTGTAACGCTACTCTTTTGTTGGAAATCGCCCAGAACAAATCAAGCTGCTTTTCTTTGGATTGTTTCCATTGCTCAAATCAAGTAATCCTGGTGAGGGTCCTATACACTTATCAGAGACTTATATACCCTCTCCTTTACATCCTTATTACAACTACTATATACCCTCATAACCATGTGAAAAGATGTGTAACCTTTATTTATAATCCTGTTAATGTGATTATCCCACTGAAGACCTTTCCCCATTAACACCAAAGTATTTTCAGTGCTCCCCATGAAAAATTATTAGTAAAACTCAGACCTAAGATAGACCTATTTGTAATTCAAATACTGTATTTATATAAATCTCTAATTTATAGCTGCAGTATTAATGAATATATTGGAAAACAGAAAAGTATCAAAATATTGATTGTTACCGGTATGCAGATTGAGAGTGAAATAAGATAGTGGTGTAATAATACAGGAACATTCTTTTACCTATGCAGGGGATTGTCACTTGCCTGGTCACCAGCACTGCAAGTTTGTCTCCTGCCAAACACTTCATCGTAATATGCTTCTCAGTGCCACAAGTTCCCCTCCTTTGCAGTCTGCTGAGAGCTTTATCAGTGTAAGGTTCAGTTCAGTCAAGTGTTTACATGTTTAGTGCTCAGTGTGTTGTTCCAATGCCATTTTCATTATGTGAGCATGTGTACATACATAGTACCTTCATAAAGTACATGAAATCTTGTGCGAGAACACTCTACGACTCAGTGCCGGGTGAACGCTGACCGCATTACGCCAAAGTGCTTGGTAGGAGACAGGCTGACAAGGCAGGCGACCGGGTGAGCGACAATCCCCTGCATCGGTAAAAGAATGTCCCCGTAGATACAGTTGAAGATGATACAGGGAGGAGAGGAAAAAATGCAGAGAAATATTGGAAGCATTAAAAGAGTTGTGGAGAAACAGGCCAAGATGGGAGTACTTTATTCATAACCTGGTCCAGGAGACAACTGGAAATAGTAACTGAAGAAGAAGAAGAAGAAAAAGAAGAAGAAGACGAAGAATCTAATGATACATGTTTTTCAATGCCTATAAATGTGTCCATGTTGTAAAAGTGTATCAGAAGAGACTGTTCAACATTGAGCATAATGTACCTTGGTATATTTTTTGTTCTGGTTTGTGCTGCTGTCTAGCCAACTCAACCAAACTCTTGTTTTTCTGATTTGTTAACAAGCATGGATGCTATAGATGAAACAAAATCTTTAGCATCAAAAGTAAATTCATTTTGCTCATTTTTGTATGCGTTGTAAGATAGAAATGAAAATTTATTTGTTACTATAAGCACCTGTAGTGTGTTTTTTATCTTTTGGCTTCTGGTGAGTAAATGCATATGCTGATTTTAGTAATTTATGATAACCTCTAACTTACGGAGCCATATCTGTGCACGATGATTTAAAAATCGGTATTATGTAGAAGTGGTAGGGGTTACCGTGTGTAGTATTCTACCGTGGAATACAAATCACCATTTATCTTCCAAAATATTAAAATATTACATAACCCCAGGTCTAGCTCCCCCGCCCCTCCCTCCTGCAAACTATCCTATTGGCTATTGTACCTCGGGACACACAACATTGTGTACCATGGTAAGTGGTGCACGATGTTATACTTTGTCTGTAGAATTAAGTTGGGTATCCAAAGGGCTCCAGTTGATCCACATGTCTTGAAGAAAGTGATTAAAGCAGTTATGGTTTCTCCAGAAACCAAAATTTCTATCATAGAAGCTTGTAAAGCTTGTGTGTGAAGTGTGAAGCTGTGTGAAGTTTGCTCTCTTTTAAAGTACTGGTAAACTTTTGAAATGCTGAAGCTGAAACTTCCAGCTATAACCCAAGATTAGACTGCAGGAAAGCTAGAAGAAGTACATTTGTTGAAGTTCATACAAACACTTGCAAAATTGAATTGTTATTAGACCAAAAGGGGTGTTGAGGCGGCCATACACGAGTGGAATTTCCTCAAGGTTCGGCCTGAACAGTCCAATCCGTGAAGAATTCCTCAACGTGTTTGGGGGGTGTCCTTGGGGCCGCACTGGGTGCGAGAGATCCAAAAATCCCGAACAAAATTCAATTCTTTTCCGCCTTGAGGCCAAGCAGGCTGGATTTTCCCAGTCTCTTGCTGCGTGTATGTGTTGACGGCAGTAGGCCTTCAGGTTTTGTGAAGTGAAGTGATTGTCGGGAGTGTCCTACAATCTACAATCATCATGTCTCAAGAACTTTTAACAGTATTTATACAAATACACCAGCATGAACCTTTCTTGTGGCAAGTAAGTTCAAAAAATTACCATGATGAAAATTATTTGCAACACCACGTGAACAACCAACCACCACCAGTCAACCCGGAGTTGAACCTTGAGAAAATCCCCAAGGCCTTTTCCTTCAGGATTTCCTCTCTGTGTGTGGGCAAGGGTTCGGTTGAGGAAATCCCCAAGGAAATCCCGGAGGCTTTTTCCTTGAGGATTTCCCATATGTGTATGGCTAGCTGTAAGGGCCATGGGCACCCATGCCAGGGGGCAATATTTTTCTTTCAAGAAAATGATTTAAAAATTGGTATTATGTAGAAGTGGTAGGGGATACCGTGTGTGGTATTCTACTGTGGAATACAAGTCGCCATTCATCTTCCAAAATATTAAAAATATTACATACCCCCAGGTCTAGCCCTCCACCCCCCCCCCCCCCTGCAAACTATCCTATTGACGCCCATGTTAAGGGCCCGTGGAAACAATTATTGCAAGTCATAGATTAAAAAAGAAATGGCTTGGCCAAAGGAGTGGAAAAGCTATATTTTTGATATCTGCAACAACCGAGTGCAAATACAGCTCAGAAATAGTCCTCCTCATATGTTTTATGAAATATATGATTTAGCAAAAAAACGTTCTACATGTTTTTCTGAAAGTAGTGTATCTGTAATAATGGTTAATGATGACAAATACATTTAAAATTAATCTAATATATTTGATTACAGTGATTTCCCATCTATATTACCTGTGTTCAGAGCTATAAGAGGGTATTATGTAGAAGTGGTAGTGATTAATAAAGTTTTCCTAGATTTTAAGGGTGTGGGAAGTTAACTTCATGCCTCTAAAGTTTCCATATTCATGAATATCACCTTTTTTTTATAGAAAGATATTTATAGGCTTCTTCTCCATGCATCAGGAATAGAGTCACATGTAAATATATTGTTAAATAGACCTGTCAACCGTGTCATTCCATACTCACCAAGCATTCTACTCGAGGGCATTCTTCCACTTTTCATGATATTACTGAATCTATCATAAGGTTACTGCCATTAACACAATATAAGAATAGTCCAAGGTGTGTTGTCAGATGGTCCGTAACTTACATTGATTAGAACGGAGTTCAGTGCCGATCAATGGTGTATGCCAACTCTAACGTATACATGTCTGTGATGGCCTTAACATACTACTCTGGGACATTCTGTGCTCTTAGAGCTTCCCACATGACATCTTTGGGTTCTTGGTCAAAAGCCTTTTTCAGGTCTTGTTTGTTCACTCTAGCTGGTCCTTTTTTTTGCTCACTCTAGCCAGTCTAGCAAACTCCATCATTACACTAATGGCAATTGTAGTGCCCCTACGTGGAGTATACCCATACTGGTTTTGGTAAGCTTGATGATCTGATGTAGGTGCTGATTAATAAAGTGTTCCTAGATTTTAAGGGTGTGGGAAGTTAACTTCATGCCTCTAAAGTTTCCATATTCATGAATATCACCTTTATTTTTATAGAAAGATATTTATGGGCTTCTTCTCCATGCATCAGGAATAGAGTCACATGTAAATATATTGTTAAATAGACCTGTCAACCGTGTCATTCCATACTCGCCAAGCATATTCCAAACTTCAGGAAGCACTTGTTCTGGGCCTGTGCATTTGTGAAGTTTCTTTGCAGATACTGCCTTAGTTACTTCTCATTTTGTGATTCATATCATTGGACCTACCTTGGGCATTTCAGCTTACATTTTTGAGCCAAGGAAACTCTTCATTCAGTACCAGCATATGCCAAGTTCATTGTCAGAAATGAGAAGTTTTTCACTACTCTCTTTGAAATACTTGGTCATTTGGAAATCTTTTGTTTTATGTTTTCTATATCTAGCAACTTTCAAAAATGTATGTATTTTCCTCTGCTATTTCTAGCTGCTGGCACAACTCTTCACTTGATATCACTCTTTCTCTTGCTCTTACTCTTCTGGCAAGTTTCTTTGCTTGTTTATGGGCTTTTACTTTGACCTCATCTGCACCCATTCTCTGCCAGTTCTCTTAAACTTCCTCTTCTTGTCTGGTACAATCTCTTTTACAGTAACATTCCACTGCCATGTTTCCTTTCCACTGTTCAGGACACCCTTTGATACATCTAATATTCCTTTGGCTTCCTCAGGAAATAAAGATTAAATCAAGCTAATGCAATGAGCTCCCAGTTGCGATCAATGATATTCAAAGAAGTCAGCTCCCTGATGAAACTATCATTACATCAGTCTGTTTCCAGACCAGTTTTGATGTATGAGAGTGACAGCTGGGTGGACTGAGGATATCTTATTCATAGGTTAGAAGTAACAGACATAAAAGTAGTGAGAATGACTGCTAGTACTAACAGGTAGGAACAAGGACAGGAGGGTACTCTGAATGAGAAGATAAAAGCTAAGTTAGGAATGAACTTGATGGATGAAGCTGTACGCATAAACTGGCTTTGGTAGTGCAGTCATGTGAGGTGAATAGAGGAGGGTAGGTTACTTGGTAGAAGTAGAGGGAGACCAAGATGATGATGGTCAAAGTCAGCTTCTAATGATTTAGAAAAGAGAGGTATGGAATTAAATGGGACCACAGAGCTGGTTACAAATAGAGGATTGTGGAGGCATTTAGCTAATTCACAGACACTTGCAGACTGAATGCTAAAAAGGTATAATTGTATATAATGAAGTATGTATCAATATATGTTCCCTGTGCAATATTTCTTGAACTTTGACAACAGGAAAGTGATTTCCTGGTAAGGTGGATTGTTTGAAGATATTGTATCATACTCTTTATAGAAAATTCTCCATTTTTCTGGTGCAACAAATGCCACTTAATTTTTTCTGACTTAACTTCTATTCATTTTAATGGCAGACTTAAGTGAGTAATGATGTTGAAGTTCTTTCAACTATTTTTGATCAGCCATCCTCAGTAATTACCAACTTTCAGGAAAGGGAACACTATTGTATGAAGAGAATATTAGCTCTGGATAATGGCATTTTATTTATTAATTAAATTATTTATGTTTTATAAAGTGGCAAAGTTAGGGCATTTGCCCCTCTCATAGACTTAAGTTTTGCGATATTGTATAGCCTGTAGTAACTTGGACAGAATATAAGAATTAATTCATGTTGTGAATGTTGACTAATTATTTGATTACAACTTTAATTATAATCCCACTTACTCTGCAGGACAAGGCTTGATGTTACAGCGAATGACTTGTGGGTTAGGCCTCTCTTGAGATGCACATCGCCTGTCAGGAACCATCTGCTGGTTATGTTCTCGAACACATGATGTGATTGTCGTTTGCACACCTGAAATGGGGTACCAATGTTACTTTGTTAGATTACCATATTACTGAAGAAAGTTGGCATCGGGCAAGGAAATGTAAGGACTGTGAAGGACGCAAAAATTGAAGTATTCCTGGGTCTCTGAAACCTAATATTATCGGGTTTGTAATATGGTACAAGATGAACAAGGAAAGTCAGGTAGGAAGCAAAGGAAGATTCAGAAGGCACAAAGTATTTGCCACACTCATTTAAAATTGAAAATGCAGTTATATTGCAAATTTGAGTGTTTGGTTCTTTGAAGATTCGTTGATGTTCAAGTAACTTATAATTGAAATTCGAACGTACCGCCACCGCAAGTCTTCGTGCACTCCGTGAAGCCGATCGTCTTCCACGTGAACTTGCGTTTACGGCCGCGGTTGCGTGGTTGTGGCTTGTGAGCTTCATCTCCGATCGGTGCTGCATTCTGGTGACCAGGATTGTGAGGCGTTCGACTCTGCGATTCTGTTCCCAACACTCCGCTGCCATAAGGGTACAGGGCGTGATTGTCAGGCCTGAAATTCAGATTAAATTTAATGTTCTTCAAGGCTGTTTTTAGAAAGTACAGTATAGGGTCTATTTTATAGGGAAAAAAGTTTTAGGGAATGGAAAATTGAAGTTGAACTTACAATGCACCTATATTTTGATGGGAAGAATTGCTTCGAGTTGTTTTTATGTACGGCAACTTAGGATACTCTCATAAACATAATCGAAATTAAACTCTTACATGGAAGTAATACAGTAATTCAATTATGCGATTTCAATTCATAGTAAGCAAATAACTTACCTTTTTTCGGTGCCGTCGTAGCTTTTGCCTTCCTTCCCACTTGAACTATCTGTGGAATGACCAATGCCTGAAACAATAAATGGGACAATAGTTTTATTTCAGTTGTTTAAGTTTTGAATATACAGTAATATGCAGTATTAACTAAACTGACCAAATCGGATTTTTATAATATATCTTAAAATGGCGCAATCATCATTCATAAGAAGAATTATAAATACAAAATCCACAGTTATAGCCCTTCAGGCAAGCAACTCAATGTTGAAAGCATCCCAGTGATAACCAGCTACGAATTTTAGGTAAATACAGTAAAATATAATAAAGTATGAGAATGTATTCTTTAATATTATTCCTAAAAATTACAATCCTTTTCTTAATCATCGTTATCCGGTCGATTAGATCAAGACCAACTACAATCCTCAGACCTCAAGGCAGGTTTCGATTAATGGCAATATGGCCGTGGGTGCGGGCCAGGCGTAGGTTAAATGTGATTGTAGATACGAGTTTAAAGCAGTAATTGTGAAATAGATATTTCGAGTGGGCATATGATCGTACTTCGTGATTTTCAATACTGATACGGAAGTATTTGTGTCTCCAGTCGCTTTTACGTGGAAGCTTAAAATACCTGTAGGTTAATTAATTCGTGTTTCAACGTGGTACCGTACAGGTTATGGTTTGTTTATCATTGTGTTTGAGAAGTGGTGTTATAATTATTGGCGTTTACTTAGAATGGAGTGTGCTGTATTGTGTACCTCTCTGCAGGTCAAATTACGGAAATTCTTCGCGTATGTCTGCCCTCTCCATTTCGAGAGAAATGGATTCGGTGCATTGATAGGGAAAATTTTGTTGTAAAAAATGAACTTGTCTTGTGCATCAAATATTTTACTCTAAGTTCATTGTCCGCAAAGATATTATATTTCCCGTTGAGAATAGTGAACCTATTCGCTTCCCTAGGAAATATCTTAAATTGTCCACTGAGACCTGTCTCTTGCATAACATTTATTTACCTCGAGGAGGAAGGTGCCCTAAAAAACATGAACAGCAACTTCCACTGAGAGACGAAGTAGCATTTAAACATTGGTGTGAAGATGATACAGATATTTTCAGCCTTTTAAGACAAAAATATGAGTCCATTCAACGTGATTGCGAAATATTATAATGTTCTCAAGACCTACAGTAGATATTCCATCAATATGAAAGTGACGAGTAACCTAGAAGTGCAAGTGCATTTTAAAATTATTGCTTTACTAGCAGAAAAATTAAATTTGATATTAGGATGTTACGGGCAAGGCAACCTCAATTGTGAGAGATAGAGAAAATGTGAAATTCTGGGTAGTCGCCTTGGTAATTACAGAGGGAGTAGTATTGAAATGAGTGACATAATCTTTATTTTGGGGATATTTCTGAAAAATAGAGCCCATGTTTTAGCCTTGTATTCACCTTTGAAAGTAACATTAATTGTTCAAGTGATGTGTGGAAGTGTGATGTTTCTTCGTCAAAAATTATAAAGGACTGTGTAAAAATTCTGGCCAGTAATTTTATCAACAATTATACAATCTCAAATGAAAAATTGCCAAGAAACTTCAAAAGAGGAGTTGTAGGATGTGTGTAGTGCTATTTTTAGTCAACTCAATATTTTGGTGAATGATGCATAATAGGATAGCCTAATGCGTCACAGTGTTAATGTTCGGAAAACTACTTATTTGTTTGGTGCTGTGTCGATTTTTTCTTAAGTCCGTATTCGTGTTTTCAACGAAGTGACATTTGTTAGGCGTGGATAACTTGTTGTTTATTGTAATGCTTTTTTCTGTTGCCAGTTATTCAACGTCACACTAACACATTAAAAGTTCTCGGTGACGGAAGGATAGGAAAGAGGTAGGAGTGGGAAGGAAGCGGTCGTGATCTTAATTAAGGTACAGCCTCAGCATTCGCCTGGTGTGAAAATGCGAAGCCACGGGACAGCATCTTCAGGGCTACGACGATGGGATTCGAACCCCTCCCATCTTCCGAATGCAAGATCACAGCTACTCAACCCTGACCGCGCGGCCCTGAAGATGGTTTTCAGTGGTTTCACATTTTCAAACCAGGCAAATGCCGGGGCTGTGCCTTAATTAAGGCCGCGGCCGCTACCTTCCCACTCGTAGCCCTTTCCTTCCATCCATCGCCAAAACCTTTCGATGTGATAGTGGACGTTAAACAAGAAAAAAATCCTCTAGATAAAGAGCACGTAAAATTACTATTTCTCTTTTACGTATCAAATGCTGTTTTTTAAAATCCTTCAATAAATCTTTTCGTACTGCAATATTCTCACGACCATTATTAGGTTACTCCTCGCCACGTCAGCTTTGGCCTGGTACGGCAGCCATGTTTTTTCTGTATTGTGGTCTGAGTATTGTAGTTGGTCTTGATTAGATTAGCAGTATGCTTTTTTCTACCACTACGAGCGCTGATGTGAGTCAATGCACTATTTCACTTAAGCACCACTACGAGCGCTAATGGAAGTCAATGCAGAGTTTCACTTAAGCCCTTATAACTACATTCGGTGTGGCCATTTTCCAAAATATGAGAAACGCTTCAGGGCATTGAACCAAGGAACACATTACTGAAAGAATTATATAAATAAGTTAATTTGGCTAGGATTTGAATAAAAAAGAAAACGAGTAAAGAAACAAGATATTTAAGTTAGGCTGTTCTTCCAGAACTGCATTTAGGCCGGAAGTGATTTTCGATTTTTTCCTTTTTTAGTTTGTTAGGTATCCAAGACTCACAACTCGAAATCGTTGCCTTGGGCGAAATATATGAGCCCATAACCTTCACCAAGAAGAAGAAGAAACCGTTGCCTACGTGATACACAAGGCCTGGAAATGCTGGCCAGCTGGTGGGTTCGCGGAGAGTTTCGAAATACGCCACTCGATGTCATCTTTATGGGCTGACCTACACAATGCTTTTAAATGGGAGAGAACGCAAGTATGTTGATATTCACCTGATAAACTCATAAAAATGTTGTAAGGAACGGAAAAGTTTACAAAAAATGAATAGGTTTAAATCAGACAATACTTATTTCGTACCGGTCACTCTATAATATTACGAAGAATCGTTTACATTTTCAAGATGTCCCAGTCTCTCCCTCATTGTAGCCATGTATCCCTGTGTGGAAGTTTTAAGCAAACATCTGATTAAATTGTAACCATTAGGCGCTTTTCTATGTCACACAGCAGTTTTTTTTCAATGTAGTACCACCAAATTTAATGTTGTTCCTTACGTATGGGTCTAGCTGCTCAACAAGAAACAATTAATTTAAATCACCTTTACTGGCATATTTTTACAGTTTCATTGTTTTACTTTCTTGTGTAATTTTCTTGCTTTTACCGTCTTCTCATATTTTAATTCTTTTGGTTCTGTCGAAGCTTATAAATTACTTTCTTATATCTATCAGTTGAGTTCCTCAGCAAGATAGAGTTCCTTCTGTTTCTATTGTATTGAGCTCTTCGGGATGCTTTTGGAGTTAGGGTGGACACTAGAATTGCTACTTTGGTCATAGAGGGTTGAGGTGATTCCCGTAGGTGAACTGCCATTGACTGAATTCTTTCTGGCTTAGATGAATCTAATCTGGGGTAGGATCACTTCTGCGTTTGATACATATTTGTTTATAAGTGGGATAACCACTAAATATGGATGACTGAGCTCGATAGCTGCAGTCGCTTAAGTGAGGCCAGTATCCAGTTTTTGGGAGATAGTAGGTTCGAACCCCACTGTCGGCAGCCCTGAAAATTGTTTTCCGTGGTTTCCCAATTTCACACCAGGCAAATGCTGGGGCTGTACCTTAATTAAGGCCACGGCCGCTTCCTTCCCACTCCTATCCCTTTCCTGTCCCATCGTCGCCGTAAGGCCTATCTGTGTCGGTGCGACGTAAAACAACTAGCAAAAAAAAAAAAAAAAAGAATATGGATGATATTTTATTTGGAAGAAGCCTCTTATTTGTGGGGCTAATATTAAAACCAGATTCAAGGAAATGCTTGCTATACACTTTCGGCGGTCTTGTTTGTAAGCATAAAATAACTTTTTTTGCCTTACCTCGAAACGGCAATTTTCCACTTCTCGCGTAATGTTGGATCAGTAAGAAGCAGATGGAACATCACATATTTTTCTTTCTTTGCACTGTTTGAAGTAGATCTTGGATCACAGCAATGCACCCTTTTTAATACTTTACTCACATTTCCATAATGTGCAAGAAATATTACATTACATGATTTGGCTCTACAATAATTATCACAGTATTGACAGTCACATCACACTATTCGTCACTGCCATAAAAAGCTAACGGTAGATTTGGTGTGTTAGTATAGAAGTAGACGAAGAAACAACCTATACATTTTTACTACTATTAAACATTTTCATTCTGTACCCTGACGGAGTAAGGCGGGCTTCCTAGAGCGTTACGCACTTTCTCAGACCAAGGAGATTTGAAGCCGTGATTTAAGGTGCGAAGGTGAGGAGCTGGCGCCCTGGCCTATAAAAGGATATGTCCCAAAATTTGCCTTACAGGAGAATGGAAAACCACGGAAATCATTCTCAGGTTAGCCAACGGTGGGAACCAGAACCTCCGCCTCCCAGTCCCAGAGCTGCAAGGCTAGTAAAACTAGCCGCTGTTAAGCTGAAATCCACTCTGCTCAGTCAATATAAATTATATGAATAATCTACAAAAATAGTGGCCGATGACCTAGATGTTAGGCCCCTTTAAACAACAAGCATCGTCATCATCAAAATAACCGAGCCGATCGAAACTAACTTATAGACGGAATAAGATATAACATTATTAATGTTGTAATTAATGAAGGAACAACGATAGCAGGATGGATCTATAAGGGTTCTATAATTCGTACAGCTATAGCACGCAAAAAGATGCTGCAAAAATCATTAATAAACTGCAAACATATCACACATGTAATGAGAATCTTACTCCAAGTTAGGTTCTAATACACTGTCAACAGCCCACAACCCTGACATCTACCGGTGGGACTACAAACCCAAAGTGTCCCACTATTCTGGCGGAAAATCGCCCGTTCTTCCAGGCCTTGTGTATTACGTAGGTAACGCTTGAAACCTTTCTCCGCCATTTATCCTTTCAACTGTCGGCACATTGAGAAAATTGTTTAATTTTACGTTTTTCGTAGTGTAGTTCATTTTAATAGAACGGTTTTGTATACCGGTATTAACATTCTTACTACAACCATGATCCTTGAAATAAACCTACATGAAATATTTATAAAAATACAATTATACCATATGACATGCTGAGAGGAGTATTACGTCTCACCGAGTTACCGGAATTTTGTCCCTCAGAAGTTTTTTAACGTGCCGATAAATGCATCGACATGAGGGTGACTTATTGGAGCACCTTTAAATACCGCCGGACTGAGTCGGCATCGAATCCGCCAACTTTTGCTCAGAAGACCAGAACTCTACTACATCAGGTACTCATCCCGGTAGAAGAATATTAGTTCTTAAAATGGGATAACTTTTACAAGTATAGCAGATGGAACTACTGTAGTGACACATTCCATTAAATACTGACCGACTAAATGTACATCGTACTTCCAGAACTCAATTCATTTATCGACTCTTTGACTAGAAGACTAACATTGCAAAATATATTGGTTCTCTCTATATAAAAATATTTATTTTTCAGTTATCTGTAGAAAGTAATGAGCGTACCTGGTGGTAATGGCACAGGGGCGGGCGCTATAGCAGGGACAGCAGAGGCAGGAGCTGATCCCGTACCAGGCATAAGAGCGTCCATCTTCATGGGTAGCATGTACTCGTACTTAATCCCAGGATTAGGCTGCTGGTAGATGACCTGAAATACGTGCAGACTCATATCAATATACTGTATTGTCAATCCATCAGTCAAAGAAGTCAGTGGGCTACACAATGTGGGCAAATATATTCTTTCTACTTTCATCTACGAGTCTTATTACGATGGGGTTTAGATGTAGTTTTCACCATGAATTATTCCATTTCAAGTACTCGAGTTTCAACTGTATTCAACAATATCTTCAGCCTAGAAATACAACAAAAATATCACGCTAAGTTTTGTTATATAAATGCGGACACTATAGATAGCCTTACAAACTAAGGTGCATAAAAATATCAAACATAAAATAAGAAACATATATTTTTTCAAACCGCTGAACAAACCTTCTGTAGTGTGAACGTTAGACGTCAACACAAGTTACAGACAAATGGGAATCGGGTACCAGAGATAAGTTCTCTCTTTGAGTCCAACCCTTCGTTAGGGTGTAGTGGCATCACACGACAAGTCTGTTGGTGATCTGCCTCCAGGAGTCTCTGCTTTGGGCATGGTGACTTGCTTGCTCTAAGCTCATCCTGGTCAAGCTCTTGATCGGGTCCATCCATCGTAGCGGTGCACGTCCTCTAGGTGTTCGGCTGTCAAATTTTTCCTCTATGATAAGTGTTTCCATTGCCTCCTGTCTCCTGGCAATACGACCAAAATATCTGAGTTGTTTTAAGGGTCGACAGTCTTGTTCTGATGCCAAGCTGTTGCAGGATCGATTCATTAATACGGTGCGCTGTCCATGGTATTCGCAGTAATGGTGCATAGGTCGCGATAGAGAAGATCAGAGTTCGAATGAGGGTGAGCTTCGTCTTGGAAGTGATGGAGGTGTCCTTCCAGATGCGAGTCAGTTTTGTTGTTGAATTTCTCGCAATCGCAGTGCGCTTACAGATCTCAGGTTCACAGTCTCCGATATTTGTGACAATAGATCCCAGATACTTGAAGCGTCTGACAACCTCATAATCAGCAATTCTTGTCATGGCAGGTCTGTTGTTATTAAAACGATCTACAATCATCACTTCGGTCTTTTTATTGTTGATTTCAAGACCATATTCTCTGCTTCGCTCGTCTAACCTCTGCATGATGGTTTCTGGTTCTTGATCATCTCTTGCAATTATCACAGTGTCATCCGCATATCTGAGATTTTTCTGCCACCAACTGTGATGCCGTCACTCCAATCTTCGAGAATCTCTCTCATAATGTACTCTATGCCGTCACTCCAATCTTCGAGAATCTCTCTCATAATGTACTCTATGCCGTCACTCCAATCTTCGAGAATCTCTCTCATAATGTACTCGATGCCGTCACTCCAATCTTCGAGAAACTCTCTCATAATGTACTTACTATAAGTTATTCATTGAATAGAAGGGGCAGGGAATGCAAGCTTGTCGCACTCCAGCGGTAGTAGAAAAGATGCCTGCGAAGTTGTCCCCATGTAGGTGGGGGCGGTAGGTTAACACCCACGATATCCCCTGCCTGTCGTAAGAGGCGGCTAAAATGGACCCCAGCAGCTGTGAACTTTGGAGCTTGGATAGGCGACCACGGGACCCTTAGATGAGTCCTGGCATTGCTTACACTTACTTGTTTCAGGCTCCTTACTTTCATCTGTCCTATCCGACTTCTCTTGGTCAACTCTTGTTCTTTTCCGACCCAGACGCTATTAGGTTTGCAGGGGTTAGGGAGTCTTTTATTTTCACGCCCTTCGTAGCCCTTGTCTTTCTTTGGCCGATATCTTCATTTTTCGAAGTGTCGGATCCCTTCCATTTTCCCCTCTGATTAGTGTTATATAGAGGATGGTTGCCCAGTTGTACTTACTCTTAAAACAATAATCACGACCACCACCACTCTGAGAAGTTGCTATTAACTCTGACTGCCGCAGTGTTCGAAGAGTACAGTTGTCGAATCTGGTACACTAAATGTCTCGACGTCCCTATCTCAATGAGTATACCCCAGAGCTTTGACCATTTCACCTTGTCGAAGGCTTTCTTGTAGTCCACGAAGCAGAGCGACATCTTGATACTGTACTCCCTTGTCTTCTCTGTGAACTGCCGGGTGTTTAGGATCTGCTCACGAGTTCCTTTGTCTAGAACAAACCCGGGTTGTTCCTCTGATATTTGTGGAAGTAAGAAGGTTTTCAGCCTCTCGTTCAGCACCGTGAGCATGATTTTACTGGCATGGGACATGAGGGCTATCGTTCGATAGTTTGCACAGTAGAGTGGAGAGACTTTCTTGAACAGTGGTACGAAGATGGAATGGCATCACTGGTCCGGCTAATTTCAAGATGTCCATATCTCCTGACTAACCTGTGGAGGATGTCGACACCTAGGTCACCCATGTTCTTTAGGATTTCAGCAGTGATTCCATCTTGGCCTGGTGCTTTCCGGTTCCGGAGATTTTTTATTGCACGTTCCACTTGTTCTCTAACGATGGTTGGTTCAGTGTCGGTTGGGTTCTGGTGACCTGGCATTGGTTGTGGGTCATCAATGAACAGCTTGATGCAGTATTCTCCCCATACTTGAGCGATGCCCGCTGCTTTTATGATGATATTCCCTTGGTCGTCTTTAATAATCTGCGTCTTAGGCATAAATTCTCTTGCTAAGTATTTTACCTTGTCGTACAGTTCTGCGCTGTGATTTTTGGTCGCATGTGCCTCTAGTTCTGCACACGGTTTCTTAATATGTTCATTCTTGCCTCTTCTACAAGCGTGTTTGATGTCATTGTTCATTTTTTCCATTAGTCGTCCTTGTTCTGGATCTGTAACTGTGAGCCGGATGTAAGTCTCATTTCAACCAGTGCCAAAGTTTCGTCATTCATCCAATGTTGTCGATTCACTCTGGTGTTCACCTTTGGTACCTTGCTCGGTGCATCTGTGATCCATTCTTCAATTCTCTTCCAAGCCATGTCACAATTTTCCTCTAGGTCAGGTAGTCCAGTGCTTCGGAGTGTTTCTTGGAAAGTAAATGGCTCAGGGGCCGTTAACTTTTTCGACTTTATTTTGACCACTGGTTTACTCAGTTTGGTTCTAAGGTAGGCCCAGAGTAGACGATGATCCGATCCGCATTCGGCACTAGGTTTTGTTTTCACATTACGGAAGGAGGTTCTCCATCTTTTATCGACAAGGATATAATCAATTTGGTTCCTAAAATGTCCGTTCGTGGAGGTCCACGTAAAGAGACGACATTCGTGGTGTTTAAACATGGTACTCATAATGGAAAGACTGTTGTCGGTTGCAAACTGTATCAACCGGAAATAAGTTAAAAGGGTGAAAACGTAAAATCACAGAGTATTCAGGGAAGAAAAGTTGTACATTCATACATGTCTCTTGGTTATTTTGACATGTGTTATGGCTAGGGGTCATTCGAAAATTTGTGTGACGTAACGCGACAAAATGTGTGACGGAAGTGTAACCATAGCAACCGTGGAGGCCGTGATGTAAGGTGTGTATCAGACAATGTTACCTAGGAGCTGTGCAGTCAGTGATGTAAGGTGTGTATCGGACAATGTTACCTAGCAACCGTGTAGTCAGTGATGTAAGGTGTGTATCGGACAATGTTACCTAGGAGCTGTGCAGTCAGTGATGTAAGGTGTGTATCGGACAATGTTACCTAGCAACCGTGCAGTCAGTGATGTAAGGTGTGTATCGGACAATGTTACCTAGGAGCTGTGCAGTCAGTGATGTAAGGTGTGTATCGGACAATGTTACCTAGTAACCTTGCAGTCAGTGATGTAAGGTGTGTATCAGGCAATGGGCAATGTTACCTAGGAGCTGTGAAGTCAGTGATGTAAGGTGTGTATCGGACAATGTTACCTAGCAACCGTGCAGGCCGTGATGTAAGGTGTGTATCAGATAATCTTACCTAGCAACCGTGCAGTCAGTGATGTAAGGTGTGTATCAGACAATGTTACCTAGCAACTGTGCAGGCCGTGATGTAAGGTGTGTATCAGATAATCTTACCTAGCAACCGTGCAGGCCGTGATGTAAGGTGTGTATCAGATAATCTTACCTAGCAACCGTGCAGTCAGTGATGTAAGGTGTGTATCAGATAACCTTACCTAGCAACCGTGCAGTCAGTGATGTAAGGTGTGTATCAGACAATGTTACCTAGCAACTGTGCAGGCCGTGATGTAAGGTGTGTATCAGATAATCTTACCTAGCAACCGTGCAGTCAGTGATGTAAGGTGTGTATCAGACAATCTTACCTAGCAACTGTGCAGAGTATGTCTTATGGCTGGTTGTCATTTGAAATTAGCAGCGGTTGATGGATGGCCATGACCGGGAGACATTAATGATCATTTGATTTGCGCAAAGGATAAAGTGGTTTCTTTTTGACACACTCTAACTATAGAAATATAAACATCCCTTTGTAAACTGTAAGCATATATTCATCCACCACGGATTATAGTTACAGTTTCGTAGGACAGTAATATGGGCAATTATGCTTAAGAAATTTATGATAAAATTACTGTTGACGTTGTTGCTGTTGTTAAAGCTAGGCTAAACGAAACTAATTTTTGTACTTGTTAAATAGTATTCCAAACTAGAAGAAGACCTAAAGACCTTGACAAATACATGTATTACAGTAATGAAATTGACCGGGGGAAATAATATATCCTGAAGGAAACACATGACAAGCCCCGATAGCAGGGGCGTTCCTGAAACTCGAACCTAGTCGGAGTTTCATCACCTGAACTGGAACTTGGTTGGAATCAAGTTAAGTAGCTTTATTTTTTATTGTTTAATTTAGATATATAGGTTGTCTGCTACACCACAGGTGGTGTATGGCACCTTTGTTTTTCCTCTTTAACTATAGCCTATACTCTGGTCAGAGTTCAGTATTTCCTCACCTCTTAAAAAGTATGAAATTTTCCTTTGATTAAAAGTAAAGTCTTAAAGTTGTTCTTCCACACATTCTAACCGTCGTAGTGTCTGTTCTTATGTTATACCTAATTGTACCGCGGAAATTTTGCTGTACAGTAACTGGAAGGTAGGTACTAAAGCTGAGCTATCCACTCTTCCGTTTACCGCACACAGAAGACCTGGAGTTCGTCAGTAACTTGTTTCTTTTAAATTACTGATGGCTTGTAACCATTTTGTATGTGAAGAGTGTGAATTAGGCTTTCATCATTTAATGTATTATAAAAAGGTACGTAACAGATAAAAGTTTATGTCCTTATAATCTCGGAAATAGTTGGGTGGTTGGGCCTTGTGCATTTTTAGAGTTTCGCCAGATGTGCCATTTGGGCTCATCAGTTGGACTAGTACGCCCCTCTCAGTGACAGACCAACTGCGTGGTCTCACCGTGTTAGCGGATAGTGATTCCTAACCTGCTAAATGAGAAGTAATTTCTCCGTTTATAAAATAATTTGTACTCCCCGTGGAGATACAATTCTAAAAATGGCTTTCAGGAGGGGCATGCCAGTCCAACTGATGAGCCCAATAGGCACGTCTGGGCGAAACTCTGCAAATGCACACGGCCTAACCACCCAAAAGCTGGTAAGATCTGCGGCCGTGAAAGCCATTTCTGTAATATATGTCCCTGTGGCGTGATGGTGAAAAGACTGATAAATATTCCTTTGAGCGCCCCTAAATTATGAAAATATAAAAGTAATATTCGAAGCAAAAACATCTGGAATATGGTTTGTTTTTCAGGTAATGATAATATGGATCAGAAAGATTTAACAAAGGTTTTCAGACTTAGGTTATAGGCTATCAGCAACATTTTTTATTTTAAAATTGTATGCTGAAATGCATTTGCGTATTTTCACAGAAACATAATTCTTTATAAATGCAAGAGGAGGAATTTAATTACTCCAAAAATTAATAGTTATTTACGCAACAACCATGGAAAGTGTTTTATGTTACGATCGAGATACAATTCCAAAATTGGCTTCCAGGAGGGACGTGCCAATCCAACTGATGAACCCAATAGGCACATCTGGGCGAAACTCTGCAAATGCACACGGCTTAACCACCCCACTCGAAACGAGTAACGTAAACTGATCACTATAGTGAACACTATAGCGTGCAATATTTTATTTCACACCATGGTGAATTTACTTCTTTTAAATTAAATGGATGAATTAAAATAATTTTGATTCGTTGCGTCGTAAAAGGAGAAGTGCAAGGATGTCGAAGGCTGTATGGTCCTGGGAAAGGTAGATGCTGCATACAGGAAAATCAAGGAAACCTTTGGAGAAAGGAAATCTAGGTGCATGAATATTAAGAGCTCAGATGGAAAGCCACTTCTAGGGAAAGAAGACAAAGCAGAAAGATGGCAGGACCATATCCAACAGTTGTATCAAGGTAACGATGTAGATAATTTCGTTTTGGAACATGAAGAGGCTGTTGATGCTGATGAAATGGGAGACCCAATTTTGAGGTCAGAGTTTGACAGAGCTGTGAGTGACCTAAATAGGAACAAGGCACCTGGAATTGATGATATTCCCTCTGAATTACTGACTGCCTTAGGAGAAACCAGCATGGTAAGGTTATTTCATTTAGTGTGCAAGATGTATGAGACAGGAGAAGTCCCATCCGATTTTCGGCAGAATGTTGTTATACCTATTCCCAAGAAAGCCGGTGCTGACAGGTGTGAAAACTACCGCACTATTAGTTTAGTATCTCATGCCTGCAAAATTTTAACACGTATTATTTACAGAAGAATGGAAAAACAAGTTGAAGCTGAGTTGGGGGAAGATCAATTTGGCTTCAGAAGAAATGTAGGAACACGTGAAGCAATCCTGACTTTACGTCTGATCTTAGAGGATCGAATCAAGAAGGACAAGCCCACGTACATGGCATTCGTAGATCTAGAAAAGGCATTCGATAATGTTGATTGGACCAGGCTATTTATGATTCTGAAGATGATAGGGATCAGATACCGAGAACGAAGAATTATCTACAACCTGTATAAAAATCAGTCTGCAGTGATAAGAATCGAGGGCTTTGAAAAAGAAGCAGCAATCCAGAAAGGAGTGAGGCAAGGCTGCAGTTTGTCCCCTCTCCTTTTCAATGTTTACATAGAACAGGCAGTAAAGGAAATCAAAGAGAAATTTGGAAAGGGAATCACAGTCCAAGGAGAGGAAATCAAAACCTTGAGATTTGCCGATGATATTGTTATTTTATCTGAGACTGCAGAAGATCTCGAGAAGTTGCTGAATGGTATGGATGAAGTCTTAGGTAAGGAGTACAAGATGAAAATAAATAAGTCCAAAACAAAAGTAATGGAGTGCAGTCGAACGAAGGCAGGTGATATAGGAAATATTAGATTAGGAAACGAAGTCTTAAAGGAAGTAGATGAATATTGTTACTTGGGTAGTAAAATAACCAACGATGGCAGAAGTAAGGAGGACATAAAATGCAGACTAGCACAAGCAAGGAAGAGCTTTCTTAAGAAAAGAAATTTGCTCACTTCAAACATTGATATCGGAATTAGAAAGATGTTTTTGAAGACTTTTGTGTGGAGCGTGGCATTGTATGGAAGTGAAACATGGACGATAACTAGCTCAGAAAGAAAGAGAATAGAAGCTTTTGAAATGTGGTGTTATAGAAGAATGCTGAAGGTGAGATGGATAGATCGAATCACGAATGAAGAGATACTGAATCGAATTGGTGAGAGGAGATCGATTTGGCTAAATTTGACGAGAAGAAGAGATAGAATGATAGGACACATCTTAAGACACCCAGGACTTGTTCAGTTGGTTTTTGAAGGAAGTGTAGGTGGCAAGAACGGTAGGGGTAGACCAAGGTATGAATATGATAAACAGATTAGAGCAGATGTAGGATGCAATAGTTACGTAGAAATGAAAAGGTTAGCACAGGATAGGGTGGCATGGAGAGCTGCATCAAACCAGTCTATGGACTGATGACTCAAACAACAACAGCGTCGTAAATCGTCCATGTTTGATCCATGTACTGACGTTTACTTGTTTTGTTGTTTATATTTTGCTATGAAAGATGATATGAAGGTGTGTACATTTTGTAATAAAACATAAAGAATAATGTTATTTGAAGCATCGAGCTGTCCACTAAGCTACCGGAGTCGTAAACATCGTTCTCTGGTCCTAGATTAATGAAGTTAATACAAATTTTATGATATACTGTGTTATTTTATACGATACGTATCTGTTGGAAATTGATTGACCTATACATTAATCAGTATTATGATGGCGGCAGATTCCTTGAGCTGGGAATACAGAGATGTCATTGTTTGTGTTGATGAGCATGGGACCACGGTGCTGTAACTAGGTGGCGAAACAATTCAACAATGTTAAGTCTGGTGTTCCTTGATTCATGATCTGACGATCCCCACTTACATTATTGTGAAGCGGAGTTCAATCAATCTTAAATTATTTCTAATGAAACAGTGTGAAAGTAATTACAGTCGGCTACGGTTAAGTTTAAATTTCCGTACTCTTTTTGTTAAGACAAGTACGTCATAGTACAAAATAAAGACATTTAAAACATAAATAATCATACATTGTTATTCAAATACTGTATTCTTTCTTCTTTCTTAATCCGTTTACCCGCCAGAGTTAGTTTTTCCGTCGGACTCAGCGAGGGATCCCACCTCTACCGCCCAGGGCAGTGTCCTGGAGCGTGAGACTTTGGGTTGGGGAATACAATTGGGGAGGACGACCAGTACATCAAGAGGGGCCTTGTGAGGCATTGGAAGATTGTAGGGATAGACAAAGAAAAGGGAAGGAAGCGGCTGTGGCTTTAAGTTAGGTATCATCCCGGCACTTGCCTGAAGGAGAAGTAGGAAACCACGAAAAACCAATTCGAGTATGGCTGAGGAGGGAATCGAAACCCCTCTACTTTTCAAATTTCGTGGCAGAGCCGGGAATCGAACCCGGGTCTCCGGTGGTGGCAGCTAATCACACTAACCACTACACCACAGCGGCGGACTTGAATACTGTATTCATTTCATAACTAGTGATTTACATTACGCCTGAACATTTTCACAGATACAGAATTATTTATCAATGGTGGAAGAGCATTGCAATTACTGATAGAGATAAAATGATACCATATTTTGTTGAATGAACAGAACCAACATGAATATTGCTGCAGGGCGTGGCATTATGCGAGTATAAAGCACTATTGTGGATAAAAGTAATATTAATTTGTATAACTTATAGAGTAATTAAACATTCTATATGACAACAAAAATATTTAATTGTGGAACGATAAAGGGAGTAGGTAACTGAATATTGAGCGTAAATTCATTTTGAGGGAGTGAGGCAATTGAAACCATACATAGCGTTAAGCATCCTATTTTGTTACACCTGTACCTCTTTGATTAAATGTGGAATACAGTGGCCTCAAAGTACATACGAGTAAGTCGGTTTACTGTGAAATATAGAAAAATATAGCTGCTTAAATAAAACATGTGGAATGTAGGGTCTAATTCTGTAGAGCACATCAGTTAAAGGAACCAGCTTTTCAATCGTTGAATTTCATGTGTCCCAATCTTAATGACTGCCATGAAATATGAATTGATCTAGACCAAGTTATGAAGATACATGCAGTCGGAGTTGCACCCATTTTTGTTCCTCTGCTGGGGACATGTAATAAATCAACGCTATGTCCTGCCTTTCCTAAGAGGCAAAGGAAAGGGGGGTGAGTCGCAGCGACTTCCTACTTGTGCCAGCATCCCCACCTTCAATGGTCTTCGGCACCACAAGGTTCCGGATTCGATTCCCAGTCGATTCATGGAATTTCAACCATGTATAGTTATTCCTTTGACTCGGAGACTGAGTGTTCAATGGAGTGTTCGTTTAATCAACATTCCTGCAACTCTCACACATTACACTTCGATTCACTACAATGATAATTGCCATAGTAGACACTACTCACCACGCTCATAGCAGAGCTTACGACCAGACTGTAACCGCGACTCGGAATTATTAATTTACAAGGATGAAGTGACGCTATACTACTACTTAAATGTTTTCATTCCTCCCCTGAAGGGAGAGGCGAGCCTTCTAGGCAGTGATGGCGTCTTTTAAGGCCAGGAGATTTGTTACGGTGAAAGAGATGTGTGGAGAAGGCGAGAAGGTTGGCGGCCGTGGCCTATACTAGGAACTGTCCCGGTATTCGCCTTAGTGCAGGAGAATGGAAAACCACGGAAAACCATTCTCAGGATAGCCGACGTTGGGGACCAGCGCCTCTCCGTTTCCTGAATGCAGAGGTGTAGGGCCACGGCAGAGCCTCGGCCACCCTTCCTTTGCTCGGTTGGTTGGTCGTAGTGCAGAGCCGTCGAACCAGCCGAAGCTCACTCTGTAACCGTCGAACAAGAGTTGACCAAGGGAGGTCAGATATGATAGATGCAAGTGAGGAGCCTGGCACAAGTAAGTGGAAGCAACGCCAGGACTCAGCTAAGGGCCACGCTCCCAAGTTGAGAGCCCCTGGCGCCCCTTTTAGTCGCCTCTTACGACAAACAGGGGATAGCGTGGGTGTTATTCTACTGCCTCCACCCACAGCGGGTTTTCCTTTCCGACCCCGGCGGCATTAGAGCATTCGAGGCGTAGGGATTCTTTCATTTTCACTCCCTTCGTGACCCTTATGTTTCTTTGGCCGATATCTTCATTTTTCAAGGTTTCGGATCCCTTCCATTTTTTCTCTGATTAGTGTTGTATAGAGGATGGTTACCCAGTTATACTTCCTATTAAAACAATAATCACCACCACCACCAACACTACCACTCCTGGATTCGACTCCCGGCTGGGTGGGGGATTTTAATTCTTCTGGCTCGGGGACTGGGTGTTTGTGTTTGTCCCAACATTTTCTCCACATTCAGAAAACACACCCCATAACCAACCACCACAGATTCACGTAATAGTGATTACATGCCTCCACGTACATCCACGAAGCCCCCCTGTGGGTGGGGGCGGTAGAATAAGACCCACGGTATCCCATGCCTGTCGTAAGAGGCGACTAAAAGGAGTCCCAGGGGCTCTTAACTTGGGAGCGTGGGTTGGAAACCACGGGGCCCTTAGCTGAGTCCTGGAATTACTTCCACATACTTGTGACTCACTTTCTTCTATCCCATCCGACTTTCCATGGTAAATTCTTGTTCTTTTTGACCCCGACGGTATTAGGTTTGCGAATCCTAGGGAGTCTTTCTTTTTCACACCCTTGGTGGCCCTTGTCTTCCTTTGGCCGATATCTTCATTTTTGGGAGTATCGGATGCCTTCCAATTTTTTCTCTGTGATTAGTTTTAATAGAGGATGGTTGCCCAGTTGTACTTCCTCTTAAAACAATAATCACCACCACGTAGGGTTGGCGTCGGGAGGGGCTTTCGGCCGTAAAACAAGACCAAATCCACATGTGCGACACAGTTCGCACCCACGACACCACGGGGGTAGGAAAAGCTGTAGAAGGTTATTATTATGAGTATTATTATTCTTATTTAAATTGTAGAGCTAATTATGTATGAATTATCAGAGACTATTACTTATTTTGCCCCCTATTTTTCTTCAGATCGCCTTTGTATTTGCCCGCAAAGAGAAAGACGTAGAATTTATTGCTGCTACGCCACTCAACTCCGCCGTGTGCTTATTAGTTCCTGTCTCTACAGGCAGTGACGAATGTTCTTCATCGACCATCTACCATCTACTCCCCTAGCCACATGCTGTACATTCAGGGGCGGGGTCAGACATCAAATCTCTAACGGGCAACTGTCAGCACTCAAGAGAAAGAAAATAATAATTGTTACTATATAAAGCGAAACTTTCAATGAGAGTAATACCATATGGTAATAGAGGTAACCGTTAAGACGGCCTTAATCTCTGTTAGAAGGGTACTGATGCTCCTCTTTTTGAGATGGTCGTTAGAGACCACAAGATACATATTTTAACTATGTTCTAATGTTATATTTCTTGATTGATGCATTGATTACTAACTTCATGAATAAACCAGGATAATTTTAGGAGGTTTGTCTAAGTGTAGAGCAGTGATTCTCAAACTGTTGTACGCGTACCCCTAGGGATACGCCTTATGTCCCGGTGCGTCAAACTCGCTTACGAGTTAACCGTGGTAAAATTGATTGCTTACCGTTAAATTGAATTTTAAAATGTGAAATTTGTGACGTTTTACCGCGGTTAAAAGTTTACCGGTCGTGAGTGAGCGATATAACCTCACATTGCGTGTATCCAAAGTGCATGATGTTATCGTTAAAATGGTTTTGGCACCACATATCGTATATCTACAGTATCTTGAGGATGATGAACAAAGAGAAAGAGACTGTGGCGTCCTTGTTCCAATTCATGTGTGACCAACTCGAGTTCCCAACTGATAGAAATAATCCTGTTTCGCCAAGGAGTAATCTCAAGTCAGTGAGCATTCAGTCCCAAATATACTAAAATTTGGCGTTCTTGTTCGCCCTTCCTTTTCCATATCGGCCGATACTGATAACCTAACCTAAACTAACCTAACGAATCAAAATGAATTCATCTTAGAAATAAAGGGCTGTAATAGAAGATATGATAACAAACACTACAATGATGGTGACAAGGAGGAGGTAAAATTTCACATAACCCTCACCAGCGCAGGAACCGCTGTTTAATGTTCATTTGTGACTGGGGACGTAAGTAGGTTCTTGGCGACGGGTACCAACTGATGTGACGTAATTAGTTCCTGGTACCACCTTTACTTAGATCCTAGTTCCTAGTACCAACTTTAGCGCTATTTAATTTATTCGAGGTTAGAGGCGGAAAACTATCGATAGTGATCGTCATCGATATTTTCCGATATTATGAGCTCTACTATCGATAGTGATCGATAGTTTTCAAAAAGTGGAAAGGATAATATCATTATGCTTGAAAATAGAATATTTATTGAACACAATAAGCAAAAACCAGTAGAAAGCACAACTATTTCATTGTTATGTAATTTGTGAAATTCAAATCGGAATCACTCATAAATCTCTCCAGTGACACGCCCGAGAAATTCTCGTTCAGCTGCAGTGTTCATTTTGCGATCGCCCGACATTTTCTCAGGTATTGTAATATATTTGGAAAAATGTTTTACAGCAATCTCAACAGATGGCAGGAGAGTTTCCAGTTGCTTTCATGATGTCTTTGATCTAAAATGTGCCTTATTTTCTCTCGCCTACATACAATCTCTGACAACATATAAATCTTATTTTTTGTCCCGTATTAGCATTAACTCAACTAAGGTTAGGTTGAATGGAGAATCCCACCTTCCAAAATGCTAAATAATATTTCTGCCGGCGCTAGGTACACAGAGATTTTTAAATGCAAACCTATGAATTGGAACAAACTCCTCACCAGTTAATTGCAAACAGCTGCACAATTTCTGTTAGCGCGAGATTTAAGCCAATGAAGAAAAATAAAACTATCGTTGACTATCGATAGAAGGCAACTGACTATCGATGCCAAACGATAGTGATCGCTATCGATAACTATCGATACCACTATCGATAGTTTTCCGCCCCTATTCGAGGTTAGTTGCTAAGGTCATAAATAAATTCTTCGTTGCCACGGAAATCATCAAGCTATTGTAAAACATGGATGTTATTCCGTGCGGAGGTTTCTATGTCAAAATTACTGATTTTAATAATTTCAATAGTAAATTTGAAGATTTGTTGTCGTTTTATGTTAATCACGGCTTGATAACTAGAGCAAGGAACTATTCTTTAGGTGCTCTCCAATAGGCCTAAGGTATGCTAAATTTTGGTATAAATCTTCCTTCTTCTTATGTACGGTACTTTATAATTATCACCCGGCTAGTGACAAAATCATTGAACTGGATAGGTTAGGTTCGGTTAGTGCCAAAAACCATTGGTCTGAATACGTTAGGTCCGGCTTGTGAAAAAACCATTGGTCTGGATACGTTAGGTCCGGCTTGTGAAAAAACCATTGGTCTGGATAGGTTAGGTCCGGCTAGTGACAAAACCATTGGTCTGGATTGGTTAGGACAGGCTAGTGACAAACCCATTTGGTCTGGATTGGTTAGGTCCGGCTAGTGACAAAACCATTGGTCTGGATTGGTTAGGTCCGGCTAGTGACAAAACCATTGGTCTGGATTGGTTAGGACAGGCTAGTGACAAACCCATTTGGTCTGGATTGGTTAGGTCCGGCTAGTGACAAAACCATTGGTCTGGATTGGTTAGGGCAGGCTAGTGACAAACCCATTTGGTCTGGATTGGTTAGGTCCGGCTAGTGACAAACCCATTTGGTCTGGATTGGTTAGGACAGGCTAGTGACAAACCCATTTGGTCTGGATTGGTTAGGGCAGGCTAGTGACAAACCCATTTGGTCTGGATTGGTTAGGTCCGGCTAGTGACAAAACCATTGGTCTGGATTGGTTAGGGCAGGCTAGTGACAAACCCATTTGGTCTGGATTGGTTAGGTCCGGCTAGTGACAAAACCATTGGTCTGGATTGGTTAGGGCAGGCTAGTGACAAACCCATTTGGTCTGGATTGGTTAGGGCAGGCTAGTGACAAACCCATTTGGTCTGGATTTGTTAGGTCCGGCTAATGACAAACCCAATGGACGGCGATCAAGGATTAGCAATGGTTCAACAGGTTAATGACAACACCATGATAAGAGTTTTACCACGGTTTCGTAACGTCTGATATTTACCGAGCATGTTTCATCCGCGCTTTAGACTTTTAGTGATCAAGGGCCTCTTGACATCAGTGCAATCTACATATCACTGTGTCCAATTTTAGAATTAACACGCTTCGTTTTCTCCGGACGAATGGTTCGCCCTAGACCATTTAAAAAAGGTTATTACTCCTCCTGTCCAAAATTCTGTTTCTATAATTTTTGTCCTATGAATTACAGAAGTGACATCAGAGCAATCAATGCTTTACAGTGACGAGATTCTAAATTACTGTATGGCTAGCCCTGGAATATTCAAAAATGTTATTTTTCTTCTTGTTAATTATTAATCGTGACTAGTGCTTTATAACACATTTTTATACAAGTGTAAAATAATATTCATCCTAGGAAAAAAAAAAGACAGCGGACGATTCCAGACAAAAATGAACAACTGGGAACTGGGTAAATTAGAGACACATGACTGTCGAAAATTCCTTCTGAATAAATAAAAGACAAGTGACTGTCGAACTCATCACTGCCTTCTGAATACTACTTTGAATTACTTCCGAGGTGAATAACAGCGAGGAAGACGAGCGTCAAGAAACTACGGTTTCGAAAACAAGGATTAGCAATGGTGCAATAGGTTAATGACAACACCACGGTAAGAGTTTTACCACGGTTTCGTAACGTGTGATATTTACTTAGAATGGTTCATCCGCTTTTTAGACTTTTGGTGGGGTATGCGAGCAGCCTTGAAGGGAACAACTGAAGAAAAATTAAAATATGGCGAAGAAGGTTAAATATATTTATTCCAAAAAAAAAACCCACATATTACTGACCATGCTATCAAGGTTATGATATACTTCTCAATAACGTACCTATACAAAATTGGGTTTTCATCTACGGTGAACTTAAAAACAAGCGCGGTACCACGGTAAGTTAAATCTAGAGTTATAACTCCCTTGAAACATCGCGTGACCTTGCATAATCAGAAAACTGTGTCACACCATTCAGGCACACACATCCCATTAAAAATTGGATGATTCACAATCTCTGAATTGCAGAATTAAGATTAAAAATTATTCATTCTTTGTTATTATTTTGATACTGAGGCTTACATCTAGTGTTTTGTGAAACCTTCATAGAAACAAAGAAAACAAATGATAAGAGTAAACAAGTGGAATCAGAGGCAAGGCTTTTTGCGGATGATGTTATTCTGTATAGAGTAATAAATAAGTTACAAGATTGTGAGCAACTGCAACGTGACCTCGATAATGTTGTGAGATGGACAGCAGGCAATGGTATGTTGATAAACGGGGTTAAAAGTCAGATTGTGAGTTTCACAAATAGGAAAAGTCCTCTCAGTTTTAATTACTGCGTTGATGGGGTGAAAATTCCTTTTGGGGATCATTGTACGTACGTAAGTGTTAATGTAAGGAAAGATGTTCATTGGGATGATCACATAAATATGATTGTTAATAAAGGGTACAGATCTCTAAACATGGTTATGAGGGTGTTTAGGGGTTGTTGTAAGGATGTAAAGGAGAGGGCATATATGTCTCTGGTAAGACCTCAACTAGAGTATGGTTCCAGTGTATGGGACCCTCAAAAGAATTACCTGATTCAAGAACTGGAAAAAATCCAAAGAAAAGCAGCTCGATTTGTTCTGAGTGATTTCCGACAAAAGAGCAGTGTTACAAAAATGTTGCAAAGTTTGGGCTGGGAAGAATTGGAAGAAAGAAGATGAGCTGCTCGACTAAGTGGTATGTTCCGAGCTGTCAGCGGAGAGATGGCGTGGAATGACATTAGTAGACGAGTAAATTTGAGCGGCGTCTTTAAAAGTAGGAAAGATCACAATATGAAGATAAAGTTGGAATTCAAGAGGACAAATTGGGGCAAATATTTATTCATAGGAAGGGAAGTTAGGGATTAGAATAATTTACCAAGGGAGATGTTCAATAAATTTCCATCTTTGAAATCATTTAAGAAAAGGCTAGGAAAACAACAGATAGGGAATCTGCCACCTGGGCGACTGCCCTAAATGCAGATCAGTATTGATTGATTGAATTCTGATATTTTATTATCACTGCTTAAATTCATATCTATAAAATGAAAAGTAAGTTCTTTTTGTTATATAAATCTATACGCCTCCACTGACGATTTTTTCACTGGTGGTAAATGGACATTTCGGCTCAACGTAGATAAGTTTGATTTTAAATTTGAGTGATAAAAAAAATTCCGTATGTGTCTTTCCATACAGTCATGTTCAGAAATTTGTATGCGCAAACACGAAAAAGTCAGTCGCTGGCTAACGTCTTTACTATTAACGTTACACGGGGGGTCAAAGCGGGGCAAGTGGTATTCGGATACGGAAGTTATTTTCAAACCAAACAAACCTCAAGTCTTTATCTCGCTTAATTCTTAATTTATGACAGGGAGAACGTCTCGTTTGTTTAGATTTCATGCGTGACACTGCTGGCTGTCTGATTTACCAGTAGGGAGTGCGCATTTAAATCTCCAGAAAGTCGTACACAGGGCATTGTTCATGTTATCAGTAGTATAATATTGATCCAATACAAATCAGTGATAAATGTATAATTCTTGCGGACAAGTAGATTGTTTGTTAAGTCTGTGTAGTTTGCGAGTGCGTGCTTGTGGGTGGGGGTTCATAGTTCAAAGAACTAAGGCAGAAGGGTGCACGATGTATCCTCAAATTAAGAAGAAACCTTCCATAGTAATAGTTGTCACTTACGGTACTAACCTCTTTCCGCGCTCATGTCCGTAGTGCTGTGAGAACTTGAAGTTCACAAGATATAAGGCCACCTCTAGGATCTTTCAGTAAGTCTTTCTCTCTGTGTTAATGAAAATTCGAGAATACTCCTTCGTAAATCGATATTTAATTTTAAAACTTCCGTTATCTAAGAAAAATGGGTCACTCCGCCTCTCAAAGTGTTTTATTTTACGAACATTTCCAGCCTCCATAACCTCAAATGTACTGTCTTTTAAACCAAACCAAACCAAACCCCATGGCACTACAGCCCTTGAAGGGCCTTGGCCTACCAAGCGGCCGCTACTCAGCTCGAAGGCCTGCAGATTACGAGATGTCGTGTGGTCAGCACGAAGAATCCTCTCGGCCGTTATTCTTGGCTTTCTAGACCGGGGCCGCTATCCCACCGTCAGATAGCTCCTTAATTCTAATAACGTAGGCTGAGTGGACCTCGAACCAGCCCTCCAGTCCAGGTAAAAATCCCAGACCTAGCCGGGAATCGAACCCGGGGCCTCCGGGTGAGAGGCAGGCACGCTACCCCTATACCACGGGGCCGGCCGTACTCTCTTCTACTGCATGTTAATAATATCGTGGAGATCATCAACGTTATTTTCCGTTGTCCGTCTCGTTGGCTGAACGGTCAGCGTACTGGCCTCCGGTTCAGAGGGTCCCGGGTTCGATTCCCGGCCGGGTCGGGAATTTTAACCTTAATTGGTTAATTCCACTGGCACGGGGGCTGGGTGTGTGTGTTGTCTTCATCCTCATTTCATCCTCATCACGACGCGCAGGTCGTCTACGGGCATCAAATAGAAAGACCTGCACCTGGCGAGCCGAACCCGTCTTGGGATATCCCGGCACTAAAAGCCATTCGATATTTCATTTCATTTTCCGTTCTTTCAATGTGTGCTCAATGGATAAGTCGGATATTTCACCACGATTATATTATTGCAGACAGTAAAGCCAATAAAATAAACTTATCACTGGTTTCTTTTTCGTCACTCGCTGCTATACAACGCTTGTACAAGGGTCCTGGTCTGTATAAGTAATTCAATGAATAACTATAACAGATGTATACACAGGAGGCTTATACACGGTTTACTAGTAACGAATTTCACATAAACGGTGTATAAACCTTGTATAAAAGTTATTCACGGTTTATTAGTAAGACTGTAGCTGCCTCTGTGGATCAGTGGTAGAGTGTCGGCCTCCGGATCCCAAGACAGCGGGCTCAAACCCGGCAGAGGTAGTCGGATTTTTGAAGGGCGGAAAAATGTCCATTCGACACTCCATGTCGTATGATGTCGGCATGTAAAAGATCTCTGGTGATACATTTGGTGTTTACCCGACAAAATTAATTAAATCTCAGCCATAGACGCCCAAGAGAGTTTCGGTTTACTCGGTCTGCCATCTAGTGGGCCTAGAGTAAAACGGAACGTCAAAATTGACGAGCAGACAGCCAGATGGCGTCAAACTGAAATGTCTGCACAAGGTACTTGAGGCCATACGATTATTATTATTATTATTATTATTATTATTATTATTATTATTATTATTATTAGTAAGACTGTAAATGTTCAGCTTGACTATCACGTAGTGTCGTGCGCGAGCGGTGTCTGGATTAGAGTGGAATCGCATGCGAGAATTCGATTCCGCATGACGTCGCAAACCCGTATGACACTCCACAGCAACTGAGTGCTAATAATAATAATAATAATAATAATAATAATAATAATAATAATAATAATAATAATAATAATAATAATAATAATAATAATAATAATAATTTCGTGTGGGTATTTCTAGCCGAGTGCAGCCCTTGTAAGGCAGACCCTCCGATGTGGGTGGGCGGCATGTGCCATGTGTAGGTAACTGCGTGTTATTGTGGTGGAGGATAGTGTTATGTGTGGTGAGTTGCAGGGATGTTGGGGACAGCACAAATACCTAGCCCCCCGGCCATTGGACTTAAACAATGAAGGTTAAAATCCCCGACCCGGTCGAGAATCGAACCCGGGACCATATGAACCGAAGGCCAGTACGCTGACCATTCAGCCAACGAGTCGGACAACTGAGTACTAAGCCCCAGTGTTACATGATTATGAACGAACAGTAGAACACTACACGTTCAAATGCTCTATTATGTCTTGTTCGTGATAGTTACACTACAATAATTAATATTTATCTGTCGGATATTATTGTTAATGCCCTGAGGGGAATACATTGAAATTCTATCATATTCATTTTTTTACGCAGTATTTTCCAGCCCGGCTACTCATTCCTGCCGCCCGGCTGACGAACATGTCTGGGGAGAACACAGGTCCCCGTTTACACATTCAGAACTACGCTGTATACAGCACTTTTTCTCTCATTATACTCGTTCTTTATCTCTATTTCAGCATTTAATTACTTTGGAACTTGTCTGATGTCGTCCGTTCTGACATTCTTAGAAGCCTTTGTTGTCGTCGTGTGTAATATTAAGGTTGCTCCCGGTCATAAAGCAGAGTATAACGCGTCAGTTAAGTCACTGCTGTTACCAGAGTTTAACAGCTAGTTTAACTGTGTGCTCCGAACTTTGCTACAGTATTACTCAGCAGGTTCAAAAAAAAAAAAAAAAAAAAAAAAAAAAAGTTAACCGAATGTAAAAAAAAAATAAAAATGCTGACACAGTCACAGTCAAAAAAATACGCAGAGAGGGAGAAAACGCAACAAAAGTTGCTGGCGAAATGAAAGTTTCTGGTACAGACTGTTAAAATGCTGCCACCACCCTAGTGCACAACCAAGTTTCTATTTGCTATTTGCTTTACGTCGCACCGACACAGATAGGTCTTATAGCGACGATGAGACAGGAAAGGCCTAGGGATGGGAAGGAAGCGCCCGTGCCCTTAATTAAGGTACAGCCCAGCATTTGCCTGGTGTGAAAATGGGAAACTACGGAAAACCATCTTCAGGGCTGCCGACAGTGGGGTTCGAACCCACTATCTCCCGGATGCGAGCTCCCAGCTGCGCGCTCCTAACCGCACGGCCAACTCGCCCGGTAAACCAAGTTTCAACTGAGATCGTAATAACTGTTTATAGCGTATTTGTTTGATTACGAATAGATCAGTCCTTGCTTGTGTGCGGTACACCTCCTTGGGGAAACGAGAGAACTTCATAGGTGTTAGTAAAAAGAACGATTTTGAGATCAACAAAGGCGATTTTTACAGGTGACGTATACAAAATGCATTAATAATACATAGGGTTACCAGACGGCAATCATGAAAATAAGTTTTCACTCATAGATTCAAAAATGTCCGCCTCTGTCGTGTAGTGGTTAGCGTGATTAGCTGCCACCCCCGGAGGCCCGGGTTCGATTCCCGGCTCTGCCACGAAATTTGAAAAGTGGTACGAGGGCTGGAACGGGGTCCACTCAGCCTAGGGAGGTCAACTGAGTAGAGGTGGGTTCGATTCCCACCTCAGCCATCCTCGAAGTGGTTTTCCGTGGTTTCCCACTTCTCCTCCAGGCGAATGCCGGGATGGTACCTAACTTAAGGCCACGGCCGCTTCCTTCCCTCTTCCTTGCCTATCCCTTCCAATCTTCCCATCCCTCCACAAGGCCCCTGTTCAGCATAGCAGGTGAGGCCGCCTGGGCGAGGTACTGGTCATACTCCCCAGTTGTATCCCCCGACCAAGAGTCTGAAGCTCCAGGACACTGCCCTTGAGGCGGTAGAGGTGGGATCTCTCGCTAAGTCCGAGGGAAAAACCGAACCTGGAGGGTAAACAGATGATGATGATGATGATGATGATGATGATGATGATGATGATGATGATTCACAAATTATTTTATAAAATGTTAAACTCAACATTTATCTTAACGGTATTGAGAGAAATTTCAATTTTAATAATAATTTTTAAATGTTGTTGGTTTTTACGTCCCGGTCCCACTAATTACTACTACTGCTACGGTTTTTGGTGACGCCGACATGCCGGAATTTAGTCCCTCAGGAGTTCATTTACGTGCCAGTAAATCTACTGACACGAGGCTGATTATTATTTGAGCCAGGATCGAACCTGCCAAGTTGGGATCATAGGGCCAGCACCTCAACCGTCTGAGCCACTCAGCTTGGCACACTTTTTACAGCTAAACTCTTACATTACGAAAATATCAGTACAATGCATATTGTATAATTTATTTGCACTTTAAATATGTACCGTAAATAGTATATCTTCTTCATTTCCCTGGCCTTCTTGTGGATTAAGTTGAGTTTTACGATCGGATGCCTTTCCTGACGTCAACCTCATGTGGATTTTGCTATTCGAGTTCACTATTGCGAGTTTCTCTGGTGGGTTATAATGGGTGTGTTTTATATAAATGAAGTTGTGTAAACTCACCAACTCGCGGCTCTTATTTCGCGCAATATTCACGGCAGTTGCATTCAAACGCTTCGAATCAAAACCTTCAGCGTGGCGGATATAACGGAAGAGAGACAAACAACTAGAGATTTCCCTTTGTCGGTAGACAGGTTCAAATCTTTGCTTTTATAGCTGTGAGAATTGGTACTTTGACGTTGAAGGAGTTATTTATCTGTTTTTCTACGTCGCAATGATACAGCAAGGTATTGTGGCGACTCGACGATGAACAGGATAGAGACAGGAATGGCAAGGAAGTTAGATAGATAGATAGATTTTTTTTTTGCTAGGGGCTTTACGTCGCACCGACACAGATAGGTCTTATGGCGACGATGGGATAGGAAAGGCCTAGGAGTTGGATGGAAGCGGCCGTGGCCTTGATTAAGGTATAGTCCCAGCATTTGCCTGGAGTGAAAATGGGTAACCACGGAAAACCATTTTCAGGGCTGCCGATAGTGGGATTCGAACCTACTATCTCCCGGATGCAAGCTCACAGCCGCGCGCCTCTACGCGCACGGCCAACTCGCCCGGAGGATAGATAGATAGATGGATGGATAGATGGATAGATAATATCTTTATTTGCGGTGAAGTTAGGGCTCTATGGCCTCTCTTACACTTAACCACTAGAAGTGTATACACGAAGGCCCCTGCATAACTTATAATTACAAATATAAATAACTTAAATAATGAATATTGTATTTTCACGACCACTAATCGAAATCGACTTGCACCGTATTAGGTCGTGTTACGTACATATAGTACCACGATACCTTTCTGTGTCGGTGCGATCCCACCGGTGTCCCGTTGGCCACTTTTGTTCTGTACTAAACATTTCTTCAACACGTAGGCCCTACAATATGTACGTAACACGACCAAATAGGTTGAAAGTCGATTTCGAACATAAATAAGTTTAATATTAATAGCAGAAACAACAGTAATAATGTCAATAATAGGCAACCGTAGCCCCCAGCATTTTTCTGGTGTGAAAAGGGGAAAACACTAAAAAACATCTCTAGGCCTGCCGACAGTAGGGTTCGAATTCACTCATCTTGCGAATACAAGCTCACAACTATGTGACCCAAACCGCGTAGCCAAGTAGGTCGCTTAAGCAGTTGTCTTTAACTCTAACACGAGAGATCGTTTCCCCGTTTTACTAATATCCCACTCGGACCATTTTAGAGCTCTAAAAAGAGGGTATGTTCGGCTGAAAGAAGACGCCTGATAATCCTGTAAATTACTTTATAGATCGATATCAATCATAAATACATGCACAAAACAGATTTTAGAGTCACACGCATTTATTTATTTATTTATTTATTTATTTATTTATTTATTTATTCGTTTATTTATTTATTAATCTACTAATACATTTTATTTTTGACCGGGGCGGGGACTGCGTAGATTTTGGTAGCTGATGGGAGCCTCGACAGCTGGAATAGCATAACTTATTCCCTTGCAACTGGTGTCCTGACTCGCAGGATCACTGACTAGGTCACTCAATAGTTGCCCATCGTTCACGAACAAGGACGAGACTACAGGAATCTACACCACGAAAATTAGCACTTCCAGGACTAAAATGATGCCAGTTGGTGAGAAATAAAGGATAATCGAACGCAGATAGTGAATATGAAACAAGAACGGGTGGATCATTTCAAGAAAGAATGTGTGTTCTCTCAGGATGACATGATAGTAAATTAAATCAAACTTATTTATTTATTTATTTAGCTATGGCTTTTAGAGCTGGGAGTGTCCGAGGACATGGGTGTGAGATGATAATAATGAGGTAGGGAGAGGGTGAAATCCGGTATCGGCACATAGCCTACTCCTATCGATTAATACAAAGGGGTCTGCTGAAGGTTTAACGTCGCTATACGACGGAAGAACCACCAAAAGTGTCAAATTTCCCCCACTCGATATGAACACTGCAGAGAGGTTTGGGATTGAGCCCAAGGTTTTGGCGGGCCGATGACCTTAGATGTTAGGCCCCTTTAAACAACAAGCAGCATCAAGCTTTTAGCATGCAATCTTGTGATTACTCTGTCAGCCAACATTCTCGTGATGATTGATTTTTCGACAAACGGGACTTGAATCGACGACTAACCACGGTGTCGTGTCAGATCATATAGACTTGACGCCTTAACGGTCATGACTTCCAGGCGGGCTAATGAAATCTAATCAAGACGTAACAAAGCACACACAATGAGCTGGCGGTTACAATTAACGGTGTTCCGTTGATGATGATGATGATGATGATGATGATGCTTTTTGTTTAAAGGGGCCTAACATCGAGGTCATCGGCCCCTAATGGTACGAAATGAAATAACAAAATATTCAAATTCATACACCGACCAAAATAAAATAAAAAATGTCATGAAGAATGAATGGATGGACATGAACCCTACAAAGAAAACCAAAACCAAACAAACAAACAAACAAACAAACAAACAAACAAACAAACAAACAAACAAACAAACAAACAAACAAACAAACAAACAAACAAACACAGTGGATCAGACTCAAAAAGAAGGTAGTTAATTAGAGTATTACCGACCAAGGGACCATTTATCAAGAACAATGATGCTTGATGTCTGAAGGGGTGCTAAATTCACGTCTAAGGCCCCACAGAATGGTACATGTCGCGAGTAAAGTAGAACCATGGTATTTGTCATGTTGGGGTACTGATCAAAAGTAGCGAAGACTCACGGTGGTCCACACAAGATAGTACTACTCACAAGTATTGCAATTCGTACAGGGAACGCAGACCTATGGTGTTGCTCACACAATGGCGCCACTCATAGCCAACGCAAACCGGTAAGGTTCCTCACCTAGGTGTACTAGTCACTGGCGCCGGTATTCCCGTGGTGTTGCTCACATAGTGGGTACCAGTCACAGGCAACGCTGACCCACGGTGCCGCTCATATAGCGGTACAACTCACAGGCTACGCCCAGACCCGCGGTGTTGCCCACATGGGTACAACGCACGGGTACTGGAATCCACCAGGCCAGGCTTTTTACTGCAACTAATCACAAACCTATTTTGTACCAATTTAGTGATACTACTCGCAAGTACATGCAACCCATGGTGTTCCCCGCACGATGGTACGAATCAAGAGTAGTTTCATGGTTCTAATTCACTCATCCCTTGGTCGCCCCTTGTAGTCGCCTCTTACGACAGGCAGGGGATACCGCGGGTGTATTCTACATGTGCGTCCCGCACCCGCAGGGGGTAGTGTGTTTGGTCCGCGAGAGGTATTTTATTTCCCTCAAGTCCGCCGGCAAGCCGGTTAGGACACCCCTATCCGCCACCTGGGACGCGCCACGTGGGAGTATTACCTCTCCCCCCTGCTACGCCTGCGTAGCAGGTTCGTGGTAACGGTGTTCCGTAAGAAAGAGGTGAGTTCTCAGATGCTCTGTTTTCGGACTGACTTTACTGTGCGAGAGTGAAAGTTGGGTGGGTTCAGGATATTTTATTCATAAGCTAGATGTAACAAACATGAAGCTGACCAGAATTGCTGCTAATAAAGAAAAGTGGTAACAATGGAAAGAGGCCACTTGAAATGAGGAATAAATTCGAAGGATGACGCTGTATGAAACCACTTTGAAGACAGGAGTCATGTGAAGCAAATTTAGAACAGGTTAGCTAAAAAAAATCATCTATGAAAATTAGGAGGAACAGTTCTAAGTTACCGATGTTTAGACATAATTTTTTATGATTTAAAGGTAAGAAGTGTCGATCCTAACGATGCCACAGGGATTGTTACAAACAGAGGATTGTATAGGCGCTTATCATTCGCAGATACTTGCAAACTAAACACCGAGAGGCAAAATAGTGTTCAATGAAGATGTATGCCTGTATGTATTTATTCAGGCGGACAATAAATGTTTACGATGATATTCTGTCGAAATTATTGAATAATATTATAAACCCGACATGAATTTTGTCATATATATAAAATATCTTTCCTCATAATAGCGATAAGGAAATACCTCTTGGGGTCCGTGAATCTCTGACGTACACGATTTCAATTAGCGAGGCGAGACTGGAGCCTGTTGGTGAAGTGAAATATGGTCTCAACGTGATGGAACCGTGGACATGGCTGCCATAACATTTCTCTTCACTCTCAAGTTATGAGAAATGGTGACCTTAAAATGTTACGCGGTCCATACATTATCATTAAGGAACCATTAATAATGCTGCTGCTACGTCGTAACTGTCGTAAAATTCGAGAAACCGTGAGGTCCACTGCACGGAGCCTTTTCTACCTGGGTGGCATTTGTCTAACACTCACCAGAAATTCATCGTTCGTTTTAAATTGGAATGATAATGAAATTTTTAATGTCACCTTTAACTTTTGGCCATCATTAATTAGTATTTGTGATGCCTGCACTTAACATAGGCTAAAATTTTATGATGATATTGCTCCCGGGGATTGACAGTATTTAACTTATGGCATTAACTTGTATCATAAACAATAGGCCTATATACAATTAACGTTTCAGTTTACTTGGTCAATCCAAGCACTATAAGTAATAGCGGTATATTATTCATAATTTCAAATGGAATTGGTTAATACAACCAAATTTGTATGAGTGCTTCATATTTCATCATATTTATCTGATATTATGAATATCGAGAACTGAAAAAATACAAACAAAAAAAAGCTCGATTTGTTCTGGATGATTTCCGACAAAAGAGTAGCGTTACCAAAATGTTGCAAAGTTTGGGCTGGTAAGACTTGGGAGAAAGGAAACGAGCTGCTCGACTAAGTGATATGTTCAGAGCTGTCAGTGGAGAGATGGCGTGGAATGACATTAGTAGAAGAATAAGTTTGAGTGGTATTTTTAAAAGTAGGAAAGATCACAATATGAAGATAAAGTTGGAATTCAAGAGAACAAATTGGGACAAATATTAGTTTATAGGGAGGGGAGTTAGGGATTAGAATAATTTACCAAGGGAGATGTTCAATAAATTTCCAAATTCTTTACAATCACTTAAGAAAAGGCTAGGAAATCAAATAGGGAATCAGCCACCTGGCCGACTGCCATAAAGGCAGATCAATATTGATTGAACCATCACCGTCTTTTGATAGAAATTATCTACAGGTGTCTACAATTTGCCTAAGGAAACGATTTCTTTTAGGGAATGTGCAAAAAGGAAATCTGCCAAGAAGCTAAGGGCATCGGATCTGTAGGCCTACATCCACAGGGAAATATAGTTCAACCAAATGTAAGAGAAATGACAAAATATGCCATTATAGCCTGCCATGTTTGAAAAAAGGCTTAGATATTGGTAACATTTAAAAAAAAGAAGTTAACTGAATGATTAAGATGATCAACTTTAAAAACAATTTTGCATTGTGATCCTCGTTCCAGGCCTCAGTCCAGAATTTAAATCCTTCGGCGTGCTGGGAATCAATCCTGGAGCCTCTGCGTAAGGGGAAGACACGCCTGAATATATAGGATTATCTCAAATAACTGGGGGAGTTAAGGAAGGGAAAGAAGTTATGAAATTGTTCAATAAAGTGTAATTGTATCATCACGCTGGAATGAACATTCCAAGTTCAAGAACGAAATTTTAAGATCGTTAGAATAAGAGATTTTCTGTACAACAACTTTGAATAAATTAGTATACGTCATTAAGTTCGTCAGTATGTGTTAAAAGATTAGCTGAAAAATATTCATATAAAATGTAATTTAGGCTGTTTGTATTATGTTTGATAGGAAACAATTTTGTACACAACGGGCCACTAAAAGTTCAACACTCGTAACAACACATCTAATATGGTGTGTAGAATGGATAGATTGTGGGATGATATGGACAAAGCGCAATGCAGCAGCTTATCACATGCATTTGTTATGTTCCCAATAAATAGAATAAACAGGAGTACAGAGAACCATCGTAATGTGAACAATCGGTAATTGGTCATTGTTCGTGTGTAAAAATGGCTTTAAGTATATCTCGTACAGAATATGGCAACGAGAATTTCGAAAAAATATTTTCAGAATGCAGATTATTTTTGAAGGCAGTTGTACTCGTATCAGACAGAACAATAATTCTGGTTGAATGATTAATATTTTCAAAATTTACTGCTAAAAACACTAAAATATTTACATTTGTTTAAGAAAAAAGCAATAATACACTTTTTTACAATATATAACGATTTTCTTACATTTCCGATTAGTTCGTCACCTTTTGTATTTGGCATTTTCTTAAGATCTATTTTAGGAATCTTGTGTAATTTATTTCTAGATACATTTCACATTAATGTCTTCTTTTGTTTTTTGTAGCATGCCATGTAATAATAGTTTAACAGAAAGTACAGTAGATGATCTTCACATGTAGCCAACGTCCTCTTCCTGTATCCAATTACCTAGTTTCACTGCAGCCACCTGAATTATAATGTCGCCACCCTTAGGGACAAAGAGTATAATTACTACGTAGCTCACGATTCAATGAAGGTGCGGAACGAGTTCATTAGAATGTAATTACCATTGATTTCATTTAATAGACCCTTGATGAATTGTTGTGTTCTAGAATCGGTCACAAGAGAAATGTGAACTAAAGAAGGTTACGTTAGGCGGACTTGGTTTAATTTCCAAGTCCAATACACTCATTACGGCAATTTGGTTTTATCAGCACTTGAGAGTTTGTTGAGAAGTGTTAACAAAGGATCCGCGGTAGATTATTAGCCTACATTGCACTAAGTACTGGAGATCCTGAAAAGGCATCTGATAATGTTGATTGGACCAAGCTATTTGAGATTCTGAAGGTGATCGGGATGAGATACCGAGAACGAAGAATTATCTACAGTTTGTATAAAAATCCGTCTGCAGTGATAAGAATCGAGGGATTCGGAAAAGAAGCAGCAATCCAGAAAGGAGAGAGGCAAGGTTGCAGTTTGTCCCCTGTTAATATAGAACAATCAGTAAAGGAAATCAAAGAGGATTTTGGGAAAGGAAACACAATCCAAGGAGAGGAAATCAAAACCCTGAGATTTTCTGATGAGATTTTTCTTTTATCTCAGAGACCAGAAGATCTGGTGAAATTGCTGAGTTGTATGGACAGAGTCTTGGGTAAGAAGTACAAGATGAAAATAAATAAGTCCAAAACCAAAGTAATAACGTAATGGAGTGCAGGCGTAGGAAGTCAGATGATGCAGGAAATGAAGTCTTAAAGGAAGTGGATGAATATTGTTTCTTGGGTAGTAAAATAACTAACGATGGAAGAAGGAGGACATAAAATGCAGACTAGCACAAGCAAGGAAGGCCTTTCTTAAGAAAATAAATTTGCTTACTTCGAACATTGATATAGAAATTAGAGCGACGTTTTTGAAGACTTTCATCTGGAGTGTAGCATTACATGGAAGTGAAACATGGACGATAACTTGCTCAAAAAGGAAGAGAATAGAAGCTTTTGAAATGTGGTGTTACAGAAGAATGCTGAAGGTGATGTGGATAGATCGAATCACGAATTAAGAGATACTGAATCGAATTGGTGAGAGGAGATCGATTTGGCTAAATTTGACGAGAAGAAGAGATAGAATGATAGGACACATCTTAAGACACGCAGGACTTGTGCAGTTGGATTTGAGGGAAGTGTGGGCGGTAAGAACGGTAAGGGTAGACGAAGGTATGACGAGCAGATGTAGGATGCAGCAGTTATGCAGGAATTCAACTGTTAGCATAGGATAGGGTAGCATGGGGGGCTGCATCAAATCAGTTTATGAACTGATAACTCAACACACAGCACTAAAACAAAGGCAAATGCATAAAATTCATGGGGACCCTTGGAGGAGTGGAAAGATTCCACTATTCGTAACCTCGGCACATCCGACTCGTTGACCGAATGGTCAGCCTACTGGCCTTCGGTCAGAGGGTCCTGGGTTCGATTCCCGACCGGGTAGGTGATTTTAACCTCCATTGTTTAATTCCAATGGCCCGGGGGTTGGGTGTTTGTGCTGTCACCAACATCCCTGCAACTAACCCACAACACATAACACTATCCTCCACCACAATAACACGCAGTTACCTACACATGGCAGATGCCGCCCACACTCATCGGAGGGTCTGCCTTACAAGGGCTGCACTTGGCTAGAAATAGTCACACGAAATTATTATAACCTCCGCACAAAGTGTGATAGTGTGGTTAGCCCTATGCCCGGCCGCATTACTCCCAGGAATTAACCTGGTACTCATTTCTAATGTAGGCTGAGTGAGCTTAAGGGCGACGTATCTCACCAGAAGTCAAAATTCCGTTTCTTAATTTCTCAACTTCCTTCCAGGGAATGAAACCAGCGTCCTTCTAGGTGAAACCCCAGTGTAACTGAAGGAAATTCGTTTTCCGGGATAATTGCCACTAATAATATAATGGATACCCCCTAGTTCCGTTTTACTGATACGGGGTCTGGAATAAGGTGAGATTACATTATATGGCACGATTTTTTACGGCTGGATACTCTTCTCTTTTTTACAACTTGCTTTAAGTCGCACTAACACAGATATGTTTTAAGGCAACGATGGTATAGGAAAGGCCTAGGAGTGGGAAGGAAGCAGCCATGGCATTTGCCTGGTGTGAAAATGGGAAACCACGGAAAACCAACTTCACGGCTGCTGACAGTGGAATTCGAACCCACCATCTACCGGATGCAAGCTCACAGCTGGGCGCTCCTAACCGCACTGCCAGCTCCCCCGGTGATACTCTTTCCGACGCCAACTTAAGTTGAGGAGTTACTGGATTGTGAAATGGATGATGGTGAATGAAACTGGGAAAGAACAGGTGGAACGAATCATCTGTAGCCTATAACAAGAACTTTCCCGGCATTTGCCTGGAAGTAAAAAAATGGGAAACCACAGAAAATAATTTTCAGGACAGCCAACGGTGGGGATCGAACTCACCCGAATGCAGAGCTTGATTCCATAACTGCAGCGCGTTAACTCGCGCAGTCACTCCACTCGGTCTACTGAAATATATATATCTGAGATTGGTGGTGGTGGTGGTGGTGGTGGTGGTGATTACTATTTTCACAGGAAGTACAACTCTGCAACCGCCCTCTATTAACACCAATCAGAGGGGAAAATTGAAGGTGTCAGACATTTCGATAAATGAAGGTATCGGCCAAAGAAAAACAAGTGCGACGAAGGGTGTGAAATTGAAAGACTCCCCAGGTCTGGTACTTTTTCAATTTACTGTACGTCACACCGACACAGACGGGTCTTACGGCAACGATGGGATAGGGAAGGGCTAGGAACGGGAAGGAAGCGGCTGTGACTTTAATTAAGGTACAGCCCCAGCATTTCCCTGGTGTAAAAATGGGAAACCACGGAAAACCATCTTTAGGGCTTCCGACAGTGGGGTTCGAACCCACTATCTCCCGGATGCAAGCTCGCAGCTGCGCGCCCCTAACCGCACGGCCAACTCGCCCGGTCGTAGGTCTCGTAAACCTAAAGCCGTCGGGATCAGAAGAAACAAGATTTGACCAAGGGTGGTCGGACTGGATAGATAAAAGTGAGGAGTCTGGCACAAGTACAAAGCAATGTCAAACTCAGCTAAGAGATCCGTGGTTGCCAACTCACGCTCCCAAGTTAAGATCCCCTGGGGCTACTTTTACGACGGGCAGGGGATACTGCGGATGCTGTTCTACTGCCCGCACCCACAGGGGGATATTAATCTGAGAGATAAATGCTGTACGTACATTTAAAGTATCATATTGAAAGTCTTCTTCTCCTTTTTCTGGTCCCCTATTAGAAGATTGGTGACCATTATTGAGTAAGTTTTCCTCTTTTGTGTTTCCAGTACCAGAGTTGTTGTATCGTTGATTTCGAACCACTGCCAGACGTTCTGCGTTCAGAAAAATCTTCTCCGCCCAAGTCCTCGTTCCCCATCCACCTTGCTTTCTATGATCACATGTATCAAGCTGTGTTTGAGATTTCGGAAGATGTGACCAAAATATGCTGCTTTTCTGTGTTTTGCGAGGGTTGACACTTGACGGAGTATCTCCCCGTTGGTGAGGTGGTCTACCCATGATGCCTTAAACGTTCTGCGATAGATCCACATTTCAAAGGCTAGGCACACACTTACAATTTCCGTCGTTGCGGCAGAAAATTCACCGTCGCAGGAATTCATTCTGATGCGCGTACTGCAATTTAAAAATCAGTTTTGTTTGGAGTTCATTAAAACCACTGGCCGGTTCCATGGCTAAATGGTTAGCGCGCACGCCTTTGGTCACAGGGTTCCCGGGTTCGATTCCCTAACCATAATCGGTTAATTTCGCTGGCACGTCGGTTGGGTGTGTGTGTTATCTTCATCATCATTTCATTCTCGTCACGACACGCAGGTCGCCTAGGACGTAAAAAGACCTGCACCTGGCAAGCCGAACTTGTCCTCGGACACTTGCGGCATACGCCATTTCTATTAAAACCGCTTACGCGATTGCTATTTTGCTTCGTGTGAGAAGTAAACGTAAACGGCGCTACTGGGTTCACTGTTCTTGTTGTTTCAGTCATCAGTCCGTACACTGGTTTGATGCAGCTCTTCATGCCTCCCTCTTCCGTGCTGACCCTTTAATTCTTACATAACTACTACATCCTACATCTGCCCTAATCTGCTTTGTCATATTCATACCTTGGTCTACCCCTACCGTTATTACCACCTACACTTCTCTCAAAAACCAACTGAACAAGTCCTGGGTTCTTAAGATGTGTCCCATCATTCTATTTCTTCTTCTCGTCGAATTTAGTCAAATCGATCTGCTATCACCAATTTGATTTAGTACCTCTTAATTAATAATTCGATCTATCTATCTCATCTTCAACATTCCTCTGTAACATTACATTTCAAAGGCTTCTATTCTATTTATTTGTGAGCTAGTGATGGTCCATCTTTCACTTCCATACAATGCCACGCTTCATACAATAGTCTTCGAAAACATATTTCTCATATATCAATTTGTTCGAAGAGAGCAAATTTGTTTTCTTAAGGGAGGCCTTCCTTTCTTGTGCTAGTCTGCATTTTATGTCCTTCTTATTTCTACCACTGTTAGTTATTTTACTACCCAAGTAACTCGACACTATAGCTGTTTAAATCCTTATTAATTCTATTAATTCTACAGGTTGTATGAATAGATTAAGGGAGGAATGATATAACTAAAGGCGAAATGTAGCTGTTCATCACATACATTTCTTACTTTCCCAAAGAATGGAATAAATGGGAGTACAAAGGACTACTCTAAAGCAAAGTAAGTTTATTTGCCAGTCGTTCGTGTGCACAATTTTATGAAAACGTATGTGAGCATCCCTGTGTATCTTTTTTAGTATTACCTAATGAGTAATAATAGTTTTGATAAATTACTTGAAGTGATAGGTCCAAAAAACACGTACAAAACCATAATATTGAGAATACCTGTACAATTTCAGAGGCGTTTATCAGTAACGCTGATGTAAATACAACATTATCGTGAATTCGTTATGATTGTAAGCAGTTTTCATATACGATTATCTGGAACCACGACTTGTGCGCAGACGTTATTTCCTTTCTATAGGCTAAGACTCATTCTGAGACAGCGATAGTTGCGTCGCCGAGGAAATAGGTCTGATTGAATTTTCTTAATTAGTGCCATTATACAGTCGCATGTATATGGATTTTATTTGTAGTAATGAGTTTCATTTTTGCGGCAAAACAATCCTGCGATTTTAAATCGTAAGTGCGCGCCTAGCCAAAATCCTGCAGTCGGTTCATTGACGAAGAAGTACTGTGAGAATTAATTCGTGCAAATGGGCTAAATTTTTGTAATAATAATGTTTATTTAATTTTCTGTACACACTTCAAGAGAACGCATTTCTTTTTGACATAAATGGCTGGGGGCCACGAAATTAGCAATACAAAATGTGTGACGCGATGTTACCTGGCAATCGTGCAGGCTGTGATGTGCAGTATTGATGGATGACCATGACTGAGAATCATATAGAAGGCTCTTTTATCAATGAGGCCTCATCTTATTATAGTCTAGATAAATTATTTCATTCGTGGTATTCTCATAGTTGGTGGTGGTGGTGATTAGATTTATTGTTTTAAGAGGAAGTACAACCAGGCAACCATCCTCTATATAACATTAATCGGAGAGAAAAAATGCAAGGAATCCGACACTTCGAAAAATGAAGGTATCGGCCAAAGGAAGAGAAGGGCAACGAAGGGCGTGGAAATGAGACTCCCAAGGCCTCGAGTGCTCTAATACCGTCGGGGTCGGAAAAGAATAAGAGTTGACCAAGGGAGGTCGGATGGGATAGATGAAAGTGAGTTTCCTGGCACAAGTAAGTGGAAGCAATGACAGTTAAGGGTCCCACGTTCCCAAGTTATGAACCCCTGGAGCCCCTCTTAGTCGCCTCTTACTACAGGCAGGGAATCCCGTGGGTGTTATTCTACCGCCCCCACCCATAGGGGGTATTCTTTTTTATGCTAGGGGCTTTACGTCGCACCGACACAGACAGGTCTTATGGCGACGATGGGATAGGAAAGGCCTAGGAGTTGGAAGGAAGCGACCGTGGCCTTAATTAAGGTACAGCCCCAGCATTTGCCTGGTGTGAAAATGGGAAACCGCGGAAAACCATCTTCAGGGCTGCCGATAGTGGGATTCGAACGTACTATCTCCCGGATGCAAGCTCACAGCCGCGCGCCTCTACGCGCACGGCCAACTCGCCCGGTAGGGGGTATTCTCATAGGCCGTGAGTTAGTTTCCACCTTTCGATGCAATGAATCCTACACTGTCTTGTCGAATTCAATTTCCATACAGATTTCTCTTGAAAACGATTCGTTAGCTGCAAACAAATTCATCGTTATCAATTTGAGTTTAATTTATTAAAAGGAATATTTATTATCATTTGATTTTCCCAAAAGGGAAATTTGACACCACTTCCTTTTTTCCCCTTTAGATTAACGGCAGCAATACTTTGAACAGATTAAGCCAGTTCTCTTCTTTCACTGTATTAAGATCTTTTTTTTTTGCTATTTGTTAAACGTCGCGCCGACACAGATATGTCTTATGGCGACGATGGGATAGGGAAGGCCTGGGGATGGGAAGGAAGCGGCCGTGGCCTTAATTAAGGTACAGCATTTGCCTGGTGTGAAAATGAGAAACCACGGAAAACCATCTTCAGGGCTGCCGACAGTGGAGTTCGAACCCACTATCTCCCGGATGCAAGCTCACAGCTCCGCACTCCTAACCGCACGGCCAACTCGCCCTGTGATGTATTAAGATAATTTGCGTAAGTCTGTTAGTAGAAATGTCGTATGGCTTTTAGTGCCGGGATATCCCAGGACGGGTTCGGCTCGCCAGGTGCAGGTCTTTCTATTTGACGCCCGTAGACGACCTGCGCGTCGTGATGAGGATGAAATGAGGATGAAGACAACACATACACCCAGCCCCCGTGCCAGTGGAATTAACCAATTAAGGTTAAAATCCCCGACCCGGCCGGGAATCGAACCTGGGACCCTCTGAACCGAAGGCCAGTACACTGACCGTTCAACCAACGAGTCGGACAGTCTGTTAGTAAATTAATCAATTTAATCACATGGAGTGATCGCGATTTGAACCACGGAGTCCAACGGTAACAGGTCGGCGCACTGCCGCTTGCGCCACTGAGGCTCCAGTTACATTTACTGAAGTACGCGTCGTACTCCTCTGTTAGTGGGGGTGGTAGGGTAACACCCACGGTATTCCCTGCTTTTCGTAAGAGGTGACTGAACGCGACTAAAGGAGTGCGACAGGCTAGCCATTAATTAATCATTCACTCAAAAGAAAGGCAAATTATCAATGCGCGAAAGGAAGGCACGCTTTGCTGACCGACACTGAGCAAACAGGCAGCACTGCTGTTCGAGACAGGCAAGATACAAGAGCTGGAGCTAAGCGGTTTGGATATGTAGGGCTTTGAGTCTATTTTGCTCTTTGCAGATAAAACGACTCCACTGACGATATACAGTCTGCACTTAACTATAGAGAGGTGGGAGTGAGCTGTGTAGCTTACACGGTAAGCCTCTGTGATGGAGGGAGTGCTTACTTGTGAATCTATTTTAGATGCGTATGTTAAAGGGACTGGGAGAGAACTTGGAAAACAGCTACACGTTTGGAGTATAAATGACGTATAACTGAGTGGTATACCGGGTGTTTCAGTGAAAGCGTGCCAAACGGAAACTAATAATTTAATGGCGTATGGCCTCCGAAGAGGCCTGGTGAAGGTCATTTTCTAGTAGACGGCCTATTAGGCGACCTGCATGTCTGTGAAGATAAGGGACCTACCTAGGATGATTTCTAATGTTGAATACGCCACACACACCCAGCCCCCGAACCATTGGAATTTACCAATTAAGGTTAAAATCCCCGACCCGGCCGGGAATCTGAACCGAAGGCCAGTACGCTGACCATTCAGCCAACGAGTCGGACAAACGGAAACTAGTAATAGAGGACGTTACACCGAATATTTCGACGTAAGGATCATATGGTCTGCGAGGCCAGCCAAAGGTGATATGGACGAAAACATCTTTAAGGCTGGTATCACACTATCAAAGAACTGTGTCAAAGATCTTTTGTAAACTACATGACAGTGTAATGGAGGAATATTAAAAAAAAGTCCCTTTATAAAATTTAATAACAATGCTATCGGCTTTACGTCTCACTAACTAATCACAAGCGACGTATACTTACGGTATTGCTCACAAAATGGTACTAATCATAGGCAATGTAGACCCACGGTATATCACACGTTATGGGAACGCCCACAGGCAACACAAATCCATGGTATTAGTCACATAATGGTTCTACTACTCTGAGGCACCGGAGACCCATGGTTTTACTCACACAGTGGTACTAATCACGGGCGCCAGCCAAACCCGTTTCTCACTTAATGGCACTAATCACAGACAACGTAGACCCATGGTGTTTCGCGCGTAATGGTACTCATTACAAGTATTCTCATGGTTCTAATGTCATCATTCATTGGTCGCCCCTTTTAGTCGAGTCTTACGACAGGCAGGGGATATCTTGGGTGTATTCTTCGTCTGCGTCCCCCATCCACAGGGGGTAAATGCAATTGGCCAGTTGGTTTGTTTCTAAGCATACTCCGAAGGTACTCTTCTATTGTATTCAAGACTAGCTGATATACCCGTGCTTCACTACGGAATTCTTTATTTGAGGTGAGGTAGTGTACACGTAAGATTTTATTAAATCGCATATAGCTCTTAGCGTTACCCCAGAAACACGACGAGGAGGTCACCGTTTCTCTTATTCAACCAGTTCTTCACTATGGTTTCGAAATCTGATCGCTCAATCCATCGCTGGATGATCCATCAAGGATAAATTGGAAACGTTCATAACCGTTCATCTCTCATGATGTGTTTCAGGTACTGGAGCTTTCTCTCCCTGATGGTTCTCAGAAGGTCCTGGTTTTTTCTTCGCCCGTGCTCGTAGTTTTCCTTTCTATCCAGTATATTCGCAGCATTTATATCGAACTCTTCGATTCGACGTTCCAGCTATGCATTGAGCGTCCAGCTTTAGACTGTTGAGTGTCCAGCTTTAGATTAGAATACGCGGCGACTACTATTACTACCCTGAAAGAGGAGGTGCGTCTCCTACAAGGTGACGCCGTCTCTCAGGCCAGGAGATTTGTGTCGGAGAAGGAGATGTGCGGAGAAAGTGAGAGGGTTGGCGGCCGTGGCCCACCCTAGGAACTGTCTCGGCATTCGCCTTAGTGGAGGAGAATGGAAAACCACGGAAAACCCTTTTCAGGACAGCCGACGGTGGGGACAAGCCCCTCTCTGTCTCCCGAATACGGAGGCGTACAACCCCTCCTCTGCTCGGGTGGCCGGTCGGAGTGTAGAGCTGTCGGACCATGGACCAGCCGTGGCCACTTGTGGGTCGGGACCCACTCTGAATCTACTGACTCAGCTTTCGAAACCATCGTGAAAGATAGTGGAAATGTAACAGCGTAACAACCGAACGTAGAGCTAAAGACTGATATTACGTAGGCCTATACCCCGATTGGTAAGGAAGGTCCTCGTGTTGACGAACGCGCTTCTGGTCTGTTCAGTCCTCGATAATGTTCCTTTCTTTAGATCACATTCCTCGTATTTACCTAGTATTTACTTGTAGGTCAAATAATAACTTCTGAAGACCGGAAATCCGACACTGATGTTTTCAAAGGTCGATATTAGTTGAATGAATATAATCTACATAGCATTAAATATTATATTCATCATGGTCATCATTATCGTCATCATCCAGTTCTAGTAAGCTGTGTTGTAATGCAGTATCTACTTTATTTTCCCCTATTTTCCAGTGAGTATCCGGCAGGCAAATGCTAACAAATATCTCTGTAGGCCTAATCACTCAGAGTAGCCGACAATCCATTTGACAATGCTCCGATAATAAAACGCGTTTGATTAGTAGGATGAGAGGAACACGATGAAAGCTTTTATAAAGCCAGATAAACAACAAATGGGAGCTACAAATGAGGCTACAGTATTTGTGTCTGGTGACCTGATTGTGACAGTCGTTGGACCACACCGGCTGGTGTAACTCAATGCGCTAAGCCGTAAACCGTGGTGGAAGTTAGCATCCCACTAGCGGCCAACCTGAAGTGCATTTTGAACTGTTTTCTGCATTTCATTTTATAGTATTCCTTCCGAATTATTCGTAGTGGTTTCCTTTTCTATCCTAATACGAATCCCATCGACCCACCAATCAAATATAGTCATCAGTATGAAAACCAGAGCACTGCAGGTTCTCAGGTAGATTTCACAACGGGCTGGGTTAACAGAAGAACACCGGACTTCTGATCCCAAGTTGATGGGTTTGAACGCGGCTCAATCCAGTAGTATTTGAAGGTGCTCAAATAGGCCAGCCTCGTATCCGCATGTCAAAAACCTCCTGCGTGACAACATTCTGGCAACTCAGCATCTCCGAAAACTATAAAAGTAGTAACATCATTACAGTATCAAGTTCACGATGGGGTTGATGATCAAGACAGTTTACACCCCCAACGTACGAGAGGTAATAATAATAATAATAATAATAATAATAATAATAATAATAATAATAATAATAATAATAATAATAATAAAATAATATAATTATTAACAATATCCGACCACTTGGATGAATATTCAGCGTAGTGGCCTTCGTTTAAGAGGTTCCTGGGTTCCATTTCCGGCGGTGTATTTTAGGACTCTTTAATAGGTGTTGAACGAACTTCAACAGCTCTGGAAGCTTGGTCTTCATTTCCAGATTATTTTGAATGCCAACCACACTTAAATTCATTGATTGTACAATATATAAAATCATTCCTCAATGTAATAATTACCGTTTCATTATCAACGTCACCTTTAAATAGTTCACTAAGATCCTGAAATTGCTTTCCATTCATTTCACTTACTTAATTGCCCCTCTTAAGTATTTTTTGGTTTGGATCCAATGGGATTTTGGCCCAATGGATTTGGTACTTCTGAATTACAAGTGGTGGTGGTGGTGGTGATTATTGTTTTAAGAGGAAATAAAACTAGGCAATCATCCTCTACTGTATATAATATTAATCGAAGAGAAAAATGGAAGCGATCCGAAGAAAAACAAAGGCCACGAAGGGCGTGAAAATGAAAGACTGGTCTCGAATACTCTAATACTGTCGGGGTAGGTAAAGAACAAGAGTTAATGAAGGGAGATCGGATTGGATAGGTGGTGAGGTACCTGTTGCAAGTAAGTGGGAACAATGCCAGGACTAAGCTACGGGGCCCGTGGTCAACAAAGCATGCTCCTAAGTAAAGAGTCATTGGGGTACCTTTTAGTCGCCTCTTCCTACAGGCAGGTGATACCGTGTGTGCTATTTTACTGCTCCCACCCACAGATGGATGCTGAATTGCAAGTAACATTTTCCGGAAAGATAAGCGACCTGTTGAGCAGTGGTGAGGGTCAAGCGATTGTAACTGGACAATATAACTTACCATGATATCGACAGGCTCAAGTAGAGGGCCAGGAGAAGAGATTGATTCGCCTCCCGAATTGTCTTGGCGTCTATAGGTGAAGCGAGCGCCACCAGCGTCGTATTCTCCCGACCAGTTAATAGCCCAGTTGCCATTGATGACAAAACTCCCGTCAGGACGTCGAAGAGCTGGAACAATAAGAAAAAATAGTTTAAATATACAAAATAGACCTAGAATGTGGTGTATGGAACAGTCATCGCAGTATGGCCGGATCAATATTGGGAAGGGAAGGGGGATGGCTTTGAAACTGTCTTTCAGTCATACTAGAAATGATGTGGGGTTTTCCTACTCGAATTTCAGATGACCATTTTTTACCTAGTATACAGGTTTGAATAACCATCACGTGTAGTAGATTTTGTGTATAAATGAAACTAATTTATAACAGTTGGGTACTTTAGTCTGTCGAAACTGATTTTTTAATAACTAAATGTATAAACGGACTGAAAAAGAAAACATATATTAACAGAATTATACCTGAAAAAGAAACGACTTAATTAAATTATTATTATTATTATTATTATTATTATTATTATTATTATTATTATTATTATTATTATTATTATTATATGTCCGCCTCTGTGGTGTAGTGGTTAGCATGATTAGCTGCCACCCCCGGAGGTCCGGGTTCGATTCCCGGCTCTGCCACGAAATTTGAAAAGTGGTACGAGGGCTGGAACGGGGTCCACTCAGCCTCGGGAGGTCAACTGAGTAGAGGTGGGTTCGATTCCCACCTCAGCCATCCTCGAAGTGGTTTTCCGTGGTTTCTCACTTCTCCTCCAGGCGAATGCCGGGATGGTACCTAACTTAAGGCCACGGCCGCTTCCTTCCCTCTTCCTTGCCTATCCCATCCAATCTTCCCATCCCTCCACAAGGCCCCTGTTCAGCATAGCAGGTGAGGCCGCCTGGGCGAGGTACTGGTCATTCTCCCCAGTTGTATCCCACGACCAAGAGTCTGAAGCTCCAGGACACTGCCCTTGAGGCGGTAGAGGTGGGATCCCTCGCTGAGTCCGAGGGAAAAACCGAACCTGGAGGGTAAACAGATGATGATGATGATTATTATTATTATTATTATTATTATTATTATTATTATTATTATTATTATTATTATTATTATTATTATTTTTATTATTACTATTATTATTATTCACTTCCAACAATAGGCATATGACTCCTCGTAATAAATATAAAGTAGATTGCCGTAGGTGCTTCGTCAGACAGACTTGTGGAATGACCTAAGAATGAATGTGTGAGTGAATGGTCAATTATTGTTGTATTAGAATTAGTTTTTGAATTATTGTAATGATGAATAATATTATTGTATTTAGATTATAATTAAACATTATGATAATGTTCATAATTAATATTTTGCTGACAATAAGACTACAATTATATTTATACTACTATTATTATTATTTGCTGCAATTTATTGTTTAATGCTGTAACAATGCTTAAGTATAAGAAAGGGCCCAGAGCTCTAACTTCCTTGCGTCGTCGATAACCTTCGATGTGTTTGTGCGACGTTCAACCATTAGCAGTAATAATTAGCCCGTCTGGTGGCCATGATCGTTAAGGCGCTGAAGTCTAAACGGTCTGACACGGAGGTTAGCCGGTTCGAGTCACGTTGGTCGGTAAAATTTTCACAATCAGAATGTTGGCCGGCAGGGCAGGCGAGGTGGTGGTAGACAATTTCTATTCACTAGATTGCATACCAAAGACCTGGATTAAATTCCAAACTTCTCCGCAGTGCTCATATGGAGTGAGTGCATATGACAATATCAATCAATACTGATCTGCATTTAGGGCAGTCGCCCAGGTGGCAGATTCCCTATCTGTTGTTTTTGTAGCCTTTTCCTGAATGATTTCAAAGAAATTGGGAATTTATTAAACGTCTCCATTGGTAAGTTATTCCAATCCCTAACTCCCCTTCCTATAAATGAATATTTGTCCCAGTTTGTCCTCTTGAATTCCAACTTTATCTTCATATTGTGATCTCTCCTACTTTTATAAACGCCACTCAAACTTATTCGTCTACTAATGTCATTCCACGCCATCTCTCCGCTGACAGCTCGGAACATACCACTTAGTCGAGCAGCTCTTCTTCTTTCGCTCAATTCTTTCCAACCCAAACTTTGCAACATTTTTGTAACGCTACTCTTTTGTCGGAAATCACCCAGAACAAATCGAGCTGCTTTTCTTTGGATTTTTTTCCAATTCTTGAATCAGGTAATCCTGGTGAGGGTCCCATACACTGGAACCATACTCTAGTTGGGGTCTTACCAGAGACTTATATACCATCTCCTTTACATCCTTACTACAACCCCTAAATACCCTCATAACCATGTGCAGAGATCTGTACCCTTTATTTACAATCCCATTTATGTGATTACCCCAATGAAGGTCTTTCCTTATATTAACACCTAGATACTTACAATGATCCCCAACAGGAACTTTCACCCCATCAACGCAGTAATTAAAACTGAGAGGACTTTTTCTATTTGTGAAACTCACAACCTGACTTTTAACCCCGTTTATCAACATACCATTGCCTGCTGTCCATCTCACAACATTATCGAGGTCACGTTGCAGTTGCTCAGAATCTTGTAAATTATTGATTACTCTATACAGAATAACATCATCCACAAAAATCCTTACCTCCGATTCCACTCCTTTACTCATATCATTTATATATATAAGAAAACATAAAGGTCCGATAATACTGCCTTGAGGAATTCCCCTCTTAATTATTACAGGGTCAGATAAAGCTTCACCTACTCTAATTCTCTGAGATCTATTTTCTAGAAATATAGCAACCCATTCGGTCACTCTTTTGTCTAGTCCAATTGCACTCATTTTTGCCAGTAGTCTCCCATGATCCACCCTATCAAATGCTTTAGACAGGACAATCGCGATACAGTCCATTTGACCTCCAGAATCCATGATATCTGCTATATCTTGCTGGAATCCTACAAGTTGAGCTTCAGTGGAATAACCTTTCCTAAAACCGAACTGCCTTCTATCGAACCAGTTATTAATTTCACAAACATGTCTAATATAATCAGAAAGAATGCCTTGCCAAAGCTTACGTACAACGCATGTCAAACTTACTGGCTTGTAATTTTCAGCTTTATGTCTATCACCCTTTCCTTTATACTCAGGGGCTACAATAGCAACTCTCCATTCATCTGGTACAACTCCTCCGACCAAACAATAATCAAATAAGTACCTCAGATATGGTACTATATCCCAACCCATTGTCTTTAGTATATCCCCAGAAATCTGATCAATTCCAGCCGCTTTTCTAGTTTTCAACTTTTGTATCTTATTGTAAATGTCATTGTAATCATATGTCAATTTTAATACTTCATTGACCTTAGTTTCCTACTCTATCTCGACATTTTCCTTGTAACCAACAATCTTTACATACTGCTGACTGAATACTTCTGCCTTTTGAAGATCCTCACATACACTCTCCCCTTGTTCATTAATTATTCCTGGAATGTCCTTCTTGGAACCTGTTTCTGCCTTAAAATACCTATACATACCCTTCCATTTTTCACTAAAATTTGTATGACTGCCAATTATGCTTGCCATCATGTTATCCTTAGCTGCCTTCTTTGCTAGATTCAATTTTCTAGTAAGTTCCTTCAATTTCTCCTTACTTCCACAGCCATTTCTAACTCTATTTCTTTCCAGTCTGCACCTCCTTCTTAGTCTCTTTATTTCTCTATTATAATAAGGTGGGTCTTTACCATTCCTACACCTATAAACTTACAATATAAGAAATTAAAAGGCTGATATTTCACAGAAAACACAATTGTCCATCTATATACTGATTCTCCACGCTGTTGATGGTGATTCGTCCGTCGGATGGAGACGTTAAGCCTTGAGCAGATCGCTTGGTGCTAATCGACAGGAGTAGGCTATGTGTTGGCACCAGGTTTCACCTTCTCCCTACTATCATATATCATGTCATTCTTTCATCTCATTAACTCCTCCGATGAGGTTGACGTCAGGAAGGGCATCCGGTCATAAAAACCCGCCACGACAGATTCATCTCACCTCATAAACGGGACATGGGTTGGACAAATAATAATAATAATAATAATAATAATAATAATAATAATAATAATAATAATACGGTGTGAGGTGTAGAAGTCACGTGTTCACGCCATTTCCTTTCTTTTTTTCCAATACCTTAGCTCTTTTCGAACGATCGAACGCCTTCCTCACCTGTTCTGATTAGACATGAGAAGGATGGTTATCTACTTATTAAAACTGTAATCACTACCACTACTATAGGCTACTTGACATACAGTTCCAAATTTGTAGGTGAGCCACTCCTCTGCATTAGCACGCGAGAACTCCATCAGAGAAAAATCCATTCGGGGAGTTCATCAGATTCTCGTGGTAGAATAAATCTTTTTTACTTGCCAAGAGATGGGATTCAGTCATTACAGTGCAGCATGAATGACATTCTCGTCCTCCAAGTATGAATCGTACGCTATCGGCTCGCTTGCTTGATATATGTGAAGTTTGTTCGTACTTATGGGAATATATTTTTACAAATTAGGGGTATTTTTGAGAAATCCGAATCCTTGGCTGAATGGTCAGCGTTGAGGCATTCGGTTCAAAGGGTCCCGGGTTTGATTCCCGGCCGGGATTTTAATCGCGTGTGATTAATTCCTCTGGCTCGGGTCGGGGACTGGTTGTTTTGTGCTTGTGCTAACACTCTCCTCTTCATATTCACACAACACACCACACTACCAGCCATCACAGAAACACGCATTAATGATTATATACCTCCACACTGGCTGGCGTCAGGAAGGGCATCCGACCGTAAACGGGGCAAATCTACATGTTCGACATAGTTCGCACGCGCGACGCTACAAGGTGTGAGAAAAGCGTCAAAAGAAGAAAAAGAAGAAGAAGAGGGGTAGTTTTGATAAGTAACGTAGTTTTCATTTAATAGCGCTTCAAAGTAAGGCAAAATTTGTGGTCACACGCATACTCTCTTATAATATGGCGCTGTGTTGACTCGCGCGCTCAGTTGGAGGTTAGCTGAAACAGCAAAAACAATTGAATAAGTAAGTCTATGACCGAGCTCGATAGCTGCAGTCGCTTAAGTGCGGCCAGTATCCAGTATTCGGGAGATAGTAGGTTCGAACCCCACTGTCGGTAGCCCTGAAAATGGTTTTCCGTGGTTTACCATTTTCACACCAGGCAAATGCTGGGGTTGTACCTTAATTAAGGCCACGGCCGCTTCCTTTCTACTCCTAGCCCTTTCCTGTCCCATCGTCGCCATAAGACCTATCTGTGTCGGTGCGACGTAAAGCAACTAGCCAAAAAAAAAAAAAGGAAAATAATAATAAGTCTATGAAACCCTCAAAACCCTGCAGCCGTTACAATAGTGACAGCCTACCGCCAATTATTATTATTATTATTATTATTATTATTATTATTATGATTATTATTATTATTATTATTATTATTATTATTATTATTATTATTATTATTATTATTATTACAAGTTGCTTTAACTCGAACTGACACAGAGAGGTCTTATGGCGACGATGGGATAGGATTGGGAAGGAAAAGGGCGTGACCTTAATTAAGGTGTGTAAATGGGAAACAACGGAAAACTATCTTCAGGGCTGCCGACAGTGGGGTGCGAACACACTATCTCCCGAATCAAGCTCACAGCTGCCCGTCCCCAACCGCACGGCCAACTCGTTCGGTGTTCTACGTATCACATGTAATTGTGTATTTTTAATCACGTGTACTATCGTAGGGTGTGATCAGAAGCCTGAGTCACGGGAAGGAGCCGAAGCACACCACTCAGTTCGAACGTAAAGCCTGCAGCGATGTCTGTCAGGGAGCTATGTTCTGCATCTCCCCTTTATGTATTTATGTATCCTGCGCCGCTCACTTTCCTCACTTTTATCATCAGCCTGCATCATTACGGCGTACTACACTCACTCACTCCAGCAGTTCAACCTAACGAAGCGCATCGTCAAATTATGACGAGTTTTCTGCATCGTGAATAGTCACCCCTTTTCTTTTTTCGGTTTTATTTAAAGGATCTAATTTGACAATTTTGTCCACTAACTTCCTCCCAACTTGTTCGTTAGATTACTCGTTCACAGAAACTGCCTTCGGAAGCAGAACATGAAGGAAATCAGTGGGTTCCTCGTCTCCAGGGTTCCAAATCCCAACATCGAGTGTGATTTTAACAAATACGATCCAAATGAATTAGGTGATTATGAGAGTTACAAAGGATAAAATTGCAGGTTATGATGATTACTATATCGCAAATCATTAACAAAAGATTCTGCAATCTTAGTACTCATCCATTTCATTATTAAAGAGTATGTTAAGAATAAAATTATAGTTAAAGAAACTAATAGTTAATTCTTTAATGGAGCCCGGACGTGAACATTTCATCAAAAAACTTATTCAGATTTTACACTCCTTTGAATAAACCAAATTTTCCTGTATCTTAAGAATATGGAATTCTTATGTGTTGGTACACCAGTATTAGTTTGTTCCTAATATGGCGGCACTTAATAGATTTAGTCTTGTAACGAAATACTACGGCCACTAGAAGGCAGTATAGGCACAAACATCCCCTACTAATTAAGGTATAGCCCCAGCATTTTCATGGTGTAAAAATATGAAACCACGGAAAACCATTCTTCATGGCCCCGATAGCGGAGTTCGAACCTAACTTGCCGAATACAAGGTAAATGCTATACGGCCCGAACCGTACAACCAAGTCACCCGGTGTACGTAGGGCATTACCTTTGGTTACTTCATTCTGTACACGGTTCGATGCACATAACACAAATTATCCGTTTCAGCAAACATTGAAGTGTTTGGTGTTGAACACGTGTACCAACACTGAAATTAATCGATAACGTTAAGAGAAGTGAAAAATACCTCCAAAAAACCAAACCAAACCACATGACGCAACAGCCTGAAAAGTCAGGGCCTACCAAGTGACCGATGCTCAGCCCGAAGCCCTTCAGATTACGAGGTGTCATGTGGTCAGTACGACGAATCCTCTCGGTCGTCACTCTTGGCTTTCTAGATCGGGCCCACCACCTCACCGTCAGATAGCTCCTCAATTGTAATCACGTAGGCTCAGTGGACCTCGAATCAGCCCTCAGATCCAGATAAAAATGCATGACCTGGTCGGGGATCGAACCCGGGACCCCGGGTAAGAGGCAGGGACGCTACTTATGTACCGCGGAGCCGGCGAAAAATACATCCACTTATTATTAACTAATATCGATGATTGTTATTTAAAGGATCCTAACATCTAGAAATTTTCCCCTTGTGTTATTAATTAATAACTCTCTTCGGGTTAAGACCACAGGTAGTTATGTTACTTTAAATTCCCTTATAGTAGGGCAGTAGGCTAAATCAGTTCATAATTACCGGTGTTAACAGATTGAAAATCACATTTGTTTGCACAATGACGTTCAAATGTGGCTCATTATGATATCTGTGTAGTGAATGGAGGAGAGTTTATGAACAGCACTTGTCGAGCCACCGGTACGGAAAGGATTCAATTAGGCCTACATCATTTCATAAATGAGCGCCCTTGATTACGCTCTGGAACTGGGAATTGATTAACTGCAGTTAATCTGTTGCCTAAAGCATCCAGAAAGCGGTACTTATGAATTGCAAATTCTGATTAAGTAGACGTAATGTGAATATAAGCTTATATTTGTCCTAAACGGTTATCGGGGAAGTTCTGAGTGTTTTCTGGGGGAGAAATGATACAAATGCTTAAGGGAAGGTAATAAACGAATTATTCAACAGGTACACTTTCGATCATGTTGCATTCAGGTACACACCGGCTTGCACTGTACTAAATTAGAACTAAATACACTGACTGACAGTGACAATGCAACACCAAGGAGGAGTGGTTCAAAAGGGATGAAAGTTGGGGAAAAAGCAGAGACGGCATGGATGAATAATTGATGTTTATTTCAAACCGATATGCAGGTTACACAATGCTCACGGCATCGACTCAGTAGGATGTAGGACCACCGCGAGCGGCGATGCACGCAGAAACACGTCGAGGTACAGAGTCAATAAGAGTGCGGATGGTGTCCTGAGGGATGGTTCTCCATTCTCTGTCAACCATTTGCCACAGTTGGTCGTCCGTACGAGGCTGGGGCAGAGTTTGCAAACGGCGTCCAATGAGATCCCACACGTGTTCGATTGGTAAGAGATCCGGAGAGTACGCTGGCCACGGAAGCATCTGTACACCTCGTAGAGCCTGTTGGGAGATGCGAGCAGTGTGTGGGCGGGCATTATCCTGCTGAAACAGAGCATTGGGCAGCCCCTGAAGGTACGGGAGTGCCACCGGCCGCAGCACATGCTGCACGTAGCGGTGGGCATTTAACGTGCCTTGAATACGCACTAGAGGTGACGGGGAATCATACGCAATAGCGCCCCAAACCATGATGCCGCGTTGTCTAGCGGTAGGGCGCTCCACAGTTACTGCCGGATTTGACCTTTCTCCACGCCGACGCCACACTCGTCTGCGGTGACTGTCACTGACAGAACAGAAGCGTGACTCATCGGAGAACACGACGTTCCGCCATTCCGTAATCCAAGTCGCTCTAGCCCGGCACCATGCCAGGCGTGCACGTCTATGCTGTGGAATCAATGGTAGTCTTCTGAGCGGACGCCGGGAGTGCAGGCCTCCTTCAACCAATCGACGGGAAATTGTTCTGGTCGATATTGGAACAGCCAGGGTGTCTTGCACATGCTGAAGAATGGCGGTTGACGTGGCGTGCGGGGCTGCCACCGCTTGGCGGCGGATGCGCCGATCCTCGCGTGCTGACGTCACTCGGGCTGCACCTGGACCCCTCGCACGTGCCACATGTCCCTGCGCCAACCATCTTCGCCACAGGCGCTGCACCGTGGACACATCCCTATGGGTATCGGCTGCGATTTGACGAAGCGACCAACCTGCCCTTCTCAGCCCGATCACCATACCCCTCGTAAAGTCGTCTGTCTGCTGGAAATGCCTCCGTTGACGGCGGCCTGGCATTCTTAGCTATACACGTGTCCTGTGGCACACGACAACACGTTCTACAATGACTGTCGGCTGAGAAAACACGGTACGAAGTGGGCCATTCGCCAACGCCGTGTCCCATTTATCGTTCGCTACGTGCGCAGCCCAGCGGCGCATTTCACATCATGAGCATACCTCAGTGACGTCAGTCTACCCTGCAATTGGCATAAAGTTCTGACCACTCCTTCTTGGTGTTGCATTTGCTCTGTCAGTCAGTGTAGTTCCAAAATTATTGCAAATCTTTGTACTTTAAGTTATACAGTTGCTTTTCATCTTAAGCAATTCAGACCCAAAGTTCATTAAGAAACGCAGCAATCTTGAGTTCTAATTTAATGTTCCCTTTTTGCAATTTTCTTTACCTCACACCGACACAGGTAGGCTTTATGGCGACGATGGGATATGAAAGGGCTAGGAGTGGGAAGGAAGTAGCCGTGGCCTTGAACTACAGCCCCAGCATTTACCCGGTGTGAAAGTGGGAAACCACGGAAAACCATCCTCAGATCTGCCGTCGTGGGTTTTGAACCAATCATCTCCCAAATGCAAGCCGATAGCTACATGACTCAAAGCGCACAGTCACTTGCTCGGTATGGGAAAATCTGTCATCACTATTTCTTGAAGAATTTTTCACTCTTTCTGATTTTTAATTGCAAATATCTCATGAAAACATCATTTACAAAAGAAAATTCTACGCAATTTTCCATGTAAAAAGCGTGTTTACTAGCTTGGCTGTACGTAACTTTCATATCCTCCGCGGTATCATTCTTGCTATCTTCACTATTTGCATCATCTCTTCTCGATTTACTGTAGATTAATCTGTAGCCTAGACCTTCTTTATCGACCAACAAACCATTTAATCACAGTACCACCGGGCGAGTTGGCCGTGCGCGTAGAGGCGCGCGGCTGCGGGCTTGCATCCGGGAGATCGTGGGTTCGAGCCCCACTGTCGGCAGCCCTGAAGATGGTTTTCCGTGGTTTCCCGTGTTCACACCAGGCAAATGAGGCAAATGTTGGGGCTGTACCTTAATTAAGGCCACGGCCGCTTCCTTCCAACTCCTAGGCCTTTCCTATCCCATCGTCGCCATAAGACCTATCTGTGTTGGTAAAGCAACTAGCAAAAAAAAAAAAAAAAAAAAAAGAATATCACAGTACCTCCTTCTGAATTTTTTTCAATATCTTTGAAATAATTACGTCGTTGTGGCCAGAATACTACAAGGTCTTGCAATGTCGTTATTGAAATCAATACTGACCTGCAATTTACCATAAGATGTCTCCATAATATTTTATGCGTTTTCAACTACTGTTACCTTTCACGTAGAAAAGTCGAGCTGAGATATTCTCGCTCCAATCATTAAAATTACATTTAGCTGCGAAAATGATCACATGACGGAGGTCTTAGTATTGAAATTGTAACCTTTAAAAATGTACTAAAGCAGATTTGTGGATTAATTGCAAAGTGAATTAACCGAACACGAATCATGGAGAGGTCATACTTCACCTTTCACTCCTCCTGCATGGAGAAGGCTGTGCCCCTTTATAATACACTATAGAATGTTTCGAGTGAAACATATTATTCTACTTAGTCTACAACGATATTCACAATACGAGGAATGAGTCTAATGGAAAAGAAAAGAAAAGAAGACATACGGTGCCAAAACATAACTCTCGTATACAGGCCTTTCACGGCGTTGTGCACAAGGAAACGGGGCATGGTAGGGAGAGTGGAACGAAAGAGGGCCGTATCGCTTTAACCACAGTCTCGCTTAGTTCAGCCAATCGATTGGAAGCTTGGGTGTCGAACGGGATTACTTTATTCATGAAAAGCAGGCCCAGATTTCACTCCCAAAAGGTTGTTTCTCAGCGCCAAATAGCAAGTTTTTAAGTTTAGTGTTAAGTAATCTTTAGCCCTTGAAAACGATTAAACATTTTAGATTTCGTTGTGTATAATAATTATTTATAAAATAAAACAATGATAAATGAAGTTGCCTAATTATCTTTTGCAGTTACATAAATCAAGTAAGATTTTTCAGGAAAAATAAACTATTTCCTTGTTTCATTCAATGATATACGCTGGAGTTTCTGAAAATGTATTGAAATATAATGAAACAGGCGTATTAAGTAAACGTTTTGTAAGCTGTCAATACATGTATGTTTCTAATATGTTAGACAAGAGAGTAATCAACAAATCTACTGAGAGAGAGGCTTTCAAATCTAAAGAGAACAGGTTTATTGCTTTTCCCGTAAAATTATTTAAATCACGCATATGAGGTTTCATTCGTAGGTGTCTAAATGTATTACCCTCAAAACATGCAGTTGGTGAGGTCATCCTTATATTCACAACGCCTCCTATTGTGGAGTTTATTCGAGTGTGCATTCCAGAGGCGTATCCTGTTCACAATGGATTTCTTCGTGAAAGAACGGTTTACACTTAATTTCCTGCGATTGTATGTTATTTTTAATTAATTAAAAGTCATACGATATTTGAATGATGGGATGAATGAATAATATTTCCTTTCCCAATCACGGATGGCCAGCAAGTGGGGAGAGAGTAATAATTTATTGTAATTATATTAATTACATACCGTTAATTGTTTGTGACACAAAAACTAAAGATATTCCCGAACAACAAAATGGTACAAAACATACCTAATTAAAACATTTTTTCACTACATAGGTTGCTTAAATATATCATAAATCGATCTTGGCCATGTACATCTACCTTTCTATAAAATAAGAGTTTTGTCTGTACATTGCTCAGAATTTGATAAGAATAGTATTTTTGTATCGGCTGTGTTCACAGTAACAAGGAAATGCACTTTTAATTATCCGTCATGTCTGTCTAATAATAATAATAATGCTATTTGCTCTACGTCCAACTAACTATTCTTTTACGGTTTTCGGAGACGCTGAGGTGCCGGAATTTTATCCCGCAGGAGTTCTTTTACGTGCCAGTAAATCTACTGACACGAGGCTGACGTATTTGAGCACCTTCAAATGTCACCGGACTGAGCCAGGATCGAACCTGCCAAGTTGGGGTCAGAAGGCCAGCCCCTAAACCGTCTGAGCCACTCAGCCCGTCTGTCTGTCTGTCTGTCTGTCTGTCTGTCTGTCTGTCCGTCTGTATGTATGTATGTACGGGTATCACGAGAAAATGGCTAAAGAGAATGTAATAAAAATCAGTATGTAAAGTCGGGGAATGAGGCACTAAAATCTAGTCTATAAATAATTTTATTTCCTCTGAGTGAAATGGTAGTTTAGGGGAAGAACTAACATTTTATTAACGGGCGAGTTAGCCGTGCGGTTAGGGTTGCGCAGCTGTGAGCTTGCATCCGGGGGATAGTGGGTTCGAATCCCACTGTCGGTAGCCCTGAAGATGGTTTTATGTGGTCTCTGGTGTGAAAATAGGAAACCACAGAAAACCATTTTGAGGGCTGCCGACAGTGGGATTCGATCTCACTATCTACCGGATTCAAGTTCACAGGCGCGCGCCCCTAACCGCACGGCTAACTTGCCTGCTAGATGGGATTAGATGGCAAGAGAACACTAATAAACAAGTTACAATGTTCATGAATATTATAAGCGCAATGCGTAAGTAGGAATGTTAAAACTCAGTGACAGGAAGCGAAATTAAATTAAAACAAGAAAGCAAAGCAGAAAGTATAAGCAAAATGTTAGAAGGATAGCGTACTCTACTGAATGAAGTTAAGTAGGAAGTGTACGGAGTATGCCCGCAAATATCCTCGACTATAGCCCTGGCTGAGGTCCACGACGAAATAACCAAACTAATGGGTAAGCGGTTGGCCCTACTGAAAAATGAAGTACACTATGTGCTTTGTAATTACATTTTCTACAGGAAACGTCATATCCATGGCTTTCTTTAAAAACCTCGTATGTCCGTATACTCTTCCTATCCATTATATTCCTTAAGACTGGTCACGCCTCCCAGTTCCAAATTTATATGCAGTCCAAAAGAATAATTTTCTTTATGGTCATTTTCCTCTGCCACTTTGTAAAGGAAAATGAACCTTAAATACATTATACTGTAGGAGTGTGTAAATTTGCCATGCAATCAACATCCCTACAATACGGTACGTTAAGGTTCATTTTCCTTTAGACATTAGCCAAGGAAAATGAACACAGCGAAAATTATTCTGATGGACTGCATACACATATATGACCGGGAGGCGTGGCCAGTCTTACGGGATATAATAGGTAGGAAGAACATTTGGACATCATCATCATCTGTTTACCCTCCAGGTTCGGCTTCTCCCTCGGACTCAGCGAGGGATCCCACCTCTACCGCCTCAAGGGCAGTGTCCTGGAGTTTCAGACACTTGGTCGGGGATACAACTGGGGAGAATGACCAGTACCTCGCCCAGGCGGCCTCACCTGCTATGCTGAACAGGGGCCTTGTGGAGGGATGGGATGACTGGAAGGGATAGGGAAGGAAGAGCGAAGGAAGCGGCCGTGGCCTTAAGTTAGGTACCATCCCGGCATTCGCCTGGAGGAGAAGTGGGAAACCACGGAAAACCACTTCCAGGATGGCTGAGGTGGGAATCGAACCCACCTCTACTCAGTTGACCTCCCGAGGCTGAGTGGACCCCGTTCCAGCCCTCATACCACTTTTCAAATTTCGTGGCAGAGCCGGGAATCGAACCCGGACCTCCGGGGGTGGCAGCTAATCACACTAACCACTACACCACAGAGGCGGACACATTTGGACATACGAGGTTTTAAAAGAAAGCCATCGATATGCATTTTCTTCGTAACTCTAACGGTATTAACACGTAGCTACGTGAGGCGTATGTTTGCAAGTAAGGAATAAACCAGCCAGAGCACACGTGCTAGCCTCTTACAGCATTAGGAGACCACAGTCCTCGATCAGCGTCAGTATCTTAAGAATACTTTTTGAAATGACGTCCTGTTTCTCATTCTTGTCGTCAGTTAAGGGAGATGCAATATTAAATATTTCTTAAGCGTCCATTTTTATTTCCCGAAGGCAGAGTAGTTAATATTATGTTCAAAGACAGTTAAGCAAATCATCCCCACATACTACATCAAGAAACATAACAAAACACTTGTCAGCTAACAATTTTCCTACGGGAGCCAAAAGCAATTCGTTATCAATCGGATGGGGAATCACCAAATAACCCCCGGACATTTTCATTCCCCTTCTTTATTACAGTTCTGACAAACGTAATCTCTGTTGGCTTGCCCTACAATGAGAAGTGGAGCTCGCGGCTAGAAGACTTCGTTTATTTTTCTCATCACTACATGAGTCTTTATGAGAAAGTCTAGATGGCTCTGCTATCTGTATCTTTAAGGTAGTGTCGACTACCGCAGATTATTATAATACTTCATTGCACTTATTTAGGCAAATATTTTACCATGTTGCAGGGAATTCTGCGATATATACGGTAATCATTATCATCAGCAAGAACTGTACAATATTAGTAATATACACAGAGGGACAAACACGCCATTTTCATATGAAAGCATTATTTTCAATTAGTTATTTAAAGCATTAATTATTGAGGAATAAAATCTTGCATAAAAAAATAAAATAAATGGTTGATTTTGACTACGTGTTACGAATGCACTGTTGATTTTGAAATTCTTCAAGTCCTAAGAAAGTTTGTCGTTTCTTTCTCTAGGAGAGGAAACAAAATTTAATATAGGAACCACTAGCTGTGTGATACAACTCAGTGGACGTTCTTAATGATGACAACGATGATGATGATGATAATGATGATGATGATGGTGGTTGTTGTTCGTGACTTGAGTCCAAGATGCGAGATTGAATCTCGAGGCAGATATCTGGCATCTACGAGGACTTAAATGTGAATGGGCTGTATCAGTGGGTACGATGAAGAACCACTTCCTGTCTCTCAAAACCATCATTAGTTAAGCCATGGTGAGCGTAGAATTAATCTTATACTTTCAGTTCACCCGGAAGGACTTGGGTTCCATTCCCCGTCGAAGAAATTAGAAACGTTACAGCCCTCTGAAGAAGGGGGTGGTAGAATATAACCATAGGTTCCCCTGCTTAGCGTAAGAGGTGAACAAAATGAGGGACACCAGGGGCTCTCAACTTCGGAGCATGCATGGGATGGTGACCACGACAGCCCTGACATTGCTTCCCCGTACTTGTGTTAGGCTGTTAAATTTCTTCTTGTCAACCTATATCGATCAACGCTTGTTCTTTTCCAATCCCGACGGTATTTGGTTTGCGAGATTTGGGAAGTGATCCTTCCTTTCCCTTTCTTTTGCCGATACCTTCGTTTTTCGAATGGTCGGCATTCTTCTATTTACCTCTGTGATTAGGGTTAATAGAAGATAGCTGTCCAGTTGTACCTCCTTTTAATATATATATCACCACCACCACCACCACCACCACCACCACCACCAAAACCGAGACCTCTACTTCTTCAGTGACTCTTGGACCTGGGGTTAACTCAAGACTACACAAGAAACAAATACGAGATTAATTTCCGGAGACAAAGGCGGCCAGGCATACATTTAACTGCTCCATCCCACTTAGCGTGGAGGTTACAAATAGACGAAGCCTCTGCCTTCTACTACCCCAAGAGTTCTCATGGCTTCTTTTTGCTGGTCTTACTCTTATTAGTTAATATTCTCAGAAGTCCACACTCCGTGAATATAGAATGGGTACCATGGTGATCCAGTTGAGTATCGCATTGTTTCCACTTAGTTTTTACCCTTTCATCCTACCTATGCACTGTATTATGAGTGCTAAGCCCGACTGCTGGTTGGATCCTCAACAGCTCCACCATCACTGCCATTATTATTGAATATTTATTTATTTATTTAATTTATTTATTTGTATATTTATTTATATTGAGAATTGGGCTGCAGTGAGAAATGATGGCAGAACGAATTCTTGGTTCAAAGCACTTACAGGGGTTAGAGAAGGCTGTAATCTTTCACCTTTGTTGTTCGTAGTTTACATGGATGATCTACTGAAAGGTATAAAAAGCTGCAGGGTGGGATTCAGTTAGGTGGAAATGTAGTAAGCAGTTTGGTCTATGTCGACGACTTGGTCTTAATGGCAGATTGTGCTGAAAGCCAGCAGTCTAACCTTGGAACTTGAAAATAGGTGCAATGAGTATGAAAGGTTATTCTAGTGACGCTCAACTTGTAGGATTCCAGCAAGATACAGTAGATATTTTAGATTGAGAAGGTCAAATGGATTGTGTCGCTATTGACCTATTCAAACCTTTTGATAGGTTAGATCTTGGGGGAGTACTGGCGAAAATGAGGGCAATTGGACTAGACAAAAGAGTGGTTGAATGGGTGGCTAAATTTCTAGAAAATAGAACTCAGAGAATTAGAGTAGGTGAATTTTTACGAGGTAAACAATTGATAGGGAATCTGCCACCTGGGCGACCGCCCTAAATGCAGATCATTGATGATTAATTGATTGACTGACTGACTGATTGATTGTGATTGATTGATTGATATGAAAATTATACTTTCCAAGACTAAAGTGATGTCGGTAGGTAAGAAACCTAAGAGAATTTAATGTCAGATTGGTGATACAAAGCTGGAACACGTAGATCATTTCAAGTATTTAGCATGTGTATTCTCCCAGGATAGTAGTACGATAAGTGAGGTTGAATCAAAGTGCAGCAAAGTTAATGCAGCGAGGTCGCAGTTGTGATCAACAGTATTTTGTAAGAAGGGAGTCAGCTCCCTGACGAAACGTTCTTTACACCAGTCTGTTTATAGACCACGGGAGTGAAAGTCGAGTGCACTTAGGATATATTATTCACAAGTTAGAAGTAAGAGACATGAAATTAACGAGAATGATCGCTGGTAGAACAGGTGGGAATAATGGCAGGAGGGTACTCGGAATGAGGAAATAAAGGAATGAACTCTGTTGATGAAGCTGTACGCATAAACCTGAGGAGGACAGGTTACTTAGGAGAATAATGGACTCGGTCATGAAGGGTAAAAGATGTAGAGGAAGACCCATATGACGATGGCTAGACTCAGTATCTAATGACTTAAAGATAAGAGGTATGGAACTAAATGAGGTCACAGATTTAGTTACAAACAGAGGATTGTGGCGGAGTTTAGTAAATTCACAGAGGCTTGCAGACAATGCTGAAACAGTCTATAATGAAGAATTATTTATTTATTTATTGTGCTTCAGACAGGTACAAACCTAATGATGTGAAACACATATACTATTACATTAAATGAAAGTAAAGAACTTAACATTATAAAAAAATAAAATCTAGACATCACCGAAGAGGCGTAGCCTCCTAGAGAAGTGAGTGAAGTACTTTCCTTCTGCTTCCCTCAGCACGCCAGAAGTTGCTATTACATATCAGTCCGTCAAACCCACTAAAATGCATGTAACAATAGACCGCATGAGTGACATTTTCACAACATTCATACAGGGACTGGTTACGTAAGGAATAGCATTACTAGCTTCGCACATACCTCAGTCACTTTCATATCCTCAAAGCCAATGATGAGTCTGAGGCAGGTCATTTACAGTAACAAACTTGTTCTAGCCCATACCACAAGACACAGTGCACTGTAAATATTATGTCTCGCCAGCAAAGTCAGTCCGATTTAATATTTAGAGCCCTGCGCGGATATACAAAATATTCATTATCCGCCTCCGTGAATGGTTATCCCCGGGTATTGTAAATATTTAACTACGGCATACAGTATTACAAGGGGCTGCCTGGCCGAGGCGGTAAAGGAGTGCTCGGTTCGCCCGCAAGGACGTGGGTTCAATTCCCCGCCAGGAAGTCGTAACATTTAAGAAATGAGATTTCAACTTCCGAAGGTGCACATGGCCCTGAGGTTCACTCAGCCTACACCAAAAATGAGTACCAGATTAATTCCTAGGGGCAAAGGTGGCCGGGCGTAGAGCTAACCGCTCAACCCCATCAAGTGCCGAGGTTATGGATAGTCGAAGCCTTTACCTTCCATCCCTCCAGGGGCCTTCATGGCCTGTACGGAGATAACTTTGCTTTTCTGTTTTTATACAGTACTACACCCAGGATATTGAAACGGATAGATCAGTTACTTGGCACCAGAACCTCTACAGTCACAGGTTTATGAAGGATTTTCTCTTGCGACAACTGCGAACGTATTCACCTTTGTTTGTTCCTTCCTTCCTTCCTTCCTTCCTTCCTTCCTTCCTTCCTTCCATTAATTGCGGTCAGGAGCCAGTTAGGCTTAGTTCAGATTTACAGCTTTATGGTTTCAAGGCTCTTTATATATTTCACGATTTTCCCATACCAATGTTAAGGGGCACCTCACCACAAGCAAAACTAAGAGTATACCTGAGTGAAAATCAATAAACGTCATGATTTAGAAATTATCAGCAAAATTATCCGTACTGTCATACAGTTTGTATCCACCCAGACACTAACTTCGCGGATATCCGCACCCGCGCAGTGCTCTACCAATATGTCTGGTAAATTGCTACAGTCTTTAGACCCCAATGGTCGAATTAGGAAGGCCTTCATATTTATGACTTGCATTTCTCGTCCCTTTCTTCAGCCGGTATTTATTTTGACACGAATATGTCTTATGGGTGGGGGGCGTCCGAACATTTTTGTGAAGTGATGCGACGAAATGTGAGACGGAACTGTAACCATAGCAACCGTTCAGGCATTGATGAAAGGTATGGATGGAAGGTCAGACATTGTTACCTAAGAAACGTGAAGGCTATGTCTTATGGCTGGTTGGCGTCTGAAATTAGCAGCCGTTGATTGATGGATAGCCATGACCGGGAGATATATTTATAATCATCTGATTTTCGTAAAGGCAAAAGTGGTTTCATTGTTGCTATTTGGTTTACGTCGGTTCGGCACAGACAGGCCTTATGGCGCCGATGGTATAGCAAAGGGCTCGGACTGGGAAGAAAGAGACCATGGCCGTAATTAAGGTACAGACTGGAGAGAAAATGGGAAACCACAGGAAATCAGTCTCAGGATTGCCGACAGAGTGGTTCGCACCTGATCGTCTCCCGAAAGCAGAGTTTGGTTCCATAGGCGCGCTTTAACACACGCGACCACTTTGCTCGATGTGTTTGTGTATTTGAAAAAATACTCTTCCGTACATTCCATAAATGAGTGTAAGCCCATTCCGATATGGTTTGATATATGGCACCTCACCTGTAGAGAACAGTCCGATCTTCATCAAATTCCGGTCATTAGATTCGAAACACTGGTCATGGTACGTGGGTGGATCCCCCCAGCGGGCAGACGCTTCAGAGCTGTCCACTCAATTCCGCTGACGTCCCATTTCCTGCCAGAAGCTCATTACACAGCTCTGGTGGTTTTTGTTGCGGGATGAGCTCGTTCTTCACGTTGACGGCCAATGTTCTAACGACCCAGTGCCCAGGTGTACGGTAATATGTACTCTTGAGCTTACATTACAACAAGGACTTTCGATTCAACTACAATTCCAACTTCCCCGTGTTACTCTTTGTGTTAGGTTATCAGTTTCATGTTGTTAATAATAGCGAATGCTATTTAATTAAGAATATCATAAATAAGAATACACAGCATCAAAATTGGAAGAAACATAACACAAGCTGAAACATTTCACTATATAAACAGTTTAACTGCATAAAACAACAGATGCTTTATGGAAATTAGAAGAGCTGAAAAAGCGAAACGAATAATTTTCACCAAGAGAAGAGCATTGTTACCAAGCGAGTTGGTCATGTGATAGCTGTGAGCTTGCATTTGGTATATAGTGAGTTCAAATACCACCGGGGCTGCGCGGTTTGGGTTACACAGCTGTCAGTTTGCATTCGGGAGATAGTGCGTTCGAACCCCATTGCTGGCAGCCTTGAAGATTGTTTCCCGTGGTTTCCTATTTTCACACAATTTTGGGCCTGTACCTTAATTAAGACCACGGTTGCTTCCTTCGCACTCCTAGCTGTCTTGGCCGATGTGAAAATAGGAAACCACAGAAAACCATATTTAGGACTGCCGACTGTGGAATTCGAACCCACCATCTCCCGAATGCAAGCGCACAGCTACGCGACCCTAACCACATGACGAAATAGCTCCGTATTCTAGGAAATACCGAAGGAGGCTTCAAGAGGGCAGACAGTCCCTTTAACCACGTAACATTATGCGGTTGTGAAAACTGAGAGAAGACAAAACGTGTTCAGAGGCAATGGAAGTGCGCCTGTGGAGAGGACTCACAGAAACAAGCCAGGCAGAAGGAAAAACTAATGAACTTTAAAGGAAGGAAAGGAACGATGAAGCCTTATAGCCAATATCCGGTGGAGCGAAACGCACACTTTCGGCCACTTGTTCAGACATAAAATCTTTACAAGAAAAGTTCTAGATAAAAGAGGGAAAGGGAGACGAATATGGTCTCCTCGGACATATTTACAGTTTAGTCAGCTAAGATGTTCACCCCAAATAACTCAACTATTGTGTAATGGTGAAACTGAAGAACCCCAGATGAGAAATTAGTTAATTACAAATTTATTCTTGTAAATTGTCAAGAAAAGCATTTTGACTGCGTAGTTTGGGATTAAATTTTATGAACCTCACACAGGTTAATAATAATAATAATAATAATAATAATAATAATAATAATAATAATAATAATAATAATAATAATATAATAATACCGAGCATGGTGTTTAAGTAATTTAGGTCACATATCTGTGGACTATTCGTGAAATGGTGGATTCCAACCACACTGTCTCGAGTAGTAAAGATCGTTCTCCATTGTTTCCCATTTTCACACCAAGCAAACGTACCTTAGTTAAGACCCCGGTCGCTTCCTTCCTACTCCAAGCTCTTTCCTAACCAATCATCGCCGTAAGACCTATTTGTGTCGGTGTGACGTAAAGCAAATCGAAGAAAAAAGAATAATCATATTTGTTAATAACCTGCTAGTATTGGAAATAACGAGTGAAAAGTAGTTGAAATGTGCTTATATCCTACCATTTGAGGAAATCGATTATGTCGGTATTTCATGGAAATTTGTCCCGAAAATAAGCGGCGTCCCCACAAACAGATGACTTACATTAAAAGTGGTAATTGATTCATCCATATGAATATAATAACGAGATAGATTTTATGAGTTTGTTTGTACATGGAGGGTAATCTTGGGAATGATTCAACTTGTTTTAGTAGTTCTCCTGCCATTATTATCCTATATATAATTAAGCTGTTTTATCAAGAAAGAAAGTAGTCATAAAAGTAGAGCGTGTTGGGAAAAAAAGTATGCGCCTGGGAATAGGTTTCCTGAACTGTTGGTCCTATTAACACAGTCATGTAGAATTTTATTAATAATAGAGAGTTTATATACGTACATAGCTCTAGCACTTTTCTGGAAAAAAATATTCTCATTTTATTGGATGCATGCTTCATCTTACAAAAGACAAAAGAAGGGTAAACTCTTAGTCGTATCAGAACATAAGCATCTTCTTATTTCAGGACTCTCTCCCATGTATTGGAGTAAATTTGGCTTGGTTTTACGGCCGAATGCCCAACCTGACGCCAACCCCATGTGAAGGAATGTATTCACTATTGCGTGTTTCTGTGGTGGTTGATAGTGTGGCGTGCTGTATATCGATGAAGAGAGGTATATTGAGACAAACACAAATATCCAGTCCCGGAGCTTGAGGAATTAACTATACGTAGTTAAAATCCTTGACCCGACCGGGAATTGAACCCGGGGTCCTCTAAACCGAAAGAGAGTACGCTGACCATACAACCAAGAAGCCAAACATCAGAAAAGAAGTATACATGCAACATTCAGAATTATATTTCCAACAAAAAATGTCCATATACATTTTCTTTGTACCTCTAATATTTAGTCAGATAATTGCTCTGTTACGCGTTGAAGGAGCATTGCGACCATACATCCTAGAATAGAAAATAGTTATAGGTATCCATTCGTGGTGCAAATCAGACAATCCTTACGTTTTCTCGTTCTCTGATAGAAACTTTGGTAAAGTGAGGGTGGGGAGTAGCTACTATGAAAGAAAATGTGGGGCAAGCCAAAGGAAATGTATGCATGTGACCGTTTAAAAAAATACACTGTTAGAAGTAGATATATAAAAAAATCTATATAAAGCGCATGCGTGCGGACACTAGACTCGATAAACGATCGAATAGTAATATTTCCGCTAATTGATGTACGGTAGAGGCTGAGGAGATCAAAGATTACAGACAGGTTGTTAAGAGGTGGGCTCGAAGTTATATTTGGACTGTTCAGTATTGTTACCAATATTGTTAAAATCCAATTATTAAAACTGACTTGAATGCGAGCAGAGCTACGGGTACTGCTAGTGCTTTATAAAGGCCTATCGTGAGTACACTCACTTACTGGACTGGATTACTGTCCTGAAACATACATAGGCCTACGGAATGAACCTGAATAAGTGGGTCACTAGATTTTCTGTAACGAAAACGGCCACTTCTAATCTTTTGTGAAGTACGTGTAAAAGTAATGATTTAGTTTATTAAATCTTCTCATGTGGTGTTCAAAAGGAACGATGTCGCCCATTTTCTAGTAGTTCAATGATCATTAATCATTCATCATCTTCAAGGGAATGAGATATTCAATAGGAAGGACGACCAAGCTATAAATCAAACTGCTGTTCTAATGGAAGTACCTGTAGTAATATAATCAGAGTTCCAGGATTTATGTAGAGCGAATCTGGAGCTCGAGTTGTATTTTCCTTTATTATTTAGCGAAGAACTACAAAAAATGACATGAATATCCACAGCCTGTTTCCAGTCACTCGACCGGGTCAAGAACGGAATGAATGAAGTATCCATCTAGCGGCGAAGATATGAATTGTGCCGGCTGCCGAAGCCTGTCACACTCCTCTGGAAAACAATTAATGACTGACGGATGAAATGAAATGATACTGAAGAGTGTTGCTGGAATGAAATATGATAGGGAAGTCCGGAGTATCCGGAGGAAAACTTGTCCCGCCTCCGTTTTCTCCACATTAAATCTCACATGGAGTGACGGGGATTTGAACCACGGAACCCAGCGGTGAGAGGGCGACGCGCTTCCACCTAAGCTAGGGAGGCTTATGTAATGATAAGTGTGCATAAATATGAAACAAATCTTAGACATTGGTGTATAACCTGTACATACAGCGAAGCATTCACCGGTGAAATATACTGTTTTATTTTTGCGTTTAAACTCAGCGTCACAGTCTCCCAACATATCACCTGTCCAATTAATCAAAATAACACAAGTACGTCCTATTGACTGCGTGGTCTGTGGTCAAATGGGTTACTGAAGATGTTTCAGGGCACTGTTCTGATTTTCTCTTTGAGTATGGTCTTCAGAGAAGCCTCGTTTAGGGCTTTCAAGTTGACTTCCGACTCACGCGACCCTCCGAGCCAGAGGAATTAACCAATGACGGTTAAAATCTCTGACTTGACCGGAAATCGAACCTGGGACATCGTGGTCCAAAGTCCAGTATGCTAATCAGTTAGCAATTAGGCCTCACAGTCGCTATGGTCTGACATCGTTGTTAGCTGGTTCAAGCACTGTTGGTCGAAAAAAAATTCACCACCAGAACGTTCGCCGGCAGTGTAGGCGGCTCGTAAGGTGTGAATTGAATGGGTCACACAGATGAGAGCAGAAATAAATAAATAAATAAATAAATAAATAAATAAATAAATAAATAAATAAATAAATAAATAAATAAATAAATAAATAAATAAATAAATAAATAAATTCGTACCTCATGAGGCGCCGCTGAACATTTATGGTTTTCGGAGACGTCAAAGTACTGGAATTTTGTCCTGCAGAAGTTCTTTTGCAGGCCAGTACATTTACGGACACGAGGCTGAAGTATCTGAGCATCTTCAAATATTACCGGACTGAGCCGGGTTCGAACCTACCAACTTGTGCTCAGACGGTCAGCGCTCTACCGTTTGAAGTACTCAGCCAGACATTATTGATATTATTATTATCATCATAATCATCCTCTGGGTTGTCTAACTTTACAACAGTGTTATGAATACACAGAAAAATGAATTGCAAAGCACAGAATAGAGTACGTTCTGTAGTAAATAGTCAGTTGAATACACTAAGTATATTGTATAGTAAATAACGAACGCTGAATTAAAGAGAGCAACATCATTCTGTTTTCATCCTTACGAAGAAACTACTAAATATAACGAATTAAATTGTTGGATTTATAAACATTGCACAACACAGCCGCACTTGCTTTCGCAATTACTAACTCACTGAATACAACAGCAAGTTTGCAGCCTTCGAACAGCACTTCAGGATGAAACGATAGTAATTACCGCTAGGAACCCCAATCCGCCGTCCCCCACAGTGCCAGCAGTGAGCTCGGGGCACATCGAGCTTGTGACCGAGGTTCCTGTAATGTTTGCAATGTTCTTCCTCGTCCGCATCTCCAGCGGGAAAGTATCTGAAAGGTTCCCTTATACATTGCTCCTTCAGTCACAGAGGGGTTATGCCTGGCTGCTACATTTAGCACTGGTATTAGCAGAATAGAAGCATATGATACATGTAATTGGCTGTATTTATGCCACGATGATGCCTTTGCTGGCAGGACCTAGTGTTTGCGGTGCACTATGTCTTCTGGTATAGACTAGAGCGATTTTGTTACTTTCATAGATCTGTCTCTGTCTTATCCTTCGCTTTGACAATATGAAAGTGACTGAGGTATGAGCGATGCTAGTAATGCCAATCCTTATACAGCCAGTCCCTGCTATGAATGGTGTGAAAATGTTGCTCATAGGGTCAGTTCGTGCATGCATTTCAGTGGGCTAGGCAAACTGATATATAATAGCAACTCTGGCTCGGCGGGGAAAGCAACGGGAAACTACCTCACTCCTCATTTCCCTAGTACGCCTTTTCAGTGATGCCTAGGCCATCTATGACAGCTGATGGCATAGCTGTTGAGGATCTCACCAGCGGAATCGCTGACGGACTGAACATACATACAATGCCACGATGACGTAAATACCTTAATTTCGATTATTTTCTCATTTTAATTTCCAGTTGAAAAGTAAAGAGGCTCATATCGTATAAGAGGGTGGGGGGGGGGGGACATGTGACCCTGTGCCCTTGAAGAGCAGCCCCCATTGGGTAGTGATATACCATTTCAATCACTGCATTGCCTGCCAAAAAGCCAAGGTTGAATTACAGACCTCTCCGCAGTGTTCATAAGGAGTGAGTGCCTATGACGCTGTTGTTGGAGATTTGTCCGTCGGATGGGGACTTTAAGTCTTGAGCAGACCCATTTGTGTTGGTCAACAGGAGTAGGCTATGTGTCGACACCGGGTTTCACCTTCTCCGTACCTCAGTCATCATCTTCATAATGATCCCTCACCCACTCCCAGCACTAAAAGCCATACAATAAATAAAATAAATTTATAAAATGCAATTAGGCTAAATACAGCCATTTCTAAAATTGTGATCATAATAATCGTGTGTTCTTACTTCTCAAGAAAGAAAGAAAAATAGATGTCATGCCATATAATGCATGAAGATCGGAATTATTTCCGTTTCATCGAGTGTTCATGTTCAGCTAAAACGTATCGGTCCCTTACATTTCGGGAGGTTTTTATTGCTAAAAGAGCGCTTTTAGCTTCAGCAGAAAGCAAGTATTAAAACACCTAGTTAAAATATAAAAGCTCTCTTTGCATCCATAACTAAAGACATTTGCATTCCACTTGGCTGTACAAAGGATTAATATTTATGCATGAATGTGAACAGAATGGAGGGCTTCTTTGGCTATGAACTTGGACAAATGACAGGAAACTACGACTAACATATAATTCTGAAGAATTTAGTACTTTTTTCTACAGATCAGTGGCCTGCAATTTTCTAATGAAGCGTCAATCCCCTTTTAGAACACAACGTTTCTAGTACCCACTTTACCTTTTTGATTTCTTTTCACTGAATATACCTTGTACGAAGTGTCCGGGTCATGGAATTTTCCATATAGTCTATTGATCTAATGTAATGACATCTCCAACTGGACTCACTGAAAGACAGAAGTATCAGCATTCCATCTAAGCAATAAACAGACCAGTTACCAGTCTTTCTGTTCAGTAACCACGTACTTCAGTACAACAGCAATCCGAGGTATCTTAGGTGTCACACTAGACAGGTCACCGACCTACCTGTACCACATTGAGGAAATCTCACGAATTTAAAAAAAGTCGTAATAACCTACTGAGAAGGCTATCTGGAAAGTCACAAGGAGGTGAACTAACACACTAACAACGAAATTCACGAAGTGTCTGGCGGGTATTTATCTCATCTTTTATAAGTAGGTATAAATGACCACTAGATGGTAGCAACACAAGTTTCAGCTATTCGTTACACGGGCATCTGAATCATACAGCGCCATGCGGTTAGGGACGCGCAGCTGTGAGCTTGCATCCGGGAGATAGTGGATTCGAATCCCACTGTCGGCAGCCCTGAAGATGGTTTTCCGTGGTTTCCCATTTTCACACCAGGCAAATGCTGGGGCTGTATCTTAATTAAGGCCACGGCCGCTTCCTTCCCACTCCTAGCACTTTCCTATCCCGTCGTCGCCATAAGACCTGTCTGTGTCGGTGCGACGTAAAGCCACTAGCACTAGCAAGTATCATACCTTTCTTTGCCATCATACTCTTCGCCGCAAAATCTATCACACTGACATTACAAATGAAAAAATTAAAAAAAATGATATGTCGGATTCTGCCTTAGTACCACAGAAATAATACACAAGCTTGAGAGCGACAGCATGCAATGGTATGATGACAAACGGGATGAAAAGTTAGTTTGTGGTCTTCATAAGACATTGGAACAGCCTTCTATCATTATGACTATCAATGTGTCCCTGAGAAGACCGCTTAAATGCACTCCCACAAATAGAACAACCAATGGGCCTACCTCCGCTATGTGTAACGGTACGTGACCCAAGAGAGGATTTAACCTAAAGGAGGTCCAAATGAGTTTTGTAAGAGGTCCCACAAACGGAACGGAAGTCGATCCCCACTATGACTGCTAGTGAGTACCTGACCATGACTAGCTGACGGTGTACATTGTTACCTATGGAATTTAATTACCTATGTAACCTAATCATTGTGTATTATTGTGTGTATGCCCATTGGCTGCAATAAATTGTTATAAGGAGGAAAAATCCTCTCAGGTTTAATTACTGCGTTGATGGAGCGGAAATTCTACTCTTTTGGCGGTTTTCAGAAACGCCGAGGTGTCGAAATTCTGTCCTACGGGAGTTCTTTTACTTGTCAGTACTGATACGAGGCTGACGTATTTGAGCACCTTCAAATACCACCAGACTGAGCCAGGATCGAACCGGCCAAGTTGGGATCAGAAGGCCAGCGCCTCAACCGTCTGAGCAACTCAGTCCGGCCTATACTGGAGAATGAATCAGTTCTTGTACCTTCATGTTTTAAAGCGGCAGTCAAGCATAAATAATTACACTTAATCTCAGGGATATATGAGACATAAGAATTAAGGTAAACACCATTACGTCTTAAACAAATTCACTGGCCAGCTTGGAAGGGCTTTGAGGAACGTTAGTATAGGCGACTTAAGTCCAAAGTTGTACTCAGAGGATTACAAGTGGCGGAGTGTTGTCGGGTGGTTTAGTCCGTAATTTTATTTCAATTAAGAAGCTCTTCCTTGGCGGAGGAGTAGCCGGAGTGGGAGTTGCGGCTAGAAGATAAATGGCGTACCATTTCAGTTGTTGGTGTAATGTATGGGGACGTGATTTGTCGCGGGCCAAGGGAACCTCGTAGCAAGGTAGCATCTCAGTGATTTATCCCTTCCTCTATCCGGCTGCGGTTTACACGAGTTGCGATGCGGCCAAGCCTACGGAATTACATTTTCACCTTTTTATTATTACTTTCTATCCTTTCTCTTATGCTTCTTATTTCTTACATACATTCTTGTCTTTCTCTCAGTTTCTTTTCTCTTTTAATGTTTTCTAACCAATACACAATGCAAATTCTAGGCTATATAAAGATACAGAGAACTCGATAATGCTCCTTAAGTTGCACTTCGATTGCAATCAGGGTACGAGTCATACTTTCTTCCGCACTCTTCATTTGGACCTAGATATAACTAGAATTATCAGCACTCTCCTTCAACACCACAGGTTTTTTTGTTGACTTCCAAGGTCATCGCAGTCATTGGAGAGCACAGAAAAATGGCCTACCTCAGGGAAGCGTCTTGGCTCCAGTTCTCTTCAACATCTATACTAATGACCAGCCGGTGACCCCAAATACAAGAAGCTTCTTACACGCAGATGATTTAGCCCTTAGTGCACAAGGCTCAAGCTTTGAATCCATAGAGAAATATGTCACGTTATTACAATCAGAATCAACTCAGACCCAAACCTTCTAAGACACAAGTACAGTATGTGACTTTCATTTAAGGAATAGGGAAGTTCATCTTAAGTTACGTCTAGAATGGTCAGGTATCCTGTTGCAGCACTGTCACACTCCAAAATACCTGGGATCAGGGGCGTCTCGTCTTCAGGATCACACAAGCAAGTGAACACCCTGGTAATCCCCAAACTCTTGAAGTTTACACCACATTATATGATGAAACAACATTTCTATACGTTGAGAACGTATTTACGAATTTGTAATTGCTGATTCATTTTCCGTTTCCTTTTGAATCACGCGCCACGCCCACAGATAAAAATGAAATGGCGTATGGCTTTTAGTGCCGGGAGTGTCCGAGGACATGTTCGGCTCGCCAGGTGCTGGTCTTTCTATTTGACACCTGTAGGCGACCTGTGCGTCATGATGAGGATGAAACGATGATGAAGACAACACATTCACCCTGCACCGTGTCAACGAAATTAACCAATGATGGTTAAAATTCCCGACCCTGCCGGGAATCGAACCCGGGACCCCTGTGATCAAAGGCCAGCACGCTAACCATTTAGTCATGAAGTCAGACGCCAGCTGATCATAACCTCGTTTAAAGAACGCTGAGCCGCTTCTAATCCCTTTTCTAAAAGTTATTTCCAAATCCCAAAAATAGCAACACGTATCGCGTAGTCCATGGCAGTGGTTAATGCACAGAGCTGTTACCTCGGAGTGGTTAAATGACTAACCGCATGGCGCTGTTGACAGTCGCACGTGTAACAATATATTGCTTAATGAACCGAAGAGGTGACACTCTATAGGCTAACTGAGCTCTTGTTAACGTCTTGACCGACTGAGGAGTAACTTAGGCCTATACATCGGATTATCTTTTAGCTACTGTCAGCTCTGTGTGAACCCCCAAATGTTTGAAGCACGCGACGCCACCCTTGATAAAGCTCTTACGTTCAAAACCCTTTGTAAGAGTAATATAATGAACACGAAACAATCTGGACCTAATCACCGTCGTCGGCTGTTACTCGTTTCTGAGCTTATAAATTTCCTGCTTAACAAACCACTCCACGCCTTGATGCACTTTATGAGTACATTTCTGGTGACTAAGCAATTCTTGCGTATGACATGCGCCGAAACAAACTGCAGTTTATAGATAATGGAGGGGGTAATTGAGCTCGGCGGAGCTCGCGTACTTGCCGTTTGGACTTCTCGTGTTCACGATGTTGTTATTCAAATAGTTCGCGGCAGGTACATCGTCATGTTCAAATGTCAGGTTCTCTTCGCGAAGATACACAGACACAGACAGACACACCCGAAGTTTATGGCTTGTCGACCTCTTGAAGGTCTTGAATGCCCTGTCGTAAGGTTGATTTCTCTGCAGATGATGGTGTTGATTTAGCGGGTTGCTTTGCTTTTCTTCTATCATCATTGGCCAGTATGTGGCCGGGCTCATATGCGCTGGGTGCAGTGCTGGTGTAGCATTACGTAGTGGCGTGGGCGCCCGAGTAGTTAAGTCGCAGTGCGGACAATGGCCACCCATCCAGTGAGTGACCACAGCCGATGTTGCTTAACTGTCGATAGTTGGTAACGCTGCATTCCGGTGCTTTAAGGAGTGAGGAAGAGAGGGTTTGGTTTGCGGGGCGGGAGGGGGCCTGTGTTTCGTGGTTGGGTCAGCTTCTTGAGGTAGGTTTAGTTGAGGATTAACTGTCGGCTTGGAATATTGGGGGGTGGATGCAGATTATGGGTCAGTAATTTGAGTGGGAGTATGTTTAGGAGGGTGGAGGTGTCTTGGTTGGGATTTGGAAACTGAACAGAGGGGAGGTGTGATGTGCGCGTGTAAGTGTTGTGCTCTCCTGTAATGCGCTCTAATTGCTCTTTTCAGGAAAGGGCAGCCAGGGAAAGAGGCGGTGTAGCTGCCTTGGCAGTTGGCGCACCTCGCCCGGTCCCGGTACAATCAGAGTGACGGTGGGAACCTCCACATCTATTGCAGCGGGTGGGCTCTGAGCACGAGGCTGGAGAGTGATTTAGTCCAAGACAATTAAAGCATTGGGTTATGAGTGAAGGGCGTGGGGGAGGGCGGGTTCGAGTGTCTGTTGTGTATTGGTAGTCGGATCCAGGACGCAACTCTATATGTAGACGTGGAGTCAGGCATCCCTATTGTGCTCTGTGGCCACTTCAACGTTGATGTCGCCGAACCTGAATTCGTGCGCTTCATCCAGAACACATTCAGTATGGAATTTATGGTATGCTAGTCCAGACAACTTTTTAAAGGCGGATGTCACATTCTTCAGGTGCATCACTGCCGAGACTCCACGCTTCATATTCTACCTCTAGTACCATCGCCCGATACTAAAGTGGTTGCACATCACCCGTTCAGTTAGGGTTGCCATAAGGTTCAGGATGAAATTCAGGACATCAACATCGACAAGTTCCAAACATAGGTGCCGACTCCACGGGAGCACTTGTCCCCAAGCATATAAGGGTACGGGGTCATAATCATGTTTTTGCTCCCGAAAAAATATTTGATATATTCATCTTTGCCCCCATGCTCAAAACCAAAAGTGGTTCCTGTGGTTCCAACGAGTGTATTTGGCTAATACCACGAGAACTGTCCCATCCATTACCAAAATATACACTTGTTATTATGTTAATGTTAAAAATCAAATAGAGAAATATAAGAAATAATACTTTTAAGTAAAATACCCACTTTACAAACCACTCCGCTATTAAATAATATTCAATGATATTTGCACAGATTTTTAAGTCACAAGTTGGACATTCCCTTTCAAAAGCATTTGAGCAAAATTTTTAAATAACTTGCGCTGATTTTTAAAATTGACGACATTTAGGGATTTTTAAAAATTCAGTCAGGACGTCGGGACACATGCTCAAATTAAGGACAATCCCGCTTTTTCAGGATGTATGGAAACCCTACGTTACCGCTTTTTCAGGACGTATGGCAACCCTACGTTCAATTTCACTGACAGATGAATTGATTTTACCCACAGTCTATCTTGTCTTTCACCGCCCATAGACATTGTGACGCTCGAACATGTATAGCCGTATAGACGACATAGCCAAACCTGTGTGTATTCTTTTAAGAGTAATGATTATATAGCTACCCTTAATACCTGATTAAATTAATAAGGATAAACTATCCCAAGAAATTTTGAACCGTTCATAATATTTTCTCTTAATTTCACCGAATTTCTTTGGTAGAATACAGGGTGGTGGTAACAACGTGAACCGGGTGTATGAGCGTTGAAGGGTTGGTCACACTGATAAATAATTGGAAAAAAGTAATTAATTGTCTCGCTCCGTTGTCATTTTGTCAGCTTCTGAAGTTAGCCAATCAGATCGCTTCGCGGGAGACTTCAGATGGGTTCTGCGAGGCGGTGTTCTAAATCTGGACGTGGCTTATGACGGCCTTAAGACCTCCAATAGAAGAAATAAGCTTCTCCACGTGAGAGACTTGAACAAGGACCTCCCTGCTGATGGGCTTGGCCCACAGCAACCACGCTACGGTAATATTGGGTGAAATCCACGGTGTGTTAGTGTTTGATGCTCATTTCTGGGCATGGCTTTCAAAACTGACCAAGCCACGTGGAGATTTAGCAACACCGCCTCGTAAAGTTCATTTGAATTCACCCGCGAAGCTATCTGATTGGCTAAATTCAGCAGCTGATAAAATTACAACGGCGCGATATATCGACGTAATGTTTCAAGTATTTTATCAGTATGACCAACGCTCTATCCCCCATATACTCGGTCTACGTTGTTTCCAACCACCCTGTGTACACGTTGTAGGTTGCTTTGCTTGAAACATTTGGAAAATAATATTTTACCACACGATTTTATACAATACTAATTTATTTATTTATTTATTTATTTAGTTAGTTAGTTAGTTAGTTAGTTAGTTATTCCGAATTCAGCAGTGGTGAAAGTAGGGCTTGTGGCCCTTTCTTATATTTAACAGAGAAACCAAACCAAACCCCATGGCTCAACTGCCCCGAAGGGCCATGGACTATAAGCGACCGCTGCTGAACCCGAAAGTCTGCAGATTACGAGGTGTCGTGTGGTCAGAACGACGAATCCCCTCGACCGTTATTCTTGGCTTTCTAGACCGGGTTCGCCATCTTTGAAAGGATGAAAGTAATGTCAAACATCAAAGATAACACGACCCAAATGAACACCAAATATGGAACAATAAGCCGTGTGCGTAAGTTTAAATACCTTGGTGGGTGTATCCAATCGAATGGACTAGAAAAAGATACCTTAGCGGCCATAGCAAAGAAAAAATGGAGGTAGCTTTCCAAACAACCCGGAGCATATACTGTATAACTGAAACAGTTATAGATATACTCTAAATACCGAAATTTATCATTACAACATTGTCGTCAATCTAGTATATCTATATGCATCAGAATGCCTTACGCGCTCGCTAAGTTAGAGCAAAAAGAGAGAAAGATTCTCCACAACATTCTTGGTCCAAACTACAAAAACGAGATCTAGGCTACATAATAAAATTCAGACAAGAAATTTACTGTAAGATAGAGAAGATCACGGACACAATGTTCGAACTCAGGGCTGGATTCTACGGCTACTTACGACGGATGGACGACTCTCGATGGATAAAACGCATTTTTAACAATTTCGACACAAAATCAAACATAACAATTTCCTGGCACGTTAACGTCAAAAACATACATGCATTGTCATTATAGACCGTTATGCCTTTCAGCATTCAGTCTGAAAGCCTCTATGAATTTACTAAACGTCGCCACAATCCTCTATTTGCAACTAGTGCTGTGGCCACATTTCGTTATATACCTCTTATCTTTAAATCCTTAGAAACTGAGTCTAACCATCGTCGTCTTAGTCTCACTTTACTCCTCTTACCCTCCATAACAGAGTCCATTATTCTCCAAAAAGACCTCGAAAAAAGGGGCCTACGACCAGATGACGTGCACAAACGAGACCTTTTCTGGACAAGCATAGTGACTTTTGGAACTTTCCAAGATGAGAAATGGACAACTGGTACAAACAAATTGGTCGGTTGAACGCCGCGCTCGACACAGCAAACTAACTAATGAAAGAAATTAACTAATGAAGCAAAGTAATGAAGACCTACTGGATTAATCGAAAATTGTATAAACCATATCCTCAGTTGGCCGATTAGAGAATAATAATAATAATAATAATAATAATAATAATAATAATAATAATAATAATAATAATAATAATAATAATAATAATAATAATAATAATAATAATTGCACCCACCCCGTTTATTCAAATGAAGCGAATTTGGAAATGCCATCTTAAATCTAAAACTTGCAACAACTAGTGCAAGAAGTTCGAACATTTGTCAACAGATGTCTTGTCTACAAACTACAGTATGTCTGTGCTTACTGGTGTGAAGAGGAATTATTAAAATTGTTAAGCATTCTTTTATTTTAAGGTTTACTACACTGAGCTGATTATTCTTTGTTTTTGGTATGTTAAAGTTGACAACACTTCTATACCTTCCCGCCAACTTTGGATGCTGGCCAATAGAAAATTTTGTATATTCCTTTTTCAGCCAATTACATCTATCTTGTATCTATTTAATTACCCAATGGAAATTGGGGAGTGTCGGGTCTTAGCCCAGCGTTTTCTGGATCTTTCCTCTCGGGTATAAAAGCTGGCACATTTTTCGACCAGGTAGTCTTATTTATCGCTCCAGTCTAACGTGTGTATTTATAATGGAGGTGGAGAGCCTCGTTCATCACAGAGTAATCCATCAGCTCAAGATAATGGCAGTCCTATCTAAGTGATATTCTTTGAAAGCTAGCTTGAGGGGAATGTTTCCAATCTTTACTAACGTAACTTTAATTTTCTAAAATGTAACTTTCAAACAAGGCAATAGAACTTAGCCGAAATCAGGGAATAGAGAGTGTGATACCCTTTCGCGTTTCATATCAACTTGATTTTGAGGTGACTATGATTTTGTAACCTGTTTCAGTTTGAAATATGTTTAATTTATATATTCTCTCCATCTAGTTACCTCGGTAGTTTAGGCTTAGCCTCTGTAACTTCGGGCCAGAAGCCCAAATAGGGTTGTAATCTTTTAATTTCAAATTTCTAGGAGTGCGAGCGTCCGCCTCAGTATCATTTTGATTTTTGGGCCAGTAACTTTAACCTCTTGTTTTCCACAAAGGCCTGTGTCCACCACGGTATCCTCGTATCAACAACAATAATAATAATAATAATAATAATAATAATAATAATAATAATAATAATAATAATAATAATAATAATAATAATAATAATAATAATAATAATAATACTCTGCCGGAAAAAGAAAACATGCAACATCCTCAAGGACTGTGTTCAGTGGCCCCTAGGGCTTGTTATGTTGGTGATTCATTTGTCACGCACATCGGCGATCAGATGGCGCTCAGGAGACCTGTTTGTGCGCACTCTGTTTTGACTCTACAGACAGTAACTGATCTGAGGTTAGAGGCGAACAATGTTTGCTATATTCATTCTGGGATACAGCCATGCCCCGCCGACGAGTTCGTGCTCCTGTTGAACCAGCTGGAGCCATTGCGGGAAGCTAGATGGACGTATCGGCGGATTGCTGCGCATTTTGGTTACAATGTATCCGTGGTGTGTCGCTGCTTTCAGAAGTGGTCTGTGGAACATTTTCACACCTGCAGATCAGGCTCCGTACGTTCGCGTTCTACAGCCGCACGTCAAGATCAACGCATTGTGCGAGCAGCGCAACGGTGGCCGACCGAACAACATCCAGGGACGAAATCCGGATACATGTTGCACCTGCTGTGTCACCAAGGACCGTCTGCTTGAAGCAGGATTACGATCACGTGTGGTTCTGGCCAGGTTACCACTGACAACACGACACCGCCAAGCATGGCTACTCCGGTGTCGTGAAAGAGTCGACTGGAGAAGGGAATGGGGCCCTGTTGCCTTCAGTGACGAGAGTAAGTTCCGTCTGTATGCAAGTAATAGAGGTACACGTTTACTGTGTAGAGCTGGTGACCTATTCCAGAGTACATTCACCCACAACGTCCAGGTCCCACCCCAGGCTTCATGGTGTTGGGCGCCATCAGTTACAACTCGCGATCGCAGTTGGTGTTTCTGCAGGGTAACGTAAGCTGCTGCATTGCACAGGTTGTTGCTTCCGTGTTACTGCTATTTCTTAGACAGGAAGACGATGTGCTTTCTCAGCAGGACAATGCATGTCCACAAACAGCTGCTGCAACGTGCTTTATGTAGTGTAAAACAACTGTTCTGGTTGGCAAGATCACCAGATCTCTCGTCAATTGGACATGTATGGGACATGATAAAACGGCAACAGACGCGTTCTACACAGCCTGCAAGAACCATTGCCGAATGGCATCAAAAGGCGCAGAAAGCTTTGAACAATATATCGCAGGGTGCCATTCGGAACTTGTATGATCGTTTGCATGCGCGAATACACGCCTGGTTTGCCGCCAGAGTGGCGGAGTTACGCTGTGTATTGCTGCGACTGTGACACGTGTGTTTCAATCGGTATGAATTTGTAATCATATACTCCTTTAATGATGGAGTACCTGTCACATCCCTTGTGAATAAAATAACATTGTCCATGAGGATGCTGCATGTTCTTTCCGACAGTGTAATAATACTAATAATAATAATAATAATAATAATAATAATAATAATAATAATAATAATAATAATAATAATAATAATAATAAAGTCTCCTGGCAGCGCGTCGGCCTCTCACCGCTGGGTTTCATGGTTCAAATCCCGGTCACTCCAAGTGAGATTTTTGCTGGACATAGTGAAGGCGGGACAGGGTACTCCGGTTTTCCCTGTCATCTTTCATTTCAGCAACACTCTCCAATATCATTTTATTTCATCTATTAGCAATTAGTCATTTCGCCAGAGGAGTGCGCCAGGCCCCGGCCGCCGGCACAATTCCTATCCTCGCCGCAAGACAGGGGCTTCAAAATTAATTCCATTCCTGATCCGATCGAAAGACTGGAAACAGGCTGTGGATTTTCATTTTCAATCCAATATCAGAAATAAATGCACATAACTCAAATGAAATGTCGTATGGCTTTTAGTGCCGGGATATCCCAGGACGGGTTCGGCTCGCCACGTGCAGGTCTTTCTATTTCACTCCCGTAGGCGACCTGCGCGTCGTGATGAGGATGAAATGATGATGAAGACAACATATACACCCAGCCTTCGTGCCATTGGAATTAACCAATTAAGGTTAAAATCCCCGATCCGGCCGGGAATCGAACCCGGGACCCTCTGATCCGAAGGCCAGTACGCTGACCGTTCAGCTAACGAGTCGGACACACATAACTCAAGGTAGGCAATGGCTGGAAAACAGATTGTAGGTTTCATCATCATCATCATCAATAATAATAATAATAATAATAATAATAATAATAATAATAATAATAATAATAATAATAATAATAATAGTAATAATAAAATCCCTCTTCTGGGGGTTTGTAAGGCTGTACTAATCTGTAAATGATTCTGGCAACGCTTGCATGGGAAAGACCAACAGCAGGATAAGGAAGGTAGCGGCCTTGTTCTTACTTACAGCATAACCCCAGTACTCGCCTCGTGTGAATATGGAGCCTTCTCCGTACAAGTTCTGTAAGTCCTTGGTGGAGTGAAAAGTAGAGGTTTCTAACACCCATAAACTCTGAATAGGTTGGATAGAATAGGTCTGTACAAAGTTCCACTGTGAAGGTCAATAAATCATTGTCCCGATGCAAATTATATTGTAAACACTTTTTCTTCTGTGTATACCACCACACTAAAACGAATTCGTTTGAACCCAACAATTTCATCTTCGTGTGCAAATTTTTACATGAGAGTGTACTTGCAGCTTACCAATAACTGCCCTCCAATTACTGTAACTCCATTGCGTTCCGTATTGTTTTTATCAAATCACTTTTACTTCCAATTTTACAATTTGTTTGCTTTTACTAGCTCATTGGTTCTCAAAGTGTGGTACACGTACTCTTAGTGGCATGCCTGAGACTTTTAGTGGGGTATTCGAGTAACCTTCAGGGGGGAAAAAATGAAGACAAATTAAAATATGAAAATAAATGAGAAGAAAGTCAGATGTGTATATACGGTGCCACGGTTAGCTTGAAAATTTCATCTGGACAACGACACATCACAAAACCGTGACACGCCATGCAGCCACACCCATTCCATTGAAATATTGATGGTTCGCAAAGTTTGAATTCCAGAATTAAGATCGAAAATTGTTATTTATTAATGTGATTTTTCTATCTTCTTTTCTTTCTTAATTCATTTAACCTTCAGGGTTGGTTTTTCCCTCGGACTCATCGAGGGATCCCACCTCTACCGCCTCAAGGGTCGGCAAGATACAACAAGGGGAGGAGGACCAGTGTCTCGCCCAGGCGGCCTCACCTGCTAAGCTGAACAGGGGCCTTGTGGGGTATGGGAAGATTGGAAGGAATAGACAAGGAAGAGGGAAGGAAGCGGAACATCCCGGCATTATCCTGGAGGAGAAGTGGGAAACCACCGAAAACCACTTCCACGGTGGCTGAGGTGGCATTCGAACACCCTATATTCTCAGATGACCTCCCGAGGCTGAGTGGACCCATTTCCAGCCCTCGTACCACATTTCAAATTTCGTGGCAGAGCCGGGAATCGAATCCGCGCCTTCAGGGGTGGCAGCTAATCACACTAACCATTACACCGCAGAGGCGCACTTATTAATTTGATACTGAGGCTAAAATCTAGCGTTTTGTGAAACTTTCGTACAAACGTACTTTATTATCAATGTATTATACTGATCTTTCTTTCTTTCTTTCTTTCTTTCTTTCTTTCTTTCTTTCTTTCTTTCTTCTTTCTTCCGTAATCCGTTTACCCTCCAGGGTCGGTTTTTCCCTCGTACTCAGCGAGGGTTCCCACCTCTACCACCTCAAAGGCAGTGTCCTGGAGCGTAAGACTTGGGTCGGAGAATACAACTGGGAAGGAGTATCAGTACCTCGCCCAGGGGGGGGGGCGCACCTGCTATGCTGAACAGGGGCCTGTTAGGAGGAAAGGAAGATTTGAAGGGATAGACAAGGAAGAAGGATGTAGCGGCCTTGGCCTTAAGTTAAGTAACATTCCGGCCATTTGCCTGGAGGAGAAGTTGGAAACCACGAAAAACCACTTCGAGGATGGCTGAGGTGGGAATCGAACCCCCTCCCGAGGCTGAACGGACCCTGTTCCAGCCCTCGTACCACTTCACAAATTTCGTGAAAGAGTCGAGAATCGAACCCGGGCCTCCGGTGGGTGGCACTAATAACACTAACCACTACACCACTGAGGTGGACTTAATATTTGATAAATACGCAATCTACTGTATTTACATTTCTTGTGATTGTGAAACGAAATTTTATAATTTTATAAGTTCGTTTCGCAATCTAGTCTTATTTACGACATGTATTTAAACGAACGGTTTATAATCAACTAAAATGCTGTAAAAATAGCCAGACACTCATGTTTTCTTAAATCTATAATTTTGGGGATTTTTCTTGGGTGTATGGTGAACTTTTATCCATGACTGGGGGTACAATCTCATAATAGTTTGAGAACATCTGTACTAGCCGATACATTTGAAAACAGGTGTACTCGAAACACTTAACGCATTACTGTGTGATGATATCTGTGGACTAGTAACGGATCTATGTGTTTAATTTAATATCGTACCAGATGATTATAATATCTTCCTTTCCACTTGCATGTGTGGATTGCCAGCACCTCGTTATTTTGTGAATAGTGTTCGACTTTACATCTACAAAAACTCTAGAACATATCATTTATTCTAGGATGTCATGTCGAATCATAAATATTTTATTTCAGTACTACACGCGAATATAAACAAACTAAGCGATAGAATTTCATAACATTTGTTTTGTAGATATGATGGTTGTACATCAAAGGAATATATCGCTGAGTTTTATTCCGTAAACACGCTCTGTGTATCAAAGGACTGAAACCTATCATTTACATGACAAAACGACTAAACTACGTGTTTGTAGTGAATAGCATGAAAAACGTGACATTTTAATGAAGCACGAAAAATTCATTCACTTTTTATCGTAGAATTGTATACCCTTCAGCGATTAGACTGTGAGACACTGTAAACTAACAAGGGGAGGCCGTCATTTGGTTTTCTATAAAAGAGTTCAAATGTTGAGGATATGCCTATAATTAAAAACCATTTTAACCCTGTTCGAGCCTTTTAGCCGATGGACCTTGTTTTGTTCAAAATTTAGCGTTTAAGATTTATCATCAAATTTTTCTAGTCCCAGTCCCGCAAACGATTCCAATTAGTCTCCGTGGCGTAGTCACTTGGGCATTGGCATTAGTAACTGAAGTTTCTGAGTTCCAATCCGACCTTCATTTCTAAAATATATTTTAATTTTTCTTTTAATTTTATGTTTTGATACAATATTTTTTGGATTACATCCAAGTCTGCCTCGTTGTGTAGTGGTTAGTGTGATTAGCTGCCACTCCCGGAGGCTCGGGTTCGATTCCCGGCTCTGCCAGGAAATTTGAAAAGTGGTACGAGGGCTGGAACTGGGTCCACTCACACTCGGGAGGTCCAATGAGTAGAGGTGGATTCGATTACCACCTCAGCCATCCTCGAAGTGGTTTTCCGTGGTTTCCCACTTCTCCTCCAGGTAAATGCCGGGATGGTACCTAACTTAAGGCCAAGGCCGCTTCCTTCCCTCTTCCTTGTCTATCTCCCCCAATCTTCCCATCCCTCCACAATGACCCTGTTCAGCATAGTAGGTGAAGCCGCCTGGGCGAGGTACTGGTCATTCTCCTCAGTTGTATCCCCGGACCCATGTCTAACGCTCCAGGACACTGCCCTTGAGGCGGCAGAGGTGGGATCCCTCGCCAAGTCCGAGGGAAAAACCAACCCTGGAGGGTAAACAGATTAATAATAATAATAATAATAATAATAAGAAGAAGAAGAAGAAGAAGAAGAAGAAGGAAGAAGATTACATCAAATTATGATTTTTTGTTATTTTCCTTTGTACAATATTCTTTCCTTCTTAATCTGTTTACCCCCCAGGGTTGGTTTTTTCCTCGGAATCCCACCTCTACCGCCTCAAGGGCAGTGTCCTGAAGCGTGAGATACGGGTCGGTGATACAATTGGGGAGGATAACGAGTACCTCGCCCAGGCCTCACGTGCTATGCTGAACAGGGGACGTACAGAGGGATTGGATGATCGGAAGGGATAGACAAGGAACAGGGAAGGATTCGGCCGTGGCCTTAAATTAAGTACCATCCCGGCATTTGTATGGAGGAGAAGTGGGAAACCGCGGAAAACCACTTCCAGGATGGCTGAGATGGGAATCGAACCCACCTCTACTCAATTGGTCTCCCAAGGCTGAGTGGACCCCGTTCCAACCATCGCACCACTTTTCAAATTTCGTGGCAGAGTCGGAAATCGAACCCGGGCCTCCGGGGGTGGCAGCTTATCACGCTAGCCACTACATTACAGAGGCGGACCTTTTTACAATATTAATAAATATTTACATTATTTACAATATTTGTCACATTTTCACTGTTCACCTGACAATGAATCACTTGAACTTAAATAACTAATTAATCTTACGACACGCTCAAGCGACAAGGATGAATAATATAAGAAATATTGCAAATAGCTCTAAAACAAAAGAGACAGGTTACATTTGACAAGGAAAATCGGAGTCCCCAGAGAAAAACCTTCCCCGCCTACACATTGTCCAGCGCAAACATCAATTGGAGTGACCGGGATTTGAACCACGCAGCCCAGCAATGAGAGGCCAGCGTGTTGCCACCTGAGCCATGAAGGCTCTGCTGTTATTAATACTATTGTTATTAATTCTCTTAATTTCTATACATCTTCTTCTCCTTAATCCGTTTACCCTCCATCGTTGGCTTTTTCTCTCGGACTCAGCGAAGAATCCCAGCTCTACCGCCTCAAGGGCAGTGTCCTGGAGCGTCAGACTTTGGGTAGGGAATACAACTGGGCAGGTGGGCCAGTACCTCGTCCAGGTGGCCTCACCTGCTATGCTGAACAGGGGCCTTGTGGGGGATGGGAAGATTGGAAGGGATAGGCAAGGAACAGGGAAGGAATCGGCCGTGGCCTTAAGTTAAGTGCCATCCCGGCATTTGCCTGGGGGAGAAGTGGGAAACCACGAAAAGCACCTCGGGAATGGCTGAAGAGGAAATCAACCCCCCCCCCCCCCTCTACTCAGTTGACTTCCAGAGGCTGAGTGGACCCCGTTCCAGTTCTCGTACCACGTTTCAAATTCGGGGCCGGGCCGGGAATCAAGACTGAGCTTCCGGGGGTTTGCAGCTAATCACGCTAACCACTACACCACAGAGGCGGAACCTATACAGATACTATTTCATTAGTGCATTAGGGAAGTAATATGTCCATTCAAAAATGTATAATGTAGTTACAGTAACTCATAATAGGGTAGGAATCAAGTTTATATTTTATGTTAGGCCTACTTGTATATTTACAGGACTGGTTAAGTGTAAGACAGGGAGAAGCGTCCCTAATTACTTTGCCAAGTAAAATTAACCATACCGGGCGAGTTGGCTGTGCGGTTACGGGCGCGCAGCTGTGAGCTTCTATCCTGGAGATAATGGCTTCGAACCCCGCTGTCGGCAGCCCTGAAGGTGGTTTTCCGTGTTTTCCCATTTTCACACCAGGCAAATGCTGGGGCTGTACCTTCATGAAGGCCACGGCGGCTTCCTTCCCACTCCTAGCCCTTTCCTATTCCATCATCGCCATAACACCTATCTGTGTCGGTGCGACGTAAAACAAATTGTAAGAATGAATGAATGAATGAATGAATGAATGAATGAATGAATGAATGAATGAATGAATCAATCAATCAATCATGAACCTCAAATTAAAGCAACGTATAGGCCATGAAGACACTTGGAGGAGTGAAGGATAAAAGCTTCCACTGCCCGCAAACTGGGCAGTAATTGGTTAGCTCTGTTCCCGACCGTCTTTGCCGCGAGAAATTAACCTGATATTCATTTTTCGTATAGGATGAGTGAACCTCAGATTCAGGTATTTATGCATGAGTGAAAACATTATTTTGAAACTTTTGGATTTTCTGACCGAGAATCGAGCTCACTTCTTCTTTTTTTTTTTTTTTTTTTTTTTTTTTTATAAGCCGTCGGTTACGCAGGAAAGAAACGTTTTACAGTCGGATACCATTCCTAACGCCAACAATGCATGGAGGGATGCCTTGATTATTGCGAGTTTCTGCGGCAGTTGATAGTGTGATATATTGTATGCACTTAAAGAGAAGTGTTTGAAGAAAAACAGAAACAGCCAGTCCTCGAATTCGAGGAATTAATCATACACAATTAACATCCCCGGCCCGACCAAGAATCGAACCCAGACTCCTCTGAACCGAAGGCCAGTCTGCTGACTATTCAGCCAAGGTGTTAGACTCAGAGTAAAAATGAACTATTAACTGTACATATTATATTTACTGACATAATTTTCTATTATTATTACGCTGTTATGGCCGCATTGGACCATCGTAGTCAATTTCTGTCCGGTCTTCTATGATGTTTTATGGTTCTTTTCCTCTCTTTTCTTCCAGTATTTCTTTATTCTATCTGATCGTTGTCGTTCTTCTTCTGAAAATGCCCTCTTATTTTTTGTCTTTTATCAATTTTTGGTAGGAATCTAATTCTACTATTCTTCAATTTACACATTTTGATTTATTCTTTAAATCCTCCAATGTTATGTGTAATCTTTCATGTCTTATTTTATTCCTTTATCCAGACAGGTTGTTGTTTTTGTTTCCAAAGATTCTAAAAAATTCCCCGTATTCACCTGTCTTGAGGTGTTCTCAACATATGACCAAAGAATGAGATTCTCTTTTTTTCTTATGAAATCCGTTATAGGTTCTATTTCCTGATATGCTGCTGCATTTGGGATGATACACCATTCTCCTTTTTGTTACCTCTTATTAATTCATGTTCTTACTATTCTTCTTTCTATTTTTAAAACGTTGTCTGTGTTATAAGATAAGATAGTAAGTTACGTATCGATCTGAGACGAACTTTTTGATTCATTATGTAGTCAGTAATACCAAACGTTTCTTCACCTTTGGTACAAGCATACCGTTTACTGGAAGACTCTGCTGCCTGTGTCTACATTCTAGTGGTGTAACGTACTTTAATTAAGGATCTCCACCCGCACAGGAGCCGAAACCCTGTGTCGTTGGCGGCAAACCAAAACAAGTGTTCAACAGTAAAAAAGTTTTTATAGGCTTGCTGCTGGAAGCGAGGAGCAGAGAAAATGTAGTGGCAGGCGGGTGGCATGGCGAGAGATAAAGCAAGCCGCAGGAACTGTGCAAGCCTCACTAGTTTTCAGATATCAAATTATAGGACGAAAGAATCGATGAAAGTGAAACAGAAGAAAGTACTTGCAGAATACGGGAGCTGATCGGGGAGGAAGAGCAGGGAGGAAGAGCTTGAAAGAGTCTCCGCTAACAACACTCTCCAGAAGAATAACAACCTCTTTTAAAAAGCGAGCGGCAGATAAATGAAGGAGTCAGTAATAAGGTAATTAGTTACAGTGTACTTATTAATCATAAAGTAGCTTAATAGACATACGAGGACTATCCAGAAATTCAGATTCCCTTCGTTTAAAAAAAAAGAGAACACAGTTAAATGGAAAAACTTTATTGGCATTCGATACTGCAATGTTAGAGAACTTCGTTGTTTAACTTATGACTGAAATCTAATTATTTATTTCGAGGAACACCGAATGCGAGACCAGGGACTTTTATATTCCGACGGCGTACGATATGGAGTGCCGAATATACCTTTTCCGCCCTTCAGTGATTCGATTACCTCCGCTGTGTTCGAACCCATGCTCATTAACCCTAGGGACACCCTACTGTATCATTGTTGCACAGAAGGAATGATACATTTGATTAAAATAATGCGAGTGCGTTTTAGAGCTCCTTAATCGTGGAAAATGGTTATTAGACGAATTAATATTTATGTCGTCCGTCTCTGTGGTTTAGTGGTTAGTGTGATTAACTGTCACCCCTGGAAGCCCGGGTTCGATTCCCGGCTCTGCCACGAAATTTGAAAAGTGGTACGAGGGCTGGAACGGGGTCCACTCAGCCTCGGGAGGTCAACTGTGTAGAAGGGGATTCGATTTCCACTTCAGCCACCCTTGAAGTGGTTTTCCGTAGTTTCCCATTTCTCCTCCAGGCAAATGCCCGGATGTTACCTAACTTAAGGCCACGGCCGCTTCCTTCCCTCATCTTTGCCTATCCCTTAAAATCTTTACATCCCCCCACAAGGACCCTGATCAGCATAGCAGGTGAGGCCTTGGCGAGGTACTGGTCCTCCTGCCCCGTTGTATCCCCCACCGCAAAGTCTCACGCTCCAGGACACTGCCCTTGAGGAGGTAGAGGTGAGATCCGTCGCTGAGTCCGAGGGAAAACCAACCCTGGAAGTAAAATGATTTATGGACTTGCCTAAGGCACTTGAAATAAGTCATGTAGATCCCAGGGAGCTGATATTATACAGAGTGGTCAGAAACAATGTGAACCGGGTATATGAGTGTTAGATGGTTGTCATACTGGTAAATCATTTGAAAAACTTCGATGTCTCGCGCCGTTGTCATTTTATGAGCTGCTAAAAGTAGCCAGTCAGATCACTGCGGGCGAATTCAAATGGGCTTGGTGCGACGGTGTTGGTAAGTTTGCACGTGGCTTAAGACCGGCTTGAAAACAGCTGGTGTCACGGTGGTGTACTTGCTATGGCGCGATACTCTCAGCTCGGAGGTCCATATTCAAACCCCTCCCCCAGTGAAGTTTTATTCTTCAACTGATACTGTCATTCCGATCGTAAGTCATGTACAGATTTAGCAACACCCATTTGAATTCACCCGCGAAGTGATCTGATTAGCTAATTTCAGCGGCTGATGAAATTATAACGGGGTGAGTTATTGAATTATTCTTTTAACATTTTTTTTTCTACTTGCTTTACGTCGCACCGACACAGATAGGTCTTGTGGCGACGATGGGACAGGGAAGGGCTAGGAGTGGGAAGGAAGCGGCCGTGGCATTAATTAAGGTACAGCCCCAGCATTTGCCTGGTGTGAAAATGGGAAACCACGGAAAACCATTTTCAGGGCTGCCGACACTGGGGTTCGAACCTACTATCTCCCGAATACTGGATACTGGCCGCACTTAAGCGACTGCAAATATCGAGCTCGGTTTTAACATTTTTATCAGTATGACCAAACCTCTAACACTCTAATACCCGGCTCACGTTGTTTCGGACCATCCTGTATAATGTCAGTACGATGAGGATTATTTCATATACATTTTGTGAAGATTTGGTGATAGGAGGAAAAGGCCGAAATTTGGATTTTTCTCTAGGTAAAATCAGCATTGTTGTTCTCTTTAACAATTTGGGGTCAATAATCTATATATCAGACGCCAGTTAGGAGGATGTGGACCGTTGATTTTAGCAACTAAGGAACAGAAAGGAACTTTGTGAAGCCAGGGTATCAAGTAGAAAACAGCAAAATGCGCAACACTCAGAATGATTGTTGAGAATATTTTACTACATAGTACACATGTGGTGGTGGTGGTTAATATTTTAAGAGCGAGTACAACTGGGCAACCATCCTCTATATAACACTAATCGGAGAGGGAAAATGGAAGGGATCAGACACATCGAAGCATGAAGTTATCGGTCAAAGGAAGACAAGGGCCACGAAGGGCCTCGCAACTTAATACTGTCGGGGCCTTAAAGGAACGAGAGTTGACCAAGGGAGGTCGGATAGGATAGAAGAAAGTGAGGAACTTGGCACAAGTAAGTGAAAGCAATGCCAGAACTCAGTTAAGGGCATCGTGGTTGTCAACCCAAGCTCCAAAGTTTAGAGCCCCTTCGGCCCCTTTAAGTCGCCTCTTACGACAGCCAGGGGATACCGTAGGTATTATTCTACCACCCCCACCCACAAGGGGTATAGTTCACAAGTCTGATTACAAAATTTATTGAATAAAACCTTTAGAGATGTACTGGTCGTCCACACTAAAATCGGCAGAAATGAAATCATTCTGGAGAAATAGCCTGTGATTTATCTGTAAGAAATTAAAATATTTACAATGGCACAGGCATGTTTAGTGGATGTCTCGAGAGAGATGAGTCGAGAAGGTGATCGACTGGTCCCCACGTGGGCGCAGGAAGAGGGGGAGTTGGTAACGAACAAAGGTAAAAGGCATAGCGAGAGCCATGAGATACGTAAGACTGCACGAGGATTCGTTGGAGGATCGATCAATCGGAATGGAGATAGGTAATGTAAAGCATGCACAAGGAAGTATAAAGCGGCAAATAATAGTTTCAAGTGTGTTATCGTACCGCTTAGCAGCAACACTGTCATTTCAGAAAAAAATATTGAGGACTAGATCTCGGTTCACACAGATGTTAATTTTGCGTCCGGCTGTATTAGAAGCATGTCCCTTAAGGGGGCTATGCACGCTGAGATATGACTCAAGAGACTGTCTCATGAGGTGCACTTTAGATACAAGTCTCTCGTCTCCATGGCGCTATACACGCCGAAATTTGGTGCTAGTTCTGATGGAAAGAATATGGCGTCTGATCCTCCAGCAGACGAAATGCTTACTGTGAGAATAGATCTTGGTGTTTGTTTGATGAAAAATCCAAGACAAACAGTAATAATATGGTGTAAAGATGGTTAATAAAGAGAGTAAATTACTCTCGTGTTCCACTTTTAATGGAGTTGGCAGATACTGCTCCAGAAGATTTCTTTAATTATTTCAGGATGGATCTTCAAACATTTTATATATTCTTTGTATAATTTATAGGCCCTGAAATTCAAAAACAAGATACAATTATGAGAGAGATAGTAAGTGCCAAGGAAGGACTAGTGGTAACATTGATGTAGCCGTTCCGTTGGACTTGCGAATTTCATTCATTTCACGCCGAAACGCACATCGGAAATTGTGAATTTTCTTGCCCCAAACTCTCTGTCAGCCTCAGGGAAACGCATCTGACAGAAAGTAACCAAAATTTCATATGCATTGTTTGTAACACGGCTGTCGCAGTAACTGTCATTTTTTATTCACATAAACATGTGCACTTTTGGTAAGAATTTATACACTCTTCCCAAAATCCACGCTCAGATATTTCTCCGCTCATTATCACTTTTCAAGGAAATACTCTGTAAAAACAAACTGACACACGATTAATACCTTGCTACACACGTGCAAACCGGTTGAGACTTATAAGGTAGGGGTGGGGTGGGATTCTGTCACCGCACCTAATTTCGTCCCCCTAGGGATTTCCAGTTTGCGCGGTTGGTACCTAATGTTTAGCCGCCCGCACACGCCTAGCCTCATTCCATTGTCTTGTTAGGAGAGTGGGTTGTGTGCACCATGTTTAGTTTCCGTGAACAAGGAGGATTCATTTTTCATGCTCAGCTAGTCCAGTATTCAAATTATGAGCCTGTTATTCCTAAAGTGAGCACTGATATGTGTACGAAATACTGGACTGCATTTCAGTCGTCTGGTATAGTTCCTGGCGTGTATTCGGAACAGTGAAGTGGTTGGAATGAGTTACTGTAGCGGTCATTATAATAAATCAGGACCGGGCGAGTTGGCCGTGCGGTTAGGGGCGCGCGGCTGTGAGCTTGCATCCGGGAGATAGTGGGTTCGAATTCCACTGTCGGCAGCCTTGAAAATGGTTTTTCGTGGTTTCCCATTTTCACACCAGGCAAATGCTGGGGCTGTACCTTAATTAAGGCCACGGCCGCTTCCTTCAAACTCCTAAGTCTTTCCTAACCCATCTTCGCCATAAGACCTATCTGGGTCGGTGCGACGTAAAGCCACTAGCAAACAAAATCAGGGAATGTTCGTAATATCGTCCCCTTCATTTTATTTGTTATTTATGTTTATTATTATTTTCAGGTCCGTCTCTGTGGTGTAGTGGTTAGCGTGATTAGCTGCCACCCCCGGAGGCCCGGGTTCGATTCCCGGCTCTGCCACGAAATTTGAAAAGTGGTACGAGGGCTGGGACGGGGTCCACTCAGCCTCGGGAGGTCAACTGAGTAGAGGTGGGTTCGATTCCCACCTCAGCCATCCTGGAAGTGGTTTTCCGTGGTTTCCCACTTCTCCTCCAGGCGAATGCCGGGATGGTACCTAACTTAAGGCCACGGCCGCTTCCTTCCCTCTTCCTTGCCTATCCCTTCCAATCTTCCCATTCCTCCACAAGGCCCCTGTTCAGCATAGCAGGTGAGGCCGCCTGGGTGAGGTACTGGTCATACTCCCCAGTTGTATCCGCCGACCAAGAGTCTGAAGCTCCAGGACACTGCCCTTGAGGCGGTAGAGGTGGGATCCCTCCCTAAGTCCGAGGGAAAAACCGAACCTGGAGGGTAAACAGATGATGATGATGATGATTATTTTCAGATTGGAAACGCAAGCAGTGGGACAAGGAGGCTACGAGAAAGGTTACTAAGGCAGTGAGAGACAAGATAATGGGTTACAAACGTTCAAGTAAAGCGTTTAACATTCCACCAGCAACTCTGAAAGACTATGTTATGAAAGAATACCAAGGAAATATTTTTTATAAATGACCTTCAAGTAACTCATTACCGGTATAGGGAAGGTGTTTGGTAAGGTCAGAAAGGGGAACAATATATAAAAATTATTTGTAGTTTTCATAAATTTGGTGGGGGACGAAATTACGAACACATTTTTGATAGTTTAGTTTTTGTAGTGTTTATGTCAAATAGTGACTACCTCAAGTTATAACAGTTTTATTGTAACTTTTCCCTAAGTGGAGAAAATATTCAGTAATATATATGCCAATTTCTAGCCTTGTCCATAATATTCCTGAATTTCTACAAGTCGAAATCTGCTAAAGGGACGAAATATAGGTCCCCTACATTCTCGTGTTGCTTGTATTGGCCTCAAGGTCTCTTGTCCTGAGCGAGAGACGTGATACCAGCTTCGTTTCTTCATGATATCACGTGAGACCAGTTGTGATAAGGCTACACACGATAGAACTTGTATCAGGTACGCGTTTCATGAGACACGCTCTTGATATATATATCAGCGTGTCTGGCCCGTTTTACTCTGGACGGAACCGTTTGTAAGATGTAGCCGACGAATGGTATCTACGAGGCCAAGAGATACTTTGCACGGAGTTGAATGCTTAGGACGTGCGTAGCTGACAAATAGTAGCTAAGCGGTAAAGAACTAAGTTTCACAGAGATGAAAGCTACGAAGTGTGTAGTCGACAAATGACAGACAGATAGTGAACAACTAGATCGTACCAGGCTGCATGCTACCCTCCTTTGAAAAGGATTCCCCAGCAGGAGAACAAAAGTGACGTGTTTAGTTTTTGTTGTCAGAAATTGTGTTGGAAATTGTAGTTCAAACTTACAATTTTCAATCCTGAAAGGTGGAGAGTAAGAGAAAGTACACTTGTGTCCAAATTAAAGCAACAAACTGAAATATTCTCCCCTTCTGTGACTTTTTATATCACAAAATAGTATTAGGTATAGTCAAATATAATACATTTCAGATTTACTGTTTACTGATAATTACCGAGCTTTATATGGCCAGCTTTATGTAATAGATTTAAGTCTTGCGAACAGAATTCATTGTGAAAGTTCTATAATTTTCCAAGATTCGAAAATTACGTATGTATAGTCACAACGGAAGTGTAAATTTTAAGGGAAATAAATGGTCTTCCGGAGTTCAATATATTATCTGTTATTGTTTTTACGCTTCTTTTACCACTTTCATTTTTAGTCTTTGTTTGCAGCTATTGCTGCGACAGGCCACTAGCACAACACATTTTTGTTAATTTAGTTTTTGTAGTGTTTATGTTTATGTCAAATATTGATTACCTTACGTTTTAGAACCCGGATTTTGATGCATTAATACGTTAGGATGCAAACTTACTGAAGCGACTAGCAAGTATAGTCTACCTTCACAACGATTATGCTATGAGGTTTGCATAAACATTAGGGGTACGGCCCATTAGAACCCCTATAATTTATGTTACTCTTGCTACATTATGGAATAGCGGGTGGCCGACACTTCCTACTAACCAAATTAGTATGCAACCTAACCTGTTACTGCTTAAAAATCCGGGCTTTAGTTATAACTAAGGCTCGGATGTTTATGCAGTAATAGGTTAGAATGCAAACTTACTAAAGCGAGTAATAAGTAGAGTCTACCCGCACGACGGTAATGCTATGAGGTTTGCATAAACATTAAGAGTTCGGTCCATTAGAACCCCTAGAATGTATGTTATTCACACTACATTACGTTAGAGCGGGCTAGTCGACGTTTCCTACTAAGTAATTTTGTTGCAAAATAAGTCTGTTAGTAGTAATAATAAGAATGTTATTTGTTTTACGTCCCACTAACTACTTTTTAAGGTCTTCGGAGAAGTTTGTTAGTAGGAAATGTCGACTAGCCCGCCCTAACGTAATGTAGTGGGAGTAACATAAATTCTAGGGGTTCTAAGAGGCCGTGCCCCTAATGTTTATGCAAACCTCATAGCATTACCGTCGTGCGGGTAGACTACTTCATGCTCGCTTCAGTAAGTTTGCATTCTAACCTATTACTGCATAAACATCCGGGCCCTAGTTATAACAGTTTCATTACGTACGTACCTATGGTTTACTTCGTACCCGCATAGATTATGGCGATGATGGGAAGGAAAGGACTATGGGAAGGAAGCGGTCGTGGCCTTAATAGGTACATCCCCCCAATTTGCATGGTGTGAAAATGGAAAACCATGCAAAGCCATCTTAAGGGTTGCCGACAGTGTGGTTCGAATCCTCCATCTCCCGAAAGCAAGCTCGCAGCTGCGCGGCCCCAACCATATGGACAGCTAGCTCGTTACAACATAATTAATTCAGCAAAGTACATAAAATCCACCTAATAATTCCATAATCCGTTACTTGTCTTTCATTTTCACTAACAAGTCACACAGTATGAAGGCATTCACATATTTATGCTGTGGAAATCTGGATGATACTACTGTCCTCTTCCCACTCAATCGGTTACTTAATCGTGATTTATTCGTATGAACTATAGCCTACGCTTGAGTTCAAAACTGCTCCTCAATAGTCGATCCCTAGGCTCTTGTGATTCCCTCGGTGGAATATTCTGGGCTCCCGTAATTTTGTAACCATATCCGTTCTGCGACGCGTGGCTCTACCGGCCCCAGCATGCTAGAACCCAATTGCACCATACGAATCAATCCAAAGAACGAATGAAAGGAATTCCACAGCCTGTCTCCAGTCATTCGACTGGGACAGGAATGGAACGGATGAAGCCCCCATCTAGCGGTGAGGATAGGAATTGTGTCGGCTGCTGAAGCTTGACGCACTCCTCTGGGGCAATGATCAATCACTGACAGATGAAATGATATTGGAAAGTGTTGCTGGAATGAAGGATGACAGAGAAAACCGGAGTACCCGGAGAAAAACCTGGCCTGCTTCCGTGTTGTCCAGCATAGATCTCACATGGAGTGACCGGGATTTGAACCACGAAACCCAGCTGTGAGAGGCCGGCGCGCTGCCGCCTGAGCCAGTACAATCCCGATTTTAAGATGATCTTTTCCGATAAATCAATGACAATAAACATACACGGGTCCAATAGTATGTTTATAATATTATATAATATTTTAGAGTGCGTTTTCTTATCATTTGTTGCTATCCTGTTTGGAAATTATAGCGAAATTCATTCGATACCGCACTCAGCAATACGAGTAGGCTGGAAATAATGAACTCTGTCGGTGCATCCCGGAGTTTTATACTGTCACGCTTGAGGGGTTAATAAAAATAATTACGGTCGTTACAAGTTGTTCTATACTGTCCATACGGTGCACACAGTAGTTAAAAGTTTCTGGATGCAGATAAAATTTGACGTGGGACTAAGTCTGTCAGAGTTAGAAGGTAGTTTATAGCGTAATCCGGCTTCCACCGGGAGAAAGGATGAGAATTCTATTCCCCCCCAGGTCCACAATACTGAGACGTGACGTGAAAGCGAAGTGATGAATAAAGAAAGTTCTCAGACTGCAATAAACATAAAGAGTTACACTGACCTCCACCCCCGAGGCAATTACTTTAGGGCGTTTGGAATAAGATTACGAGGACCAGTGGAAATGGGAACTGGAGTAAACACAGTAGGTATGAGAAGTTCGAATTCAAGGGATAATTCCGTTTCCTTGCTCTTCAGATCTCAAGGTGCGATAGTCTGACCCTAAGATTAACTGATAAGGATACTGGTCTTTGGTACGGGGGATTCTGGGTTCGATTCCCGGTCAGGTCGATGATTTTAATATTCATTCGTTAATAAATTCCTCTGGATCGCGGACTCTCTCTGTGTGTGTGTGTGTGTGTGTGTGTGTGTGCGTGTGTGTGTGGTGCCGTATTCAAAACTGGATTTCATTTTTGTTCAGGCCCCCCATATTTACAGACGCGCAGGTTACCCACGTGCGCCAACTCGAATAGATCTGTACCAAGCCATTTTTTCATCTTTTATTAAATAATCTGGCTCATTATAGACCGCGTAGCACCTAGGACTATGGTACAGTATTTTTTTTGTCCCCAGAACTTCTTCATACGTCTGCTGATCGCCAGCCGCTGTACTTCCGATAACACTATCCGAAATTGACGTCAAATTTGCAAAAGCGAAAAATCCACAGAAGTAATCTGTCGTCGGAAGGCCACCCTGTAATTTGTTATGTCATCTGCGATCTCCAGTCTTTGTCTATCCCATCGTATCTCTTCTAGCCAAGCGGTAGTGTGCTTTAATTTGGAGATATAATCAAAAATATAGTCAGCCTGTTGTTGTTCATTCTGTGAAGGTGACCACAAAATTTTTGTCTTCTTCTTTTAATTGTGTCTGAAATTTTCTCTATATTGTGGTAGATGTCTTCATTTTTTCTTTCCATCCAAATATCCTTATTCTTCTTGGGTCTCAAATGTTCCTATTTTCCTTTCTTTACCAGTTCCTCCTGTCCACCTCTTTTCATCACCGTTAAACATTCTGATCCATATAATAACTCTGGTTTAATTACAGTCATTTAGTGCGTGATTTTTGTCTGGAACGATATCGATCGTTTGCTGTAATGGTGTTGAGTGAGTTTATAGGCTATGTCCATCTTCTTCAATCTCGCTTTACCGGTTGTGTTATCGATTCCAATATACTGGATCCATTCTTCCAGATATTTAAATTTATCAACTCTTTGAATATGTCCAGTTTGTGTTGTTAGGTACTTTTTTCCGTAATGTCCATGTTCAATATATTTAGTTTTTCATAGGAAATTTGAATACCGGTTTTAAAGGTTTGGTCATGTACAGTTTCCACCATTATTTGTGCTTGTAATTTGTTTTTTCTGAAATAACTGCCATATCATCAGCAAAGGAAAGACATTTCACCTCAAATATTCGTTTTCCTTGTCCCAAATGGATCCCTTGAACATTTTTTCCATGTATTGTAATATTATTTCCCATTCCCTCATGATTTTGTTTAGTACAGAATTAATGAGAATGCACTATTATTATCATGATTGTGGTGAGATAGATTAATATTATCGACTACAGTAGTTTTTAAGTATGTAACTGTTCTAGTCACGGCTAATGACGTGCGAGTAGCAGAGCAAGGCTGTCATTTCTTTCCATTCTTTAAGACGTATGGAGAAAACTATCTCGCCTCCTCTTTGAAGCTTCCTATTTTCTTTTGAGGATAAAGTGGAGGATGCGATACAAATATACTTAATAAAGATGATGACTGTAGATTTTATAGACTTCAAATGTGTATTCATTTGGATTAAATTCATTTTCTCTGGAAAGATTTGGGCAATTCGGCCATTGGCAAAGTGTAGGATATTTGTAAATGCAAGCGTTTTAATAGAAAATTATCGTTGGCTCAGCGCATTATTAATAATGTTACTGATTTTATGTACCAATAACTATATTTTTACGGTTTTAGGAGACGCCGAGGTGCCGGAATTTAGTGTTGCAGAGTTATTTAATGTGCCAGAAAATCTGACGACACGAGGTTGACGTATTTGGGCACCTTCAAATACCACTGGATAGATAGTGCACCCTTTAGGTCCATATTGAGGGATACCTACCTTCCTTACCTATCAGCAAAGCTCATGAGATCTGTCTCTTGGGTCGTTTCGGGTTCTTCGTCACTTGCTGAGGTAAAGGTAGGGTTCATTAATTCTAATCTATCTACTGGAATGAAAGGTCTATTTAAACGATTCCTATTTATTCAGGGAAATGAAGTAATTTACTATGTCAACGATGTCATAGTCAATTGTGTCCACTGGACACCACAATCATTTTTACATAAATGTCAGAACACTGGTGTGAGACTTTAACGTAATTGCCTGATGGGCATTCTTACTAGAAACCATTGTCTCAATTATTAATCATTTAAGAAAGGAAAGTCTGGAAATCCTTAAATTCGGCTTCCATGTGAGATCACATGTACCATCATAGTGATTCGTTATGGTCCAGCCCTCGTAACACGAACTCTGGACTCTGAGTATAATTAAGGCCATCCAATCGGTGTGTGCCACACAGTGGTTCTACGGCATGGACCCTTAATTGAATCGATGTGACCTGCGTCTATGTCATGGACCGACCTCTAATCTTTTAAGTTACTTTAAAGTCATTGTGGATGATGACCGCAAGGAAATGATGCTACAATGGCATATGGCCCTAATCTAAGTCACTGAGGTTGATGACCCCCTGACCATCCAAGTTTCTAGGCTGAAGGCTAAACACAATTAAGTTACATCGGTTGATGACCAAAGTTTCCACTTTACTATCCCCAGCACATTCACTGCTCAATCAATCAAAGTTCAATAATTACAACAATAGCAATGCTCACAAACTTTGTGGCAGAAAAATCCATTTCCTTCGGATATGTCCCTTTAATCTTTACTTTATTTTAATATTCCCCAGACAACAAACTAAAATTTCCAGAATGCATCTCCAAGTTATTCGCTTGATTAAAGTTATTTCAAAATGCGGTTTCACTGAATTTAATAATTTAATAAATTTAAATGATTTAACGAAATATGAACAAACAACAAATTTCATCTCCGCGGACTCTGGTTTCCTCACAAATTTCTACGCAGCTGTGATGTGAATTCAATATTGCGATGTTTATCTGGCTGGAAAAGAATTTGTTACATCATTCATGTCCAGCTATATATATCTCGTATCGTGATATCACACTTTAAAATCTAATCTAATCCTAACCGTTTAACACTTGGATATCCTAATAATCTACGTACAAACTAAACAACTCGCCATATAATTACGATGTCATATCTCGTCATTACCATTATGAATTTTGCACACCCCTCACAGACAAATCGATCATCACGACCATCGCTCTATATTTTGGACAACCTTGAAATTGGGTTACTCTGTTCCTTATACTCAAAGTTCATGGTTTCGAATGTTCATTACGTCCCCAATTACAGTATTTCACAATACTTAGATCATTACCGGCTATGAATTTTCAACTAAATCCAGCATTTTAACATATCCCCTGGCCGAGAATACAGTACAATCTCAACTCCACTCCTATTCCCGTTATTATCCCCGCTGTCCGCTTAGGTCTCTCACCCCATGCTCGCTTGGCAGTTACATAAACCACCCGGTTCGTTCTACCTGACTGACTTCTCAAAAGGCTCCCATTAAAATCTGCCGACATGATTAAACAAATACGATATTCTAACCAACAAAATGCACAGATGTGCTTCCAGATGCCCACACTAATTATACGCGTCGCCAATTATACCGCTATGGATTTCTATGAATTTCTTTCCATTCTCAACATTATAAATATTCCTCGGGCTATCATATCCCGGCTTCAATGACAGGACTCTAACCTGATTCGCACATCTCATCTCAACTCATATAAAACACTCCTCGGGCTTCAGTGTCCCGGCTTCAATGACAGGTCCAACCTGATTCACAAAACTAACCTCTGTTTCCCAGCTCCACAATTATCATCGACAAAGAACTGGAATAAAATCCTCACTAGAAATACCGACGTATAATATCGCACAATGCATTAATCATGAATAACTTCGCATAAATTATATCGTATTTAATAACTTGATTTTTACGAGAAATGACTGAAACATTCTACTAGATCTTTTATTGTCAGTCAGACACAGTTTAAAATGGGCATTAAATAAAAACGTTTCTCTCCGTGACCAAATTCATCACCCTAGGTTCTTATCCGACAGCGCGCTTCCACTCGATTGAAAATGAGTAACCATGGATTATTATTATTAACGTCAAATTGCAGACAGAAGAATATTACATGGAATGAACATCTTACTTCGACATCACAAAATACAGGCAGTACACTCACACGGATGACGATCTACATTGGACGTGATATCACTTCGGAACCCTATTCAATAACTTTTTACAACATTATATGGCACTCGCAAGACTTCAAAATTTTATCCAAGTGGAAAATAAAACAAATGACTCTTTTAGTCGTACCCTCACATTTACAAAACTTAGTAGGGGTGACCACTGCGTCGTAAATCCCCATTCAAATACAAGAAATCACGAGACAAGATATAAGAGGTAGTAAGATGGAAAGCCACCTACCTCATGTCCACGCCAGTATTCGTCTTAGGGCTCACCTATGACCCTGGCATTTATTTAGCCATCTTTACATTCATGGCTGTACATCTCATTATGTTTCTTCAGGTTTCCTGGAATAAAGCATAAAAAAAAAGAAATACCCTTCACTTGTTTGCGGAGCGCACACGATGGATTATAATTATTCCCGCACACGAATTACTTAATCACATTAGAATATTTCAGTACTTTGACCGTCCTATCTGATACACTTATTTCTCTCAAGAAAACTATCTCCCCATGGAGTCAAGACTTAGCCGCAATGGCTAAAATCTGCAGTTGAACTCAGTCTACTTTCGTTGGTTTGATTTAGCAGAGCAGCTCAACAATTTTTCGTCCGCTTTGTATCACAAATGCCGGAGAAGGAAGCTTCGTCATGGCGTCCCTTCATATTTATAGCAGTTACCCCCTCTCTTCAGGTCTCTCCCTTTGCCGCCAAGAAAATTTCTCTAAATTTTCTGACTTACCTAAACTGTAATTTCAAGAGTTTTGAAAGTGACTACATGCTTGCTACATTTCTGACGATAGTGTTCATGGACATTTAAAAATTTTACGGGTTCGATTTGTGAGATGATCGACCTCCTTTGATAGGCACTATATTTTTTTGACTTGGCGTGGTCACGCCGTGTACACGCGCTTTGAAATAGTTCATAAAAATGACTTGAGATTCTTCCGCCGTCGACACGTGTGGTTGACGTCACGTACCCCATAGCGTGGGACCGAAGGTAATCACCCCCTCGTCACGTGTCAAATCCATGCTATCAAGAATCCAACTTTAAATTATTTTGTTACATTATGCATAATGTTCTTAGGGCACAAAGGTCATGGGTTCAATAGATAGATAGATAATGCCTTTAATGGTGTGGAAGTTAGAGCTCAAGACCCTCACTTACACTTAACCACTAGAAGAGTATACATGTACATAACTTAAACAGTACTTACAAATACAAATAACACAAATAATATTAATAGCAAAAACAATAGTAATAATATTTAAAATGACAATAAAAGAATACCTAATTTTAAAATACACAAAGTATAATACACTTAAGTGATGTAACTGCAATAATCCGTTCATTTATCCCATTCATTCTTTCATTCACTCAACAATTATCCAGCAAGTCAGCAGGATCCAGTCAACAAATACTCGCGGCACGCCACTTTAAACTTGCGATGAGAGGGATTGTCCCTAATGTTCGCAGGTAGCAAATTCCATGCCCTGGACGCAGAGATTATGAAGGAATGGTTGTAAGCAGCATTGCGGTTTACAGGTATGGTAAGAGAGGAGCCAGATCTCGTATTGTGGTCATGATATGACAAGAGGTAAGAAAATTTCGAAGAAAGATAGTTGGAAGTATTAGTGGAAAGTATTTTGTGCAGTAGTGATAACATGTGAATTTCACGGCGCTGGTGCACTCGAAGCCACGACAGTTCCTTATAATATGGTGTATATGAGCATCATATCGCAGATTAAATATATATCTTACGCAGCTATTCAGGCTCCGGGCGAGTTTCATGTTACTGTCGCAGGTAATTTCAGTCAACACAGTGTCACAATAGTCAAGTATAGGTAGTATAAGAGAGTGAATTAGTTGCACTTTAAATCGAACCGAGAATGCATTGCAGAATCGCTTCAGAGGATATAAGCATTTGTGTACTTTATTACATGTGCTTATCACCTGTTGAGTCCAATTTAGGGTCTCGGTCATAATAATTCCTAAGTTAGTCACTGAAGTAGAGTGGGCTATGATTTTATTGTTTAAGATTATTGGAGAGATGTCCCGTTGCTTGAGGGAATATAGGGTTTTACTGGTACCGATAATAACAACTTGACTTTCATTCGGGTTTATTAGTAAACTGTTTTTATTTGCATGGTCACTAAGAACTTTTAGGTCGGAATTTATTTTAGTAATTGCAGTATCAATATCAATAGGTTTTGAATGACAGGAAATTTGTACATCTTCTGCGTAACTTGCAATTTGCAGAATTTAAGAGCATTTGATATATCATTAATTTGGATGATGAATAACAGTGGTCCCAGGACCGACCCCTGAGGGACACTCTGAAGTCGCATTTCCCACTGTCACACGTTGACGGAGATTTTCAAGGTAAGAGGAAAAGAACCGAAGCGACACACTATTAAAATTTAGTTCTCGAAGTTTTTGCAGTAGTAACTGAGGGTTGACAGTGTCAAAGGCACTACTGAGATCTAATAATATCAGTATAGTCACGTCCCGTTGGTCCATTGCACGTCTGGACTGAATCAGGATCAAACCTGCCAAGTTGCGGTCAGAAGGCCAGCGCCTCTACCATCTGAATCACTTAGCCCAGCAGCGCATTATTATTATTATTATTATTATTATTATTATTATTATTATTATTATTATTTGCATAATTATGGGTTTTTATGCTTGAAAGTTGTAGTGTGAGTCTCATTTCCGGTCCACCAAATAATATTTCCATAGATTTTACCAACACACAATTCCAGAACGAGAGTTTAAGTTTGTTTGAAGAGTCGGTTAAATCCTCAGTATTGGTCCAGCAACTCTACATTATAAAGTTATTCCTTCATATTGTGCAGATCTCCTAACAACAATTTAAGCACATATAGTCATTAAGTTAATAATCACTACATGTGTGTTTGTCATGTGATTAAATATACTTTCAGCAATATTATAATGCAGACAGTCGTTTCAAGGATCAAAATAACACGATTATCACCTCCAGTGATCCTTTATTTGCAATGATATCTGAACTATAAGTTTCACTTAAGCATTCAGTCACTACAGTCACTAGCATACGCTTACTGTAGTGTACAAACTTAAGGTATAACCTGAGGGTGACTTTACCATGGTAACTTAGTTAGTAAAATATTTTTTGTGTATTGCACATTGTAGTGAACAGAGTGGAACCTAAGAGTGTCAATAATGTAAAAAGGATAATACGCGGAGACTGCAAAGGAAAATAGGCTGTCACCAAGTGAATTGGTCGACTGGTAAGGTTTATGTATATATTAGCTACGGGGTTCTAATCCCAGCGGCAGGAGCCCTGAAGATGGTCTCCCATTTTCACACCAAGAACATGCTGGGGATATACTTTAATTAAAGCTACGGCGCTATCTTTCTAGCGTTGCCGAAAATCTTTGATGTGCTTGTGTGACGTTAGGCCACTGCAATAAAAAGTATGTCCAATTCAAACTCCTGAAGCGTAACCTATTTAAAAGCTCAGATACGTGCAGCATAACCGCATATTAAGGCACTCATTATTAAACGGATAGTACTTATAACCTAATGGGAGTAATATTTACACCATTGATACTTCCACATTGACTATGGTAGGACGTCTGGTTAAGAGTGAGCGTCAACTTTGGATGCCGTTGAGAGTTGCGGATTTTATAGATCTCAATAGATCTTTTAAAAACATCTTAGTATGTTATTTCAACTCGTATTTCTCAATATTTTGTTTCTGTTATAAAATGTGTTGGAAGAATTGGAATGTCATTTCACATTGTCACTCTCGAACAGACACTGAAAACCGAATAGGATATAATATCAAGTTGAATGGTATGGACAAAGTTTTGAGAAAGGGGTACAAGATGAAAATAAATAAGTCCAAAACAAAAATAATGGCGTGCAGTCGAACGAAGTCAGGCGATGCAGGAAATATTAGATTAGGAAATTAAGTCTTAAAGGAAGTACAAGAATGTTGTTACTTGGGTAGTAAAATAATTAATGATGGTAGAAGTAAGGAGGACAGAAAATGCAGACTAGCACAAGCAAGGAAGGTCTTTCTTAAGGACAGAAATTTGCTCACTTCGAAAACTACTGTAATATAGGAATTAGAAATATGTTTTTGAAGACTTTCTTCTAGATCATTATTATTATTTATTTTCCACTAATTGTAGTTACAATTTAGGGATGGTGAATGGAGAAAGAGCATAGCCCCATATACACAAAAGTGCCTCCATCATGGTATTGTACGGAAGTAAAACATGGACGATAACTAGCCCAGAAAGAAAGCGAATATAAGCTTTTGAAATGTGGTGTTACGGAACGATGCTGAAGGTGAGATAGAGATATCGGGTCGCGAATGAAGAGATATTGAATCAAATTGGTGGGAGGAGATCCATTCGATTAAATTTCACTAGAATAAAGTATAGAATGATAGGACACGTCTTAAGACACCCAGGACTTGCTCAGTTGGTTTTTGATGGAAGTGTAGTTGGTAAGAACGGTAGCGGTTGGCGAGGATATGAATATGACAAAAAAGATTAGAGCAGATGTTGGATGTTGAACGTAGAAGTGAAATGGTTAGCACAGGATACAGTGGCATGGAGAGCTGCATCAAACCAGACTATGGACTGATAACTCAAACAACAACAAAGTTCCAGAATTATTTTAAAACTCTCTTTCAGTACCAGAGATCTAACCTAGGTATATCCACGTAGTACAAGTAGAAAGTCTGTTACCATCTAGGTCATCTGAATCTGAATAAATCTTGCTACTACTGATCTGAACGCGACGCGACTCGTTTAACATATTCCAGTTGTTGACTCAATGATACTCTTCCTTATGAGCACCAGCCAAATGATGGAATATAGTTCAAGTCTATGGACGTATAACTATTTGTTACTCCAAATTTTAATCTTATGAAAAGTCATTTCTTGAATGTCCGACTCGTTGGCTGAACGGTCAGCGTACTGGCCTTCGGTTCAGAGGGTCCCGGGTTCGATTCCCGGCCGGGTCGGGGATCTTAACCTTAATTGGTTAATTCCAGTGGCTCGGGGGCTGGGTGTGTGTGTAGCGTATTCAACATTGGAAATCATCCTAGGTAGGGCCCCCATCTTAACAAACATGCAGGTCGCCTAATAGGCCGTCTACTAGAAAAAGACCTGCACCAGACCTCTCCGGAGACCATACGCCTTTAATTAATTAATTAATTAATTTCTTGAATGACTTTTCTACAAAAATTAATTCCTTCTCGGGAACACGACAATTGACCTAGAGTCTAAACAAAAGCTAAAACCTGGTTAACATTGAACATGTATAAAATAAAAGACAGAAAGAAAGAAAGAAGAAATAAAGAAAGAAAGGAAGAAAGAAAACGAACAAATAAAAAACAAACAAACTCAGCTCAGATAATCATTTCCAAACACCTCGAGTAATTTCAACACGCCAGCCTCACCTGTCATCACATAATGGAGAACATATTTCCCTTGTTGTTTTAAGGTCATTTCTTTTCTTCCCCTTGCTAATGTTGGCACCCCAGCACTCACTTCTACTGAATTTATCGGCAAGTTCAGGAAAGAACTCGTTGAACGATCCTCTCCCTCCCTCCAGACTAACTTCTCGACTCCGTGAAATTACATTTAAGTTTATTAGAAATAAGTCTTGTCTAGAGGGAGCAGTTTCTCTCCGTAGAGAATGAAACTCAGTCAGTCTTACTCCAACACAGAATTAGAAGACGGATTAGTTTAAGAAAACTACGTCTACCATATGATCATGAGAGTAAAACCGATTTCATGCCAACACAATGAGAGAAGTGGATTCGAATAATCTGAATGAATGGTGATAATAAGCTAGCAACAGGTAAATGGTTGAGATTTGTGAAAAAATCCACAGCCTGTTTCCAGTCATTCCACCGGGTCAGGGATGGAAAAGAATGAAGCCTCATCTAGCGGCGAGGATGGGAATTATGCCGCCTGCCGAAGCCCGTCGCACTCGTCTGGGGCAATGATTAATGACTTTACAGATAAAATGAATTAATATTGGAGAGTGTTGATCGAACGAAAGATCGCAAGGAAAACTGGAGTACCCGGATAGAAACCTGTCCCGCTTCCTCTTTGTTCAGCGCAAATCTTACATGGAGTGACCGGGATTTGAAGCACAGCACACGATGGCGAGAGGCCGGCGCACTACCGCCTGAGCCACGAAGGCTCGGCTTAGATTTGTACGGCAAAAATCGATGATCGGTAGAAAATATATTTACATGAAATTTTACACTCTTTCTCTTGAGTGTAGGACTAGAGTACTAAACAAACTGCGATTTTCTCTTCACATTACACGGTTATTGGTATGCTGTATGCTCGCAGAATTGTGGGATTTGGACAACGTATAGTTAATTCCTGTGTCTCAGGGTGCTGGATGCTAGTTCTGTCCCAAAAATTCCTGCAATTCACAGAGGAAACTTCCCTCCAGTAAATGTTTACTTCCACTACCTTACAAGGGCTACTTTCAACTGGAATAAAACAAGAAACCAAATTCTATGGCGCAACAGCCCCGAATAGCTTTGGCTTACCAAGCGACCACTGCTCGCCCCGAAGACCTGTAGATTACGAGGTGTCATGTGATCAGCACGACGAATCCTCTCGGCCGTTATTTTTGACTTTCTAGACAGGGAACGTTATCTCACCGTCAGATAGCTCCTTAGTTGTAATCACGTAGGCCGAGTGGACCTCGAACCAGCCCTCAGAAACATGTAAAAATCCCTGACCTGGCCGGTAATTAAACCCGGGGCCTCAAGGTGAGAAGCAAGCACGCTACTCCTATACTACGGGGCCAAAACTTTAAACTGTAATAACAATACAACATTACAATTCTTTTTTTTTGTAGTTCTCTCTTCTCATCTACAGTTGAAGAACATCATCGAGCTTCCCAAATCAGGGTTGTCGCATTCTGAATGCCGATCCACTGTTGGAGTTTCCGCGCCATGGTTAACTTTTACATGTTATCTTGCATTATGTAATCAGTTGTGCCAGACCACTTTTGTAATTTCGGGAGATGTGACTGAAATAAGCTACTCTGCTTCGTTTTGCGAGGGCCAGGAATTCGCACGATATGCCAGTATAATGAAGTACTTCCTCGTTGATGATGCGGTCTGCATATGGGATCTTCAACATTCTTTATTTATTGAATTAATTAATTAATTTGATACAGCCGATTGAGGGTGATTTTACAATAATAATATAAAAATTAATATAATACGATAACAATCAGTATAAGCAACAATACTAAGTAACAACAGTAAATTATTAACGATGACAATGTAACAAGAATAGTGGATAACTGGCAAGGGTCGGTTACAGAGTTAGCAAGAAGAAAAGTCATGGATTAGAAGGATGGAAGAAAATAGAAAACAGGAAAGGACTTCAAAGAAGGAATCTTTAATTTTGGGTTTGGAGAATGGAAAGGGTGTGAATATGTCGATGTCGGGTAGTAAGTTACCAAGAGTAGGGAGACGAGAGAATATTGAGCGTTGTTGTAAGGTTTGGCATGGGCGGCACACATGATGCGTATACCGGTTGCGTGTTGGCGGGCGACGGACGACGACGACGACGACGACGACGTATATAGGGAAGTACTTTAGAAAAGTATTGCATTAGGTATAGCCACTGATTATTTTATGGAGGTAACAAAGATCGGACGACTGTCAACTGGAGAAAGTAACGTAATGTAGTTTTGCAGCAATAGTTTATCAGGTTCTGCTCGATCTCGGTTCTTTTTTTTTTACATTCGTGTAAGAATTCGATATCCGGTTTGACGTACGGTATCTTGGATATTCCGTGACCTCTAGACAAAATAATAATAAAATATCCAGGTTTCGCAACATTCTAGAAGACGTTGTGGAGACTCCTTTTGATATATCTGGGCCTCAGACGTTGTCTACAAAGCATTATGTCATCACCCTTTTGAATCTGGATGAAATTTGCTAGTTAGAGTGTTGTTCCCATTCTGATTTTAAACTGTCCTGCTCCTCTCCACCACGGAATGTGCTATTTGTTTTACTCCAAACAGCACCAAGAGAGAAAAACCTCCGATCGAATAGGACAGAAGTAGACTGGAAGGAAGTGACCGTACTTTGTATTTTATCTTGAATTTATATTTATTCTGTTTTGTAAATTATTCGTTGTTTATCTTTTTTGCTAGTGGCTTTACGTCGCACCGACGCAGATAGGTCATATGACGACGATGGGAAGGCCTAGGAGTTGGAAGTAAGCGGCTGTGGCCTTAAGTAAGGTACAGCCCCAGCATTTGCCTGGTGTGAAAATGGGAAACCACGGAAAACCATCTTTAAGGCTGCCGACAGTGGGATTCGAACCCATTATCTCCCGGATGCAAGCTCACAGCCGCGTGCCCCTAACCGCACGACCAACTCGCCCGGTCGTTGTTTATCTTAATGTTACTCTTACTCAACTTGTGCGCGGATTAACTTGTACCATACACTAAATAAATTAAATAATAACCGCAGTTTTAACAAATCTACTAATGTAAAAATTGGAAACAACGGAAAACCACCTTAAGGTTTGCCGACAACGTAGTTCGAACTCATTATCTGCCGTGTGCAAGCTCACAGCTGCGAGACCCAAATCGCGTAGCCAACCCTCTCTTCACGGCCTGTTGGTACTGGACAGAATTTTTCGTGCATCCTGTACAGGGTGGTCGGAAAAAACGTGAACGGGGTATAATGAGCGTTAGAGAGTCTCTTATAATGATAAAGAATTTGAAAGAAATAATTCGATATCTCACACCGTTGACATTTTATCAGCTGCTGAAGTTAGCCAATCAGATCGCTTGAGAGCCATGCCGAGAAATTGCCACCAAGCACAAATACACCGTTAGTTTAGCCAGTGTCACCGTAGCGTACTTGCTATGGCGCGATCCTGTCAGCTTGGCGGTCCATATTCAAGCCCCTAGCATGGTGAGGTTTTATTCTTAGACTCGCGCTCTAATGCCAATATTAGGCTACGCACAGATTTAGCAACACCGCCTCGCAAAGCCCATTTGAATTCGCCAGCGAAGCGATCTGATTGACTAAATTCAGCAGCTGATAAAATTACAATGATGAGAGATATAGCATTACTTCTTTAAAATTATTCGTAAGCATGACCAACGCTCTAACGCTTATAGCAAACTGTACAGCACAAATTGCAGGGCACATTCCTCACACGTAGACGAAGAAATTATGTTAAATGACCATGGGTCCGGCAACGGTTTGTTTCATTGTTACACATCATTTTCTCCAACTCATTAATCATGAGAAACACACAAGAACAGAACGTTAGAATCATAGGGAACATGCACCCTTGGTTACGTCTGGCAACGGTGTCATTATCGTAGATTGCGCCGCCAGTGTTTTGTTTTGTTTTACATGTCCCTGTGGCCATGCGACCTTACGTCATTACTTTTTTACAGGTAACCTCAACTGTTCCAGTGATCAGTAGACCTTGGCTAGCACACGGGTTAGGCCGGCCATACACGTTGCGGCGTACCGGAGAGGTTTACCTGTACAGTTGATCTGAACAGTAAACCTGTACAGGCGACGACCTCATACACGGTACGGTTTGCCCATCAGTTGACCTCTCGGATTCCTTCAACTTTGTCAATAATTTTGTATAAGCGGCATCTCTCAGTGCACGATTATGATACTCCTTGCTCTTCACACGCCACAGACAAGGTTCAGTTTTGTACAACTCGATAAACTCCTCTAAAACTTGAGTTCGCTTACGGTTTGACATGTTTCGTATAGTATTTTATCGAAACAAAACAAAAAATCACCGGTAACCAAAAAGAAATCACAAAACAAAACAAACCGAGTGATTTTGTAAAAACAAATAAACAGAACGCAAGACCCTCTTCCTGCGCTTGTCTTGCTTCAACTGAGCTGAAACCTGTGCAGGTCTTAGGTGAATCACACAGACGTGCAGTTATGTTCAACTGCGCAGGTAACGGAATTGTTTTTCGATTCTTCCTGGCTCGCCTGTACAGGTCTGGCCACCTGTGCAGGTTCATCGAACGTAGGTGCCACCCACGCCCCGGTTTACCTGCGCAGGTCAACTGTACAGGTAAACCTCTCCGGTACGCCGCAACGTGTATGGCCGGCCTTACACAGACTTGGGTCGTGCAATGGCAGTGTACACAAATGCAGAGATTGCAGATGCCCATTAGATATATCGATTTTTTTTTTTTTTTTTCGTGTGGCTATTACTAGCCGAGTGCAGCCCTTGTAAGGCAGACCCTCCGATGAGGGTGGGCGGCATCTGCCATGTGTAGGTAACTGCGTGTTATTGTGGTGGAGGATAGTGTTATGTGTGGTGTGTGAGTTGCAGGGATGTTGGGGATAGCACAAACACCCAGCCCCCGGGCCATTGGAATTAACCAATGAAGGTTAAAATCCCCGACCCGGCCGGGAATCGAACCCGGGACCCTCTGAACCGAAGGCCAGTACGCTGACTATTCAGCCAACGAGTCGGACAGATATATCGATTACCAGACGGCAATGGCGCTCGCGCTCAACTTTTGTACCGGGAGAGGTTTCCAGTACGAAGCTGTCCCGGTAGGAAAACGTTTGAAGTCATTGATCGTCGTCTTACGGAACATAGGGCATTTCAGTCTGATATTCGCGACCGGAGGAGGCCTAGAAGGACGAGGACCCGTAATGGGAAGTGGCAATTCTTCATGCAGTTGACGACGACTCTAGTTGCAGTACAAGACAAGTAGCTGCAACAATAAATGTTGACCACATCACTGTCTGGCAAGTGTTACATGAGGACCATGTGTATCCATACCATTTACAGCGTGTGCAGGGAATATCAGCAGCTTATTTTCCTCCACGGGTACTCTTCTGCGAATAGTTTATTCAACAAAGTGTCAACCCTAATTTTAGTACAACGGTGCTGTTCACAGATGAGACGTTCTTTCATCTAGATCAGATTGTACATTTTCACAATCGGCATGTGTAGGCTGGCTTCAATCCTCTCGCAACTGTTGAAGCAAGTCATCATTAAAGATTTTCTGTCAATGTTTGGGCCGGCATTGTTGGTGACTGTTCGGTAGGGCCTTACGTTCTTCCATTCAGGCTCAACGGACAAAGTTACCATAGTTTCGTAGACAATGTTCTACATGACCTGTTAGCATATGTGCTTTTAGCTGTGCGACAATACATATACTTCATGCACGATGGAGCAACTCCTCATTTTAGTATTAAAGTCCGTCGGATTCTAAATAACAGATTCGGTGACAGATGGATAGAGAGAGGTGGACCAATTGCCTGGCCTCTACGCTCTCCGGTCCTAAACCCACTGGGCTTTTATTTATTGGAGCATTTAAAAGCTCTTGTGTATCGAACCCCAATACAAGATGTTCAGATTCTCCGTGCCCGTATTATGGAAGGGTGCGAAACCATGCGCAGTACTCCAGTGATACAACAGCGTATCCGAGATTCACTACGGTGGCGGGTTGAAGCATGTATCATTGCTCACGGAGGGCATATTGAACATCTCCTGTGAGAAAGAGTTGCATGTGGCATGCTGGTAAGTTCTGTTCTTGTGTGTTTTCCATCATTAATGAGTTGAAAACAATGACGGGTAACATGAAAACAAAGCGTTTCCTGACCCATCTTCACATAACAAAATTTATTCGTCTATACGTGAGGAATGTGTCCTGCAATTTGTGCCGTAAATTTTTGTTACACCCTGTATGACCGGGTCACGTTTTTGACCTCCTTGTATACATTATACATGGTTTAGCTGTCGCATAAATTTACTCAGTTTGATGCGCTGTTACCATTTATTTATTAAGTGGTTATTGTATTAAATTATTCGAGGTTTAAACATGGGCGTGTTTCACTAACAGATAGTACAAAAAGAAATCTCTTCGCCATTTCCTCTTGAAGATTCTATACGCGGAGCTTTGTTTCATCCTAGCTTTTGTGTGGAAGATATACGATGTGTTGTATTTAGGCAACGATGTCGTCTTCTCTCATCTCATATATTCTCAGTAACAGGAGCGTGGAGAGAAACCCACAATAGAAGCAATGTCATTATTACTCACCCAGATAGTTACGGCTATGTTTCATCTCGGAGATGGTGATGTTACAGGCCCCTCTGGGGATCTGCGCTATGAGGTTATAGCCTACAGGCAAGGTAGGTCGTGTGAAAAGACCGGACACCAGGCGGCAGGTGCTGTTGTCACCTCCACACACACCGCACGCGTCTACTCGCTTGGCGGAGCCTACCACACCATCACATCCGACAATCTGAAAGAAAAAAAAGAAAGCAAATTAGTTTATTCATCAGCATTATCCATATATATAAAATTGGATGTTGGTATGTTTGAAGCTAATAGACTCAAAAACTACTAGTCCGATTTCGCTGAAATTTTCACAGTTTGTTCTTATTACATCTGAGAGGGATTATGAAGTGGTTTGAACGAAATCTGTTTGGTAGTTCGGCACTAAGGGATGAAGAATATAATAGGGGAAGATAAGCAAACCGCAAGACAAGTCCGGTCAGCGGGTTGCCTACCCAACAGTACGTGAAGATTATGATGTGTTCCGTAAAATTTATTTCTGCTTTTATCTGGAAAAATTACTGTAGGGGCAAGAAACCCCTAGCACCCCTAAAGGAAAGGGGTGAAACTTAAAAATCCGAAAATGACGATATTAGTGATGAATTCATAGTCTTTGGGGTAGCTGAGATGAACTGTAACACTCTGAATGCCGTTTAAGTCAAATTTCGTTCCCAATCGGTATGGTAAATATATTATGACTTACTGTTTGGGAAAGAAAACTGTAGGGTAAGACACACATACGGGCGGGATCGTACAACTGAAAATGTTATAGACGTTAACATTGGTTTTTGGAATCTTCTTTAAAAATAAACACTTTTTTTTTGGAAAATCCATAAACTATATTATCGGTATTAAATGTTCATAACATTATTGAAATGGGCGGGAAAAACAATATGACTACGACAGGCATATCAAGATGAGTTATCTGACCTATTTATAAGGAATGCTGTGGAGAAGCGCACGGGTCCACTAGTGATATATAATTGACTTCTCTTGTCTTTGGCCAAATAAGTATTCCGACATTTCTGTATCTGTTGTGATGTTGAAGTTAGTAAAGCCATTCTTATTCTTATTATTCTGATTCTGATTCTTATTCTTATTCTTATTCTTATACTTCTTATTATTATTCTTATTTGTTCGTGTCGGCCTACTAAGGACCACGTTATTTCAGCTGTCTTCTCTGGGCTTTGATCCTTGCCCAGTGCTTCTTAACTCGTTGTGGGCCGGGCTGAGTGGCTCAGACGGTTAAGGCGCTGGCCTTCTAACCCCAACTTGGCAGGTTCGATCCTGGCTCAGTCCGGTGGTATTTGAAGGTGCTCAAATACGACAGCCCCGTGTCGGTACATTTACTGGCACGTAAAAGAACTCCTGCGGGACTAAATTCCGGCACCTCGGCGTCTCCGAAGACCTTAAAAATAGTTAGTGGGACGTAAAGCAAATAACATTATTATTATTATTATTATTATTATTATTATTATTATTATTATTATTATTATTATTATTATTATTATTATTATTATTAATTCGTTGCCGGTGTTGCTCTTTTCTTTCCTCCGTTCACGGTTTTCCCGGCTTCAACTTTGGCTCTTTCTTGAAAACCTTGGTGGTCTTTCAGTTTCCTCCTGTGCCGGGTTGAGTGGCTCAGACGGTTGAGGTGCTGGCCTGCTGACTCCAACTTGGCAGGTTCGATCCTCGCTCAGTCCGGTGGTATTTGAAGGTACTCAAATACGTCAGCCCCGTGTCGGTTGATTTACTGCCACGTAAAAGAACAGAACTCCGGTGGAAGAAAATTCCGGCACCTCGGCGTCTCCGAAAACCGTAAAAATATTTAGCGTGACGTAAAAACCAAAAACATTATTATTAGTAGTAGTAGTAATTGTAGTAGTAGAAACGTGCAATGATGAGTACGCCCCTCTACATAGCGTTGGCATCGGGAAGGGCATGCGACCTTAATACATGTGCGACAAAGCTCGCATCACTGATCCCACCAGGCTGTGCAAAATGTGACACTAGATTGTTATTGTTATTATTTCTAATAGTATTACTACGCTTACTTTACTTTATGGTCAATACTAATTAGCTGGTAAAAGATCGCAAAGAACATACGAATTCACAGAGAAGAATTCCAAGGTGGTGCCAAGTGATTTCAAAGCTAGAATAAGCAGCTAACTTACAGAGAGATTCCCCGTCAAGGAGCCTAACTAGAAGGGTCTTCGGTAGGAAGGAGAAGAGAAGATCAGAGCAGAGCAAACTAAGGTAATTTATACAATTTTGGTGGTTTCTTTACTAAGTATAAATTTATACTAAAATTGGGCAAATAAAGAGTAGGGCGATGTACTCTTGTTACTTCTTCATGAAAGCAAGCTCATTTTAGCATTTCTAGTAGCCCGTGGATTGGATTAGAAATAGCATAATATGAAGCAGCTATCTATATATCAAATTCATCCTCAGTCATTCTGAAACTTACCTCTAGCGACGGTACTTGAACATACTGTATATCTTGATAATATTGTGCTTTCAAGTATCTCTTAGTAACATTATGATTTTGTATTATGATTTTTACAACGATTGCATTGCTCCAAATATTAGTTCATCGATGGGACTTTTCGATTGTACCAGGTCAAAAGCCAGTTTTACTAAACTCTTTTACTTTGGGAGCACATATGTGATACGCAACAAGAGTTAAGTGTTCCAGTAACCTTCACTCCTTACCATGTATGCTAGCCCTCAGCCAGAAGGCTGTTTGGATCTTTAACAGGTCCACTATCGGCTACCATAGATAACCTAGGGGTCACTGAGAGCCGTTCAAGGGAAATGAGGAGTGATGTAGTTTCCGTTTGCGTTCCTCACCGAGGCGAAAAGTGCTATTTTACATCAGTATGCCAAACCTATTGAAATGCACAAACTAGTCGACCCCATGAACAACACTTTCACACCATTCGTCACAGGGAATGGCTGTATTGGGAATGCTATTAATAAAATTGGCCATATCTCAGCCACTTTCGTATTGTCGAACTCAAGGATAACATTGAGATAGAAAAATGATGATGATAATAATAATGTTATTGTGTTTAAGTGGTACTAAATACTTCTACGGTTTTCAGACACACGGATATGCCGGAATTTTATCCCGCAGGAGTTCTTTTCCGTGCCAGTAAATCTACCGACACAAGGCTGACGTATTTCAGCACCTTCAAATACCACCGGGCTGAGCCAGGATCGAACCTGCCAACTTGGGCTCATAAAGCCAGTGCCTTAACCATCTGAGACACTCAGCCCGGTGCCACAGAAAAATAAAAATAACAAACTTCTCCTACCAGAAGACATGGTACATTGTGCACCCTGTATCTGACCAGATATGGATTTGGGCAGGCTAATCATAAGTACACAGTAATTTATAAAGTTTATCATTCGTGTGGCTAGGTTTAGCTTGCAGCTATTTAAATTCATCTTTAATCTTTTAGCCCTCTGAAAAGTTTGCAGTTGTAGTCACATTCGTATCTAATACAAACGGTTTCATTCCTTGTTGACGGGAAAGTCATGTGGAATGTGTATGATTAAACATTTCTGAGCGTTTAACACAGATATTTCGGGATATCCACATATTGATTTTATGCCCTTTTTCTATTTCGCTTTCAGTCTCCAGATTTAAATTCGGAGTCATGATATGCCTCCGTAGAAGTGGAAGACTTATTGCTAAATGTTTCGTCTTTCTGACGGGAAATTGAAAACACGTCCCTCCAATTGAACCCAGCATGATTTTACCATCACGGCTAAATAGCTTTCATATTCTCATCCCAAATGTGCAGAGTTATTCCCTTTAACATTGCCTTCCTGCCACACACCGACGATTCTCTGCAAATGTAGTTCATATTCATGTCCCATGTGCTCTCTTCCGTGCCATACACCTATGATATGAATATTTATGTTCATTAGCAACAAGCGGAGTATCAAATATCAACAACGAGACTTGCTTCGAGCGATTGGATTAATGAGAAGCGAATTTCAGCGGCAGAATCAAGCCACATCTTCTAGAATAAGTCTGCTACTGCTGCTGCGAGAAGAAGATTCGTGCAGAAGACACAATCCTCATTTTTGTAGACTGCTGAAACAACCTGAAAATAAACAAATTTCAAGTGAAAGGTAAGACGGAAAAATATAGATTGTAATCTTAAAGCCATCAAAAAAACATTACTTTTATGAATATCGCGGGTTTGAGCGTTTCATGTTTGGCTGAACATTTCATTCTATTGTTTGTTACTATTATATTTTTTATCCTTGGTGGTAAGATTATTGACTAAACATTCCACTGTCCTTCAATTCTAAGTCTTACGGAAATTTATTGAAATGTGGAAATTAATTTCATATTTGAGGATGAATACGTATTCAAAACCGAAAACATTGATATTTCGTCTGAAGTGGTTCGGAAATATCTGTTCATCAAATTTGTACAGTTGTGTGTCTATTAAAAGTTAACATCTGTCTTTTAAAACTAATGGTAGTTGATAGGAAGTAAAACACATACTATTTCTCCAAACCAAAAATAAACACGACCTCACAACGCTATAGCACTGGTGAGGCATTAGCCTACGAAGCGACCTCTGCTCATCCCAAAGTCCTGTAGATTATGAGGTGACGTGTGGTCAGCACGACGAATCCTCCGGGCATTATTCTTGAATTTTGATACCGGGGCCGCTATCTGATTGTCAGATGTCACCAAGGCTAAGTATACTGCGAAGTTTCGAACCAATCCTTAGATAAAGGTAGAAAAACCTGACCTAGCCGGGAATCGAGCCGGAGGCCTCCGGGTAAGAGACGAACTCACTATCACTACCCCGACACTATGGGACCGACAATATTCATCCAGAGGCTAGCAATTTGTAACTATAACACTGTCCCCGCTGATTATAGCCTTTTTGACTGCCTTGTTCCCTATCAAGTAACATTTTTCTGGTGACATATTTGGTGTTTAAATGCAACTCAGCCGTAGCTCACACAACAGAGATTTGTTCCTTTGTCATCTCATAGAGTACAATGGATCGCTGAAACTGACACGTAGGAGATAACTGATGACGAATAAAAATGCCGACACATGGTAGCTAAGATCATACAATTAATAGCAAAGTCAAAGCAAAGTCATCTCCGTACAAGCCATTAAGACCCTTGGAGGGGTGGAAAGTAACGTATTCCACTATCCGTAAGATGGACACTTGGTGGGGTAGAATGGTTTTTCTCCACGACCGGTCGCCTTTCCCCGCTAGGAATTAACCTGGTACTCATTTTTGGTGTAGGCTGAGTGAATCTCAGGGCCATATGCACCTCCGGAAGTGGAAATATCATTTATTTAAGACAAAGGTGATGGTCATTACCAGAACACGTAACACGCACGTTCTTATGGATATTTACGGGGAACAAGTTGTACAAGTACGGAAGTTTAAGTACCTCGGCGGCCGGATTACTGAGGACTTGGAACCCGATTTTGAGATCCGGGTACGAATAGAAATAGAAACGGCTCGTGCTAGCTTTCTGGAAATGAAGAATCTATTGTGTGACAGAATTCTCAGCTTGGAGACACGTCACTACTTCATCAGCTGCTGTACGGCACTGGAACATGGACTCTGATATGTAACACCATTAAGAGAGCAATGCCTTCTAGATGTGGATTTTCCGAAGGATGTTACGGATCTCGTGGACTGACCACTTCTGTCGTACGCAAGAGCATGAGGTGGGAACAAATGTTGGTGTGTACAATCAAGAATAGGAAGACAGCCTACCTTGGGCACATCATGAGGGATCAAAAGTACAACCTATTAAAATTGATCATGCAGGGGAAAATTGATGAACGTAGGTGTGGCGGTCGAAGGAAACACTTTTGGCTGAGGAACGTAAGGGATTGGACAGGACTAGATTCGAGTAGACTGATGAGGACTGCCGAACATCGCACATACTTCGCTGTGATTGTGGCCAACCTTCAGTAATGGAGAATTCACTACAAGAAAAAGAAGAAGAAGAACATTTTTGTCTTACTGACGGGAAATGGAACCCACTTTCTTCCGGGTGAACCGAACATGCCTTTACCACCATGACAAGGAAGATGCTATACAGTTATTAAATAATAATAATAATAATAATAATAATAATAATAATAATAATAATAATAATAATAATAATAATAATAATAATAATAATAATAATAATAATAATAATAATAATAATAATAATAATAATCATTCACCTGAAACTTTCTGTAAAATGTGGATTTCTTCAGTCATCTACTGCATATTGGAAATATACACCTCCACCCATTCTCGAAAACTCTTCATATAAACTACTATGGGACCGAGAAGTCATAACCGATGTCACGCTCAGCAACAATAGGCCAGATATTATTCTAATCGATAAATCAAAAAGATCCGCATCCCTTATAGAAATTGCTTGTCCAAACACCTCCAATCTGCAAACAACAATAGCCACAAAGATATCAAAATACACAGAACTGGCAATAGAAATACAACGCCTGTGGAAACTAGAATCAGTCACCACAGTTCCAATAGTAATATCATGTACCGGTGTTATTCCAAAATGCTTGCACAGCTTTCTGGCCGCATTAAACCTGCATCATCACACATACGTTGAACTACAGAAAGCCACCCTCCTGAGCACTTGCCACATTGTGAGAAAGTTCCTAGGAACGACTTTTCCTGTGACTCACGCCAAACAGCATGAAGTTTCAGGCCGCAGTTCCAGTGATACTAAAGAACAGATTCCCAAAACGGGGACATAAGAAGTCTGAAGTTGTTTGTATTTATTGTATAAATGTATATGTTGTAATTATTTCTGTTGTAAATATTTGTACATACAGTATATGTACTTGTAGTTTCATAATCAAGAGGGTGACTCCTTGCTTAGGCCGAGTCAGCCCATTATGTTACCGGCACAAGCCGAGCCTTCCTAAATTGATACAAATAATAATAATAATAATAATAATAATAATAATAATAATAATAATAATAATAATAATAATAATAATAATAATAATAATATATTTACAGCTAGGCCCCTCCGTGATCAGTGATACAGTGTCAGCCTCTAAGGCCCTTAGAGGAGTGGAAGGTAAAGGCTTCCACTATCCCTAACATTGGCCTAATGGGGAATAGAGTGATTAGCTTTCTGCTTGACTACCTATAAGTTTAATCCACTCACTTTTGGTGTAGGCTGAGTGAACCTGGGAGTCATTTGACCGTCGAAAAGTTGAAATCTCGTTTCTAAATATTTCCTAACCAGTAATCGAGCTTACGTTCTTCTAGGTGAATCGAGCAGCCTTTCAATCTCGCTTTCATGGTAGTGTTCCGAAGGTTGAGAAATGGGCCATCCGACACTCTACTTCGTGCGATATCCGAAGAAGAACACAGGACATAGGGAAGAAGTTCTGATAATTCAGATACATTAAGATTTTGCATACCAAAAGGTGCACTAATCACAAAATAGGTCGAACTCCAGTTCGTACCAAACTTGGCACTCTGATCCCCTTGTTTAAATGGAAGGTACGAGTTGGAGGAGTGGGCGAAGCACACACGCACACCCACCTGTAGGCCGCCCGGCGTGCGGGGAACAATGAGAGGAGAGAGAGGGTGGGCTAATTACGTATTATCGGTGCATCCATCGCACGCATTGACTTATCGGGAGGGGGTAGGGGTTCTGCCTCGGGACCCGATAATTACTGGGCCCACGTGCGCTCATGAATCACACTCTTCGTGCTGCCCCACAGTATGTTCCTCGGGTTCTGCAGACGGACACCCGCTGATGTTCGCTTGTCCTCTTATCTGAGCTGAAGTATTTATACTAAACTTCCTTCACATATAACAGTAATTATCCCTTTATAACTTGATCCAACTCGTAGGCATGTTTGTGTGCTTTTAAAAGGACTAGGCAGCCATCTATGCTGTCAGTACTTATCCGTATAATGAATTAACCATGCTTTAAAATTTTCAGGTGTGTACAATGCATTTAATTTGATGCGAATCGGTGTTTGTATCAGAAACATACCGGACTATTTGGATGTAACTGCGTAACTTTAGACCGATCACCCACCTACAAAAAATCACTCCCTAACTATAAACAGGGAGTATCAGTGAAGAATCATCATATTCCCAAGACAACACATTGACAACACTTATTGGTCGAATAGATAAAGTAAACACATTCAAATACATGGGAGAAATAATTCAAGGAAATGGTTTAGAAAAATCTGATGGAGAAATAAATGTTACATAAGATGAAAACAGCATATGGCATCACTAAGAATTTTTACAACAAGAAACGCTTATCTAAACATCTTAAAATAAGGTACTACAGTACAGTGGTGGAACCAGAATGTCATTACTCAAGTGAATGTCTAGTTTTGAACAGTTTAGATAAACTGGAGGTACTAGAAAGGGGAGTCATGAGAAAAATCTTAGGACCATTGAAAACAACAGAACAATGGAAAACATATTGAAGTTCTTTAAATTTGAGACCACGGCAGTTCCAAGAAAAACGAGATTATTAAGAGAATCAAAGATAATTTATAAAATCATGGTCAAACGTTTGTAGTGTGTCCAAAGAATGTGATGTGTTTATTACACTGTGACACTTAGATATCTATTTTTGTCCAGTACATCCACACTGGTCCGCCTCTGTGGTGTAGTGGTTAGTGTGATTAGCTGCCACCTCCGGAGGCCCGGGTTCGATTCCCGGCTCTGCTACGAAAATTTGAAAAGTGGTACGAGGGCTGGAACGGGGTCCACTCAGCCTCGGGAGGTCAATTGAGTAGAGGTGGGTTCGATTCCCACCTCGGCCATCCTGGAAGTGGTTTCCCACTTCTCCTCCAGGCAAATGCTGGGATGGTACCTAACTTAAGGCCACGGCCGCTTCCTTCCCTCTTCCTTGTCCATCCCTTCCATCCCTTCCAATCTTCCCATCCCTCGCAAGGCCCCTGTTCAGCATAGCAGGTGAGGCCGCCTGGGCGAGGTACTGGTCATTCTCCCCAGTTGTAATCCCCGACCAAGAGTCTGAAGCTCCAGGACACTGCCCTTGAGGCGGTAGAGGTGGGACCCCTCGCTGAGTCCGAGGGAAAACCGAACCTGGAGGGTAAACAGATGATGATGATGACGACATCCACACTGAACTAGGCGCTTAGGCAATTTCCGATTGAAAGTCATTTTTAAGAGAAACCACCAACGTAGAAACATGTGCGACGAATAATTCAAGTTTGCTAGCAAAAGTCGAAAATGTCTGCATAATACAGCAGGCCAGCAGCAGCAGCTACGGTAGATACACACACACATAGAACACAGGTAACTGAATGGACAACCAACAATAGAAGGACAAATGTCCTTGCCATCGGTCAATAATTGTTTTCTATATTAAAATACCTCGTCTCTTTCTTTTAGGGTACTACCAAAGCAAACCCCACGGCACTTAACGCCCTTGAAACGGCCTTGGCCTGCTCAGCGACCGCTGCAGATTTCGAGGGGTCGTGTGGTCAGCACGACGCATCCTCTCGGCTGTTATTCTGGGCTGTCGAGACCACGGCTCCTCAATTCTAATCACGTAGGCTGGGTGGACCTTGAACCAGCACTCAGGTCGAAAGAAAAATCTCTGACCTGGCCGGGAATCGAACCCGGGGCCTCCGGATGAGAGGCAGGCACGCTACCTCTATTCACAAAGTTTATAGTTATAATTTTCTAACAATCGTTCGATTAATACCGCTATTCCTTAATTTTTCCTAACGATCTTTTCGATATCATTAATATCATCAAACACTATCGATAAGACAAACATATCGAAACAAAATATCAATACTGAAATATCGATAGAAATTATTATGCTATTTGCTTTACGTCGCACCGACACAGACAGGTCTTATGGCGACGATGGGACAGGAAAGGCCTAGGAACTGGAAGGAAGCGGCCGTGGCCTTAATTAAGGTACAGCCCCGGCATTTGCTTGGTGTGAAAATGGGAAACCACGGAAAACCATCTTCAGGGCTGCCGACAGTGGGGCTCGAACCCACTATCTCCCGATTACTGGATACTGGCCGCACTTAAGCGACTGCAGCTATCGAGCTCGGTATATCGATAGAAAAGTATCGATATTTACTCATATCGAAACTATCGCAACACCCTTTTCAAGATGGGAGGGCGGGGGGGGGGGGGGGGAATGGAAAATAGCTGTCTGAAATTATAATATAGGCGTCGTAACCTATAATGTACTTACAACAACATTAGTATAAATCAGTTCAATTTCAGTTAGCTCTAAAGCTTAAATCATTTCCCTAAGCCACACTTATTTTTTTTCGTGTGGCTATTTCTAGCCGAGTACAGCCCTTGTAAGGCAGACCCTCCGATGAGGGGGGGGGCGGCATCTTCCATGTGTAGGTAACTGCGTGTTGTTGTGGTGGAGGATAGTGTTATAGGTGGTGTGCGAGTTGCAGGGATGTTGGGGACAGCACAAACACCCAGCCCCCGGGCCACTGGAATTAAACAATGAAGGTTAAAATCCCCGACCCGGCCGGGAATCGAACCCGGGACCTTCTGAACCGAAGGCCAGTACGCTGACCATTCAGCCAACGATTCGGACAGCCACACTTCATAAAACATACAAAATGATTTATTCAATATAAATAAATAAATAAATAAATAAATAAATAAATAAATAAATAATATAAATAAAATATAAATATAAATAAGCTGAAACCCATCACTTTAATAACAATAATATACATAATTTTTATTAAAATTCTATCACCGAGCTCGATAGCTGCAGTCGCTTAAGTGCGGCCAGTATCCAGTATTCGGGAGATAGTAGGTTCGAACCCCACTGTCGGCAGCCCTGAAAATGGTTTTCCGTGGTTTCCCATTTTCACACCAGGCAAATGCTGGGGCTGTACCTTAATTAAGGCCACGGCCGCTTCCTTCCTACTCCTATCCCTTTCCTGTCCCATCGTCGCCGTAAGACCTATCTGTGTCGGTGCGACGTAAAACAACTAGCCAAAAAAATCCATCAACAAATAAACCTCCATACAAATAGGCTGGGTGAGCAACGATCTTTTTCTCACCGATACCAGTAATAAATCAAGGCCCACCCCTAGTAAATTTATAATGGGCCGGGAATAGAAAAGTTCTAACACTTCAAAAATGAGGGTTTCGGCAAAAGAAAGTGAAGGATCACGAAGGCAAGGAAATGAAAGAGATCTTAGACCTTGCAAATATAATACAGTAGGGATAGGATGAAAACAAGAATTGGGAAAAAGAGTTGGACAGAGGAGGTGAATGTGAGGAGGCTGGCACAAGTAATTGGAAGTAATGGCAGTCTCAGTTAGGGCTCCCGTGGATTCTAACTCACGCTCCCAAGTTGAAAGCTTATGAGGTTCCCTTTGCAGTCGCTTCTTACAACAGCCAGACGATATCGTGCATGTATTCTACGCTCCCACCCACAGAGGAAGCCTGAAACTGTGTTTCCTGCTCAACATGCACTGTCTGCCTTTCATGTTGCTAAAACAAGCTGGAAGACACTGCTTTTAATGATAGCTGTTGACGTTTCACAGGAAGTATGAGACCTACTCCCATCAATCATGTTATCATGTTGGTAGTACGTCTTACTAACAGCTTTCATGGTTTTCTGGAGAAGCCCAGTAGCCGGGAAGTTTGTCCTCAGAGGTTACCGGTACGATGCTGGCGTATTTGAGTATTTGCTATTACCATCGGACTGAGCCGTGATTGAGCCCGCCAATTAGAGTTTAGGAATCCAGCGGTCTACTCCCTGAGCCAATCAGCCCATCATAAACGAAGTCCATATCCAGCAAATACTGCTCCTTTCGACATCGGGCGAGGGATGGCATTTAGAAATAAGAAATATGAGGCATCAACCATCGAAGAACGTTCATTATATGGGCACCATTCTATCGGGTAAATGTGTGTAAAATTTCCACTAAGCTACTGAATAACTAAGGGGGGAGACCCAGCTCAACAAAGGAAAAAAAGGTTAATATTCATTCTATTGTTAATTATGCTACAATTGTTGTTGACAATTGCTGCACATATCAAAGTATTAGCATGCTTCCTGGAAGCCAGAAGCAACTTCAATAATGCCAAAATTCTAATAATAATGATATTTTAAAATAAAATGTTCAAAATTTCCCACCTTTTTAACAATATATCACTGTTTCCCTTATAAATTCCAAGTTTATAATAATTTTCGTACTTTTCCTTTTTTTAAAGTATGTATCAAACCTCCACCTACAAAATGAACCTCAGTCATAGACTGTGATTTAGATATTCTTGTCGAGTTTTTATTCCGAACACCTGAAAATATTAAGATTTTTGTAAATAAATATGTTATATAAAATCGAATATAAATCCTATTGACCTGAATGAGGTTGAAATTGTAGCATAACACTGTGGGAGGAAACCCTGAAAAAATCATATTTATCCGTAAAACAGTAAGAGAATTATGAAGGAAATCATGATATACTGTTAAAAAGGCGGGAAATTTTGAACATTTTATTTAAAAAATGTTATAATTAGAATTTTGACATCATTGAAGTTGTTTCTGATTGCCCTAAAGCATGCCAATAATGGGATATGTGCATAAATTGTCAACAGCGTTATAGCATATATAACAATCGAATGAATATTGGCCTGTTTTCCCCGTGTTAAGCTGGGTCTCCCCCCTAGCCACATTGAAAATCAGACTAGTTATGTGGAAGAGCAGGTGTAAATAAACTAAAGGAAGGCTGGTGCAGTCTGAAAATTTCCCATTAGGTCGTGTAGAACACTGACCGAGTATGTAGATCTAAACTCAGCATTGCGAGTGGAATTTTCCTGGCAAGCGAATTCTTCCAACTTTTTGAATGACACGCGAGAAAGCAGCAGACTTCGTACCGCATTGTGATGTATAATTTACGGTAATTCGAGAATACTCCTGAGCACGTGCGAAAACGTTTCCTACTTAACGTAGTATCTACATGCTAACGGTGTAGTCATGTTGAAATACCAGATACCGTGATAATTTCAAAGTTAAGCAACATTGGGCATGGCCAACACTTGAATGACTAGCCACGTGCTGTTGGCTATAGGAGAAGTAGAAGGGAACCGACGTCCCTAGCCGAGGGGCACTCGCCAGCGTTCCGGTCTGAATTTGGCATTTGGCTGGTGGTAGTATCAACAGAGGGCTGTATCAGTGGAGCGTCCTGGTAGGGAGCGCCTTGAATAATTGTTGCTATTTTAAAATACAGTATCTCTTCACTTTGAACCTGACGCCCATTCAGTTTGCTCATAGCATTCGTTAATCCAAGGCTACCGAGTTGAGTGGCCGAGCGTGTTACCAAGCTACGGCTGTGGAGCCAATCTCTGCATTCGGGAGACGAGTGGGTTCAAACCCCACCGTCGGCTGTCCTGAGGACGTTTTCTGTGGTTTTCCACTTTTACTTCCAGGAAAATACCGGAACAGTTCCAATTCATAGGTTACACCCAATTTCTTCCACCTCCTTACCCAGCTTCGTCCGCCATCATTCATCTAATATTAATTAGCTCCTCAACCGTGGTTGGAGACAGGAAGGGCATCCGGCCGTAAAAATATGCCAAAAATTTCATCTCATATCATCCCCGATCCCAGATCAAGGAGTAAAGGACTATAGGGTAGACATACTTTTGAAACTAAGGCTGATACTCATTTTCCTGGATAATTCCAAATTTTTGGAGGTGCCTGGCATTTGTGGAATTATATTCTTCACACTACTGTAGCTCGGGTAATCAGCACTTCCTTTCAGCCCCAGTTCCCTTCTTGTATAGACTACTTCCTCTTGCTGCTTTAATTTTCAGGAATCAGCGGTGAAGCGGTATCCTCTTAAAACACGCATTATTTTACGCTCGCAAATCAAATAGTAATTGGGCAGTTCAGAGAAAATCGTCTAGATTATGAAAATAAATTTCTGACTTTATTTTACTTTTCATATACGTACACAACCAACCGCCACAGAAACACGCAATAGTGATGATGCTGATGCTTGTTGTTTATAGGGGCCTAACATCTAGGTCGTCGGCCCCTTTTGGTACGAAATGAGACGAAATGTAATGACAAATTAAAAGTCCAAAATCCTTCACTGATGAGAATTCAAAACGTGAGGACGAAGAATGAATGGATGGATATGAATTTTAAACAATCAGTGGATCCGTTCCACAGTGCTCCACTTTCACAGAAACTGACGTAAAACAATCGTTTTACTGACCAAGGGACTGCTTATAAAGCACAATACTGAATCGATGATGCTTGCAGTCTAAAGGGGTCCAAAATCCAAGGCACCAGCCCCTAATAATGGTACTTATCGCTAGTAAAATAGAACCATGGTATTTGTCATGTTGCGGTACTAATAAAAAGTAGCGTAGATTCGCGGCATTTCACAGATTATGGTACTACTCATAGGTAATGAAATTCGCACATATAATACAGAACTATTGAACCCGACAGAGGGAGGGGACGGGTGCACTATGGTGTTTCGCACACTGCGGCGCTATTTACAGGCAACGCAAACCTATGGTGTTCATCACATAAGTGTACTAACCACAGGGACTCTTACTATCCCGTGGTGTTCCTCATATAGTGGGTACTAATCATAGGCAAGCCAGAACCACGGTGTCGCTCACCCTAGTGGTACTAATCACAGGTACTGTAAAATCCGGCTGTGCGCTCTAAGTGGGGGGCTGACCGCACGGTGCTCCTGCGTGCTACTAATCACAAACCTATTGTGTATCTAATATAGTGGTACTACCGGTACTCGCAAGTAAAGGCGATCCATGGTGTTCCCCGCGTGGTGGTACTAATCACAAGTAGTTTCATGGTTCTAATACAATCATCCCTTGGTCGCCCCTTTTAGTTGCCTCTCACGACAGGCAGGGGAACACCGTGGGTGCATTCTTCGTCTACGTCCCCCACCATAGGGTTAGCATCAGAGAGGTCACTTGACCGTAAAACAGGGTGGAGTTCATATGTGCGACACAATTCACAACCGTGCCTCTGCTAGACTGTGAGCAAGTGGCGGAAGAAGAAAATGAAGACCATTTCACTTCAGCCGGGTTGCGGGCGGAGTTGATTCTTTGTTATATCTTCTGTGTTAAATCCTGCGATAACGGAACTTAACTGGGAACACGAAAAAGCAATTACGATGACTGTCATATGTCCAATATTCATTCTCACTTCTTACGATGCGTAAAACTGTATTTCACCCAGACTTAACTAATAAAAGGTATGAACCAAAAAAAATCATGTCCATGAATTGTATACGTCATTTTCGATACTTCCAGTTTTCAAAGAGGAATTTGCCCCAGGAAAATATCTCCCTCGCCCAGTATGACGGTCATGGAAATGACAGAGTAAGAGTCCGAAATATAAAATCAGGATTGAGAAATGGAGACTGCTACCTGTGGGATCCAACGCACTGTGTGAATCCAGCACATCACCTTGTAAACAGCAAACCTGGTGAATCCTGCAATTTTTAAGATCTGTTCGAAGCCAATGACAAAACCAATGCCGAATTTTGGAAGAATTTGACTTGACATGGACACGTAAATGTAAATGGAATCATTAATAGAGTATTTCGACTTTAATGGACATACAAAGTAGCTATTTTATATTCTGTGTTAGTGGAAAAACGACTTTCAAACCAAGCCTTAGATCTGAGCACTGTGTGTCTGAAGTAATACCTCGTTGTCTAATCGTGCGGAGTGATTTAGCCTCTTGTTTACCAAGGTGAGTAATTCCTTAAGGATGGCTCTCGAGTAACGACATATTGTGCCACTCTAAAAAAGAACCTCGAATGAGAGCAAATGCTCTTGCCATGACGCTAGAGAATGGTATGCAGTCCGGATGGGAGTCCAACACACCACATGTTAGCACTGCACCCAACTGGCCAGAACATGCTGACAAAAACCTTCGCCCGGGCTAAGGCGTTTTTACAGACAACTGACTCACCAGTAGTGTCCTGGACGCCATGCCTAGGGATAGCTAGCATGGCCACTCCAAATGATGTCAGCTGTCAAATGCAACCCGTGCATACAAGCCTAGATGGTAGGTCGGGGAAATACTGGGCGTATAATAAAAATCTTATGTTGCTGATGATAATGTTGTGACAACTTCCACGTGCATTCCTTTCCTGGGACTTGAGCAGCGACCACCTTGCTGATAACTTAAAAACCCTGCCACCCCCGTCCACGGCACTGTATCGAGATGAATTTTAGCTAACCACTGAATACATCAAAATAATGAATTTTATTTTTCTAAATTAATACTACTACTACTACTACTACTACTACTACTACTACTACTACTACTACTACTAATAATAATAATAATAATAATAATAATACCAAACATTTTATTACTCTTTGAATTGATATACCTTTTAAGAGACACTGATGTGTCGGAATTTTGTTCCGCAGAAGTCCCACTGGAAACCAATGACATGGAGTTTTTACATGTGTGCACCCTAAAATGCCAACGACTTCAGCTAGGATCGAACTCACTACTTTGAGAACAAAACAACTAGGTGATATGCTACTGAAGTCGGCATATTATCATCTAAATTTTCTATTTCAGCAGAAATATTCAATTAGTGAGCTAGTAGTTTTACAGGACTGTAGAGATCGTGTGGGTTCTCCATCTTTTACGTGGAATACGAACTACAGTACGTGGCATTTAATTTGAAAATCTCACATGCATTGGCTGAATTCGAACGATAGCTACCTTGTTTAGAAGCCAGGACCAATACCAGTCGGATGTCATGCCCTCTCTACGGAAGTGTAGTGGACAGATGAAGTTTCGAAATGGAATAGTGGCAGAGAATCAATATAAAACTGGGTTATGGAGTGAACAAGTCATTCTTAGATTACCAAGCAAACAATCAAGCAAGCTTGTACGTTTTCATGACTGTTGCTATCGTGATCATAGTCACGGAGCCTCCGGTTTTACATGGAGTTCAAATCAAATGGACGTGAGTTTTATTTAAAAAATCCACTGAATTGGTGGGAATTTTCGATGGTCGCAGAACTGGGAGTAATAGGAATACTAAACGCGAGTAATCCAATATTTGCAAAAAATATATATAGTGCATAATTCGTATAAAACTCTCAATGCGTAACAGAGTTAGCTGCAGGAGTGCAGGATTGAATTCCATCCAATCGGTTGTACGTGAGTATTCTTAAAGGTAGAAGCTCGTGATGTAGGTTTACAGACAAGTTAAAATGCTCAAGTTTATCCCTCCCCACCACCCCTTCATCTATAACACCGATAGGAAATAAGGTTTAAATACATAGCGTTTCTCTCTTTCTTCCAGATAGTCACCTACCATATTACGAAAAATAAGATGTTATAAAGTTAGTGAATGAACTTGGGCAGGTTCTCGATCAGCGCAGAGAAACTGCTGATATTTTAAATTCGGTAGCATGAACTGAAGTCTATCCACATAGCAGATGGACGTCAAGTTAGAGAAGTCTGGTTGCCAAGTGCCCATTCAGAGAGAAGCGGGCTGCGGATTACTGCTCGGAGAAATGACAAGAAGCCAGTCAAGTCAGCGCTTTCCTGATTACACGGCCTTCCTACATTCTCTCGACTAGAGCCATCTGCTAACCTAGAAACTAATCAATGACGTCACCCCAAGTGAAATGTGTGAATTATCTAGTGTAGGTTCTCAGTGATTACCTGGTAAATCGATTTTGTAATACTAATGTTAATAATTTTACTTTCTTTTTTTGAATTTCATAACCTGAAGACCGACTGTTACTTCTAAACTAGGCAACGCAACACAGAAAAGCATGTGTTGTAAATAAACTATCAAATTTCAGTGAATGAAAATTACATGCAGAACAACGTGGAAGTGGAACAGATTTAATCGGTGAATTTTTGTCTCACTTATGAATTTTGTTTCCGTAATCATTGGACAAAATTAATAATAATGAGTTTTTATTATCTGCCGATTCTATGTAGTTTTCATCTGACTCTATATGGACGGCTTGAGCGTCCAGTCTCGCTGCCAGGTCGGTCTACCTCAGTAAAATCAAAAACTTATATTTAGTTTGAGTAGAACTCCGAGACTGGGTGGGTACTTAACCGTAGGGTTATTTTATAAATTTAAAAATAGTTTAACTGGAAGCTTAGTATCATGACCATATCCAAGGAACCTCCAGTTTTTAAATGTGGAGTTCGTACAATTGGGGTCAGTGCCAGATGCTTCACCGATACTACGATGCGTTATTACCGTATAATGATAAATCGTCGTCTTTGATAACATCTCATGATGGTATGGGTGAGTTATGGTAAGTTTTGTCCCTTTGGTTGGGTAAGCCATTTTACTTGATAAAACCACATCGTGAAACGAATGAATCCTTGTTTTAATAATACCTCATCGTGGTATGGGTGAGTTCTTGTCACCATCGTTGAGTAAATTATTCTCATTGATAATACCACGCCATGATATGGGTGAATCCTTGTAATTAGAAATATCACATCGTGGTGTAAGTAAAACATCTGACATTGTAAATACCTTTACCGAATTAGCGAGGTCTATACCAGATGAAGTACTGGGCATTTATGATACAAGTCAGGTAAGCATAAGAATGGATACTATAATAGCTGTTGTCTGATTTTGTATTGCAAAATTTTCCAATTGTGAATGAAGCAATGTTGCTGTTTTAAAGATTAACGCCTCAAGACTGTAGTAGTGTGACCTTGATAATGAGAGTGTTGACAAATTTACAGTAACAAGGAACGATCGACCCTATGTGCAAGCTTCATTCCGTCTGTCCCATTTATATATCTCTACTGCTATTTAACCAGCTCAATGGTGACCTTAACCAATCAAATAGCAGTTCATTCCTCTTAAGGAAGACCAACAGAAAGATTATTTTCGAGTTGGTGGTTAACCGTTGTCACCCAACCTTCACCTTCGGCTGCGTCAATACACTGGTGTCAATGTTCTCAGCAGTCAACGCCTTTTAAATCAGACGAATTATTTGGTAAGTTTCCACAATTCAAAGACACTGAAGTACCGCACAGTGAAGTGGAATCAATGCATTCTGGTAACAATCCAGGAAATGAGGAGAAAGGTCTGCTCATGGTTCCATTTTTTGTCCTCTGAGGAGTTCCAATTTGCATTCCTAGGCACAGGTGATGAGGGCAAAATCAAGTGCGAACCTGAATTTGGAAAATTACGATTCAGTGGAGTTCCCTTTTTTGTGGCATATCTTCCGCTGCTATGTGTACATTGGGAAATAAAACGCACTATAAACCTAACTGTGAAGATGAAGGCTTCTACTATTAGTAACCTAGGCACAAAGTGAGATAGAGTGCGCGGTGACCTTTGTTTCTCCAGAATTTGATACCTCATTTCTAAGTTAATCTAACTGTTCAGGAGTAATCGTCCTTCCAGTTTAACTGAACACACCTTTAACACCTCAGCCATGAAACTCCGATAATTTTATGCAGAGAAACAATCTATTGGACCCGGAATTTTATAGAAACTTCCCACGCGAGTAGCAATCATCTTTCTATTTTAACGGGGATTTTGTTATGAGAGTTGCATAAGCATACGAAGTACAGCCTACTTCAACCCCTACAACTTATGCTACTCACCCTACATAGCTCTAGATTGGGCTAAAGTATCCTTCATAGATGCCAAATAACTCTTCATTCCAACCGATTACCGAACAATATATCCAGTCTCAGCCAAAGGGGTTGGGGCGGGGGGCTGTTTGTTGGTAATAATAAATATCCTTATTGCATAAACGATTTCCTCCTTAAAATAATTACGAATTAGTATAAATAATATACCATTTTCATATTATTGTGAAAAGAGATGAGGAGGGTACAAGTTGTATACAAAAATACCTATTTAATAACTGAAATGTACGGCTCCATGGCTAAATGGTTAGTATACTGGCCTTAGGCTCAAGGGATCCCCGGTTCGATTCGGGGATTTTAACTTTCATTAGCTAATTCCTATAGCTTGGGGGCTGGGTGTGTGTGACGTCCTCAGCATTAGATTTCATATTAGATTAGGCCCCATACTCACAGACGCGCAGGTCGCCTGTACAGACCTGCATCAGGCCTTTCCGAAGGCCGCACGCCATTAATTAATAACTGAAATTATATTGATCATACACCAAGGTGCCTCAAACCATAGTCCCGCTTCTCTACGGGCAAGAAGTAAGGTGAATCTTCATAGAGAGTTTTCAGGACTGGATACCCTTCCTGGCATCAACCTCATCAAATAAGTTAATGAGGTAGAATTACTGTTGTGCTATATGATAGTGGGATGGGGGGAGAGGGTGAAACCTGGCACCGGCACATAGCCTACTCCTATCGAATGGCATCATCGGATCTTTTCGAGGCATAAGGTTCTCATATGATGGATGGATCACGAGAGTTATATGCCCTCATTCATTATGAACACAGCGGAGAGGTTTGGAATTTTTTTTGCTATTTTGCTTTACGTCGCACCGACACAGATAGGTCTTATGGCGACGATGGGACAGGAAAGGCCTAGGAATAGGAAGGAAGCGGCCGTGGCCTTAATTAAGGTACAGCCCCAGCATTCGCCTGGTGTGAAAATGGGAAACCACGGAAAACCATCTTCAGGGCTGCCGACAGTGGGATTCGAACCCGCCATCTCCCGGATACGAGCTCATAGCTGCGCACTCCTAGCCGCCCGGTAGGTTTGGAATTGAATCCAGGCTTTTGACATGCAGTTTAGTGATTAGAAATTATACAATATACCACAACTTCTTTTACGCCTCCGACCAATACTGATGATGTGCATTTTTTCGTCGTTCCCAAACCGGTTAATCACGGAGTCAGACCATATACAGGGTCTCTCTTATAAATGCAGACCGAGCGCACGGTGCATGTACTCTGCGCTACAGCAGCTACCTCACCTCAACTTATATCACGCGCGGCGGCCCTGCTTTAAGCGTGTATACAATCTTACATGAAATCTTACACTTTAAAAGTTGTTGGAAGTGTAAACCTTCACAATGGGTGACTTCATAAACAGCATTAGGATTTTCTGACTGTTTACGCGACTATTAAGGTTAAACCGGGCCTCATCCGAAACGAAACACATGCTGTGGGCCGAATAAATGAATAAATGATCATTCAATGATGTGTAAAAGCTGTGTAGTTCTGTGTGCAGAAATCGAAACTCCTACTTGTTGTGCTAATTTTGTGAGTGATTTATTCAGTGACCGTTCAAGATTCGCACCAATGACATGTAGGTTTTCCTCTGTTAAAACAGTTTGTGAGCGCGCATATTTTTTTATCGAGCACTGAGCCAGTCATTTCAAATGTATTTATAATTATGTGAATCTGTGCTCGTGAAGGTGGCACTTCACGAGGAAGTTACTGAACAAATGCATTGCCTCCCCGTCGAGCCGACTCGTACTTAAAATATCTTTTACATACGAAAATACGGCGTTGCAATGATAACTGTCTCACCATGTTAACAGCTGAGATTCAGACTGGCGACTCATGCTTGCCAGGTCGAACACGTGCACGCTCCTTGCAAGGTCAAGAACTATGCGCGTGCCTCCCGTACAGCTGCTTAGGTCTCGGGGAGTAGTAGCGCTACTGGACGGTCCAGGTTTATAAGACAGACCCCGTAGTTTTGCAGCCTTTAACGATCATGACCACCAGTAACATAACAGTTGTATTTAACTCCTACCTATTAAGTATTCTGCTGGGAGGCTAGTTGGATCCTCGCATAGCATAATCGAAGGTTATGCGGTGATGGGGAAACTGCCAACATCAGTGGCGGTACTATAATGAGGAGTGAATTAGTTTGCCACTGCTTACCTCACAGGGCCAGAAATTGCTATCGATGTACGACTGACCTTATGATTAGCAACTTTTACGGCATCCAAACGCACTTGTGCTCTGTATGCAATTACTAAGTACCACTCTTAGCTCAGTAGCTTCCATACTGTCACAGCCATAGATAGGAACGGTGGAAACTACATTTTACTTTGACCTGTGCTAAGAGACAAATGCAAAATTTCTGCATCATTAAGAAATACCAGTCGGTGGCATTTCTTCCATATTTCTAGACATATCGTCGAATTGTTTGTGTGATTTTTTTTATTTGCACCCCAGTAACTCATCAACGCTTCAGTTGGGCAGGTCACGTATTTTTAAATATGGAAATGACTCAAAATCATTCTTTAATAATAATTATATTGGTTTTACGTCCGTATAAGTACTTTTATGGTTTTCAGAGACGCCAAAATGCCGAAATTTTGTCTCGCAGGAGTTCTTTAGCGTCCTGGTAAATTTACTGACACTAAGCGCCGTATTTTTGAGCACCTTCAAATACCGTCGGACTGATCTAGAATCGAACCCATCAACTTGGAGTCAGGAGGCCAGTCTACCAACTGTAAAATATTTCCATAATAATTTTTTCGAACAATAGAAGTTCCATATTTTTTTTACAATTGGCTTTACGTCGCACCGACACGGCTATGTCTTACGGTGACGATGGGATAGGAAAGGGCTAGGAGTAGAAAGGAAGCGACCGTGGCCTTAATTAAGAATTTACCGAGCTCGATAGCTGCAGTAGCTTATGTGCGGCCAGTATCCAGTATTCGGGAGATAGTGGGTTCGAACCCCACTGTCGGCAGCCCTGAAGATGGTTTTCCGTGGTTTCCCATTTTCACACCAGGCAAATGCTGGGGATGTACCTTAATTAAGGCCACGGCCGCTTCCTTCCCAGTCCTAGCCCCTTCCTCTCCCATCGTCGCCATAAGACTTATCTGTGTCGGTGCGACGAAAAGCCAAAGGCAAAAACAAAAAAAACAAAAAAAATTGCCTGGTGTGAAAATGGGAAACCACAGAAAACCATCTTGATGGCTGCCGACAGTGGGATTTGAACCCACTATCTCTAGAATGCAAGCTAATAGCTACGTGACCCGAACTGTGCGGTTACTTGCTCGGTAAGTTCTATCTTAAAAGTACAAATTCTGTCCCGCTTAATACCGATCAACACATTTTTGCCTTGCAAAGGAGCATTTAAATGAGGGCCTCTTAAACGCCCAAAATCACACGCGTGCAAACCGAAGCGCAAAGGTCCTGTGCATTGTGCATCGGTCCGACTCGGTTCGATTCGAACCAGTGCTTAGTGTCGGGGCAACTCGGCTAAGCTCGGCTCAAAACTGTTCGAGGGGTGGAGCGCTGCAGAGCAAATGGGGAAGGGGGGAGACAGGCGGAACGAGCGAGACAGTCATAGGAAAAGAGAGAGACAGCGCTATTGCTCAAATTCTGGGAATGGGAGTCTGCACTCAAGTCAACCTAGCGAAGTCGTCTTTTCACCTTGCGCCTTGCAATGCACCGGTGCATGTACTCTGATTGGCCCTGACTTAAATCACTCAAATGAGAACGCAAGGTCAGCAACCAAACATGTGCATTCTTACTTCGCCACAGCCGCAGCGGCAAGGAATATTGACTGTCAGTTCTGGGCAAATACGGGGCTGTATAAGGGCACCCCGGCCCTTAAAAGCTGAGTTGGAATGGCTCGATTTACGACAGAGCTGTCTCTCGAACCAATCACGATAGAACAGTCTGGCCACAGCTGTGGCAAATACCCAATGGCTCAGTTCTTCATGCCTGCCGTAAAGAGATCTATAACATTACTCGAGTTGATTAAACTTCATGTGTCACGTCAGTTTGAATTAAATTAAATTCCCAGCTTTGAATTCTTTCACTACAGGTATTTGTATTAGCTTTGAATAAAAGCAAGTTATATGAATGCTCACTCACGTTCTGGGACTGCTACTGGAAACGGACAGAAAATGTGCAATCCAATACACACCTTTCACTAAAAGCTTGCATATTACATTGCCTTTCAAAGCTGGGAAAGAAGATTTACGCTACGTATTGATTTGTTTGCCACCTTAAACGAAAACCCTGGAGTTTTATATTGTGTCGACGATGTATCTCTCCTCATTTATACTCGGGTCTTGATGTATTCCGACCAACATTTCTACCAGTTGACAGTATAAATCTAACTCCAAGAAAAATGTAAATTTGTTATTTAAGTAGTCGTATTAAAACTCAAAATACTCTTTTCAGACAGAACTGCTCACTAGGAGACTGCCTTACAGATGAGGCAACGGAGTACTAAGTTGTGTCCTGGTTTGTAAGTTATGGGACAGAATTCATTGTGATTATATTAGACACGTTTACGAAATTACTAACTGGTTTGATAGAAGGCAGTTCTAGTTTAGGAAAGGTTATTCCAGTGAGTCTCAACTTCTTAGATTTCAGCAAAATATAGAAGATACTTTAGATTAACGAGGGCAAATGGACTGTATCGCTATTGATCTATTGAAGGTTTGTAATAGGGTAGAGCATGGGGACCTACTGACAAAAATGAGGACTACTGGACTAGATAAGAGAGTGGTTGAGTGGGTGATCCTGGGGTGTTTAAAAGTGGGGTCCCACACGGGAGTATTATTGGACCTTTGTGTTTTCTTGCATATATATATAATATTTTATACGAGAAGGATCTGGAATCACAGATACGGATATATGAGGATTATGTTATACTGTATAGAGTAGTAAATAAGTTATAGGATTCTATAGGACTACAAAACGACCTCGACAATGTTGCGAGATGTACAGCAGATAATGGTATAATAGTAAATGGGCTGTGGGACGAGAAGTCAGGTTGTTCACCAAGAGTAAAAATGCTCTCAGTCTTAATTACTGTGTTTATGTGATGATAGTACCTCATGGGGATTACTGTTGATATATGAAATGATCCTCATTGGGGTAATCATATTAACGGGGTTGTAAAGAAAGGATACAGATTTCTTAACGTGGTTTTTAGGGTATTTAATGTTTGTAGAAATGAAATGGCGTATGGCTTTTAGTGCCGGGAGTGTCCGGGGACATGTTCGGCTCGCCAGGTGCAGGTCTTTAAAATTGACGTCCGTAGGCGACCTGCGTGGAGTGATGAGGATGAAATAATGATGAATACGATACATACACCCAGCCCCCGTGCCAGCGGAATTAACGAATTATGGTTAAAATTCCCGACCCTGGCGGGAATCGAACCCAGGACCTCTGTGATCAAAGGCCCGCACGCTAACCATTTAGCCATGGAGCCGGACAATGTTTGTAGTAATGATATAAAAGAGAGAGAATGTAAGTCTATGGTGAGATCACAATTAAAGTATGGTTTCAGTGTAAGGGACACACGCCAGGTATTCTTCATACATGAACTGTGAAAGATACAATGGAAAGGAGGATAATTTGTTCTTAGTGATTTCCGGTAAAAGACTAGTGTTACGAAAATGTTGCAATCTTTGGACTGGACAGACTTGGGAGTAAGAAGAGGAACTGCTCAACTAATCTGAGATCTTCCATTCGGGGGACTGGTGTGTTCAAACAACACCGTCGGCAGCAGGCAGCCCTAAAATGTTAATTTTTAGTGGTTTCCCATTTTCACACCAGGCATGTTAATTTAATTAATACCGGGCGAGTTAGCCCGCGCAGCTGTGAGCTCGTGAGATAGTGGGTTCGAACCGCACTGTCGGCAGCCCTGAAGATGGTTTTCCGTGGTTTCCCATTTTCACACCTGACAAATGCTAGGGCTGCACATTAATTAAGGCCACGGCCGCTTCCTTCCCATTTCTAAGCCTTTCCTGTCCCATCGTCCCAATAAGACCTATCTGTGTACGTGCGACGTAAAGCAACTAGCAAAAAAAAAAAAAAAAAAAAAAAAATCATTTCATTTTTATCATCACTGATCTGATTTTAGGACTATCGTCCAAGAGGCAGATTCCCTGTCAAAATTTGGGCAGTACTTTGTTACACAATTTCAAAGAATTTGGAAATATATTAAATGTCCTTCTTCTTTATCTGTTTACCCGCAGGTTCAGTTTTTTCCCTTGGACTCAGCGAGGGATCCCACCTCTACCGTCTCAAGGGCAGTGTCCTGGAGCTTCAGACTCTGGGCCGGGAGATACAATTGGGGAGGATGACCAATACCTCGTCCAGGCGGCCTCACCTGCTATGCTGAACAGGGGCCTCGCAGGGGATGAGAAGATTGTAAGGGATAGACAAGAAAGAGGGAAGGAAGCGGCCGTGGCCTTAAGTTACGGCATTTTCCTGGAGGGGAAGTGGGAAACCACGTAAAGCCACTTCCTGGGTGGCTGAGGTGGGAATCGAACCCACCTCTACTCAGTTGACCTCCCGAGGCTGAGTGGATCCCGTTCCAGCCCTCGTACCACTTTTCAAATTTCGTGGTAGAGCCGGGAATCGAACCCGGGTCTCCGGAAGTGGTAGCTAATCACACTAACCACTACACCACAGAGGCGCACATCAAATTTCCTCCTTGGTAAATTATTTGATTCGATTCACAAATTTTCTTTCCCATAAATGAATATTTGCCCCAGTTTTTCCTCTTTAATTGAAAATGTCATGGTACCGGAATGGCATAATATTATTATTATTATTATTATTATTATTATTATTATTATTATTATTATTCAATAATTATTGTTCCGGATGATTAGAAGAGTGACTGTGTACAGTGAAATGCTTGTTTGATTCGAGACAGACAAGCTGAAAGCCAAACAAGTCGGGTGAAGCAATTCAGCCTATTTATTCTGAGCTAGATACAAAATATATCAACATATATCAACACTATGCTCTATAGGCCAACACAAAAGGAAACGCTGACCGCTTCACTGGACAAAAGACACACAGACTGGAACTCGCTGCGTCGAAACAAGGAAAAGGAAATAGTAGAAAGAGAGCATCAAACAGCATACGAGCAGCCTATGTCCCTGTTTGTGGAAATAAGGAAGATATTGGAAATAATGTCTTTATAATATGTAGCCTTTAGTGTAGAAATATGAATAAATGTAACGCATGCAGTAAATACTTTAATTAATTAATTTATTTATTTACTTATTTATTTAATTAATTAATTTATTTATTTATTTATTTACGGTTCTCGTGGCACATCCTTTCTATGGACCAGGAGTATGTTTGTGTGAGCAAGAATACAAGAGAATTTTAAGTAGAATCTTGAAGGATTCTCTTCATATACTAAAGAATAATTTATATAACAATAAATGAGACAACTGGAACTGAAAGAGTGAAAGATCCTCAGAAGGATTATGGGTCCCATTTAAGAAGGAGATGGATACAGAATCAGGCACAACAAGGAACTGTACAGTAAAATAGAGAGCATTAAAACAGCTATGAGGAAGAGAAGACTAATGTTCTATGGTCACGTAGTCAGGATGGACAGCCAGAGACTCACTTCAAGGATCTTCAACACTGTATCTAGAGGGAAAGCAACAAATGCCAAATGGAGGAATTTCGTTCGTATAGACCTACAATACCTAAACATTGATCACATTGAAATTTACAACCGAGATAAGTTCACAAAGTTAGTCAAGACATCTGACTCTCTCCAGTCACTAACAGCTAAATCACTGTGTCCAGGAGTAGGAGTGAAATGGGCTCAAGTAAGAAAAGACATCCGTAGTGCTAGAATGAAGGAATACTGGGCTAAAAGGAAGAAAAGAGCTCACCAGAGTTAAGAACCACGTGGTCCATCGTAGGCCTGAACGAAGAAGAAGAAGAAGATGAAGCTAGTTTATTCGCTACAGACGATACCATAAAAATCGTAAAATTTTTGGAATTCTGGTTGCAAATAACAGATTCGTGGAAAAAGCTAACGAAACTACTGGAAAGCAAAGGACAGAAGAACGGAGCGAATTCATAAAGAGTTTTTGGGAGAAGAAGAAGCTTTTAGACCAAGCTAACAAGTTCAAACGCGCTCATTAAATTGGGCATATGCCGGGCTGAGTAGCTCAGACAGTTGAGGTTCTGGCCTCCTGACCACAACTTGGCAAGTTCGATCCTAGCGCAGTCCGGTGGTCTTCGAAAGTACTTAAGTAGGTCAGTCTCGTGTCGGTAAATTTATTGTAAATGTAAAAGAACTCCTGCTAGACTGAAATCCGGCACCTCGATGTCTCCGAAAACCGTAAAAAATAGTTGTTAGAGGGACATAAAGCCAATAACTTGGAGATAACGAAAAAAGAAGAAGAAATGAGTTATTTTCCTAAATTATGCACTATATTTTGCTCTGCCATCGTGGTCACTTTATATTACGTAAGGGAAGTGCCATCCTTTCTCTGTTGAATAGATATTTATTTATCTATTCACATATTTATTTATTTATGTATTTATTTATTTATTTATTTTACCCGACGAGCTGATTTAAGTGTTCTCGTCTCCTACGTCCAGTGCATGGCAGCCTAGTGTAGCGAGTTGGCTCTGCGGAAACGATATTACACATGTGACTTTGCGTTCGGAAGATGGTGGCAGCCCTGAAGGAGGTTTTCCATGATTTCACATTTTGACACCAGATAAATTCCCGGGTCACTAAGTTACCAGTTCCAGCCTGTTTACTATTCCATCTTTGCCTGCACGAGTTAATGTGATGTGTCGATCAAATTAACAACCCAGGTTGGCGTGCACGACCGCGGAAACACGATAGATTCGTATTCATTAGATTTTGTGCGACGTTACAGAAACCACCTGCATAGATAAATTCTAGCACTCCGATGTTACGTAAGACTGTTAATGATTCACGTCACTTTAAATACTGTATGTATTTTTATAATGCTAATGCCATTTGTTTTACTTCCCACTATTTCCTTTCATGGTTCCCCTGTGAGTTCTTTTACTTGCCGATAAATCTACCGATACGAGGTTGAGCACTTTCAAATGTTATTGGACAGAGCCCGGTTCGAATCCGACAGCTCATCAGGCCAGCGCTATACCGTCTGAGTTACTCAGCCTGGCTATTTTCTTTGTATTTTGTTTATTACATTATTTAAGTTAGTATGTAATAGCTCTTGTTTTTAAATCTCTGATGGTTCTAACGTGACTTAACGTAACTTTATATTTGAAAAAGAAAACAAAGGAACCCTCACTTGTATCGCTGATGTGACAAGGTAGTGACAACTTCCTCTCCTATAAAGCAATGGTACTCCAACTCTTGTTTGTGAACGATTAAGGAGTTCCAAGGGACCCACCAGAATTCTTACGTAATGGTTAATATCTAAATTATTATTATTATTATTATTTTTTTTTTTTGCTATTGGCTTTACGTCGCACCGACACAGATAGGTCTTGTGGCGACGATGGGACAGGAATGGGCTGGGAGTGGAAAGGAAGCGGCCGTGGCCTTAATTAAGGTACAGCCCCAGCATTTGCCTGGTGCGAAAATGGGAAACCACGGAAAACCATCTTCAGGGCTGCCGACAGTGGGGTTCGAACCTACTATCTCCCGAATACTGGATACTGGCCGCACTTAAGCGACTGCAGCTATCGAGCTCGGTAAATTATTATTAAACCAGTATGTTGCATTCTATATACTCAAATAATAAGTGTCAGATTAAAGTTGGAAGCTACTTGCCTAGAGAACTCTATAGAACGAACTGCTTGCTACCGAGTGGATGTATATCGATACTCCTATTCAAAATTTATTTAGACGCCTGCTTACGGGAATGGTCCAGAAATATGGCCTCAAGGGGAATTGTGGTGAAGGAAAACTACTTTCTTTATCTCTGAGTATTTGCAGATGACAAAGTGATAGTGACCCAAGATACCGAAACTCTTCATATATGAACGAGAATTTAACTGGGAAATACAAAATTTTTAGTCTGAATGTGAATTACAGTAAAATGACGCATTTCTTATTGCGTAAAATACTGACACACAGGAAGTGAGAAAATTAAGCCATTACATTTAAATATTTGGAATCAATATTTGTGGTTGATGGCTCAAGTTCGTCCTGAACTGAGAGTGATAATAATAATAATAATAATAATAATAATAATAATAATAATAATAATAATAATAATAATAATTTCGTGTGGTTATTGCTAGTCTGATGGAGCTCTTATAAGACAGACACTTGGGCGAGGGTAGGCAGCGCCTGCTGTGTGTGGGAAATTGCGTCTTAATGTGGTGAAGTGTAGTGTTGTGCGGATTGCAGAAATGTTAAGGACAGCACGAACACCTAGTCCCCTTATCAAGGGAGTTAAACAGTTTAAGATCAATATATCGAGGATTCGAACCCAGGACCCCGAGAACTGAAGGCCAAGACACTGACCACTATGCAATGGAGCTGAGGGGTCTGTCATCGTGATCACAATTCCGCCAGTCAACCCGCTTATATACCGTAGCGACAATGTGCAGGTTTTTATTAAATGTTCTCATTCACCACCCTGAAGGGGTGGGGCGGGCCACCTAAAGGGTAACGCCCTCTCTCTGGCTAGGAGATTAGACGGGGTTGGAAAGAACTGAGAGAAGAGGGGGTGGGTAAAAGGCGGTATGAAGAAGTTAAGGAGATGAGAATAAAGGATAAAGAATAAGAGTGAGGGCAGGAAAATTGTCTAGATGATGATAAACAGGAAACCTGAGAATAATAGGAAATGAGGAAATCCTAGGGAGCAATAAGTGAATGGCGTACAAAGGAGAATGGCTGGAAGAGATTCAAGTGATGAAGATGTGGGAGATAGAGAATTACGGAGGACTTAACTGTGTAGACTTCTGAAGTGCGGAAAAAACTACTGTGTTGTAGAAAATGTATAAACAGATATTATTATTGTTTTCATTATTATTATTATTATTATTATTATTATTATTATTATTATTATTATTATTATTCCAGTCCTATGGTTTATGGGAAGCGTGCTTGTCTCTTACCGGGAGATACAATATTCGATTCTCGTTCACTCCAAGGATTTTAATTCTGGCCATACTATGACCAAAGCAGCGTAGACATAGCGCCATGAGGACAGGAAATAACGTAAAATTTCATACGAAAGATAGAAGTAGCGAACATTAAAACCGGCCATATTAAGCTATGTAAGTACTGAAAACTCATAAGTATGTAGCACAGCTGTTAACCTTCTAACCTCGCCCATTTCTGACTCCCATAATAGGGCAGTTCAGCAAGGGGAATGTGTGTGAGCTAAGGTCAAAGGGGCCACAGTTGCTGTCACTTCGTGGTCTAAAGAGATCCTTGACCTTTCGCCTGCAGTAGCACAATGTGTTTAGAAATGACATGAGATGGATTGATATATGATGACTAAAATTGGCACGCCCTCCGAGAAATATAATACAGTACGCCGAAGACAATGATATCAGAGGGAATGCAATTTCGTTGGAGCTGCAAAAATATCGATAGGTTGGAGAATATATTCAATGTTATTTTTAATCAAGCAAATCAATTTTTGTATTAATGCAGTTCTTTTTGAAATTGATTCCAGAAATCTGGTTTATGAGTCGGTAGATAGTTTCAAGTTGTCTAACAAAATGTATCCATAATAATGGATTTCTTGGATGGTATTATTGTTATTATGACAGTCTTGTGCAGTAAGATAATCGTTTAGCGTGTCTGCTTCTTAACCGCAATCTCTGGGTTCGATTCCCAGCTTGTTATAAAAGTTTAATCCTGGACTGAGGGCTGGGACAGGAGTCACTCACAGTCCTGCGAGATTAATGAGGTATTGTCTGATATTAAAGGCACCAAACGCCGCCACCAAAGCTTATCAATTCGCTGAGGATGCGGTCACGCTGAGCATATGCAACTCAATATCTGCAATTCATCTGGCCGAAATTGTTTTACGTGCCACGACTTTTTTATTATTATTCTTATTTGTGCTCAGCTCTGAACTTTAGTCGTATAATTATGAGATAAGTACCTGTAATAAAAATAGGTGAAGTGAGACGTTCAAAATTTGGATCTACGCCAAATTCACTTCAGATTTTATGGATTAAAAATATTTTTTGATGTCTAAGGATTGATTTTTCAATACTAGTTTATATTAAAAAATATATTTTAATAAAGCTATGTTCGAACACTTATAATAGTATTATGGATTTACTATTGCGTTTATTTCATTTTGGTAGTATATCTTGAAAATGCGTAAATTATTTGAAGATGTTATTTCAGTACATTAAATGTTCTTAAATTATTTCTCTTAGAGTACTGAAAATTATCAATTACAGCTTCCTGTAATTATTATAATCTTTAAACTGAAGGCACAGGGTGAATAAAAATAAGCACCATTTTCATTGCTTTCCAGGAGTGCTTTCTTTTTAACAATTTGCTTTACGTCGTGCCGAAAATATAGGTCTTACGGCGACGATGTGACAGGAAATTATGGGAACGGAAAGGAAGCGGCCGTGTCCTTAAGCATTTGTCTGGTGTCAACATGGGAAACAACGGAATGTCATCTTCAGGGCTGCCGTCAGTGGGGTTCGAACCCACTATATCCCGGATGCAAGCTTACAGCAGCGGGCCCTTAACTGCACGATCAACTCGCCCGGTAAAAATTTTAAAGATCAAAACGCTCTCCAATAAGCCCTTATAATCCAATCCATTTTTATTTGGTGAAATTGTTTAGTATGTGTTGTTATAATCTTTTCTTGTCGGAACACGAGCTAGATCTTCATTTTATTGTAAGTTTTCATGTACTTATATAACTCCTTTGCTGAGTGGTCAGGGTACTGCCCTTCGGTTCAGAGGATCCTGACTTCGGTTCCGGGCCTGGTTGAGGATTTTAATCGCTTCGGGTTAATTCCTGGCTAGGAGACTGGGTGTTTGTGTCTGTCCTAACAATCTCCTGTTCATATTCAGACAACATACCACACTACCAATCACCACAGAAACACGCAATAGAGGTTACATCCCTCCATATAGGATTGGCGTCTGGAGGGGCATCGGGCTGTACAACAGGGCCAAATCCACATGTACAATGCAGTTCGCACCCGCTACTCCAGAGGCGTGGAGAAAGCGATAGAAGGAGAACTAGAATAAATTTACTAAAATCTGAAGCATCACATTTTTCACGCGATTATTTTCGTTGTTAAAAAAGTGGTTCGCTTTATGAAAGCAGTTCATGAGTGAAGGAAGTTTTGGAAGCGCTGCTATAGATACCAATAATTCCACTCAGTCAATAAGTTCGTACTGGCGCCTGGAATGTAGGCAGCTACGCAATACGGTTACACTTACACAGCTCAACATCGTTCCCTAAAATAGCTTCAGTTGGTCGTTATGTACTTCTGCCAACGTTGGTATAGCCCAGGGCCTCTCAAAGACCAAAATCTCACGCGTGTAAACTGAGGTACAGAGGTTCTGTGCACCGTACATTGACCCTCCTCGGCTCGGTTCGGACCAGCGTTTTGTCTCGGGGCGACTCGGCTAAGCTTGGCTCAACTCTACTCGGATGTGGAGTGCTACTGTGCAAGTGAGGAAGGGGGAGACAGGTGGAACGAGCGAGACAGGCGTAGGGAAAGAGAGAGACAGCGCTATTGCTTAAAATCCAGGAGTGGGGGTCCGCACTCTGGTCAACCTAGCGAAGTCGTATTTTGCACATTGCATCGCGCAATGCAACGGCGCATGCACCCTGAATGGCCCTGGTATAGCTGCTAGAAACTCTACTGAAAGATAATAGAAGGACGACCCTGTATGGTTGCTGTTTTGGCAGTGATGATCTCGTCGGCAGAATGGAATAGATGTTTACATGGCTTTGCTTTCAAGCAGAGAAAGGTAAATAAATCCGATGGTATCTGATCAGGTGAATAGGGACGGTGTGACAAAACGTTGGCTTGTTGCCTTGCCATCTCTTCTTGGAAAAGCACAAAGCGATATGTAGGTGCACTATTATGTAGCAGTAGTCAGTTCTTCCAACGCCAAAGCTCAGAATTTTTACAACAAAATGAATCACGTTAATGGTGAAGGATCATCTTATAGCTGTTCTCGTTTACAGTTGCTCCTCTACGGAAGAACTCCATGTGCACAATTCACAATGAGACACGAAACAGTTCAAGTATCACCTTACCTTGTCGCGGTTTCTTCCATAGTGGTGATTTCGGCTTCATCACCTGAAACGTACAACTAGCGAATTAGCCTATTCTTTTTGGCAGACGTTGACGTTTATCCGTTGCTCAAACTGCGATAGTCTCGCGTTTCCCTGCTCGCATTCATTTAACCTTTTCAGAAGAGACCTTAGTTCTGCATTTACTGTATCTGTACAACTGTCTCTTGCTGGGACGAGCGAAGAACTGTCACAGCAGAATCCCTTATTTAAAAAAAATGCTTTACCTCTCGACACAGATAGGTCTTATGGCGACTATGGCAGCTCTGAAAATGGTTTTCCGTGGTTTCGGATTTTCACACAAGGCAAATGCTACGGCTGTACCTTAATTAAGACCACGGCGCTTCCTTTCCACACTTAGCCCTTTCCTATCCCATCGCCGTCATAAGATATATTTATGTCGGTGCGATATAAACAACAAAAACAACAATAACAACAAAAACACGAATTGACCAATGTAGATGGAACCGAGCTCGATAGCTGCAGTCGCTTAAGTGCGGCCAGTGTCCAGTATTCGGGAGACAGTAGGTTCGAACCCCACTGTCGGCAGCCCTGAAGATGGTTTCCCGTGGTTTCCCATTTTCACACCAGCCAAATGCTGGGACTGTACCTTAATTAAGGCCACGGTGGCTTCCTTCCCACTCCTAGACCTACCCTGTCCCATCGTCGCCATAAGAACTATCTGTGTCGATGCGACGTAAAGCAACTAGCAAAAAAAAAAATATCTAGATGGAACAGGGAATATTAAAGAGAATTGAATCAATGTGAGTTTCAGCAAATGTTCGGTTATTCCAACAGATGCGAGGTAAGGTGAATTGTGTCATGATGAATGTATTCTACTTTAAATATGTTTGTATTCATCTCTTGTATATCGCTCTATCTGCTATGATAGAAAGATCTGTACACTCTGAATAATATATCTGGTATTCGGGAATGTCAATGTCTGAATGAAAATAGAAAAAAAAGAGATGCAACCAGCCACGTACATTCAGAAAATAAACTTCTTTTAGAGTTTTCTTGAAAGTGGAAGTTACAATTGGTTATATTTAAACTGAGCGATTTAACACTTCTTCTTTCATGAACTAGGACACGTGTGTTAGCAATCAATAACATCGTAAATCCGTATGTCTAATAAAATAAGATCACACACCGTGAAATTTCGTAAGAACTGCTTCACGTCTCTTACAGAACAACGAAGTGAAATATATGCTTTCGATGAAGTGAACAGTACCCGACGGATCAAAGACACATGTGTCAAACATGTGGGACAGAGCATATAGTGCTTTCATCCAATAAATTTACTTCAGCATCTCCACTCAGAAGGTTGTAAATAAGATAGGAATGTTGATGCACTAAATAACTCAAAAGTACAAAAGTAAATGCATGGCATTTCGAGGCAAGTCACTTATAAAAATTTAAAATAGCCCTTAAAATTTGCCTAATGAACATGTGCAACAATTTATCTGCCTATTTGAAATACGACTTACCGGACGAGTTGGCCGTGCGGGAGCGCAGCTGTGAGCGTGCATCTGGGAGATAGTGGGTTCGAACCCCACTATCGTCAGCCCTGAAGATGGTTTTCCGTGGTTTCCCATTTCCATACCAAGCTGTACCTAAATTACGACCACGGCCGGTTCCTTCCCACTCCTAGGCCTTTCCTATCCCATCGTCGCCATAAGACCTATCTGTGTCGGTGCGAAGTATATCATATTTAAAAAACAATCTAATATGATTTGAACCATGATAGCCACATAAATTTGCACCGATTCTAAGTAAAGCAGGAAACAAGCTCAAGATGTATAACACTATGGCCATGTAAACTCTGATCTCTGGGTGTTTTTTGGTTTCGCAATTTGCTTTACGTCGCACCTACACAGATAGGTCTTATGGCGGTAAGAAAGGCCTAGGTGTGGGAAGAAAGCGGCCGTGGCCTTAATTAAGGTACAGCCCCAGCATTTGTCTGGTGTGAAAATGAGAATCCACGGAAAGTTATCTTCAGGGCTGCCGTCAGTGGGGATCGAACCCACTATCTCCCGGATGCAAGCTCACAGCTGCGCTCTCCTTACCGCACGGCCAACTAGCCCGGTGATCTACGGGTGAAAAAGCCTACCTGGTGGCCGTGTTGGTTAAGGCTTCACGTCTATATGGTCTTATACCGCGGTTAGCCGCTTGGAGTCCCGTTGATAAAAGGAAAGAACACCACCAGGATGTTGGCTGACAAGGGGCGAGAGGTGGTGGAATACAAGTTTTAATCACTAGATTGCGTGCGAAAGTCCTGGATTCAATTCCAAACCTCTCCGCTGTGTTCATGTGGAGTGAGGGCATATGACGCTGTTAATAGTGATTCGTCCATGTACGAATCCTTAGCTGAATGGTTAGCCACAAGGACATCTTACCAAGAAAATTGGGTAGAAAAAATATTTAGAAGGTCAGCAAAGTTGTCGTTGGTTGTACAACGTAGCATAGTCTCCAATAGGATACGGTGTTAGACTGGTCGGTTCTAACTACATAAACTCATTCAACCATTCAGTTCATAGTTTTTTTCGACAACGATAACAAGTCTGAAAATATGTTTACTATACGGTATATTATGTAATAGGGTATAATGCTATGTATCATAATAATCTCCAGCAAGGAAATTGTTCGTATTTTCTAACGAGAACCAGGATCATATTTGAATCGTTTGATGTTGCAAGGGGTCTTCTACAGGTTGTATGAAATGTTCGGTTTTGATGTGATACTACACATGACAGGTGTTGAAAGGAGACCTCTGCAGTCCACACAAAGGCTGAGACGTGCTCGTGAAATCTCCGTGTCATGTTAAATGCAGAATTCTACTGTAGATTGTAGTACTGTTTTGACATTTCATTACATTGAACTGCTGTTATTGGAATTGCTCTCTGTGTTTCTATGATTCATGCTTTGATATTGTACTTAATTTTCATATTACTATTAAGTTTGGCATTATTCCTTCAGTGTTAATACCGGTACTGAGAATAGGATTTATACCTTTCAAAACAATAACAATATATTTTGTAATTATTTGTGGGTTTCATGTGGAAGGTGGCATTCAGAGTTTCAAAGTTCACTCCATTCGATGTATCAAGACGACTTCTGGAATAACAACAATATTTTTTCATAATCAATAGGAGCTGCCTGGCCGAGGTAATAAAGGCGTGCTCGGTTCACTCGGAAGTACGTGGGTTCGATTCCCCGTCAGGAAGTCGAAACTAGATTTCCACTTCCGGAGGTGCATATGGGCTTGAGGTTCACTCAGGTATACCAGGTACACCAAAAATCAGTACCAGGTTAATTCCAGCGAGCAAAGGCGACCGGGTGTAGAATTAAAAACTTTACCAATCCAGTGCCAAGGTTACTGATAGGGGAAGCCGTTACCTTCCACACCTCCACGGGCCTTCATTGCCTATACGAAGATGACTTTGCTTTTCATAATCAATGAATTGCGTTTTGTATTTTCATGCACTGAAATGTGCTTTAGTACAGGCAAAATGCGCTGGCAGGAGCGTAAAGCATACATCGACATTTTCCATCACCGAGCAAAGTTTTCTTCCTTCTATAAACTTTAGAAATTATCAGAAGTCCCCTTTTAAAATCACGCGATTCATTAGAGAAAAGGCTATGTAGATGATGTGAAGTTTGGTAGTCCCCTATTGGCGGTCATGTATGAACTACAAGCAAGAGCAGTGAGATGCGGTGTCACAGGCACTTTAGCCGGAGATACCGGGCAGGTGGTTTGAGGAAATGCTTGCTTTGGTCCCACGCGGCGAGGATAGAGTGCGCGGTCAGGCAGCGCAGTGAGCATGTTTAGCGGTAGGCGTATGGATTGAATGTTTATTTTACGAATGAAGTTCTTGTTGACCGTACGTGAGTATCGTTGTTACTGTTGCACTCCTACAGTAATTCTTTATTTGTAACATACAGTATTGGACAACGTACATATTTCTACTTCAGACATTTCTCCTAAAGAGCAGTTCGCCAATTTATATTTTTACTTGAAGGGGATCTTAACGCAGAAAGTGTACAAGAACAGTGCACGTACTCTTGAAGCTCTCGAAAATGATGTCAGACAACTAATACGTGACATTTCGGAGGCGAAGGTATCATAACTGTTTCGGAAATTTTTACGACGATGCAAACTTTCTATCGAAAGGGATGAGAATTTTTCAACAGCTGCTTTGATGGAACATAAGATTTACATTATTTGTAAACTTCATTTATTATTGAAAATGAAAATCCACAGCCTGTTTCCAGTCATTCAAGCGGGTCAGTAATAGAACGGATGAAGCCCCCATCTAGTGGCGAGGGTAGGAAATGTGTCGACTGCCGAAGCCTGTCGCACTCCTCTGGGGCAATGATAAATGACTGGCAGATGAAATGAAATGATAAGGGAGAGTGTTGCTGGAATGAATGATGACAGGGAAAACCCGGAGAAAAACTTGTCCCGCCACCGCTGTGTCCGCACAAATCTCACATGGAGTGACCGGAATTTGAACCACGATATCCAGCGGTGAGAGGCCGACACGCTGCCGCCTGAGCCAGAAGGCTTTTTTCATTCATTAATAACTCTTAAAATAATTTAGGTCCACCTTTATGTATGATAGTGCCAGACCTGCGGTGTAGGGGTAGCGTGCCTGCCTTCTCCTTAAGGCAACTAGTTCGATTCCCACTCAGGTCAGGGATTTTTACCTGGATCTGAGGGCTGGTTTGAAGTCCACTCACCCTACGTGATTGAAATTGAGGAACATCTGACGGTGAGATGACGGCCCCGGTCAAGAAAGCCTAGAATAACTGCCGAGAGGATTCGTCGTGCTGACCACACAACACCTCATAATCTGCAGGCTGTTTGGATTGAGCAGCAGTCGCGTGATAGACCATGATACTTCTGGACTGTTGCGCCATGGGGTTTGGTTTGGTCATGTTTCATGAACGCTCGCTCGCGCTGCTATGGCTTACCGGTGAGTGTAGCAATGTATTGCGGGCAATATGTGCCGCCGACATCCCCTGCATAGTGCGGTAACTTTTCGCGGTCTCTCCATGTATTTACATGTTTGAGTGAATATTTCTTCAGTATTTTTACATTAAAAAGCGGTTCTACACGGTACAATCCAGGACAGATATTAGAAAGGAAACCGTGAGATAAATTCTTACGCATATATACCTAATTAATAACTACCAAATTGCTGTTCTTAAATCAAGAAAAGAAGAAGACAAACAAAGAAGAAGAAGTATACATTTAACTTGTTTTATATCCATCTAACTACTTTTACGGTTCTCGGAATTTAGTTCTGCAGAACTAGAAAAAAAGAGTGACTAAATGTGTTGCTATATTTCTAGAAAATAGATCTCAGAGAATTAGAGCAGGCGAAGCTTAATCTGACCCTGTAATAATTAGGAGGGGAATTCCTTAAGGCAGGATTATTGGACTTTATGTTTTCTTATGTATATAAAGATATGATTAAAAGAGTGGAATCAGAGGTAAGGCTTTTTTGCGGATGATGTTATTCTGTATAGAGTAATAAATAAGTTACAAGATTGTGAGCAACTGCAAAATGACCTCGATAATGTTGTGAGATGGACAGTAGGCAATGGTATGATGATAAACGGGGTTAAAAGTCAGGTTGTGAGTTTCACAAATAGGAAAAGTCCCCTCAGTTTTAATTACTGCGTTGATGGGGTGAATGTTCCTTTTGGGGATCATTGTAAGTATCTGGGTGTTAATAGAGGAGAGATCTTCATTGGGGTAATCACATAAACGGGATTGTAAATAAAGGATACATATCTTTGCACATGGTTATGAGGGTGTTTAGGGGTTGTAGTAAAGATGTAAAGGAGAGGGCATATATGTCTCTGGTAGGACCCCAACTAGGGTATGGTTTCAGTGTACGGGACCCTCACCAGGATTACTTGATTCAAGAACTGGAAAATATCCAAAGAAAAGCAGCTCTATTTTTTCTGGGTGATTTCCGGAAAAAGAGTAGTGTTACAAAAATATTGCAAAGTTTGGGCTGGGAAGAACTGGGAGATATGACGAGCTGCTCGACTAAGTGGTATCTTCCGAGCTGTCAGTGGAGAAATGGCGTGGGATGACATTAGTAAACGAATAAGATTGAGTGGTGTCTTTAAAATAAGAAAGATCACAATATGAAGGTAATGTTGGAATTAAATAGGTAAAATTGGGGCAAAAATTCATTTATAAGAAGGGGATTTAGGGATTAGAATAACTTACCAAGGGAGATGTTCAATAAATTTCCAATCTCATTCATCACCATCATCATTCCGTGTCCGGTCAGCATTTCCAAAATGTAGCAACTCTGATGGCCTTCTTGTTCGCCTCGATCAGGCCTGTGTAGTGCAGGATTCTAGTAGAGGACAGATGAGCAGGTGGTTCGGATATTGTGTTACACCACACTCGCAGGATGCGTCTCCATCAGCTGGAAGTATGCCCCATTTTTGCATGTTGGTCTTGCAAAGAGGGACGCCCACCCTAAGACGATTAAGTGATCTCCAAATAGGGTAGGGCAGGTCATTCCCTGGAGCTAATTCTTCCTTTTCAGGGGTACCAGATGGCAGCATGCTCTTCCACCTGGTGATGCGGTTAGACTCCGATGTTCCTATCAGTGGCTGAGTCCTGGTGATGAATCTCTTTCTAGACTTCAGTCGACAGACTTCCGCCTGGTGATCATGCAGTGGATGGCGAAAATCATTAGTCTGCTTCGTCCTCTTTGCATCAGCAGCAACAGCCCTTCTTATAGTTGGGGGAGCTATTCCAACAATCGGGTAGAGTTTAAGAAAAGGCTAGGAAAACAACAAATAGGGAATCTGCTTCCTGGGCGACTGCCTTAAATGCAGATCAGTAGTGACTGATTGTGTTCTTTAACGAGCCTGTAAATCTAGCGACCCGAGGCTGACTTATTTGGGCACCTTCAAATAACACCGGACAGAGCCAGGATCGAACCTGCCAAGTTGGGGCCAGAAGGCCAGCGCCTCAACCGTCTGAGCCACTCAGCCCGGCAAGAAGTACTTAACTTGCCTGAAGTAAAAGTACTTTCTCTTCAATCACCTAATGCATTTTGGGACTGAATATCTCTATTAGCCTCTGTTCCTATTTCTTGCTTTTGTTTTTAATGTTAAGAGGTCATTCAGCGGTACGATGGAAACGTAAACCAAAGTTTAATTCACGACATTCCAACTTCACTGCGCTAGAATTCCGGAGTTCACCGCTTTCGTGCTCCGCAGTAAAACATTACTTCTTTTTCCTGACCACGAACAGTAGAGCAGTATTTGGTCTAGCGAACACGATTTTCTGCTCTTTCAACTTTTACTGAACTTTAAATACAGTAAATAAAGTCTGGAACGTAGTTAACTCGGCGGACCAACGTTAAAGGACAAGGATCCTTTAAAAGAACACCAGTGGAAGAGACCTACTTTACAGCAGTCAGCAGAGATCAAACAAGCCCATTTTTTACGTAGCAGTACTGCTCTGAAGAATGAGCTACTGCGTGCAATCTACTAAATGGTTCAACTACAATTATTTTGATACATACTTTCATGTAATAAACGTTATCCTTTGAAGCAGTCTTTGAACGTAAGTAAACATTAACATGATTTGAACCGCGTAGCCAACTGACTCACCCGATCCTAAGATCTGACCACAGTCTTTGGCATTCCAGAATTCTCAATTGCTAGAGGCTCAAATTAGAGCGACATCCAATGCCAGCATTAAAATTGTTATTTTCATCTCTAAACCCTCTCAAAATTCTCCTTAGGTTCAGACGGCTTAATGTGCATTTTAATAATAATAATAAATTATAATAATAATAATAATAATAATAATAATAATAATAATAATAATAATAATAATAATAATAATAATAATAAGCTGGGCTGAGTGGCTCAACGGTTGGGGCGCTGGCCTTCTGACCGCAAAATTGTCAGGTTCGATCCTGTCTCAGTCTGGTGGTATTTGAAGATGGTCAAGTATATCAGTCTCGTGTCGACAGATTTACTGGAACGTAAAAGAACTCCCCCGGGACTAATTTCCGGCACCCCAGCGTCTCCGAAAACCGTAGAAGTAGTTAGTAGGACGTAAAGCCAATAACATTATTATTAACAGTACTAATAATAATAGCAACAACAACGAAATAGCACAGATAAAAGGATATTACAATGAATAAAGGAAACTTTAACGAACGCCAACTAAAAATTTAAGTAAGAAGAAGGTCTTCATCAGAGTCAACATCATGGACACGATCCTGATAATCACACATTTATTAATAAAATAAAGCTAAAAAGAATAATAAAATGTGATACTTATCGGACCGGCGCATATTAAAGGTGCATGAACAAAGTGAAAGGCCGTTCAAATGCGTCCTCGACAATGTTATCAAAGAATGGGAAAAGAATACTTGCAGGAGAAGGCATTAAGGACCAAATAAAAATAAGTTACAAGAAAGAAAACATCGCTATTAACTACATAGCACTCGCTGCTTTATGGGCTCGAAAGATGGACACTACAGGCTTTATCAGTAAACCGCAGGGCTGAGTGGCTCAGACGGTTAAGGCGCTGGCCTTCTGACTCCAACTTGGCAGGTTCAATCCTGGCTCAGTCCGGTGGTATTTGAAGGTGCTCAAATACGTCAGCCTCGTGTCGGTAGATTTACTGGCACGTAAAAGAACTCCTGCGGGACTAAATTCCGGCACCTCGGCGTCTCCGAAAACCGTAGTTAGTAGTTAGTGGGACGTAAAACAAATAACATTATTATTATTATCAGTAAACTGATTACAGAATACTGAAGATTCCATACGTACATACGTCAAACAGGCTAAGGTTCTACATTGTGCCAAGAAATCACGTGAAGTTTTATCCCTCGTATAGGCAGGGAATTATTATTTTTCAATTTGCTTTACGTCGAACTGACACAGATATGTCTTATTGCGGCTATAGGATAGGAAAGGCCTAGGAGTGAGAAGGAAGCGGCCGTAGCGCTAATTATGGTACAGCCCCAGTATTTGCCTCGTGTGAAAATGGGAAACCACGGAAAACCATCTTGAGGGCTGCCGACAGTGGGGCTCGAATCCACTATCTCCCGGATGCAAGCTCAGAGCTGCGCTCTTCTAACCGCACGGCCAACTTGCCCGATGGCAGGGAATTAGCTTAACTTGGTCGCATCTTTCGAAATTACAAATACAGCCTGATACAACTGATCATAGAAGGCAACACAGGAGGAAAACCAGGGCATGGGTGGAGAAGTTTAGTATGGATGTCGTGTTATTAATTTTACGTCCAGTATCTAATTTTACGGTTTTTGGAGACGCCGAGGTGCCGCAAGTTTGTCCCACAGTTTTTTAACGTGCCAGTAAATCTACCGACTCTAGGCCGACGTACTTGAACACCTTCAAATATCACCGAATCGAGCTAGGATCGAACCTGCCATGTTAGGCTCAGAAGGTCAGCGCTCTACCGTCTGAGCTACTCAGGCCGGCACGTGGAACCTCCAACAGTTGTTCGATATTCAACGGTAACTGCGCTATGGAAAACAGAAAAGTGGGAGACATTACTTTGTGATGGTTACCAACCTTCTGTGAGAAAGCGGCATTAGAAGAATCTTCGTCACTCTGATGGTCCTCCACTTCTCTTACCTTCCATGACTGAGTTCAAAATATTCCTAGGTAGCCTGGGAAGTAGATGACTACTGTTACTTTGATAGCAGAATAACTACATATGGTACTGTCACACCGTCACCGATAGGTCTTATGGCGACTATGCTATAGGAAAAGCGCTTAATTAAGGTACAGCCCCCGCATTTGCCTGGTGTGAAAATGGGAAACCACGGAAAGAAACTTCAGGGCTGCCGAGAGTAGGATAGATGCTTTTTCCGGTACACCCCATGGTGGTGAGCAACATGTACTGCCGTGTAAGGGTGCTGTCCGTGGGTGTAGGTGAATGTGTACAGGCTAGGAATGGAAAGAATGTGGTCTTGGCCTTCAGAATTGTTATACCGGAATTTACCTGGAGTTGGAATGGGACACCACGAAGAGCCATTTTGAGGATGGCTGAGGGGGATTCGAATCCACCTGTCTCCCGAGTAGAGAGCTAACGGGTATAACTGGCCGTGCCGCAATACATTGAGCTAGCCTGCTCGGTGATGTAAAGATACAAGGGCCGTCCTAAAACTATTTTTCACTATTAAAAAAAGAAAAAACATAGTTACATGAAAAACTTTGTTGGCAGCCGATACTGCAATGTTGGAGCTATTTATCGACATAACCACTACCAGAATTGAGACACTTGTCATATGTATGCCGGTGTCGTAGAAGTCTGGGAATGGAACCAGCGTGTGGCATTCGTCTTCAGCTCTTCGTCTGTGTGAAAATTCTGACAGGAGGATAGGAATTTCTTGACGTTCAAGAAAGGATGAAAATCGCTGGGAGCAAGATCAGGACTGTACGGTGGATTAAATACTTCCCAGCCGAACTTCTGCAGAACTGTTGCTGAGCACCGAGCCGTATGCGGGCGAGAATTGCCATGGATCTGCAAAACACGCCCACTGAGCATTGCACGCCTCTCGTTTTGAATGGCCCATCGCAACTTCCGTAGAATCTTTATCACAGATCGAACCTTGCAGGCGGTGGAGACAGAATACGAGCCGCCATTACTAGGCACTGCTGCTGCGCTACTGACACCACGCGGAACTTGTCTGGCCAGTATATGATTGTTACGTCATAGATCTGTCGCGCATGTTCATATTTCCCAGATAAATACATTTTATTTACAAGAAAAGGAATAGGAAACATTTCTGGATGGCCTACGTAAGTTTGTTTCATCCGATCGCACTCGTAACTACGAGCTTACGTCATTATGTCTGCTACACCTTGATTCTGTTTCCTTTATTATGTTACCAACCAGGGAGAATATACATTGTAAGTACTCCGTATGATCCACGTGTTCTAGTATTGTATTTGCTACCTGATATTCAATCCTCTAACGTTCCTGTATAGTGGTAATTAGTTTCCAGGTAACGCTTCCCGATAAACACTCGACAAAACAGCTAGTGTATTGTATGAGACTTCAAGCATCCTTACACACTGTGCGAAGGTATCTAATTTACGCTGTGTCGCATCAACTGATACGTCCTTTGTAGTGTTGAGGCTATTTCCATGGTACTGTAATTTAGATTGTCGGCTTGTAGAAAAGGCGAACACTTTCAAAGAGGTTTCATCTGTGCAAAATATCTGGAATATCCATTACTGTTTTGTTCTGCTTTCTGGTGTGTATTTAATCTCATTCTTTTTTTTTGTCTGAATGACTACATGTTGTTGGTAGCAGTAAAGTCAACAAGGGCTTTGTGGTTCCAGCTATCACTGCTTTTTTAATTGTGCTCTTGTATTAATACACGGGTCTGCGAAATGAAAACACGACCATGGGGTACCGAGCAGCCACAGCTGGCTCTCTGTGCTTTATTGAGCTACTAGTAACATGCGAAGCGAGCGAGTGGTTTGCTTACCGCAGATCTCTCTCCACTGCGTGTAATGCAACAGAACAACGAAATTACATACGTCATAGAATTCGCTTACAGAGTGGCTTTAAACAAGGTACTCAGATTGACTAAGTTTGTGGAAGCCAGAAGTAATACGTAGCCAGTAATGAACGTACAGATGGCGTACTGCCAGTTTATACATCCGTGACAGCCCATTTGGTGGCCACAATCGTCAAGTCTATACAGTCTAACACCGTTGTTAGCCAGTTCGTTTTCAGTTAATGGATAACCTTTTAACCAGAATGTTGACTGCGAGGGTGGAATAGGTGGTAATATAAAATGTATAATCACTAGATTGCGTGCCAAAGCCCTGGATTAAATTCAAACTCCCTTTGTTGTATTAATATGGAATGAGGGCACATCAGGTGCTCGTGATTTGTCCGCTGGATAGCGACTTTAAGGCTTGAGCAGACTCCGTAGTGTTATTCCACCGAAGAAAGAAATCATCATCATTATCTCACACTCAGACGCCCAAGTTGCCCTTGGGTGTCGAATAAAAAGTTGTGCACCAAGCTACCCGAACGTATAATCGGACACTCCCGGCATTAAAAGCCACACAATAAATAAATAAATAAATAAATAAATAAATAAATAAATAAATAAATAAATAAATAAATAAATAAATAAATAAATAAATAAATAAATAAATAAATAAATAAATAAATAAATAAATAAATAAATAAATAAATAAGGGTCCTGGGAATCAACCTGGGAGGAGTCATTATGACTCTGGCAAATGGGAGTGAAATGCGTTGTTGCCAGTCATCTGCAACATGAAGATATTGGATTCAGCAAGAGAATCCAACTAGCCTCTTTCACTCCAACTCCAGCACATAACCTGCAAGAGGTGCCCCTGCTAAGCCGAGCAACCCAGTGGAAGGTTGGGTACCAATCCCAGCGGGAAGTTGGGTCGGCGAACAGATCAGTGCTGGGGGCTTCAAGGCTTACAACCTTGACAGTTAACAAATTGTTACCTGCGGGTAACCACCCTAAACTTTTTTCTTAACTCTCGCAACATGGAGAAAACGACCAACGGAAAAACTACCCCAGGTGGTATAAAATCCACCCCCAGTTTTGATGGGGCAAGCAAGCCTTTGGATTCTGGGGAGCTTGCACCTTCATGTGAGAAGAAGAAACGTTTTAAGTTCTTGGCGACCATCAACATCAACTCCCTCCTAGAGACAGGAAAACTAAAACATACGCTAGATGTTTTAACTGAACACAACATCCTGATAACAGCTGTGCAAGAGACCAGATTCCTCGATCAAGAAGTGATAGAATCACAAGGTTATCGGATCTACAAAGGGCAACCCGGTGAAAGAGTGATGAAGAATGTGCCTCACTTGGGGACAGGCTTCATAGTCAGCAGCAAAATGATCAACTCCATCATCTCCTTTTCATCTCCAAATGGAAGAACGTCCACTATAGCTTTTAAAACTCTCAACAAAGCATACACAGTTGTTAACTTCCATGCACCTACTAATGACACCAACAGGAAAGATATTGAAAATGTGGAAACCTTTTGGAGGGTACTCGAAGAGACAATGGACCGGATCCCAAAACACCACATAACTATTTTAATGGGAGACTTTAACGCCCAGATTGGCAAAGAGAGAAAATTCAAGAACATAGTTGGAGATTACCCAGCCCACAAGAGGACCAACAGGAATGGGGAAAGACTGATTGATCTGTGCAGAAATTACAACTTAGTCCTCAAATCTACAGCTTTCAAACGCCTTCCTAGGAAAGCCATGACTTGGAGATGTCCTAACCCAATGCTTGGGGAATTCCAGCTGGACCACGTAGCCATCAGTAGAAGCAACAGCAAAGAAGTGCTGAATGTCAAAGTATTGAGAAGCGCAAACATTGATTCAGACCACTATCTTTCTTTGATCAAAACAAATTTCATCCCTCTTAAAAGCAGCAGGGAAAACCACTGCATCAAGTCACGAATTCCAAGGTTCAATCCAGCCAGGCTGAAAGATAACAATAACTTCACAGAGACCCTGGCTAAAAACAAAGACAAAAAAGATTGGCCCCAACTACAGAAGGCACTAATAGATGCAGCGACAACCACCATCCCGGCAGTCAGAAAGAACAAACATCCATGGTGGACAACTACTTGTGACAAAGCAATAGAAGAGAGAAAGCAAGCATGGCTAAAATGGAACCGTAACAAAAGTCTGGAAAACCATAAAAACTTCTTAGAAGTTAGGAAAACTGCAACTAAAATTATCAGGAACACCAAGAGGCAGTACAATAAAAATATCATTGAACAAGCAGAGAGGGATTTTGAAAGAAACAACACTAGAGACTTCTACCAAACTTTTAAATCTCAAATAACACCCTACTCAGCCCCTACACTTCACCTTCGGGGAGCTGACGGAAATCTGAAAATGAACAATGAAGAGTGCACCACAGTTCTAGCAGAGTATTTCAACAACCTTCTAAATTCAAGGGAACCCAAGGAGAAACTGCATTTCGAACCTCATAATGTTACTAAGTCGGACTCTCTCCCACCAACAAAGGGGGAGATCAAGAAAGCCATTTCAGAATTGAAATGTAACAAAGCAGCGGGCGAGGATGGAATCATAGCAGAGCTCTGGAAATACGCTGATGAGGAGTCAATCCAAAGTGTCCATGAAATCATATCAAACATCTGGGTGACAGAAGCGTTACCTAGCGACTGGACTTCAGCTATCATCCACCCGTTACACAAAAAAGGCGACAAATCAGATCTCAACAACTACAGAGGGATTTCCCTTGTATCAGTGACGTATAAGATACTCTCCAAAGTATTACTCACAAGAGTAGAGGCTCAACTAGACTCCTGCATCGGAGAGTACCAGGCTGGGTTTCGCAAGTCAAGGTCATGCGCCGAACAAATCCTGAACCTCAAAACCATCATCACTTACAAAAACCTAAGCGCCTCACCCTACGTGGCAACATTTGTTGACTTTCAGAAGGCCTACGATTCAGTAGATAGAGAGTCACTCTTCCAGGCACTCGCTGAACTGGGACTAGATAAGAAAACCTTGAATCTAGTGAAAGCAACTCTTACCAACACTACTGCCAGAATCAAATTCAGAGGGGAACTGTCCCAGAGATTTGAGATCAAAACAGGTGTTAGACAAGGGGATGGCCTATCTCCAATCCTCTTTAATTGCCTACTTGAAAAAGTCATTCGTGAGTGGACGAAAATGCTACAGGATGACTCTGGATTGAGAATTGGCTACAAGAAAGACAAGTTAACAGTCAACTGTTTAGCCTTCGCAGACGACCTTACACTCCTGGCATCCAGTGTGGAGGAAGCTATCCATCAACTATCCTCTCTCGACCACATAGCAGCTAAAGTAGGGCTGAAGATCGCCATCAACAAAACACAGTTTATCACCAACATCAAAGATGCACCCAAATCAATCCCACTGGGGGACAAAACAATACAAAGGACTAACTCCTTCAAATACCTAGGAGAATGGATAACCCCAAACATGAATGAAGATCAGGCCATGAACAGCAGATGCATCAAATTGGAAAATGCCTACCACCTATGTAAGAGTATGTACAAATCCAAATCCCTCTCCCTTAACCTCAAAATCAGGCATTACACTACTGTAGTGAGACCGTCAGTACTATATGCCTCAGAATGCCTAAACATGGTAAGAAAAGGGCAACTTAGAAAACTGGAGCTGAAGGAAAGGAAGATCCTGAGAAAAATCATGGGCCCCATTAAAGAAGAAGGCAAGTACAGAATCAGGCACAACAACGAACTGTACCAACAATTGGAGAGCATTACAACATCTATGAGGAAGAGGAGATTGAACTTCTACGGTCATGTCATGAGAATGGACAATCAGAGGCTCACCTCCAGAATCTTTCACACCATCTCTAGAGGGAAAGCGACTAATGCCAAGTGGGCAAGACTCGTCAGAAAAGACCTTCAAGAATTGGACATTGCTCCCAGTGAAATTTATGACAGGAATAGGTACAGAACGTTGATCAGAACATCAAACTCTCTCCAGTCACTAACAGAAAAAACAGTACGTCCGGGAGGAGGTGTGAAATGGACTCAGGAGCGAAAAGACATTCACAGTGCAAGAATGAAGGAGTACTGGTCAAAGAAGAAAGCTGCTAGAGATAAGAACCACGTGGTCCATAGCAGGCCCAAACGGAACTAAAAAAAAAAAAAAAAAAAAAAAATAAATAAATAAATAAATAAATAAATAAATAAATAAATACCGGTAAATAAATAAATAAATAAATAAATAAATAAATAATAAATAAATAAATAAATAAATAAATAAATAAATAAATAAATAAATAAATAAATAAATAAATAAATAAGCACCTATCAATGAATGCTAAACTAATGCAATAGTCAGAGCGTCAGTCTTCTACGCAGCAGAGTGCCTATCTCTAACTAAGAAGATCCCACTAAGAACCCTCGAAGTTCAAGACGGGAATTCCTGAGAAGGATATTAGGATCAAGGATGCTATCAGATGGAAGACGATGGTACAGAGCAAACCGTGAACTCTATACGAACACCAAGAAATCCTCACAGACGCTGTCAGGAGAAAACGGCTGGATTTCCACGGACACTTGTATAGAATGGATTACCACAGGCTGGCCTACGAGATCTTCAAAGCAGCCAGCAAGGGCAAAGCCACTGGATCGCTGTGGATCCAGCAGGTAGAACTTGGTGTGGCAGAATTTTAAGTTAATAATGCCATCGAAATTAACAGAAGCATCTACCGTTCAATTACCAAAACCAGACCCTTTCTAACATCATTTACAAAAGCTAACCACAATGAGACGAGGAAATGTTCCGAGGAACGCATAATAAACTTCAGAAATAAAATGAAGGAATACTGGACCAAGAGAATAGGTCAAGGTACCAAGAAGAAAGCAGCAACCAAAACTACCATTAAGAACATCAGAAGTGGCAAAAATCAACAACAACAACAACAATAACAACAACACAGTTAAAGCACAAGTAGAGCGGTTCTCAGGCGGCCCAAAACGAACTAAAAAATGCATTGAAACATCTATACCTCGAACGTCTTTAAGTCGAATTTTCGATATCTCGAAGGGATTTAAGTTTCCCGACGGAGTCTTATATGTAATCCGTGTTATATATTTTTCTGTAACTCGAGGTTCTATTGATTGAATTTTTCGATACCTGGGAGGATATTTGGAGTCCAAATGTAATATGTGTTTCTGGAATTCGAGATTATGCAGAACATTAAGCTTATGCGTACACATTAATTCCACAAAAAAATGTCCTATAGAAGGAACCAGAACTTGCTTCGTCTCCTTATATAAGTAAAAGCAATCTAAATTTTAATCAGTGTGCATTTTAATTTGAATAGCCGCATGTCATAACATCTTAACGGCAATGCACATTACAACCTTGAGTATCCGTGTACCACAGTAGTTTAAAATCCTACTCTAGGCTACTTCGCAACACTCAGCCAGTTGTTGACGGGACGGAGTTGTGTACAAGTTGTGAGTTCATGGCTTGCTGGGTTGGTGGAATCCTGGACAGATTACACAGCTTTATTCAAGGACAGTAATCAGTTGGTGGGGATGTGTTTGATGCCGTCAATATGCTAGAGAAATTTGTAGAGTAGAATGTTACAAAGAAAAATACTAAGGCAAATCACGGACTTCCCTTTATTACTGTAAGTATCCAAAATGAGAATGTTCTATATAAAGACACAATAAAGCTTGTTTTAAAACACCAACTTCTACATGCAGAGAAAATATAATGGTATTGGTGAAGCCGAGGTAGCATGCAGATTATTCAGTACCTCGAATATTACATAAATCGAAGAGTTTTCAGCCTCCACAAGCACTTCGAGATATCGAAGTTCGACTGTAAATAAATACATTTCCGTAACGCATCGGGAGAATACTTTTAGGAATTTGGACATCTCTGGTCGCCTGGTTTAGAGATCCGAGATTCTTAACACGAAAACTAGAACAACTCGTTCCAAGTACGGAGAATATTTTGCTACCAGACCAGTAACACATGGGGAGAACTTACGAGGTGTAACACACAAAATATCACGCCATTCGTTTTATAGATTACGCTTTTACTTTAGAGAAGATTAGTACAGGATTGAGAAAGTAATTTAAATATGAAAAAATGTTTCTAATATATAATGTGCTCCATAATTATGTTCGCTGTTTTGCCTCGTGACACTTTTCTTTTTTTGGTAATCGGATAAAGCCCATCCAGCCAGTGAATTGTGTATGGAAGGGATTTCTTTGCTTTATTTTCATAGAGTCGGTTGGTGCATGCATTTCAGTGGGCTTGGCAGACTGATATGTAATAGCAACGTCTGGCTCAGTGAGGAAAGCAACGGGAAACTACCTCACTCCTCATTTCCCTCGTACGCCTCTTCAGTGATGCCTAGGCTATCTATGACAGCTGATGGTGGAGATGCTGAGGATCCAACCAGCCTTCGGGCTGATGACTAAACATGCACATACTTGATATTGGGATACAGGAGAGATGGATTCATATTCTCATCATAAGGCCTTTTATGACTTCCAGCGGTACGCGTACTGTGCTAGGCCAAGGAACAAAAGGAGTTAGGAGTGGTATATTTCTGGTAAGGTAAGATCGATGCTCGGTGAAGGTCTTAGATCATCTTTGGTTTTTTTTTTTTTTTTTTTTTTTTGTTATTTGCTTTACGTCGCACCGACACAGATATGTCTTATGGCGACGATGGAATGGGAAAGGCCTAGGAAGTGGAAGGAAGCGGCTGTGGTCTTAATTAAGGTACAGCCCCGGCATTTGCCTGGTGTGAAAATGGGAAACCACGGAAAACCATCTTCTGGGCTACCGACAGTGGGCCTCGAACCCACGATCTCCCGATTACTGGATACTGGCCTCCCTTAAGCGACTGCAGCTATCGAGCTCGGTCTTAGATCATCAATCCAATATTAGACAGCCTCCGTTGCTCAGGCGGAAGCGCGCCGACCTATGTCCGCTGTGTTCCACGGTTCAAACCCCTGTCTCTCCACGTAAGATTTGTGCTGGAGAAAGCGGAGGAGGGACAGATTTTTCTCTGGGTACTCCGGTTTTCCCTCTCATCTTTCATTCTAGCAACACACTTCATTATCATTTCATTTCATCTGTCAGTCATTTATCATTGCCCTAGAGGAGTGCGACAGGCTTCGGTAGCCAGTACAATTCTTATTCTCGCCACTAGATGGGGGCTTCATTCCACTCCTTATCCGATCGAAAGACTGGAAACAGGCTGTGGATTTTTATTTTCAGTTCAGTATCAGAAATAAATGCACAAAACTCAAGGTAGGCAATTAGGTCACTTTTATTAAGAATTGACGAATGAATAGGTTGTAATTGGTTTCCCAATGACAATAAAGGGTGTTCCCTTAGATTGGTGACGGGCGACTCCCCGACACAAAACTTGAGAAATATCATGGCATAACTCCACAATGGAGGCAACGAATTGCACTGAATTTTCGGGTTTTCGGTGTACATCCTGGGCACGAGACGCATATTGTACTAAAGGGATCATAAAATTATCTCGGAGTTACTATAACAATTTATAATCGTGACGGTAACACAACCTAGTAATCAGACCTCAGAATATGGTTCCAATATATGGGACCCTGACTAGATTACATGGTTCGGGAACTGGTAAAGATCCAAAGGAAAGCCGCGCGATTTATTCTGGGTGATTTCATACAAAAAAGTAGCGTTACAAAATTGTAGCAAACTTTGGGCTGGAAGGACTTGCGAGTAAGAAGACGAGCTGCTCGACTAAACGGTATGTTTCGAGCTGTCATCGGGGAGGTAGCATGGAGTAACATTAGTAAACAACTGAGCTTGAAAGGAGTTTTTAAAAGTAGGGAAGTTCATATAATGAAGGTAACGTCGCAATTAAAGAGGACAAATTGGAACAAATATTCATTTAAGAAGAGGAATTACGGATTGAAATAATTAACCAAGGGAGACGTTCTATAAATTTTCACATTTCTTGAAATCATTTAAGGAATTAGCAAGCAAACAATTAATAGCAAATCCATGTATCTTACAGCCCTAAATGCAGTTAAGTGATGAATAATAAAGATGATTTTGTGCATCAGCACTATGAACTGAAGTACTGTATTTGTGCACACAAAATAATAAGAACACTAAGGATGATACAGGAACGTAATTACGTTAAGACTACATTTATCCAGGGAAAGTGATTGAAAAGTAATAATAATAATAATAATATTGGTTTTACATCCCACTAACTACTTTTATGATTTTTGGAGGCGCTGAGGTGCCGGAATTTTATTCCGTGGGAGTTCTTTTACGTGCTGGCAAATCCATCGAAAAGGGACTGGCGTACTTGAGCGCCTTCAAGTAACACCGTACCGGGCTAGAATCGAACCTGCGAACTTGGTCTCAGAAAGCCAGAACCTTAATCACTCATCCCGACTGATTGAAAAGCCCCGACAGACAATTCTTAGTCTTCTTTCCTGGCCGTATATATGCCCACAATGGACACTCCCAAGTATCACTCATGGTCGGCTCTTCTGATCCTTAGAGAGTACTCCCTGCAGTTGGATGGCACCGACACTGGTACGCCGTTTCTATTTAAGGCCTTTTCGGCTGTACGCCACCATGGTGCTCTCGGACGTGCGCGTTCTCTCCTTGGTTCCTCGACTGCAAGAGCTGTCTTAACGGGATGATCTTCATCTCGACGTTGTACGTGTCCGTACCAGCGCAACTGCCGCTCCTCCAATTTATCACTGGCAGGGGCCGTACTAAATAATACTCGTATATGCTCATTGCGCACTCGGTCCAAGAGGGTGACACCTGCTGACCATCGCAGCATCCGCATTTACGTTACATGCATTTGCTGATAATGCTTCTTTTGTCTTGTCCAACAACGCGGAGCCATAAGTGAGGGCAAGTCTAACATTCTCGAGCTTTATAGGCATCCGCCTGTCACATAAGACGCCTGTCTGCAAACAGACAATCTTCTTCATCCACCCCTTTTCCAATACCTGTGGAGTCTCGGGCGCGAACTGTGTCGCTCAAGTGGATTTGGCGCTGTTTTATGGCCGGTTGGCCTTCCTGACGCCAACCCTATATGGAGGGATGTAATCACTATTGCGTATTCTGTGGTGGTTAGTAGTGTGGTGTGTTGCCTGAATATGAAGAGGAAACCGTTGGGAGAAAAACCCATACCCTGAGCCAGAAGAATTAATCTACGGAATTAAAAATCCCAGACTCGGCCAGAAATCGAACCCGGCACCCTCTGAACCGAAGGCTTCAACGCTGACCATTCAGCCAGTGAGTCGGACTCTGCAAACAGACAATATATTTACAAATGTACTGGTACAGCGTTCATACTCAACAAGATTAGAGATTTACATTTTTATTGCTTTAATCACTCTCAACTGCCACGTAGACTACTCCCATTATGGTTCACCCTGGGAAACGGATTTCTAAGGCAGGACCTTGTTGATAAATTGCAGCTGTACAAAATCTCAGATCTCTCCCATTCATTCTAATCCTTAATTATAATTATTGTATATTGACTAAGAAACGAAGGTTGCCTTGAGAAATGTACCAAATCAACCATTGTCAAGTTGGCAAACTACTGTATTTCAAGGATGACCTATGGATTCCTCTCAAAACAACAATAACCACCACAAGGATTCAACGAAGCCTCTTCATCAGTTCAATGATATTCGTCACACTGCCCAACACAATGGCAGCTTGAAAGAAAATAGGGCTTCACGTTGTGAGAATCAGATTTAGCTTCAAGATGCGAGAACGTGTGTAAAGTCAGGACGAGAGACGGAAGGGAGAAGGTTTTAAGACGGCAGGGAGAGGAGGGGTGGCAAGGAAGAAGGAGCTGAGGTAGAGAAAAAATTAGATGACATTTTACGTGTGTAGTCAGATATAATCGTCTTTCGAGAGTGTGCGTCTTTTTCTGAACCATTATAAATAAGCCCAGAGCAGAACACAAACAGTGTCTACGTTGTCTGAAAGTGACAGCCTACAAGCCGAATGCCAGTCGATGGACTGGAAATAAAAATAAAAATATAATACTTAAATACGGCAAAAAATAAATTAAATTAAAAGGAAGAGGGAAAGGGTTGTTTTAAATATCTGTTTTGACTCTGTTGTATATTTACCGGAAGTTGAGACATCTTTATTAGTAATAGTGAACTGTCAAAGGTGTATCTTTCTTCTGAAATCGGAGTTCTTTATTAACAGTTTTCAAGCTCATTCAGTCCTCATTTTACTGATATATTGATAAGAATAGCTATATTTATGTACTATCCAGTACCACGTGCTGGAACGGATGCAGATAAATAGTTCTACCAGCGAGGATTATTGCTTGGTAATAAGGGTTAAATTCCCACCTCAGCCATCCTGGAAGTGGTTTTCCGTGGTTTCCCACTTCTCCTCCAGGCGAATGCCGGGATGGTACCTAACTTAAGGCCACGGCCGCTTCCTTCCCTCTTCCTTGCCTATCCCTTCCAATCTTCCCATCCCTCCACAAGGCTCCTGTTCAGCATAGCAGGTGAGGCCGCCTGGGCGAGGTACTGGTCATTCTCCCCAGTTGTATTCCCCGACCAAGAGTCTGAAGCTCCAGGACACTGCCCTTGAGGCGGTAGAGGTGGGATCTCTCGCTGAGTCCGAGGGAAAAACCGAACCTGGAGGGTAAACAGATAATGATGATGAATAAGGGTTAAATTTACACAGCAGCACAATAGTTACTTGCCCATCTCCTATGCTTGAAGTTTCAGAATCGAATCCCAGCTCTGTCAATAAGCGATTAGGGAGCTTAAATTTAATTTCTTTCCCAACAGCAAATGCCATTCAGGATGCCCAGTAGACAAAGCACTCAAAACACACGCGTCTTTATAATCGAGAAAAACTGTCCGACTCGTTGGCTGAACGGTCAGCGTCCTGGCCTTCGGTTCAGAGGGTCCCGGGTTCGATTCCCGGCCGAGTCGGGGATTTTAACCTTAATTGGTTAATTCCAACGGCACGGGGGCTGGGTGTATGTGTTGTCTTCAACATCATTTCATCCTCATCACGACGCGCAGGTCGCCTACGGGAGTCAAATAGAAAGACCTGCACTTGGCGAGCCGAACCCATCCTGGGATATCCCGGCACTAAAAGCCATACGACATTTCATTTCATCGAGAAAAACTCTTAACTGTTAAAGAATTATTCGTCAAAGTGGCAATTGAACCTTTTTTAACAGCCACCAAGTCATGATGTTCATAAATTTGTTCTCCCATCCGAGTAGCTAAGAGAACTGTGTAAATATGGTTGTTATTGTGCCTCTAACTTCAGCCGTAAGTTCAACTACTTCTTGTCATTGGACTTACTTTCCTCTTAATGAAGCTATAATTAGCACACAATTCAAGTACTCTGACATTTTTGAAAAGCAGTAGAAAACGAAAGGTTGTTAAGCACATACCTTAATAATAATGCAAATAATACTAATATTAGTGAGAGCCTCCGTGGCTCCGGCGGCAGGGCGCCGGACTCTCACCGCTGTGTTCCTTGGTTCATATCCCGGTCACTCCACGTGAGATTTGTGCTGGACAAAGACAAAGCTGAGGTAGACAGGTTTTTCTCCGGGTACTCCGGTTTTCCTTGCCGTCTTTAATTCCAGCAACACTCTCCAATATCACTTCATTTCATCTATCAGTCATTAATCATTACCCCAGAGGAGCCCGACAGGATACCACTAACAGCTGTGTGTTTTAATATTTCTAACCTCGCGTTATGTGGTATGCCTTTTTTAGCTGGATTATATTCTAAGGATTTAATTTTAGTAGTTGTTGAGTTGTCCTATATTAATTGATTTAGTTTTTTTAACATGCTAATTCATTTTCTGACCTGAGGAAAGAAAAGGAAAACTACCTCACTCCTCATCTTACTTAGAATGTCTCATTTTGGCACCGCCATCGGTTTCTACGGTATTTGAGGATCCAACCAGCCTCTACGCTGATGACCTAACAGACACAGACAAATCTACCGACAAGAGGCTTCAAATACCAGCGGAATGAGCCGGGATCGAACCCGGAAACTTGGGACCAGGAGGCCAGCGATCTACTGTCAGAGCTGCTATGCCTGGCGTTATTATTATTATTATTATTATTATTATTATTATTATTATTATTATTATTATTATTATTATTATTATCGTCTTCGTCATCATATTTTTCATCATCATCGGATGTAATTTGGCATAGTGTTCTAGTCTCTCGTCAAACAATTCCGAGAGTCCTGGTTTGAAATTCAGTGACTTCGGGTATGATTTTTAAAAACGTCAAGGGCATAGCGGAAGGAAGGGCATCCTGCCAATAAAAAAAATTACAATAAATAATTGATTATTAATGAATATCATTTTATTTTATTTGTAAACATTACCGACTTCCGAGTGAAATACAAGAGTCCTCGTAGGCCATGAAAATGGTTCAAATTCACGAAATGTTGATTTTAAAAAATGTGAATTTGGTTTTCTTCGTTAATAATATACGCAAAATTAATTAATGTACATTAATTAAAGCCCCGATGAACACATCCTAGGTTTAGAATCGAATATTTAATTTTATATACAGTCATCACTACGACAGTGGATGAAATGACTTGCTACCAAGGGTAAAATAACATTTTCTGATACTTATCTCTGTAACCATGTCGTATTCGTGGTGACAAGTACATTTGACTTCGAACATTTGGCTATGCTAATGCAGACATGTGAATGCTAAGTGCAAACATTCGTTGACTATTAGATGGAGGTCTACATAACTTAGTCAAGGGATTGCAACATTATAAGTACTGAAGATATTAGTTGAGATTCTAAACAATATGATTAGGAATTATTCGAATTTTGCTGAAGTTATCTTAACAGCCAAACTTTACAAATACAAGCTGCCTCGGTGGATGAGATAGAGGGTCCTTGGGTTGAATCTCGTGTGAGATAGTCGTTGTCTAAAGGCCAGTCAAAAGTCATGGCATGTTAAAGAGTTCTAAAAGCGCCTTCTGTACCATGCGGCAAGGATAAATTAACTGTGACAATGGAATTGTCCAGTAGAATTCCGCTTTCGCTGGTAGACAGCATCACTATCTGAATATCGAATTTGGTAGGGAGGTCTCTTTCATAAGGTCTGCACGACTTGGAATCCGACACCATACGTTTATTATTATTATTATTATTATTATTATTATTATTATTATTATTATTATCATTATTATTTTCTTCACAATTTGCTTTACGTCACACGGACACATATAGGTATTATAGCGACGATGGGATAGGAAAAGGATAGGAGTGGGGTGGAAGCGACTGTTACCTTGGTTGAGGTACAGCCCCGGCATTAGCATGATGTGGAAATGAGGAACCATGGAAAACCATCTTCAGAGCTGCCGACAATGGGGTTCGAACCTACTACACCCCCTCCCCGAATGTAAGCTGATAGGTGCGTGACCTTTCCAGACCTGTGGGGTCGCGGGTGCGAACTGTGTCGCCATGTGGATTTGGCCCTGTTTTACAGCTGGATGCGCTTCCTGACATAAACCTTGTCTGGAGGGATATAATCACTATTACGTGTTTCTGTGGGGGTTGGTAGTATGGTTTGTTGTCTGAATATGACGGGGAAAGTGTTGGGACAAACACCAACACCCAGTCCCCGAGCCAATAGAATTAATCAGACGCGATTGTAATTCCCGACCTGGCCGCGAATCGAACCCGGAACCCTATGAACATAAGGCCCCAACGCTGACCATTCAGCCAGGGAGTCGGACGATATTCTTTTTGTTTCGTTGAGGCCACTTGGACCACGTGATTCCTAACACAGGTGAGCTTTCTTCTTAGACAAGTATCTCTGCACGGTGGATTGCTTTCCTTTCGTGAGTTCACTTCACTCCCATTCCAGGACGCAATGTTTTAGCTGTCAGTGACTGGAGAGTGTCGGATTTTCTGATCAGAATTCTAAATGCATACTTCTTGAATTCTTAAAAATGCTAAGTATTTTCCGAACCAGTTTCTTCCATTTAGCTAGAAATAGTGTTGAAGATTCTTGGGGTCAGTCTCATGTTGTCCATTCTATTTTTTTTTTCTAGTTGTTTTACGTCGCACCGACACAGATGGGTCTTACGGCGACGATGGGACAGGAAAGGGCTAGGAGTGGGAAGGAAGCGGCCGTGGCCTTAAATAAGGTACAGCCCCAGCATTTGCCTGGTGTGAAAATGGGAAACCACGGAAAACCATTTTCAGGGCTGTCGACAGTGGGGTTCGAACCTACTATCTCCCGAATACTGGATACTGGCCGCACTTAAGCGACTGTTGTCCATTCTATGCATGATTATTATTATTATTATTATTATTATTATTATTATTATTATTATTATTATTATTATTATTATTATTATTGTAATATAAATACAGTTTTCTAGACAACACATTTTTATGACAAAACCAGTATACTCCTGTCAACGCCCTTCTCGATACAAATTCATCCCACGCTCACGGGTTAATGATTAAACTGTAAAACAAGTTGTCATATTCATATCAAAGGAAATATTCCATGCTATGTAACGCAGATAAACTGACGGCTTTACAAGGAACGGCTCTCTGTGAGGCTTGTCGCAGTATAAATTCACAAAGCGAACTCGTCCATATAACTGTGGGATTTAACACATATTACACCATTGCAAAGCAGCTGTATTAGAAGTGCATTTCAATGTGTTCGTATATTTGATGCATAAATTTACTTTCTCTACCTGTATGAGATATATTCACTTTGTGCTCTGAACTAGTTCTATATATTGCGTAACTTCATTTCAGAACCTGTTGTGAAGGCACATAACATACCAGCACTGGTGTTGCTCACACACAAAACCCATTGTTTAAGAGAGAACGCCCCTTTGTGTGTCCATAAAAGAGTTTTAGTACTGAATATTTATAACAAATTTTAGATGGTTGATTTTGTTCGTCTAAAACACCTCAGTATTTTAAATATGGTGTTCTCTGAAAGGGTGAGATAGCTCGGTGACATTGTCACTAACATTAAATATAGGTGGCCAGTTCAAGCCAGATTTCCGAAATGTGAAATTAAAGTTACCTACACTTTGGTTTCCAGTATAATTATGGCTTATAATTGAGAAATTTAAATGATTCGTATCTGAGGCAGGCATTCCATATTATAATGGTTAGCGTACCCAGAGTCCACTTAAAAAAATGAATTAATCTCAGAAACGACAGGTACTTCGAAAACGGTAGATTGGAAGGTCGAGTCGGTACGCAGCCTATAAAAGGACAGCAAATTGATTCTCTGGTAGGACCGCAGTTAAGAGTATGGCTCTAGTGTATATTATTATTATTATTATTATTATTATTATTATTATTATTATTATTATTATTATTATTATTATTATTTGTGCGACTTCTTGGCTAAATAGTTAGCGTAGTGTCTTGGGTCCAGAGGACCCCGTGTTCGATTCTCGGCTAGGTCGACGATTTTTTCTTTGATTAATTTCACCAGCTTGGGGGCTGAGTGCTTGTGATCGTCTTAACACACATCTTCATATTTAACAATATATCGCTATTGAAAGTGACATTTTCAGTCTTGAAAATGAAAAACTGACAGTCCAAATAAGCGTTAACATCAACAATTATCAAGAATGTTCGATTCAAAGCAAAAAAAATAAATAAATAAGGAAGCTTCTCATTAAAGAAAGATGTAACAAAGAACAATTTAAAATGGGATGAAAATTTCAAAGAGGAAATATCTTGGGCACAGATGGGTTAATAGATATTGATACTCTATATCAATGTAAAGGACGAAAACTGTGACAGCTAAAAATTGATTCATTCACAAAAATATATTTTTTTATCAGAGACCCTCTGTGGCTCAGACGGAGCGCATCGGTCTCTCAGCGCTGGGTTTCGTGGTACAAATCGCGGTCATGTGGGATTTGTGCTGGGCAAAGCGGAGGCGGGACAGGTTTTTCTCCGGGTACTCCAGTTTTCCATGACATCCTTCATTCCAGAAACTCTCTACAATATCATTTAATTTCATCTTTCATTCATTAATCATTGCCCCTGAGGAGTGAGACAGACTTCGGCAGCTGGTACAATTCATATCTTCACCCCTAGATGGGGATTCAATCATTCCTTTCCTGATCCGGCCGAATGACTGGAAACAGGCTGTGGATTTTCATATAATCCATATGAAATAAATATTTAGGTAATCATTAATTTATTTTAGTTACAGGTCGTTGAAGATCCATGCCATTATAGTAGCATTTTACTTTTCCTCATTATCTTTTTCCAGATTAATTCAGTGCATTTCCTGGAGTGCGCCATTGTTCACCAGTAAAGCTCTTTCGGTAATGGATTTTAGCTGAATATTTGAACATCGCATGCCATACACACACCATTGACCTTATTCAGCTTGTCAAATATTCTGTAAATGAGTTTATAATTTGTTCAGTGGATGACCATCAAATCAAAAAGTTATTAGATAATTTGAGTGCACGAACTGAGTTCGATAATGGTAGTTGCCCTGGAATGGCTTTGAAGTTTTCATCCGTTATTTCTTACTATGCAGTGCTGGAAAATACAGACCGACATAAATTGATGTATAGCACAGCAACAAAGACATCATAGAATATTCCGGTTACTTAAGATCTGCTACAGGCTGCAACCTATATTTCGACAGCTTACTTCTAAAACCTCGTATCTCGAAATGCTCTTTCTACTCATCATTTTCCTTAAGACTGGTCACGTCTCCCAGCCACATATTGATATGCAGCCCATCAGAACAATTTTCCTATGCTAACGTGTAAAGGAAATTGAACCTTCCGCATTCCAACCCTCCTTAACTCTTTTTATGTTCTGACAGGAACTTGGACATTTTTTGTTCGTATGCCTCCTTTAGTCGATTCTTCCTTAACTTAACCTACCCAGCTCATTTCCTTCATATTCATTTTTTCTCTTCTCCTTGCTGTCCCCTATATTGTACATAATGTAACATTCATTTTTTTTACTGTACTATACCGTTACTTATGTGTCATATCTGTATTTACCTTACTGCGCCTATCTGTAAGCAATTCTCTCCGTTTTAATTTCAATCTTTAATGTTCCTCGTTATTTTCTTGTCGTTTCTCCATAGTTATTTTTTCAGTTTTTAAGTTTCTTCCGCTACTTTTTTCATTAGATGATGTTTCTTAATTGCTCTTTAATTTATGTTTTATGATTGCATTGTATTACTACATTATAAACATTTTCCATTGCGAACTACGTAATTCGGCATCTCTCTGGTTTGATTTCCCAACTAAATAAGTAAATACATTTACTTCCGCTTCATCAACTCATACCCGTTTTCTGTCTTTGCATCATCGTTACTTTTATATCCTAAGTAACTTGATCGCTTGGCACGACCTGTTTGCCTCGCCAAATGACACATTGATGCAGTATTACTACCTGATGCATACATATTTCTCGAATGGACTTACTGTGACACCGAGACCTGTTGTTGCCTCTTGATGGATACTATTATGTTTTGTAAGGTACATGCACAGTGTCATGGTGCAATATGAGCCATAGGCAAAGGAATATCGACCTTCGTTTTCTTGGTGTTAGGAAGGTGGGATAATGTCGAGAAAAAATACGGTACAGAAGACTTCCCCGGTAGAAGTGTGTGTGTTCCTAACTATTTGATAATATCCATTAACTTAAATAATAGTGCGTTATTGATATATCCTCTTGCCATGTGTGGTGCCGGCCTGGGACAAAATCCTTCTCCGGTTCTTAAGATCGTTTGCTACTTAGACTATTGCCAGTTGTTCGGCAATGAATATTGTGCTGTAGCTGATAAACGAGCTGATATGTTTAAAACGTTATGTACAGTATCAAAATAAGTAACTAAATTATTTAGTACTAAACGATACGGAAATATTCGCCTCATGATTCTGTATCAATTAATTTAGCATGAGTGAGAGTTACCTTAGGAGGATAAAAGGAAAACACACTCCCGTTAGCAAAATAGAAAGCAAATATGCTAAGCAAGCTAGTATTTACACAAGAATTCTCACACAGATGCATTGAAAGCGTTTCGCTTTGTATAGTCCTAATATTCTCAGGAATTTTTGTCCATTCACGAAATGCGAAAACCGTGAAGGAGTTTGTGAATGTGGTGGTTCTGTGGGTAATACAACGAAGGTGGTGTTATGTGCTCGGGTATATCTGCCACGCTGTGAGGAGAGGTAACTGTACTTTCTTAGGCAAGTGGGCTGTGAATAATTCAAGATTTTACAAGGGATGCTCAGAATGTGGTAAGTACGTCGCAAAATAAAGGGGTATATCGATGGCCTAGAATGAAAACCTCGTATCTCACAAAGTTCTTCCTATCCATTATTTCCCTTAAGATTGGTTACGCCTCCCAGCCACACATGGATATGCAGTCCATCAGAACAATGTTCGTTGTGTTCTTTATCCCTATGCCGACGTGTGAAGGAAAATGAACCTTACCGTACCGTGCTATAGGAAAGTATGATTACGTGAAGTATTTACTAACTCTTAGAGTATAATTTTTATAAGGTTCATTTTCCTTTACGCGTTAGCATAGGAAAATAAACCCAACCAACATTGTTCTGATGGACTGCATATACAAATGTGGCTGGGAGGAGTGACCAGTCTTAAGGGAAATATTGGATAAGAAGAACTTTTTGAGATACGAGGTATTCAATCTAGGCCATCGATATGACGAACACACATGGTCGAAGTTCCTCAGATTACAGAAGTCTCGGTACACATGTGTTCTTCTCCCATTGCAGTTTTTATTGTAGACGCACTCTTGCATCCCTGTGCACAACGTAGCGAAACAATAATGAAAATTAGGCAATACAAGTGTTTTGACCATTGTTCCTTTTTCAAGTGGTCTCTCGTAAGTAATGTGTGTTTTTAAAACACACTTCTTCTTCTTTTCTATCGCTTTTCCTACAAGTGTGGGGTCGCGGGTGCGAACTGCGTCGCACATGTGGATTTGGCCCTGTTTTACGGCCGGATGCCCTTTCTGCCGCAACCCTATATGGAGGGATGTAGTCACTACTGCGTGTTTCTGTGGTGGTTGGTAGTGCAGTGTGTTGTGTGAAAATGAAGAAGAGTGTGTTGGGGCGGACACGAACATCCAGTCTCCGAGCTAGAAGTATTAATCAGAAGAGATCAAAATCCCCGACCCGTCGGGAATTGAACCCGGGACCCTCGGAACCGAAGGCCAGTACGCTGACCATTCAGCCAATGAGTCGGATTTTTTCAAATATACCGGGTGGTACAGCTGCCCCTATTTTTTCCCGAATATATGCAACCAGCTAGGACGTAAATGCCTCTTAGTCCCATCTTGTGCAACACCTTACAGCAATGGTATGTGCAGTTAACCCGATGTAGACTTCTCCGCACAATGGAAAAATGGTATAAGAGGCAGTGAGTGAGGTCCATCTCAAAAACACTGTACCATTGTATGTAGAGCGGTGTCCAATACTGTACTAATTTTTACGAAATGTTACTATATTGTACAAACCATAAACACGCCTATAGCTGTCGGTAGAGAATTGCGCACCTGATTGGTCCAAGAGGCCATTTTGTTTTGATAGAAAGGGCGGTCGTGGTATCATAGAAAACGTGATAGGGTAAGACCAATTACAGACATGTCAATGCACCACCATTTTGTACAGTCTCATCACATCGAAATTGATAGAAACGTGTTTTGCACTGTAGTTTATAATCTGTGGCACACAAATGCTGTACAGCAGATGTGATAGCTTACGCCATGTAATTATTACCGTTAGAGCGATCAAAAAAGGCATAAAACGGGACCATAAGGCTGTAACTCATCAGTAACTTGTCAAAGCGGGAACTTCCGCTCTCCTCGTGAATACAGAGTTACAAGGATGGCGCTTGTACGTTGCAAATAGCTGCGCGGAATTACGTATGGAAGACGTACCTCGATAGGTTACTTGAAGCAGGAAGGGTTCCAACCATTCTTGAGTCACGCATTTTTTAATGCCATTTCGTATTCGCCTAGGCATCGTTTACGAAGACCTTTCTGAAGTCTCCGATATTCTTCTACGGAAGTTATAATAAACAGGTATCATAAATATCGCCACATACGCACCGATTGTGAATACCACCTGAAACATAACGCTGGACTCATTCAACCAAGTAACGCGTAGAAAATGGTTGCAACTATCTGGGCGTAAGAGAGACGCGATTCTTTAGTTCACTGTGGTGATTGCACATTCGAGTTCAGAACTTTTAACATCAACGATCAGCATCGAAGCGATAGCCTAGGTAATTCCATTAGTACAGAGCTACGAGGCCAATTCTTTGTCGCCTGCAGTGGCTACATGGCACCAATCGCAGCGAGCATACGATATGTTAGCAGGCATTTAGAGTTCGAATCTAGTTACGAGCTTTTCAATTTTATTTTTATATTATACTTGTAAGGCCATTCGTAATAAATATTTAACGTTCTTAAGTCTCAAAAGTAATTTGCCACCTTTACAAAGAAAGCATACATACGAAAGGAATAATAACATGCGACTTCCATATAGCAAACGACTACAGGGAATGAAGCGCAGTGCACGTGTTGTCAACATTCTGACCCACCCATTCAACCAAGCAACTGCGCACGTTCGACTCGAAGACCAACTAACAGCGGTCTACACTTCATACGTAGGGCACATGAAACAGCATATCGTAATCCTAGCAGCAACGTGTAGTGCTGGGGACGGAGCGGAGCGGAGCGGAGCAGTTGTTGTGACGTCATCACCCGGTAGTACCGAGTGAACTACCGAGTGAATGTCCTGACGCGGGACGTTTAAACACGTTATAGGTATGGCACTGCGCAGGTATTGCATCCCCCTATTAATACCCTTCTCTCACAACGTATGAACTGTAAATAACTGCATATATTTTCACTATAATTGTTATATACGTAACTGCTAAATGTTAGTAACTCGTATAGTTAACTCATTCGAATAGTGAAACAAAGTATGGCGCACACCTACCGAAAGGGTTTGTATACAAGGGGATTGGAAGTTAACAGAAAAGTAATGTATTAACAATTATTTCGTAAGTTCATGTGATACGGTACACTGTTAATGAGAAGAATAACCTGAATATAAAGAATTTTATCAGAATATAATGAAAAACACTGACATAATTTCATCTACAGGATGACAAAAGTAATTACGTAAATGAACGTTGACTGGAATGTCCTTCTTTGCAAATGTGATTACAAAACATATCTGACAACATACTACTACACGTCCCAATGCCAAACAGCTATCAGTAGAATGCTTTTATAAATACAGTTATTATATTATATTATATTATATTATATTATATTATATTATATTATATTATATTATATTATATTATATTATATTATATTATATTATATTATATATTATATATTATATTATATTATATTATATTATATTATATTATATTATATTATATTATATCAATTAATCAAGGTGTAGTAAAGCTAATGCAGTGAGCTCGCAGATGCGATCAGCAGTATTCTGTAAGAAGGAAGTCAGCTCCCAGACGAAACTATCTTTACATCGGTCTGTTTTCAGACCAACTTTGCTCTACGGGAGCGAAAGCTGGGTGGACTCAGGATATCTGATTCATAAGTTAGAAGTAACAGACATGAAAGTAGCAAGAATGATTGCTGGTAAAACAGGTGGGAACAATGGCAGGAGGGTACTCGAAATGAGGAGATAAAGGCTAATTTAGGAATGAACTCGATGGATGAAGCTGTACGCATAAACCGGCTTCGGTGGTGGGGTCATGTGAGACGAATGGAGGAGGATAGGTTACCTAGGAGAATAATGGACTCTGTTATGGAGGGTAAGAGAAGTAGAGGGAGACCAAGACGACGATGGTTAGACTCGGTTTCTAACGATTTAAAGATAAGAGGTATAGAACTAAATGAGGCCACAACACTAGTTGCAAATCGAGGATTGTGGCGACGTTTAGTAAATTCTCAGAGGCTTGCAGACTGAACGCTGAAAGGCATAACGGTCTGTGATGCTAATGTATGTAATGTATGTATGTATATTATATTATATTATATTATATTATATTATATTATATTATATTATATTATATTATATTATATTATATTATATTATATATTTGATGTGCCACCACTCGTCGCGTATGTGCGGCCACAAAATTTGCATTTTGCGTGTTTCCAATTATCAGTAATGTCAAAAAACTGCCAGGCATCCGACGGTTTTCGTGGCATTTGTGGAACAACGTTGTGTAAAAATTTCTTTAAATTCCTTTAAATGTTCTAAAAATATAACTACTATCTACGAATATGTTTAAATATCACACTAACACCACAAATATAATCTAACAGACTTTAAATTATCTACAAAACATAACAAGCGTAGGAAATATATACGTACATTCGAAACACACAGATTGAATACAGGTACTTTCGTACGTGTGTTGTGCGCTACACTGTGTTCAGGTCCTCCGCGAGTACTCGCAGTTGTAAGCGGAGGGGATCGGTGGTGCGCTCTACCGCTACAACCGGATTACTCATCGGTATTACTCGCTCCGTCCCCACCTCTAGCAACGTGTGAGCACGTACTGTACGGTTAGCACGAAAGCAAACATTATGTATTCACGGGATGATTATGTGAATATGGTACTACTTTATGGAGAAGCAAGGCAAAATGCACGGGAAGCCAGACGCTTGTATCAAGAACGATTTCCTGGACGAAGACTGCCAACTGCAGATACATTTCGACGTGTTGAAAGACGGTTGCGTGCAACGGGGTCATTTCATACATTACCTCCCGTTCGGGATGCTCCAGTGACGTCTGGAAATAACGACGAAGCTGTTCAAAATGCAATTGCATACAACCCGCACACAAGCTCACGGGCCATAGGAAATGAACTGAACATCAGTCATGTATCTGTACTGCGAATATTGCACCGCCATAAATTCCACCCTTTCCATCAACAGCTGCACCAGGAACTTCACGGGGATGACTTTCCAAAACGGATAGAATTTTCGCAATGGATATTACAAAGAGTTGAAGCTGATGCGAATTTATTAATGGACATTCTCTTTAGTGATGAATCCAGATTTCACAACAACGGAACTGTTAATCGTCACAACTTCCATTACTGGAGCGTTGAAAATCCTCACTGGATCAGGGGAGCTCGATTTCAGGTACAATGGGGGCGTCAACGTGTGGTGCGGGATACTAGGTGACAAGATAATTGGACCATATTTCTTCGAAGGAAACCTCACGAGACGACGCTATCTAGAGTTTCTTCGTGAGTACCTCCCACTCTTATTGGAGGATGTGCTCCTTATGACACGGTTACGGATGTAGTTCCAGCAGGATGGAGCTTCCCCACACTGGTCGTTGGCAGTACGGAACCACTTGCATAGGACATATCCTGGACGATGGATTGGACGAGGGGGTCCGGTCACATGGCCGGCTAGATCACCTGACCTTACTCCACTCGACTTTTTCCTCTGGGGTTATTTAAAGGAAAGAGTCTATGAGCAGGAGCCTGAGAGCCCGAATCATTTACGGCGGCTCATCACGGAAGCCTGCAGGCAGATTCCACCACATATGTTGCAGCAAGCAAGAATGTCTCTCCTCCAGCATGCTCAGATGTGCATTAACGAAGCAGGTGATCATTTTGAACATTTGCTTCATTAATCGAATGGCCATGCATAAGCCCATCGCACCGCTGTCGGTACAATCTCACTTTATTGCAAATAGCTCTTTTAAGAGCTCCTTAAAAAACAAACATAGCTGAGTACCTGCAATATGAGAACTGATCATGATTTAGATTTGTCGTCAACAACACGACTCTCACGAACATCAACAACGCAATAAAAATATTCGTCGTACACAGGACTCGAACCGCCTACTAACGAACACCGGTACTCTCCTCTAACTTTTAGCAAGCTCGGCTATCACGGGTTGCTGTTTAGCGCTGTTGTGTTGCTGCTACTTCTAGTCATTTATCAATAATATTCTCTGTACAGGACGTTTCTGCGACACATAATTTTCACGATTCTTTACCATCAATCGGTATTTTATCATTAATGCTGATTTGCTTGACACGAATAAACGAATTATGGAAAGCGTTGTAAGAGCAGACATTGTAGTGAGTAGTCAAGGTCAATATTTTTAGGTTCGACTATAATCTGCGGGTTGCATAAAACTGCGTGAATAGGGGCAGCTGTACCACCCGGTATTTTATTCACATTAATTACTGAACTATAAAGACAACAACGTTAGTCCTCAAAGTACAGGTGTTAAGTCATCTTTCAGCTAGTGTCATGATTCCACGACGGCGCCAACATTTTTGATGCGAAGAATTTGCGGTACCGCCTTCGACTTCGTAATTGTTATGGTAGTCTTTTTTCGAAGAAAATGAGCCATAGATATGAAGAAATGGTAATGAGAAACTGAAAGGTCTGCACTGTGTGCTGGATGTGGTAGTACAGTGAGTTTCTCTCATCTTACCTGCCTCCCGTTGACTCATTACTCCCCGCTCCGCGGCTCAGCAACATGGATGGCACTTCGCTCACTTTATCCATGAATAACATGAGACAACAATTCAACATAAGCTCGTACCTTATGAGAGGAGATGTTGGAAATGTTCTTCTCCTGCATCCGTACATTTCTGGCATCGTCTTAGGAAACTCCGATTCAGACGCATAAGTTCGTCATCCGTAATTAAGGCTATTTCTCTCCCGATATTTTCTTTCAGTTCTTCCAACATGTGAGGTTTGTTTTTGCATACACTTTATTTTTGTATGGTTTCAGTTTTAACATTTTCGTAGCTCGCAATGCTGAGCTCTTCGAAACCACGTCTTTTTAGTCCAAGTCGTCTTAGGGATTTTGTAGACGTATGTTATAATCTATCTGCGATTTCACTTCCTGTTTCCTCGTTAAGTAGGCTACACGTTTTTTAACATTTCACTTCGTATCGAATAAAGAACCAGTTCCTCTCAATTTGTGCACGAGTTTCCGCAAGGTCTCTCTAAGTGGAGGGCGTACACCTACTGTACATATTGCTTTACAAATTGCCTAACGACTTCCCTGCAAGACTCTGTTTTCACATAATTATCGTGCATAAATACCCTTTCCTCTACCGTGTACAAGTGTGGAGGTATTATGAGAATTATACCCCGAAGTAACATTTCACATCTCGAGAAGAGTTGGAGCGACAGATCAACATTTAATACACTTCCTAAGCGCACGGACCTGAACTGCGAAGTGCGGGCAATTCCGTGCTGCTCTGTGTAACGGGAAGTGATAAGTCAACTTAAGACAGATATCGTCGCTGCCGGGACAAAACCTCCTATGTGAAATATTTTAGCTTAGAACTTTGGTCGGTAAGGTTCTGTCATCTGAAGTGCAATATTGAGTGGATGTGGTCAAGGCATTCTCACTCTTCATAATGTATGTGCTGCGGGTCAGTATATCTCCAAAAATATTATCACATAGGAGGTTTTTGTCCCGGCAACGACGATATGCTGGTCGCACCTGACGGCTAACCAGTGAGAGAAACTCAATGTAGTTCTATTCCTCCCAATTTCTGCATTTTCTCTAATAGTTCGAGCTGTGTGTGCTACTGCTTCCACAGTACGCTCTTGCGATTTATCGATGCTGGATGTCTTTAAGCAATAAGTACAATTCAGAATACGATTGATCATCGATAGCTTGTCAATTTAGAACGAGTTAAAAAAGTATTACCCCTTCAAAATTACACCAAACACAGAAGATTGTTTTTATTTCAATTCTGCTTCATTTAACAACAGCTGGCTGGGGACGGTTGGGCCACAGTTTTCGTGTGTCAAGATTAGGTAAGAAGACGTAGTTTTCATCACGTGTTACTATTTTCCAATTAAACTCCAGTCCATATCATTTCTAAGAAGCTGGTAACAAAGAACAAATCGGCGTTGAGATTTATGTGGCGTTATTGCATGAGGTACAGACAGATAATATTCTGGTGACTTTTCAGTGTTTTATTGTGACTGTGTACTGTACCTTTTGAAGGACCAAGTTCTACTGACAATATTCTAGTGCTGGTAGACGCATTTTCATGAAAAGCTCTGGAGAAATTCTCAATATCCCATATATCAGGCCTTCCTGGCGTGACAAATCCTTAAAGTTCATTTCCTCGTTACTAAATTGTTGGAACCATCTAGCCAATCACAGACGACCCCTTCACGTTCCACTTTAAAACATTTTCCTGGACTAAGCAGCTACTTTATAATTTCGTTTTCAGTAGTGTTTCAAGAGTACACTGATTTCGGTTTCATTTGCCGCCATTTTTATTATTTCTATCAACGAAACATCCGTTGTTTTTCGTGGTTTCCCACTTCTCATCCAGGCAAATGCTGGGATGGCTTAAGGCCACGGCCGCTTCCTCCTCTCTTCATTGTCCACCCCTTCCAATCCTTCCATCCCACCCACAAAGCCCCTGTACAGCATAGCAGGTGAGGCTGCCTGGGCGAGGTACAGGTATTTTTCCCCAGTTGTATCCCCCGACCCAAAGTCTCACGCTCCAAGACACTGCCCGTGGGACGGTAGAGGTGGGATTCCTCGCAGAGCCCGAGGGAAAATCCAAACCTGGTGGGTAAACGGATAAATAAATAAATAAATAAATAAATAAATAAATAAATAAATAAATAAATAAATAAATAAATAAATAAATAAATAAATAAATAAATAAATAAATAAATAAATAAATAAATAAATAAAAGGAAATAAAAATAATTGTTTAGAAGTCTTACAGATGCAATACTAAATACATATCTTTGAAGTAAATAAACTTATAAATTAGTATATATGCAGCATTCCTCTAATGATAGAACTATCACAATGAACAAAATGGTTATCAATCTAAAGTGAAATGCACACTAGAAATGTTATTTGAGAAAGAGGAAACAACAGGCAGGCTTGTCAAGGGATGGCATTTGCTAGGCCATCCATCGTCGGGCCTGTCCCTGGAGTATCTGTAACTAGAGTAGTAGCTGCAGGCTTGATGAATGAGCATGTCAACTTTGAATTGTGACAAGTAAATCAGGATTACCACAGCAAACACATACGTGCTAGAGGTCTACGAGTGCTATTGTACCTGGATCTCATTTCACAGAGTTTGACATAAGTACGTAGCATTCGACAGTTACAATATGAAAGATATTGACAGTGTTTGACGATATTTCTCCCTTCAATAAATAAAGGAGTGGCTCTTAAGTTCACTCAAACTGAGGTATCTCAGTTCAAGAAATAAAAGCAAACACAGGGACGTGTAATTTCTATTCTAGAACTCCAGATGTAATTGCCAGGATTCTAACCGTGGTAGCCTTAGTGATAAACCAATTATGATACCACTCGCCTATCATAGTCATAAATTCTGCAGAAAAGTGGGTTTAAATCCCACTATTGATAAATTTTAGAGGTGATTTCCCCCAAATTTCCCACTTCAACTCCACGAAAAGTTCCGGATAATATTCGGTGTATAAGAGAAGGCCCCTTCCTTCTCAATCTTAGATCCTTTTCCTTTTCGTGGCCTTTTCCCAATCAGATGGGGTCGGCGATAATGTGAATTAAATCCAGTTTTACTGTCGGATGGCCTTTATGACGCCAATCCTATGTGGAGGTAAGTATTCACCTTTGCATGTATCTGTGGTTGTTGATAGCTGTATGTAATTGTATGTCATTATAGATGTGTATTAAGATGATCAGAAACAACCAGTCCCCAAACTTGAGGAATTAAGTACACCCTGTCAAAATCCTCAGTCCATTTGGAAATCGAACCCGAGGTCCTCTGAATCGAAGGTAAGTACGCTGACCATTCAGATGAGACGAATTTCTCAATTCTAGACAATAAAGGAACAATCAACCAAACCCGTGGAGCAACGGCCGATTAAGGACCTTTGTCTGCCAAGAGGACAGTTGCTCAACCGCATGACCAGCAGATGCAGGACTGTCACGTGGTCAGCGTAACAAGATTCACAGCCGTATTGTACAGGTATCCTACACAACAACTAAATACAATCTGGTAAATGGGAGCTCGGTTCACGTGGAAGGATACTGATTCGATTACCCGAGTGGAAGTTGGGAATATTACCATATACGGGGATATGTATGACCCTAGGGATCACTCAACCTACGTCAGATATGAGTAACATCTTAATTCCGAGGGGTAACGCTGGCGAGACAGAGAGCTAATCACTCTGTTTCGCATAGCGCCGAGGTTACGAATAGTAGAAATCTTCCGTCTTCCATCTTTCAAGGTTCTTCTTTGTCCTTTGGGTGACTGCTAGCGAGAATGAGGGCTATGGGATTACACAGTGGTTGAATGGAGGCTAAATTTCTAAAGTTTTATTTAGAACTCAGAGATTCAGAGGCGGTGAAACATTATATGATTCTGTAACGAATAAGAGTGGGGTCCCACAGGGCAGGATTTTTTGTTCATGTTGTGGATGATGACGATGATGATGATGCTTGTTGTTTTAAGGGGCCTAACATCTAGGTCATTGGCCCGTAATGGTACGAAATGAGACGAAGTGTAATGACAATTTAAAAGTCCAAAATAATCCACTGACCAGAATTCAAAACGTGTTGACGAAGAATGAATGGATGAATATGAATTTAAAACAATCAGTTGATCCGACCCATCAACCCCCCACATTCCCAGATACTATCTTAAGACAATAGTATTACTGACCAAGGGACTGCTTCTAAAGCATAATCCTGAATCGATGGTGCTTGTTGTCTAAAGGGATCCAAAATCCAGTTCATCGGCCTCTCATAATTGTACTTATCGTCCTCGGACACTCGTGGCACTAAAAGCCATATGCCATTTAATTTTTCATTGTACTTATCGCTAGTAAAGTAGAACCATGGTAGTTGTCATGTTTCGGTACTAATAAAAATTAGCGTAAACTCGCGGTATTCCCCAAACATTATGGTACTACCCACAGGTAATGTAATACGCAACATGTAACGCAGACCTATGGTGTTTCTCACATTGCGGCGCCATTAAAAACCAACGCACACCTATGTTACTAACCACAGGCAACGCAGACCCGCGGTGTCGTTCATATACTTGTACTAATCACAGGCAATGCACAGACCCGTGGTGTTTCTCACATAATGGTACTAACTACAGGCGACGTAAGCCCGTGGTGTTCAGCATGTAGTGGTACTAATTACGGGTACTGTAAAACCCATCCTGATTCACACTCTGTTGCTACTAATCACAAAATTATTGTGTACCTAACATAGTGGTACTACTCGCAAGTAAAGGCGACCCATGGTGCTCCCCGCGTGATGGTACTAATTACAAGTAGTCTCATGGTTCTAATTCGATCATCCCTTGATCGCCCCTTTTTAGACGCCTCTTAAGCAACATTGGGCTTGGTCAGGAGTTGGATGGGTTGCCACGCGCTGTTGGTGGGGTGGTAAGGGAATGGAGGAGCGGAAACGAACTGGCCACCCTACCGCACGTAAACTCCGGCTCAGGAACACCTCTGCGGAAGTTCCGACCTGCCTTCGGGCAGAATAACCCTTACCTTACCTCTTACGACAGGCATTGGATACCGTGTGTGTATTATTCGTCTGCGTCCCCCATCCACAGGGGGTTGTGTGTTTGGTCCGCGAGTGTTATTTTATTTCGCTTAAGTCCGCCGGCAAGTCGGTTAGTACCTCCCTATCCGACACCTGGGACGCGCCACGTGGGAGTATCACATCTCCCCCTGCTACGCCAGCGTAGTAGGTTCGTGGACAGTATTATTGGAACTTTATATTTTCTTATGTATGTAAAGAATATGAGTGAAGGACTGGAATCACGGACTAGGTTTTTGCAGATGATGTTATACTGTATAGAGTAGTAACTATGTTGCAGGATTGAGAGCGACTGCATAAAGATGGACAGCAGATAATGATACGATAGTAAACGGGATGAAGAGTCAGGTTGTAAGTTTTACCAGGTTTCAGTTACTGTGTCAACAGGCTGAAAGTACCTAACGGGGATCACTGAAAGTAGTTAAGTATTAATATAAGGAATGATAATCACATTAACAAGGTCGTAATTGAAGGTTAAAAATATCTTCGTATATTGAAGGTATAGGGTTGTAGTAAGAATGTAAAGCAGTGGCTGTAGAAGTCTCTGGTAAGATCAAAATTAGAGTATGGTTTCAGTGTATGGGACCCACACGACGATGACTTAATACGAGAAATAATAATAATAATAATAATAATAATAATAATAATAATAATAATAATAATAATTTCGTGCGGCTATTTCTAGCCTGGTCCAGCCCTTATAAGGCAGATCCTCCGACGAGTGTGGGCGGCACCTGCCGTGCTTGTTATTGTAATAGGGGTTAGTATTGTGCGTGGTGTATGAGTTGCAGTGATGTTGGGGATAGCACAAACACCCAGTCCGCATGCCAAGGATGTTAACTATTTTAGATCAAAATCCCCCATCCAACTGCGAATCGAACCCGGGGCCGCCTGAAACCAAGGCCACTACGGTGACCATTCAGCTAAGGATCCAGGCACTAAGAAATAAGACGGGGGAATGCTTAGCTCTATGCCTAACCGCCTAGTCCCCAGAGATTAAAACTGATACTTATTTTTGGTGCGTAAAAACTCAGACCGTCCGCCTCTGTGGTCTTGTGGTTAGTGTGATTAGCTACCGTCCCCGGAGGCCAGGGTTCGTTGTCCTCCCCTGCCACGAAATTTGAAAAGTTGTACGAGGGTTGTAACGAGGTCCACTCAGCCTCCGGATGTCAACTGAGTAGAGGGGGTTCGATTCTCACCTCAGCCATCCCCGAAGCAGTTTTCCGTGGTTTCCCACTTCTCCTCCAGGCAAATACCGGGTTAGCACCTAACTTAATGCCAAGGCCGCTTCCTTCCCTATTCCTTGTCCATCCCCTTCCAGTCTTCCCTTCCCTCACAAGGTCTCTTTTCAGCGCCACCTGGGCGAGGAAGTAGTTCTCCTTCCCAGTTGTACCGCCGACCCAAAGTTTTACGTTCCAGATCCCTCTCTCAGTCCGGAGGAAAATCCAAACCTGGACGGCAAGCGAGCTTAAGAAAGAAATAAAGAAAAATAAACGAAAGGAAAAGAAAACTCAGGCCGTGTCCTTGTTCGAAAGTGAAAATCTCATTTTAAAATTTTTCGACATCTTTACGAGGAAATGAACCTATGTAATTTCGAGTGAACCAAACACACCTTAGCCACTTTGGCCAGGCGAAACCTAGTAATACATCCACAACGATATAAATCTCAAACGGGACACACTGGGAAGAGGTTGATGCCTTCATTCAAGCCACAGGTAAAAGTAACTTATAGACCGGCTGAGTTGCGTTTCAAAGAGTCACAGCTGGTGATATGATCGAATCTGAGAAACTAGGTTAGCAGTTAAAGTGCCTAAATACAGGAGAACGTTGCGCGTAGATTTATTGGCACATAAAATAGCTTTCGGCGCAACATGCGGCAATATAACATGTCCTAAGACAAAGCTTACCCATGAAGTGACATCAACTTCTTCTCATTATAGTTATAAGACTGAATAAATTGCACTGTATAATCTGTGGAAGACATAACCCCCAACATGTAATTGCTTGAAAATCAATTTCTTGCTGTCAGAATTGTATATTAATTGACATTATGAGCATTCAATCCTTTGCACGACATCACATTATGATCCTCGTCATACTCTATAGTTAGCAGAAAATATATAAAGCGTCAGTAATAAAAGGGAATTAATTGTCCGAAAGAGGAAGGCCAGGCCTAAACACCGATGTATCTTGTAAAATGTTGCTTGCTCTCTTTCGTATAAAGTAACAGTTCAAAACGATGGTAGTGACATAGTGGTTTAAATTGCTCCACAAAAGACTAACGTGCATTCCTCTTGACATTTACAGCCACGCAGTTGTATTGAATGTCTCGAATTAAACTAGTCGCTAAACGCCGAGCTGCCTGTAAATCACCTGTCCTACTCAATCAATAGCAGTTAAACGTGCCGGATTAGTTTCTTCGTGAGTTTCGCTCACGTGATTTGTAACAGGATTATGTCTTGGAACAGCCTGCGCTTTGGTAACCTATTATAGTAAATGCATATGTAATCGAGTACATAAATACTTGACCAACTCCAAAGAGGTAAATTTTGTATGACATAACAGCTATAAATATAAGAATACCACAATTCTTGCGAACCTACTTAAATTTTCAGTCTAGACTTCAGTAGGAATGATTTAAAACAATAAGGTAATTAACTAATGGATTTGGGCAACTTGCTCAGCTTCACAATCTAATTTATTCTTAATAGTTAATCTATCCACGGTTTATTTATGTGCCACTGCATGGTGGGCCTGTGTAAATAACAAAATACATTACGTTACTACCTTCTGTAACACACTGATGGAAATCTCTCAGAGAAGACCGTGTAGAACGCCACACATTAATTATTTTCCTTCCCGCCACTCTCATATCCTGACAATACGCCGTTAATCGTTATAATGGTCTGTACTTTGATTACTTCATGATTCTCCAGTATTGTGAAGTAAAAAAGTATTTAAGGTCAGGGGTATCCGCCGAAAATATTCGATGTAAAGTTTTTCGGGGAATAATTCAAAATATTATGGCTCAAGAAGTATTATATAGTCGTAAATGCTTTATATCGTCCTTGTGAGTAGAAATACTGCTATGTGACCATGCTGAGGGGAGATATACTGACCCGCGGCACACGTGTCACTTAGAACAAAATTCGATGACAGAGTACATACAATACTGAACCGTACATGACAGAACGTTTCTGGCCAGAATTCTAAGCTGAAATATTATGAGATAGTGGTTTTTCGAGGTGCAACGACGGTATATTATGCTAAACTAGAAAGATGATTGCCGGCCCCGCGGTGTACGGGTAGCGTGCCTGCATCTTACCCGGAGGCTCCGGTTCGATTCCCGGCAAGGCCAGGGATTTTTACCTGGTTCTGAGGGCTAGTTCGGGCTCCAATCAGCCTACGTGATTACAATTGAGGGTCTATCTGATGGTGAGATAGTGGCGCCGGTCTAGAGAGCCAAGAATAACGGCCGTCATGCTGACGACACGACACCTCGTAATCTGCAGGCCTTGAGGCTGAGCAGCGGTCACTTGGTAGGCGAGGGCCCTTCGGGGCTGTTGTCTCATGGGGTTTGGTTTTTTAGAAAGGTGATTGCACAAGACATAACCACGGCGTGTAGATGTTGTTTAAAGTTCAGTGAGGTGCCTTTGATTTTTCTCGAGGAGATTTTTCAGAAAACATGAGAAACAAATTAATGTGTGGCCGAAAAAGGAAAAGAAAAATAACAATATATCCGCTACACGGAAAAGCATAGAATCATGTGTGTGTTGGTCCGACTCGTTCGCGGAATGGTCAGCGTACTGGCCTTCGGCTCAGAGGGTCCTGGGTTCGATTCCCGGCCGGGTTGGGGATTTTAACCTTCATTGGTTAAATCTAGTGGCTCGGGGGCTGAGTGTTTGTGCTGTCCCCAACATCCCTGAAACTCACAAACCACACGTAACACTATCCTCTACCACAATAACACGCAGTTACCTACACATGGCAGATTCGGACCACCCTCATCGGAGGGTCTGCCTTTCAAAAGTTGCAATCGGTTAGAAATAGCCACACGAAATTAAGTATGGATATATTTTAGGGCTTAGTTGTTCGCCTCTTAGTGGCCTCTTACGACACAGGTATTGCATCCTTTCAATCCACTCACAGGGGAGATAAAAGAGTTCTGATAAATCGAAATAAAATCCAGTATTATGATCTACGTCCTATAATATGGAAGCCGATCCAGCGCACATTATTCTGTTTCAAGTCAGCCCCACATATCAAGATCTACGAGCAACAAAATGGTCGCTGATTTAGCACACAATTTTATGGTCATAAATATTCTCAAGACATGTATTATAAGAAAAAAGAAGCTACCTTTGTTGACGTTACCTTGTGTAAGTGGGTTTGTTGTGACCTTGATGGAACGCCAGTCAAATACAGTGGAAACTCGTTTAGAACACGGCGTCACTTGCACCCACAGTTCACCCCATCCCCTCGACAGGACTCCCGCCAGCTTCTGTGCGCCTCCGCACTTTCCCTTGGTCATTACTAGGGCCCGGATATTTATACAGTAATAGCTTAGAATGCAAATTTACTGAAGCGATTAATAAGTAGAGTCTACCCGCACGACGGTAGTGCTATGAGGTTTGCATAAACATCAGGGGTTCGTCCCATTAGAACCCCTAGAATTTATGTTACTCCCACTACATTGCGTTAGAGCGGGCTAGGTGACATTTCCTACTAACAAAATTATTTAGTAACAAAATTATGTAGTAGGAAATGTCGACTAGCCTGCTATAACGTAATGTAGTGGGAGTAACATACATTCTAGGGGATTCTAATGGGACGAACCCCTAATTTTTATGCAAGCCTCTTAGCATTACCGTCGTGCGGGTAGACTCTACTTGTTACTCGCTTTAGTAAGTTTGCATTCTAACCTGTTACTGCATAAACATCCGGGCCCTAGTCATTACGGAATAGCGTACATATTGACAGCCCAGTATAATCAGACCCCCTTGGTCAACCCGGAAACCCATAATCACTCCCGACCAGGAATACCAGCCCCTGTTTACACCCCAACCAAGATCCCAGCCGAGGCCCTATCAGCCAAACCGCATCCCCCAAACCCAATCCCTAAATACTGCATCCCCGAACAGAACGCTCATCATCCCACTCAGACACTCGTAGCCCCTAATAATCGTGCCAGTACGGATGACAGGTTCCTTCCTATATACTCAGCTGTCTCACCCCGTTAAAATCTAGTTCTATTTCCTTCAATACAACCTAACATTTTTCAACCTCGACCCATTTCCATTGATCTCCAAACTATCGTCGCTCCTCCTACTATTCCACGAAACACCGGAATGTAGGACAAAGCATCGTTGAAACAATTTCCTGACGTCGCAAATTCGAATTTTAACAAATCAACTTAACCAAGCAATTTAGCGACTAGTCGACTTACGACAAAGGACCAGATGATCGGCGCTCCCAACATTCAGAGTCATTTTTCTGTTGTAGGTCGACTGCGACTGATATCTGGCATACGGTTATAACGTGAGGAGGAACATGACGAGGAATGAGTGTAGTTGGATGACGAGCACTGGTTACCTGGTTACCACGATGTCGGTTTTCTCTCCATGCAGTATATACAACAGAGTCTACGCCAAATTTATAATATTATTATGAGACGTTCTGACTCATTGGATATGCCTGGGAAGGTGGATGGTTCTCGGAGACGAGGGTGGCCAGTATTGAGATGGATCCACTCCACCATATGCAGCATGAACATGACACTGAAGGATCTGAAGACTGAAATATTTGGAATCAGTCCATCCATGCAGCTACCAGAAGTCGACGTAGACTTCATGGTACCTGATCGTCATCATCATCATCAAATTGATGATGCTTATTCCATATAAACCCCCATCCAAAAACATACTTATGTTAATATCGAAGGTTTTTGACTGTTCAGGAAATTTTGGCATACTTTACACACATGTCAAAATATGCGACTAATAAGTAGGTAAAATCCTGTAGGAAACGTATGCGAGAGGAATCTAAACTCAATGAGGGCTCGAATGAGACCAAAAATACATCTACAGTACGACTGAGACTGCTACGCATGTGTCACAAACATAAGCCTACAGTGCTGGTCTCTTGTTAAAACGAACGACAAATCAAACGACATTGTAAATCATGCATATCTCCATTGATATTATTGACTACGGTTCAATAAAATGTAGTTAATTACGAAAAAGTGTGGAAATGAAAATTTAAATAAATAAGATAAAACGACGTAATATTAAATTTGATTATCATTTCTAATTATAATACAAGAGAGGCTTACATAACTCTAGCGGCTGTTTCCAGTCCAGCCTTCTATTTTTTAATAAGAAAGCAGACTGCCTGGGCATAGCCCATTTTGATTTTAAACGGAAACTAAACAAAGACGACAAGGACAAAGAAATGACATGTCTTCTCTTATTATTATTCAAGAAGACATGTCTCGATATTTTGTAGGATCATCACGTAATGATAGTCAATCCAAATTATTTCTATTATTTTGATTCATCCCCTAACTAAAGTAAAGATATCTTTAAAAATAACTTCCTCGATTATCTTTCTTTCTGTGCATATGTGGTGGGTTACAACCAGAAATAATGCTCAGCTAAGCAAAGCAGAGTAAATAAAGACAAATCTAATCAAAATAAAAGGGAAGTCAACTTCGCTCAGGTCATGAAGCCCCGTGGAGTGTTGGAAAGTGAAGGCTTTCAGTTTGCGTAAGCTCGGACCTAAGTGATATAAAGTGGTTATCCCTATGCTCAAGTGCCTTTGCCTATAGGAATTAATGTGGTTCTCATTTATGGTGCAGGGTAAGTGATCTTCACGTATCTTGTGCCCCTCCAATCACATTCCCTCACACCTTTGCTGAAATGTTGGGCCATCTACAAGAAGAGCGTCAGTGTCACAAATCTGCAGCCAAGTTATAATTTCATAATGGACTGTTACAAATTACAGTGTTCTGTCTACAAGGCACTGTCAAATGGAACTGTGACTACGTCGGTCATTCTATCATATGCAAGGAAGTTCAGTCCTGTTTCTGTATTCCGTTCGTCATATGAAGGAAAGCAAGGAAGTATTTGTTATTATCGTACTAGGAATGTACGGCTCCTTGGCTGAAGGGTCAATGTAGTCGCCTTCTGTAGGGTCGGAGATTTTAACCTTAAATGGTTATTTCCCCTGGTTTGTGAACTGAGTGTTTGTACTGTCTCAAATATTCCTGCAACTCACACACCAGAAACAACAATATCCTCCACTACAAAAATACGCAGATTGCATTCACAGCAGATGGTGCACCTGGTGCACCAGGTGAGTCGAACATGTCCTCGGACTTCCCCGGCACTAAAAATCCATACGATAATTAATAATACTAGGAATAGAGTTCTAGTTACTCCCATGTATTCATTCTATGCAGCATTTTCACGCGTGTTATGCAGCGTCTGTGATGGGATGTGTATGTGTGATAAATTAGAGTACGGTATATACTTCTTAGTCTTGGAACTATCCAAGCACTGTTGTTAGCCCAATCCGTTACATAGAAAATATATTTAGACACAGTGATGTAGATTATTTCAATAAAAATAGTAAATTACGGGAGTTAAATAATAATAATACTATTGATTTTACCTCCCAATAACTATTTTTGTGGTTTTAAGAAATACCCAGGTGCCGGGATTTGGTCTGCAGGAGTTCTTAACTTCTTCACTCACATTCTATTTTCAGCCTTATGCACGACCCATACCATACTTTTCTGGTGTTTCAACAATGGCTGAAAAATGCTAAAAATCCACAGTTGTAGCCCTTCATGCAACCAACTCAATGTTGAAAACATCCTAGAGGTATGAGCTACGAATTTTAGGTAAATAAAATATAATAAAGTATCAGAATATATTCTTTATTTATTCCTAAAAATTACATTCCTTTTCACAATCATAGTCATCCGGTCGATTAAATTAGCAGTTTGCTTTTCTTACCACTGCGAGCGCTAATGAGAGTCAATGCAGAGTTTCACTTAAGCATCACTACGAGCGCTAATGTGAGTCAATGCATTGTTTCACTTAAGCATCACTACGAGCGCTAATGTGAGTCAATGCAGAGTTTCACTTAAGCATCACTACGAGCGCTAATGTGAGTCAATGCAGAGTTTCACTTAAGCATCACTACGAGCGCTAATGTGAGTCAATGCAGAGTTTCACTTAAGCCCACATAACTACATTCGGTGAGAACATTTTTTTTAAAAACCTGAGGGTATTGAACCAAAAACACATTACAGAAGGAAACGAGTAAGGAAAGAAGCGATTTGGGGCAGTTTTCGCAGAACTGCATTTAGGCCGGAAGTGATTTTCAAAATTTGTTCTTTTAGTTTGATAGAGATATCTAAACTCACAATTTGAAATCTTTCTGGAACCTTATCCCTTCAACTTTCGTCACAACTGAGGAAAGTGTTTAATTTTACGTTTCTCCTAGTATGGGGTTCCCTACTTTGTCTGCTAAGACTTTTTCAACATTAAAACTCGCACAGATATTGAACAGTAATGGAAAAACAATATTAGGAATATTTTCCTCTTAGTTCTTTTACCAGAACATGACAATGGCGTGATAAAATTCTATAGCTTTATACATTGCAACTTATTATATAATATTTTATATATATTATATAACTTATTATAATTCCCTAGCATTTCTAAAATTTAATCTTCCTTAATTATTTACACTTCTGCCCACCCATCTAGGAAGACGGAAGACAGCAGAGAAAGGAAAACACAAGGAACATAATTATCGTCAAAATACGGTAAGAGCGATTTATAAACAGGCTGTCGTCTGAATAGGGCGTTTAATATGATATCACCTTATGATGAACAACACAACTACAACGTCACACTGAGCTCGGAAGTAGTGAAGAGCGCATTGTTTGAAATCCGAGTTAACTCGTGTTTGGAACAGCTGGAGACATGTTGATATCCGAGTTAACTCGGGCATGGAGTGGAAAAATTTAAACGAAATGAAAGAAGTGTCTTATCAAACCCCATACATTGACGACCAGGTTATTCCCTCCAGCAAAACCAAAAACCAGCCATCGGGCATCCTGAGTCGAAATTTACTTGCGGTAGAGTCGCCAGTTCGTTTCAGTTCCTACTCTAGCCAACAATGATGATGATGATGATGATGATGACGATGATAATGATGATGAGGAAGTTTGTTGTTTAAAGGGACCTAATGGTACGAGGTGCAACGTATCCACTGACTAGAATATAAAACGAATGATGATGAAAAAACGACTATGAATCCCAAACAATCCGTGGATCAAATTCACAATTCCTTATTTTCAGAGATGATGCTTGTTGATCAAATGGGTCCAAAATCCAGGTCACCGGCTCCTCATGATAGTAATTACTAGTAAAGCAGAAACATGGTATTTCTCTTGTAGTACTAATAACAGGTAACGTAGGCTCATGATGTTTCTCGCATGGTGGTACTAACGCAGATAATTTAGACCGATGCTATGTAGACACAATGGCACCACTCACAGGTAACACAAATCAATGTTTTTTCGCACATAATGGTACTGTATCAGGTAACGCAGACCCATGGTGTTCCTCACATAGTGGAACTAATCACTGGCCACGAATACTCATGGTGTATTTCACATAGGGGTACTATTCATAGGTAATGTAGACCGACGGTGTATCACACGTTATGGTAACATCCGGAGGCAACATGATAAGCCCATGGTGTTTCACAGTGGTACTACTCTCAGGTAACGCAGACTCATGGTGTTCAGCACGTAATCGTACTAATCATATGTAGTCTCATGGTTCTAATGTTATCATCCCTTGGTTGCCCCTTTTAGTCGCTTCTTACGACAAGCAGGGGATACCGTGAGTGTATTCCTCGTCAGCGTCCCCTATCCACATGTGATACTCTAGCCAACGGAACGTTGATTATTCATCAAAACTGAGACCACGTCTAATGTTGCTTAACCGAGCTCGATAGCTGCAGTCGCTTAATTGCGGCCAGTGTCCAGTATTCGGGAGATAGTAGGTGCGAACCCCGCTGTCGGCAGTCCTGAAGATGGTTTTCCGTGGTTTCCCATTTTCACACCATGCAAATACTGGGGCTGTACCTTAATTAAGGCCACGGCCGCTTCCTTCCCACTCCTAGCCCTTCCCAGTCCCATCGTCGCCATAAGACCTATCTGTGTCGGTGTGACGTAAAGCAACTAGCCAATGTTGCTTAAACTTAAGAGGTCTCATGGGATCCGAAACATGCTACATTTAGCCACCAAAGTTACTTGACGTATAGGTGAATCTATCCAAATAATTCTAGCGTATTTGGATATTTACAAATACCACTCTGAACTGAGATGAGTTTGAAACCATCAACATGGCTTGAGAAAGCCAGAGCTCCACCACTTGAGCAGAAGATCCATTTAATATTAAAGTACTAAACAAACTGTTCAGTGTAGAGCATAATTAATTCAAGCCAATTTCCAACCGTAACGATTAATTAATTAATTAATTAATTAATTAATTTCGAAGTCGACTGCAGAGTGTGATTGGTAAGACAGTCACCTTACATGTTCAAGGTGGTTGTATCGATCTCCAATGCAATGTGTTGGTGTGTACGAGTGCTTAAATGTAAGAGCTCTTTGTTTGTATGTTACTGGAAAATGAAAGAATCACTTGTCAGAACAAAGTTCCGGCATTTTAGTGTCTAGCATATTTCCTACTTGAATTCATTCGGTCAACACTTGTTCTGTTTCGAATTCGACAATATCAGCTTTGTGAGACCTGGGAAGTCTTCCTTCGTCAGGCTCCTCATGACCTTTCCAAATATATTCATTCTTTTATTTCCTTTCTAACTGAAGAATCGTTGGTTATATTGTTGTACTTCCCTAAAACCAGGTGCGAATCTACACATTCTTGAGCTCTCCGCGGCAAGAGAAAATTCAGGCCCTTATTCCGTTTCCCAATGTCCAATAATAATAATAATAATAATAATAATAATAATAATAATAATAATAATAATAATAATAATAATAATAATAATAATAATAATAATCCGGCTCCTTGGTTGGATGGTCCACCAGATGGCCTTCGGTCCAGGAGAAACGGGTTCGATTCCCGATCGGGTGGAAGACTTTAACCACCAATGTTTGATTCCTATAGCTCGGAGACTGGGATTTGTACTCGTATGAACAGACACACACGTCTTCACTTATATTCGAAACACCCCGCTACCAACCACTACACAAACACGCAATAGTGAAGATCACTCTATATAAGGTTGACGTCAGGAGAAGCACCCGGACGTCAAAATGCATTTAATCTGCATTCATACCGATCCCAGATAGAAGGGAAAAGAATAATAAAATGAAATATAATAAATGATAATGATGATAATGTCCGCCTCTTTTCTGGTTTAGAAGTTAGAGTGATTACCTGCCACCTCCAGGAAGCCCGGGTTCGATTCCTGGCTCGGCCACGAAAGTCAAAAAGAGGTACGAGGGATGAAAGGGGTCCATTCAGTTTCCGGAGGTCAACTGAGTAGAGGGAGTTTCGTTTCCCACCTCAGCCGTCCTCGAAGTGATTTTCCGTGGTTTCCCACTTCCCCTCTAGGTAAATGCCGGGATGGTACCTAGGGCCACGGCCGCTTTCTTCCCTCTTCCTTGTCTATCCCTTTCGATCTTCCCATCCCCCCACAAGGAACCTGTTCATCATAGCAGATGAGGCCACCTGGGCGAAGTAATGATCATCCCCCCCCCCCCCAGCTTAATTCAATTGACGCAAAGTCTCACACTCCTGAGGCGGTAAAGGTGGGATCTCCCGCTGAGTCCGAGGGAAAACCAGCCTTGGAAGGTAAACTGATAAATAAATAAATAAATAAATAAATAAATAAATAAATAAATAAATAAATAAATAAATAAATAAATAAATAAATAAATAGAAGACTCGTGCTGCTCCGCAGCTTTCGTTATAAATCGGTCTGATAATTCGTCCTGATATGTCTTTAGTAGTCATATTGCCTGCCATTTTCAATGGTTTATGAACATTTAATAAGTGCATTACGGTATGCCGCAGTTCGCAATCATAAGTCATCCATTCTGACGTCATCATGCCGTCTGTTTGGTAAACATCTATCATTACATTTGCATTTTTATCCTGCAGTTCTTGTTGTAAAGCGTGGTATTTTGTCGTATAAGGTAATGGTATTTTTAATCGCAGGTCTTCTATTTTGAACGGTTGACTTGTGTGCAGGTAGATTAGTCTGGAAGGATAGCTTTTGCCAGGCATAGAACTTTTTTAAGATACATGGTCTTCACTCTTTCTAGCGTAGCTAGTTTATCCTTCGATAGGTGTTCCTAGATAATGTCTAAAGCATATGTATATCATGATGGGGTCTGATTGTACGTAGACTTTTTTCTCTCAGCAGCATGTAAGTTATTAGGAACGCTCTGCCTTCTGTTGAATTGGGATTGGTTAAAAAGTCAAAGAGTATCTATCTAGCAGTGAATAGTACTCTTCGGTGATCAGAGGACAGGTTGTTATCAAACATGGTTGCTTGCAATGACATTATTAAGGATGAATATCACATAATATCAGAATATCAGTGAAAGTGTCAGTCGCTTAGCAACCTGCTAAGTACAGAATATATTCGCCTGCAATTTTTGGAGTGATCATTCAATGATTTGATTTTATGATTACTCAAAGTTGGATGAACTTAGAGAACAACCAATGTCTCATGAATAACCGAGAGGTAATTCCGGAATGAATACAGCAGAAATGAAGCAAATAAGTCCAGTAGAACGGACGGATTTGTCAAAGCTGTTTTCAGTAAACTCTTTTAATATATAGATAATAATCCTACAGCCTCAACTACAGTTTGCAGGCATTTTAATTTGACGGCATATAGGACGCGTACGCGTTATTTTCGACATTTCCTTCTACTTTTCAGATTTCTATTGGGCAATCTATGGCCAAGTTTTAATTAATATTGTCGGGTAAATACCAAGTGTGGCACCAGAGATCTTCTACATTCCGACATCGTACGACATGGAGTGTCAAATGAACTTTATTCCACCCTTCAGTAATCCAATAACCCGTACCAGGTTTGAACCTGCGATCATGGGGTTCCGGAGGTCGACACTCTAACAATCATCCACAGAGGAAACTACTACTATATCTATTTTGAAATCCCAATTAATTCCATTCGCCAGGATGGGTAACTGACAGCCTTTTGGGTTCAAGCTGGAGGGTTCGATCCCGGCTTAGTTCGATGGTATTTGACGGAGCTCAAATACGTCAGCCTTGTGTCGGTAGATTTACTGGCACGTTAAAAAACTCCTGAGGGACAAGCATTCCTACACCTCGTCTCCGACAACTGTAAAAGTAGTGAGTAGGCCGTAAGATTATTATTATTATTATTATTATTATTATTATTATTATTATTATTATTATTATTATTATTATTATTATTATTATTATTACATTCGTGGATAAGGAAGCCATATTTAAAGGAACAATGGAGCTGTGCCGGGTGTCTGTTAGGCTGGCCAACACATAAAGCTCCCCTACAATCCATAAACCTCTGAAATAGAAAGGAACTACCCCAGGAAACTGAAAATATTCCAGTTCTCGGGAGAGAATAAACAGGTCTAGAAAGGAGGCGTGGCTCTCTTATACGTCACGTGGCATTTAAATGGCCGTAAATGGCGTTAGGTGTACTGTATCAGCAAAAACAAAAACCGCATGGAGATTATCAAATGGACTTCCAGCTAACAAAATCATTAAAAATCTAAACATGGTATTTTCAACCCAAAATGGCTGAATTAGACTTATTGTAATAGAAGTTTTAAAACTTCAGTCGGTAAAACCTAAGAGAAGTTTTTAATGCAATTCTTTCTTTGTAACATTTTTCCGTTATAGTCTATAATATTCAAAGCAAAGTCATTCCCCTACAGGCCATGTAGGCCTGGGAGGGTTGGAAGGCAAAGTACTCCACTACCCGTAACCTCGGCACTTGGTGGGGTAGAGTGGTTATCTCTACGCCGGGCCGCCTTTCCCCTAGGAATTAACCTGCTACTCATTTTTGGTGTCGGATGAATGGACATCATAGCCATGTGCACCTCCTGAAGTGGAAAACTCGTTTGTTAAATTTCTTAACTTCCTGACGTGGAATCGAACCCACGTCTTTTCGGGTGAACCGAGCACGCCCTTACTGCCTCCGCCAGGTAGCCGCTTTGCTATTATATTAGGACGACGTAATATTTTGACTGATCCATGCTGATCACTGAACATTTGGTTCCTTTGTTTAAAATAAGTGGTTGTAACCCTACCCCCAGAAGAGCACAACGGCCCTGCTAATATTCATCACCATCTCGAATTCGATCCTGCATCCTCAAGTATAGGAGAAAGCGTCTAATGAAGTGCACTAAGCAGGCGATCAAACTTTAATAATATCTCGAATGAACAAGGTGTGGATTTACAGAAATCAACACAATGCGACATGTACAAGAAAAATCAGGATGAACTCCCAATAATATACATGTGTGTAAACAAATCATCTGTCAGTGTGTGGTAAAAGCTTCTTCTGTTTCCCTGGGCATGTCAGCCAGCCAAATAGCGGCCGAGTGATCATCGCCAACGTAGATTGACTGAGAGTGAGCAAGGCGAGGAGGGAAGAAAAACAAATCTGGAGGGACAAACGCATGGCTAATTGCTTGGTGACGCGTGTCGTGGCATGCGTGCGTATGCGTGCGTGCCAACAGATGCGGCGTGATTAATGAGCATGCATGCAGACCCACTTGCGTCACTCACTTCCTTGGCGACGTCTTTGTAAGGCCGTCAACACCTGCTCTGTCCGAGCTCACTGCTAACCCACGCGTCCCGGTGTCACCACCGCCCACATCCACACGTCACTCATTAATTATCTGCTGAACAGTGAAGAGTCTACGTCCGCATGTAGAAAAGAGTCCACTGAAGTCTACTTCGTTCTACTTTATTATCACTCTTCTTTTTTCTGGCCTTTCCCTAGTTCCTTGCGGTTGGCACTTCGTGTGCATTTGGCAAGTTTTACGGCCAGATGCCCTCCGCGTCGCCAAATCTATGTGAAAATATATATTTCTATTGAGTGTGTTTGACTGGTACTTTGTTGTATATAGATGAATATGTGTATTAAGGATAATACAAGTACATAGTCCCCGAGCTAGAGGAATTAACCATACGCAGTTAAAGACCACAACTCGGCCGGGAATCGAAGCCAGGGCGCTTTGAACTGAAGGTCATTACGCTGAAAATTCAAAGAGCTGGATTATCTATAAATATATATAAAACACTAACAAAACTCAAGCCCGTAAACCAGAGGGTGTTAAAAGGTGCGGTTTTTACGAAACTCTTACAAATCGTCTCAATAGTACAGGAACAATCTTGCATTTCTTGAAATGTTAACGGAAATTTATTAATTAAGTAATTAAGTAATCAATTAATATGGTTGTCCAGTTTGTTTTTCCATGACTACTCTACATTCTATTCACGGCTTTTTCTAGGTCACACAGTCCGCCCTTACTGTGAGCCATCTTTAAGACGGCCAATGTGCTTTTCCTGCATGGCGTTACCTAGGATACTTCCGCTGGCGCTGCCTATAAGACAGAGTCACGGTTTTTCTCAAGCAGGCAAGTCGTATAGTTTAGAATTTGACCGTTGGCGCTGCGTATAAGATGATATCACATAATATGAGTTTTGTATCTTGCAGTGAATGGCCATGCTGAGCAATGTAATGTAGGTTGTGATAACATCGTTGGTTTTGTTTCCTTTTAATTGTGCGAATACAGGAATGTAAGTTATGATGAAAGAGAAGACCGATTAGAGACTGAAAGTCACGCTTTATGGCAATTAAGTCGTATAGTTTTGTCTCTTACAGTGAATGGTCGAGCAGAGCATGATATAGGTAGAGTGTGATAAAGTGGTTGGTTTTGTTTTGTTTTACGATTTCATGATCCCTCGATGACGTGCTAATATAGGATACAAAACGCCAAATACTAAAATACTACACATACTACGCAATACGGAATGTTATGATGAGAGAGAAGACCGTTTAGTGACTAAAAGGGCAAACCAGTTTTGCGGAGATATAAGGAAACTTCCCTGAAACGAAACGATAATCTCAAGATTGTGAAGGACGTAGGTTCCAAAGAGATAGAGAAACGTCTGTTAATAGAGAACAGCGTATGCACAACAATATCATAAAGTGATTAGAACACGTAATTCTAATAATTTTGTACTTGTAATCTATGGTAGAATCGTAATTTATTGCTAAAGTTTCTAACCATTCAGTTGATACTGCCCTGGATATAAATTAGGCGGTACATTATCCAACTGAATTGTTAAATAATTTGACTCCTCTTGAAACTACTCTACACAAACTGAATTTAAGGATAGGTTCCTCTGTGTTATTGCAAAATTATGCAATGGCAAAATATTGCTAATCAAATCGTTAAAAAAATCTACTTGTGTGCACGATCCTCTCTGGGTGTGAATAAGGTGAAACCGTTTTGTTCATTAGAAGTACCAATTGGCGCAGTGATATACCCTCCCGGCTCCTAACCTGAGAGTCTGAGGGTTCCAAGTCCGTGTATAGGCTATTTCGTTAGCAATATTCAATACGACCATCGCGTAGTGACGTGAAGGGCTTCAAACCTTAAAATATCTCTGACCAAGTCCTAAAACTGAGCTTAGTTGCTCCATAGGAATCACAGCATCGTGAGTACGTGGGGTTAAAATATTACTTTTGATACATAGTAGGTCTATTGTTTCTTTGAATGCTCGGTAAGAATCCGTGTGTTCCAAAACGGCTCAAGATCAAGCTCTGCTTTCGTGAGATGAGAGGGTTCAAACCCCACCGGCGCCTATCCCGAGGATGTTTTTCCGTGGTTTCCCATTTTCAGTTCCAGGCGACTGCCGGGGTAGTTCCTATTCATAGGCCACAGCCGATTTCTTCCACCGCTTTACTAGATTTAATTCACCATCATGTATTTCATCTCTACTAGCTCGTCAAATAAGGTTAGCATCAGGAAGAGCATCCAAACCAAACCAAACCCCATGGCACAATAGCCCTTGAAGGGCCTTGGCCTACCAAGCGACCGCGGCTCATCCCGAAGGCCTGCAGATTACGAGGTGTTGTGCGGTCAGCACAACGAATCCTCTCGGCCGTTATTCTTGGCTTTCTAGAGCGGGGCCGCTATATCACCGTCAAATAGCTCCTCAATTCTAATCACGTAGGCTGAGCGGACCTCGAACCAGCCCTCAGGTACAGGTAAAAATCCCTGATCTGGCCGGGAATCGAACCCGGGGCCCCCGGGTAAGAGGCAGGCACTCTACCCCGTAGAAAATATGCCGAACTGCCTCAGCCACTCCAACCAGCTCTTATTAGTTTTCAAATTAATAATAATAATAATAATAATAATAATAATAATAATAATAATAATAATATTAATAATAATAATAATAATAATAATAATAATAATAATAATAATAATAATAATAATAATAATAACACCCTACCTAAGATGAATTCTAATGTTAAAGACGACCAGCCACCTAGCTCCTGAGTCGAAAGAACTAACCAATGAACGGCCAGCATGCCAACCATGTAGCCATCGACCCGGACAGTTTTCAAAGTGTGAATTCATAAAGGAATATACGAATGAAAAGAATATTTTTATCTTTTAGTCACGGATGACCAGCAAATGTGAAGAGAGAGTATTAATTTATTGTAGTCACTACTAGCACATGCAGGTCGGGCTTCTTGGCTGAATTGAATCAATGAACAAATGAATGATTCAGAAGATTTCGGATTCGATTCATGGCGGAGTGAAGGATTTTAACTAATTATAGTTAATTCCACTGTTTCGGAGAATGGGTGTTTGTCTCAAGACACGCAGAAACATGCAATAATAATAATAATAATAATAATAATAATAATAATAACAATAACCTTAATTATTATAATAATTATTATATTATTATAATAATAATTATAATAATAATTAAGGCTATTATTATTATTATTAATATTATTTTACGTCCCACTAACTACTTTCACGGTTTTCAGAGCTGCCGAGGTGCAGGAATTTTGTGCCGCGGGAGTTCTTTCTACCGACACATATCTGAACACCTTCAAAAACACCGGACTGGGCCAGGATTGAACTTGCCAACTTAGGCTCAGAAAGGCAGTGCCTTAACCGTGTGAGCATCTCAGCCTGGCAATAATGAATATCTTCGCTGTTCGGGCAAAAGGTCATATCTCCCATTGCTCTTCCTATCCTTTAATTTCCTAAGGTTGGTCACGCCTCCCAGCCACATATGGATATTTAGTTCTTCAGAACAATATTCCTTGTGTTCATTTTCATATGCTTACATGTAAAGGAAAATGAACATTATCGTGCCGCGCTCCAGGAATGCATGTTTGTATGACTTATTTTCACACTCCTACAGTTTAATGTACTGAAGGTTCATTTTCCATACTCACGTACATAACTCATAAATCCTTCATGGACAATTTTTAAATAATTAATACACGTTAGTGTGGTATTTCATAATTTGTTAAAGTCATAGACTAAAGGATTCTTCCTAATGTATATCCCTACTCGTATACCAGGTACATGTATCGTCTCTGATTTATTTTACGAAGTACTGGAAAATATATGCATGTAATAATACCTTCTCGAATTCAAATTAAATACTTGAAAAACAAATGCTAGTCTTCATTCTCATTTATTAAGATGAAGTAGAGGTGTAATGTTGTTACTCAGATGTAGTGTTTTGTTGTACTCTGCGAGTTCTGTTCTCCCTCTTCTTCACTGGTCCACCAGTCTTTTTTTCTTGTTAACTCGCAGTATTTCCTTTGTCTGTCGACGACTGGAATTGCCCGTGCTAAGGAAGCGACTTAACTGCGGAACACAATGTGTACACGAAGGCAAATTAGAAGTAGGAAGAGTCGTAAATCCGTGATAGTGTCAGCCATTTAGCATCTGATTCTCTTAATTAGTCGACAGCTGTATGCAATCAACCTCTCTCTGTTGTCATATCCTTTCTTCTTTCGTCCACAGCTTCTTAGCAGAGGTCTGTCATAATATTGTTCTTAATTTATAGCATGCAAAAATGGAGTGCGTGATTGCGGAGTGACATAGTAGCTGACTGCCCATCAAGGCGGCTGCGGTTCCAGCCCCGCCCATGCTTGGGGGATTCAAAAATTAAAATTCACGTCCGTGTAGTCGGATTCAATGTAAAATTCGAGGTACCCTGCCTTGCTTACTTGCTTTTGATGTAAAAAGTAGGGGGTTAATTCAATATAAAATAGAAAATAATAGAATCAAACACGTAGTATCAGAAGACGATTGGATATAAGGACTCGAGACGTACAGATGCCCGCCTGGGTGATGTAGTGGTTAGTGTGATTAGCTGCCACACCTGGAGGCTCGGGTTCGATTCCCGGCTCTGGCCCTAAATTTGAAAAGTGGTAAGTGGGCTGGAACGGGGTTCACTCAGCCTTGGGAGGTCAAGTGAGAAGAGGGGTGTTCGATTCCCTCCTCAGCCATCCCTGAAGTGGTTTTGCCGTAGTTTCCCAGTTCTTCTCCAGGCAAATGCTGCGGCGATACCTAAATTAAGGCCACTGCAAAAGCCGCTTCCTTCGCTATTCCTTGTCTATCTCGTCCAATCTTGCCAACCCCCACACGGCTCCTGTTCAGCATAGCAGGTGAGGCCGCCTGGGCGAGCTATTAGTTCTCCTAGAAAAATACTCAGTGTGATACACAGAAATCCTTCGCTATGCGGACGTCTGTTTCCCAATTTTCTAATCGTAATAATATGTGTGGCTTATCTCAATATTAAACACTTTCCTTTTACATTGTGACGTCTTCACAGCGATGCTTGCCTTGACTATTTAACAGACAGAGCGAGTTGAAATTTATATTAATCCCCAAACACGTAACAAACAAAAAATCAACATTGGACGTTATACCCGATACATTTATCCGAAAATGTGATCAAAATACGTAGTTTTATGCAATACGTCCAAATAAGCGACGTCATACTAAGCGATTTTTTAAATAAGTGTGTACATAGAATTTAGACGGGATCCTTAGATTTCGTCGTTATATCCAAAGTGTCGTTAAAAGCGATTTCGCAATAAACGATTTCGACTGTATATGAGAGTCTTGTTGACATTACTGCTGAATATAGAGCGGAGATTTGGGGGATAACAGGAACAATAAAGGAACAGCTACGTGCAATTGAAATGGGATTGTAAAGTCGATGCAAAGTTCAAAGCTGCTATCAACGACGTTTTGTGCGGAAACAAGAGACTTTCAAAACCTAATTTCCATTCCAATGCTTCACTTCCTGGCAGAGTTTACTGAATAAGAGATAAGTATGTGTTTGATCGGGTTATTTTATGTAACAGATATGTAATTAGTGAGAATGTTTGCAGGTTCAATGTGACTGGAACGGTGGCAGGGACCTACAGTTTCTATAATGTAGAGAATACGAGTAAACTTCTTTCTGTCTTAAGTATTTCAGAAAAAGTAAGTAAATTCGTATCGTAGTTCGACGTCGTGCAACTCTTCTCTGTTATAATCCCCCATTGGAGATGAGCAGAATATACCATTTTAACCTCATACCACCTATGTTTTCCTCCCACTCTTAAATTTCTAGCTGTACCGGGAATTAAAAACATGTCACCGAGAATGGCAGCTAATAGAGCTTACAGTTACGCTATGGAGGCGAACATCATAATTTCTTCTTTGTTATTGGATTAAGGTCGCACTAGCACATCATAGGTTTTCGGCGACGAGAAAGATAGAAAAGCGCTAGAATTGGAAAGGTAGCAGCCGTGGCCTTAATCCTTCTGGTACCAGTCAAAAATGTAAAGGTAAGGTCTAAACGTGCAGCCTCTTTTAATGGAAAATGTAGGCTTTTAGAAAAAGAAACTCTTTTTTAAGGTATGAAAGCGAAATTCGAGTGAAAAACGTAGTCAAATAAATTCAGGATAACTTTCAGATCCTTATGAAATGTATTCCTCAATATATTACTGTAATTAATTAAAACTTTTTATTCAGGAAAATAAAAGTTGGAAAATTTGATTATTCCTATTACCACACGCTTACAAATTGAGTAGAAAGGAACACTGGGGAGCAGGACTTCGTGGACAGTATCTTCGATCTTGGTAACTGATCAAGTGCCGATTTAGCCTCAGACAATGAGTTACCTACACGGAATGTGACTGTACATAATCAAGCAAGTGATGGCAATAGTGACGATATTAATAACTAATAGTAACTGGGACGAAATGAATGGTGACCCAGACAATCCTGCACAGGCTTCACAACAGTTCCTGGGCTCATTAGTTCTATAATTTCTCCTCTCTTACACCACTCTTCTTACAATTCAACGCCATGCTTTTACGAGTCGCGCGTAAACGAGGCATGGGATTTTATATATTGCTTGAGATTATCGATAGACGGAAAACAAAACGATGTTGTCAGAACATGGTAGCTTGAACTCTCTTTAATGCTTATGCCAAGATTAAGTGCTATTTTCGGTCTAGAACAGGGCCTCTCAAACGCTCAGAATCTCACGCGTGCATACAGTGGCACAGAGTTCCTGTGCATAGTGCATCGGTTCCACTCGGCTCGGCTCGGACCAACGCTTCGTCTCTGGGCTACTTGGCTAAGCTCGGCTCAACTCGGCTCAACTCAGCTCGGATTTGGAGCAAGTGAGGAAGAGGGAGGCATGGGGAGCGAGCGAGACAGGTGTGGGGAAACAGAGGGACAGCGTTATTGCTCGAAATCGAGGAGTGGGGGTCTGCACTCTGGTCAACCAAGCGAAGTCGTCTCTTGCTACGTGAACAGTGCATGCACCAGGCGCATGCAACCTGAGAGGCCCTGGTCTAGAAGTCTATCAAAAAACAAAGAAACGAAGCGTCTCTCAGAGCGACGCTGGCGAGTCTCGTTCATTCCTTGAGGATAGCTCACAGCGACTCTCGCACTAAATTAAGTTACAGCCGCAGCATTTGGCTAGTATACAAACAGAAAACCACTGATAACCATCTTCAGGACAGCCGACGTTGGGGTTCGAACCCAACATCTCCCGAATTCAAGCTCATAGTTACGCGACCCTAACTCGATGTGGACATCTTGCCATGCACTCTGACAACAGATGTTTTAGGCTCATAAGTATATTTTATAAAACAGAGAAGAGGCTCGGGAACTCCCACTTCCAATAAAACTTCCCACAACTTCTCCGACTGAAGTAACTTGGAAATGAACACAATGTATAAATGTAAATGAAGAGGCAAATTGTAGAATTTTCTAAGAAACTACTTCTAGGAGAAGAAGAAGAAGAATAAGAAGAAGAAAAAGAAGGGGGAGACGATGACTAAACTGTGTTTTAAATTATTAGTTATAACAGGTGCGGAATAATTAATATCGAAGGATGTTACTGCAGTTCATTCGCAGCACTTCATGAGGGAAGACATGCGTAAAGTGGTATTAAGTGTGACTCCATTTAACAGCATAATTATGCATATTATTATAAAAAATAGAATTATGGCAAAGTATCATAAGAAGGAGATTCACTTTGGATTTTTCCTCTCAATAACTTAAATCCCAAGAAAAGGATTTTGATTATAAAATGGCTAAGATCCTGACACAGAGGTATTTTTGCACACGTCCAACAGGCACGGTTGTTATACTACTACTACTACTACTACTACTACTACTAGTGAAGTTTCTCTTATATTTAATTTATCAAGAGATGGAGAAAGCCGTAATGCCAAAATTACCTCCTTTATCTTAAATAATAATAATAATAATAATAATAATAATAATAATAATAATAATAATAGTTGTTTTACGTCCCACTAACTAATTTTACGGTTTGTGGAGACGCTGAGTTGCCGGAATTTTTCCCGCAAGTGTTCTTTTACGTGGCAGTAAATCTACCGACACGGGGCTGACGTATTTGAGAACCTTCTAATACCACCGGACTGAGCAAGTTTCGAACCTGCCAACTTGGTCTCAGAAAGCCAGCGTCTTAACAATCTGAGGCACTCAGCCCTCGGCGCTTCTTTTAAGTATTTTATAACATGCCTCTGTATCAAGTTCTTGGTTACTGCATTACGTACATTGATTTACTGACTTTTAAGTTAATAAGAAACAAATCAGATTTTTCCTCCAGAATATATGTGTCAATTTATGGAACCTGGAGAGATTAAATAATGCTGTAGAGCTGGGAAATACATTCTTTGTTCCAATCTATTTTTAACAGTTACACAAGCACTGGAATGTAAATGACTCTGCAAGAATTTAATTCAGGACTCCACTGAATTCGCCTGCTTACAGATGTAGCTCTGACCTACTTTAGCTTTACTAACTTCATGCTCAAGCCTTTAGTGATGTTTCTAAAAGGTTCTAGTATCGCAGGAGAGAGAGAGAGAGAGATTCTGTGGAGCAAAAGTGTGACAACAAGGATATAGTTACGATCCCCAACTGAGGCAGCTTATGTTAAGTATATTAATAAGAACATGACATATTGGATCAAAGGAACCCGTCACCCTGCTTCAAAGTATTAGCTTACATTCGAAATTCTAAGTCTGTCGTGCTTAATCTTTCCCCTTTAATACCCCAAATATTTTGTGGTATTCTGACCTCTGGCTTCACAGGATCTGAGAAATGCACCTAAAAGTTGACCACAGTACCCACTCAAACAGGCGACCTAGTTATTCTGTGAGTGGTTTTCCACTTATTTTTCTTGTTTTCTTTATTTATGATCAACAGAGTTATTACTTCTCCATTTGCAGATGATATAATACATTCAAATAATAACAGCACCTGCTACGACTAATAATAACTAAGCAATATTGTCGTTGCGCCTGCAAATACCACTATGTGAAATATTTTAGCTTAGAACTTCACCCGGTAAGTTTCTGTCATATAAGGTTCAATATAGGGCGAACGTTGTGAAGGAATTCCCGCTCTTCGTAATGCATGTGCAGTGGGTCAGTATTCCTCCAAAAATATTATCACATAGCGGTTTTCTCAGGCGCAACGACAATATATAATGTATATATTTACAAAACACATACGTCGGAAAAGAATATGAAAACATAAAAGTTTTTCACTACATGAAAATTTCCAACTGTCTCCTCGCTCTAAGCTGTAGGGTGTTAGTTACTCATGATCTATGAATGTTTCGGGTAAATCACGGAAATTAGGTAGACTACAGTATACTGGGGTAAACGTACCTGGTCAGAGAAAGAGAGAGACCAGCTTGGTGGCCCATCTCACCCCTTTAGGGTGGGGAATGGAAACAGTCGAATAGGATAGGTAAGATTTACTTATGTCATGAAATATCTATTATAAAAATAGCATGAACTTAACCAATCAATAGCTGCCTATCATCATTATCATTTTCATTTCGTCGCATGTAGGTGCACTTGCTTTTTTATACAAAAATTGAATCATCTTCAATAATACATTTGGCCAATGACCGCACAATGAAGTCGTCGTAACTTCAGTGTTCTGAATAAGCAAACAGCCGACATATTGCGAGATTGTGGCCCAAAGAATTTAAATGCAAAACAAAACAAAAAACAAAAACACTAAATTTTCGTGCTGGTTTTTGTTCTTTGTATAGGTTCTGAATACCTATGTCTTTGTTTTATATTTACGCACTTCATTATCATTAATTACTTTGTAGTTATTCGCTGAATAGTCGAAATAAATACAACTTGAGCTTCCGATTCTCTCTAGATAAAAATGGAGTTCTTGTTATGTTACTACACGAAAATAAAACTGATGTACTCGGGTAATATGCGATCAATCCATCCCACTTCAGAGAAAGCAGTTCTATTACTTTGCATACAGTAAATACTCCATTTTTATAACATTTTTAGCGTCAAACGTCTGATGCAGATTGTGGTTATAAAAGAATGATTGTGTAATATAAACAGTGGGGTATTAAGCCATATATAAATTAAGCGGATATAACCCAAAATTTATAGGTGTTAGGTTCTTCAGAGTGTCCAAATAATTACTTATTAATAAATAACACTTTGAAAATACCTGGAATAGAGTATTAAGTCTGAGAAACTTAAATAGAATGGCATGTTTCAGAACATCATTAGATTCCATTATTTATTATAATTTATGAATTGATTAATATTACCGTTTATGTTAAAACCCGTGTCCACTCTTCCACCTAGCAGTGAATCAGTGAGGAGAGAAAAAAAAGTTGAGGAGTACTGCATTCAAATACGTTATAACATTTAAACAATTACTGGAAGAGTGGGCAGAGGTTTTAACATAAATTGGTTTAACATTTTTCAATAGCATGTATCAGTTCATGAGTTATAAAGGGAGAGTGTGTGATTTCATAGAATCTGATTATACTATTTTAAGAACGAGACATGCCATTCTATTATAATTAAGTTCTTTCTTCAGATTTTATGTTCGGGTAGTTCCTAAATTTATCGGACGAGTTGGCCGCTCGGTTAGAGGTGCGCAGCTGTGAGCTTGCATTTGGGAAGTAGTAGGTTCGAGCCCCACTGTCGGCAGCCTTGAAGATGGTTTTCCGTGGTTTCCTATTTTAACACCAGGCAAATGCTGGGGCTGTAATTTAATTCAGGCCACGGCCACTTCCCTCCCACTCCTAGGCCTTTCATATCCCATCGTCGCCATAAGACCTATCTGTGTCGGTTCGACGTAAAACAAATTGTAACTAGGCTATAAGTTTCTAAATTTTATTTTTCATAATTTAATTTCTAGAGACTGAAGAACCTAGCAGTTGTAAATTGAATCGAAACCGAAAATAAATAGCTTCCACTATAACAACAACAACTCAAGAGAAATTACAATTGAGCGGTTGATGAGACATTTAGATTATTGAAAAAATTAAAATTAACTTCGAAAAAACTCTTCTTTCTTTTTTCTTAACCCATTTACGGCCCAGGGTTGGTTTCTCCCTCAGAATTATTGAGGAATCCCATCTCTACCGCCTCAACGGCAGTGTCTTGGTGCGTGAGCCTTTGGGTCTGGGTATACAAATGGGAAGGAGGAACAGTGCCTCGACCAGGCGGCATCACCCGGTATGCTGAACTGGAGCCCTGTGGAGGGATGGGAAGATTGGAAGGGATAGACAAGAAAGAATGAAAAACGTGGGTGTGGCGTTAAGTTGGGTACCATCCCGGCATTTTGTCTGTAGGAGAAGTGAGAAACCACAGAAAACCACTTCGAGGATAGCTGTGGTGAGAATCGAACTCCCCTGTACTCGCTTGACCTCCCGAGGCTGTGTGGACCCCGTTCCAGTCCTCGTACCACTTTTCAAATTTCATGGTAGAGCCGGGAAACGAAGATGGGCCTCCGGGGGTGGCAGCTAATCTCACTAACTACTACACCACAGAGAAGGACTTCGAATGAACTCAAGCATTAAAATTAAGCCTTTAAAATGGTATTAATAAATCCTTTGCCTTTTCACTTTGAACGCAAGCCTCACGCTATAGATTCAGATTGTAAAAGAATTGAAACAACATGTGAAACAGAAATTTGGATTGCTAAGAAGTTTTAGGTAAACTAACAAGTAACTATAAAGAAGAGAAATAGCAACGAGGATATTGATCGTGCCTTGTCTGATTAAAGTGTGAGCTACTCTTCACTTGTTCAGACAACATAGGCTGGAATGACATTTTGAGATTGAAAAATGTTCCAACAGCTAGACACTTACAGTGCTTTGTATGACATTTGATATTTTATTTACATCTATTATATCCTTTGTCCACCAGCTAACTGGCTTTTTGCTTCTCCTTCAGCAGATATTTTCTATGAGTCCGATGAGTTTATTGTGACAAACTGAAAACTTGCTCCTTAAGCAGAATTCAATAAACGGTTATTACCAAAGCGCAAATGGGTAGTTCGTGCTTTACACGTGCAGAATATGGAATGAAATTGAAATGATGTAATTACCGTGCTTTATCCAAAGTTTTCTGGCAAATTCAGCTTAAAAAAATGTATAATCATGTTTTTATAGGCCTTGTCCGTGACTGTGAATTAACTATTTATGAATAATTGAAACTGTTACCAGTCACAACGATGGATCCCAAGATCTGAAATGCACTGTGGAGTACAGCATTTAACAAAAACTGTGACTGATAACAGTTTTAATTATAACGAATATCAGCTTTATTTGGGTAAAATGCGGATTGTCCTTTCTCTTTACTTTACCTGTAACATAGTCTACCACTGTAGGGTAAAGGTTAGCACTATTACTTGCCGTCCTCGGTGGCCTGAGTTCGATTTTCGGTAATGTCAGAGATTTATAATTGTTATCTGTCAGTGCCAGCCGCAAAAATAACGTTTGAAATTTTTAGGTGCATCTCTTTATCCATTGTCCACCAGTATTCTAAATAAAGTAAATAAAATTGTAAATACTGTATTGTAAATAATGTATTGTTAATAAAGGGTACAGATCTCTGCACATGGTTATAAGGGTATTTAGGATGTAAAAGAGAGGGCATATAAGTCTCTGGTAGGACCCCAGCTAGAGTATGGTTCCAGTGAATGGGACCCTCACCAGGATTACTTGATTTGAGATCTTGAAAAAACCCAAAGAAAAGCAGCTCGGTTTGTTCTGTGTGATTTCCGACAAAAGAGTAGCGTCATGAACATTTTTAAAAGTCTGGAATGGGAAGAATTGGGAGAAAGGAGATGAGCTGCTCGTCTAAGTGGTATGTTCCGAGCTGTCAGTGGTGAGATGGCGTGGAGCGACATTAGTAGACGAATAAGTTTAAGTGGTGTTTTTAAAAGTAGGAAAGACCACAATATGAACAAAGTTGTAATTCAAGAGGAAAACTTGGAGCAAGCATTCGTTTATAGGAAGAGGAGTTATGGATTGGAATAATTTACCAAGGCAAATGTTCAACAAATTTCCAGTTTCTTTCCAATTATATAAGAAAAGACTAGGTAAAAATAGATAGGGAATCTTCCACCTGGGCGACTGCACGAAGTGCAGATCAATGATGACTGACTGATTGCACTGTAATCAAGAGCATTAATTTTCCTAGGTGCACTGTTATGGATACTGCATAGTCTTTTTCTACCTCCTTAATATTGTTACGCCACTGAAAATTAGTCAAATAATATACAGCGTAGTGCACAATCCAGCTATACCTGAACTTCAACACTGAGTTCCGAGAAATTCTGTGTAGATATTTCCCTGTTATGTCCCAACAAACAACCATTTTATCTCATACCAACTCGCAGAGCTCTTTTGGGTAACGATGGTAAAGGACAAGTCTTACACTCGGAAGGAAGAAACCCTGACCTTATAATCTACAGCCTCAGCATTTGCCTGATGTGAAAACGGGATAACACTGAAAACCATCTTCAGGGCTACCGACGGTGAGATTCGAACCTACTGTGTCCCGAATGCAAGCTCATAATTGTGCGACACTAACTCCATGGCCACCTTGCTCGGTCAGATATCTTCTTGTGAAAGAACAACAAACAGCATTTGCCGCTGTTCATGCTGGTAATTGCGGCCGTAGTATTATCATCATCACAGTTTTATTTTCCTATAATATATTTTTTCTAGTATGGGCTCGAACAAACTTTTTACTTTCATCGATCTGTTTCAGTCTCCTTGGCTTTGACAGTATGAACGTCGATGAGGTATGAATGATACTATTCCTTATGCAGACAGTGCCGGTTATGAATGGTGTGAACATGTCGATCATAGGATCGGACTTGAAAAAATGATACGTAACAGCAACTTCTAGTTCGGTGGGAGGAAAGCAACGGGTAACTCCCTCACTCCTAATTTCCCTAGTACACCTCGTGAGTGATGCCTGATATCAAAGTTATTGTGGATCGTTTTACTTAATATTTTTACAAGGTGCTTTACGTCGCACCGACACAGATAAGTTTTATGGCCACGATGGGACCGGAAAGGGCTTGTGTGAAAATAGGAAACCACGGAAAACCATCTTCAGGGCTGCCAAAAGTGGGGTTCGAACCTACTATCTCCCGAATACTGGATACTGGCCGCACTTAAGCGGCCGCAGCTAACGAGCCCGGTGATCCGTTTACTGATGTCATTCTCAAGTGTGAATATTGGGGTGAAATTTGGGTACCTCTGGACGTATTCAGAGCGAAGATACGAGGAAAAACGCATAACTCTAAAGAGGATTAAGATTCTTCAACTGTGTTTCACTTCACCTTCATATTTATGCCTTGTTCTCTCCTCACTAGCATTAAATGAGGAGAAACTGCTAAGAATTTTTCCCCCCGTTCTGTCACCCACTTAGCACAGCAGCTTGACAGAGGTAAAATGTTGTTGGCATTCCACAGCTCTCTTCCTACCGCTCTTTTAAATAAACAAACTCCCTCTTCTCAACATTTCTGAAATACGAGTGTTCCAGTTCAAAGAACACATGTCTTCTAATTCTTAAGAGACTGGAAGATTTATAAGTGGCAAAAGCTCCTTACAATTAAAGTACAATATTACGATATAACGTCCTTGCACCTAGAAAACCCGATATGTGATAATATTTCATCTAAGAACTCTGACCAGAAAGCTTCTATCGTCTAAGGTTCAGTATTGCATCTACTATGTCATTGCATGTTCGTTCTAAGTGATACGTGTGTTGCGGGTCAGTATATCTCCGACAACATTGTTTCATTGCGATGTTTCGAGGCTAAACGACGATATTTCGAATGATGCAAGTCTTGTCTTGATTGTTTGACATTTTCTTTCTGGCATTCCCTGCTAACATTCTGAAAATTCACTCATTCTAGGGTTACCTTTAATGTGGACGAGTACTTATCAATGTACCATTCCCAGAACGAATACTAATTTGATAACATAAGAGGAAAGGAATTTCGATTCACTTGTGTAGCTATTTACGTGCCATTTCTTGATACGCGGTTGGCAATGAGGTGAGATAAATTTATACGTTACGGTTTTTACGGCCGGTTGCCCTTCCTGACGCTACTCTCTTGAGGATAGCCCTTTATGTAATTCTCGGATCGTATTTAAAGCACCTTCAAAATTTATTGCAGCGTATTATTTCTTTCATTCAAAATGTTGGGAAGTGAAATGGTTTTATAATCCAGTAATTATTCCAAAGGCAAAACCATCTCTGTACATATCACAAAGGTACTTGGGGAAGACTTAGACTTACCGCAACATCGGTTATAATTGCGATTGAGTGGATAGTTCAAAGCCCAGCAGTCTTTATCCTCAATAATTAATCTAGTATACATTTCTGCGTCCGCCTCTGTTGTGTAGTGGTTAGTGTGATTAGCTGCCACCGCCGGAGGCCCAGGTTCGATTCATGGCTCTGCTACGAAATTTAAAAAGTGGTACGAGGGCTGGAACGGGGTCCACTCAGCCTCGGTAGGTCAAATGAGTAGAGGTGGGTTCGATTCCCACCTCAGCCATCCTGGAAGTGGTTTTCCGTGGTTTCCCACTTCTCCTCCAGGCAAATGCCGGGATGGTACCTAACTTAAGGCCACGGCCGCTTCCTTCCCACTTCCTTGTCTATCCCTTCCAATCTTCCCATCCCCTACAAGGTCCCTGTTCAGCATAGCAGGTGAGGCCGCCTGGGCGAGGTATTGGTCATCCTCCCCGGTTGTATCTTCCGACCCAGATTCTGAAGCTCCAGGGCACTGCCCTTGAGTCGGTAGAGGTGGGATCCCGTGGGAAAAACCGACCCTGGAGAGTAAGCAGATTAAGAAGAAAAATAATAATACATTTCTGGTGTAGGAACGGTGAAACATAGACATTTAGTTTCTAATTTTTTTTCTTCCTAACCGAAATCGTACGCTCATCCTGCATGGAGTGAATTTGGGTTCACTTCTTCACCCAATTATGCAGTAACGTGTAATGAGACTGAAAGATAAAATGCAATAAAATAGAACTTCGCTAATCCGAACAAACTGAGGTGGTTGTCTGTTCGCGTTATCCGAAGGAAGCACATAATAGTGTAGATACAGTACATAACAAATTTCAACCGTACCACAGGCCATTGTATCAGGAACTCTACAACCTGACTTCGACGCTCCAGGAGCATTTCGTCAATGGATATTAAACAATGTGGCAGCCTGTCGATGTAAATATGTTGCCTTATCCATGGCGAGGCTCAGTCAAGGAGTTAACAATCTATAAGGTATCAGTTCATAGGCTTCATGTGCGTTATTCGGATCTGTGGTCGTTTCACGAATTCCTTACAATTTCTAGATAACATTGAATTATCATTCGCTACTGATTCCCTCAGTACTGTCGGACTTAAACCCTAACATATCGTTGAACTAACCCTGTGTAGGAACAGAGACCGATGTTTGAAGGTTGTCTATAAGATGCGGGCTGCATACAACTAAATTTGGATCGACATGTTGACTGCACTACAATAATATAAGAAAAGGCTATTGAAGTGATAAAAACAAACAGACGAATTTGTAGTTTTACGAGACTTGATGTTGTGATCACAGCCACGACACTTACAATTTTATGGAGAATCAGAACCTCAAGAACATACCTTTCTAACTTAAAATATTCCACCTGCAATGGCAGGATCGTGTGCAGTCACCTTGATAACAAATCAGTGACAATGTCATTCGGCCATCACGCTCGTTTAGATAACAACAACAATGATAATGATTTAATAATTTAATCTATGACAATATTAAAGTAACAGAAAATAAATGAAAATAAATACGTTGGGAGGAAGGACATATTATTGCCCTCCACGTATTCTCTGGGTAATGTTAATCGAGCAACAATGCTACTGGCGATACAAAAGTTGTTCAATGAAGATCGTGTTTCTTGAGAATCATTCAGCTAAAGACATGGGTATTCAGTCTTCATATTACCAATAATAATAATAATAATAATAATAATAATAATAATAATAATAATAATAATAATAATAATAATAATAATAAGATTCAGAAGAAGAATAAAATAAGAATAAGAATAAGAATAAGAATAAGAATAAGAATAAGAATAAGAATAAGAATGAGAATAATAATAATAATAATAATAATAATAATAATAATGAGAATAAGAATAAGAATAAGAATAAGAATAAGAATAAGAATAAGAATAAGAATAAGAATAAGAATAAGAATAAGAATAAGAATAAGAATAAGAATAAGAATGCTGTCCTTCGGAAGATGATGGGTTAGAATCCCACTGTTGGCAGCCCTGAATATGGTTTACCGTGATTTCCTATTTTCACACCGGGCAAACGCTGGGGGTTTAACTGAATTAAGGCCACGGCCGCTACTTCCCGAATCCTAACCCTTTACCCTCCTACCACCGTCAAAAAACTTTGATGTGTTATTGCGACGTTAAGCCAGCAGCAATAAATAAATAAATAAATAAATAAATAAATAAATAAATAAATAAATAAATAAATAAATAAATAAATAAATAAATAAATAAATAAATAAATAAATAAAAAGTAAATAAATAAATAAATAAATAAATAAATAAATAAATAAATAAATAAATGTTACATGTAAACAGTAGATTTATGAATATCTTATGTTTTTATAGGTGAGTAGAAATGAATAAAAGGGCACCGTGAGTATAAAGAATAGTCCTGCAACTGAATTTCTTTTTGTTTTTGTTTGCAGCACTGCCTGGCCTTAATTACGCTCCACTGCAGCCAAATACCATTTGTTCCGTTAAGCCATTAAATCTTATGAAGTAAAAACATCCAACCCATTATTCTCGTGTATTGCATTACATCTTTTATAAATGTGAAGAGCAACTTGAGTGAGAGAGAGCATAATCTGCATTATAATCGAAATAGAATTTAATGTGTCTAAAAATGCGCAAGGATATTAGTATCAGAACAATTCCTATTGATTCTTTCCCTTAGGTATGACGTTCATTATTAAACTCCCAATAATGTATTAGTTTATAAATTGTGGCTTGGGAAAAAGGCGAAATATTGTTCAAGCATAAAGCTGGCTTATGTCAAATAATGATGATTATTTCCCCAGCTTAATACACTTGTGAACAGTGTACAGTTTCAAGCACCTTCAAAGAGTAAAGAAACGGCATTGTCCTTATTTTGACGTGCTTTATTTCCTATAGCAACATACGGAATTTATTTCATCTAGGACAGGCAGAAATGTATTCTTCTTCTTCTTCGTCTTCTTCTTCTTAATCTGCTTACCCTCCAGGGTCGGTTTTTCCCATGGACTCGGCGAGGGATCCCACCTCTACCGCCTCAAGGTCAGTGTCCTGGAGCTTCAGACTCTGGGTCGGAGGATATTTTTTTTTTTTTTTTGCTAGTGGCTTTACGTCGCACCGACTCAGATAGGTCTTATGGCGACGATGGGACAGGATAGGGCTGGGAGTGGGAAGGAATCGGCCGTGGCCTTAATTAAGGTACAGCCCCAGCATTTGCCTGGTGTGAAAATGGGAAACCACGGAAAACCATTTTCAGGGCTGCCGATAGTGGGATTCGAACCTACTATCTCCCGGATGCAAGCTCACAGCCGCGCGCCTCTACGCGCACGGCCAACTCGCCCGGTGGTCGGAGGATAAAACCGGGGAGGATGACCAATACCTCGCCCAGGCGGCCTCACCTGCTATGCTGAACAGCGGCCTTATTGGGGATGGGTGGATTGGAAGAGATAGACAAGGAAGTGGGAAGGTAGGGGCCGTGGCCTTAAGTTAGGTGCCATCCCGGCATTTGACTGGAGGAGAAGTGGGAAACCACGGGAAACCACGGGAAACCACTTCCAGGATGGCTGAGGTGGGAATCGAACCCACCTCTACTCAGTTGACCTACCGAGGCTGAGTGGATCCCGTTCCAGCCCTCGTACCACTTTTCAAATTTCGTGTCAGAGCCGGGAATCGAACCCGGGCCTCGGGGGGTAGCAGCTAATCACACTAACCACTACACCAAAAAGGCGGACTCTAAACAATTTTCATCAATTACAGAATGTGTGATTTGATAGGATCTGTAAGAACGAAACAGGCCATTGTTTGTTTTACAGGTATGTTATACAGTAGGTGTTAGTATTCGGGGATTGGAAGGATTTAAATTGACTTCCACATAATGCACTGTTTCATGGTTATCTCAGTATAAAGGATAGTACATAGCTCCTCGACCAAATGATTTCTTCTTCGATAGGCTACCTCTAAGCAAACCAAGTCTTCAATAATATGCACGCTCTTTGTTAGGTAAATGTTAGTCTTACCTTTTCTTTACACGGCGCACTCTTTGCGAGGCAGATAATTACAAGAACGGTCTAGTGATGCATAGGAATCTTTTTGAAGAGTACCGCTACGGTGTGGACCAACAAGAGATTTGTCTGTTCGCACAACTTACTGAACTGAAAAAGCCTGTCACCGTATCGTGTTGAAAATCTCGTGTGCATTGTTCAGAACGGTGTTGGAAGTATGATATTTCAATCAAATCAGACATCTGTGCACTGATCGGGTCGATGGATAACTACAGTGTACAGCATGGAGCATTCTTTTTTAAATTGTCAATGCAATCAGTGCTGGGCCAACATTACCATTTAGATTGGAACACGGGCTTTACGCTTGTCCGCAGCCTTGTGTCCACCTGCTACTCCCGTCTGCCAAATCAGTCGCTAACTTTTCCACTTATTCACTCCATTGAAGATTTTAGAGCAAGTTTCCGCTTCACTTGATATGATCAGAATATATTAAAAGTTAAATGCGTAACATTTCTATACAGTCATCAAATTGGCTCTTATCTCTGATTTCAAAATGAATTACGAACTGAAGATAAAACTCGTTCGCTAAAAATTGGATGGAAAGCAAGTGCTCTGGGATCCTATCCTGAAACCTGCAGAAGAACAGACGTGCATTTAAGGAACTACGCTGACAAATCGGTTCAGATACATACAAGTAAGACTGAATAGGTCCTTCTTTGTGGTGTAGTGGTTAGCGTGATTAGCTGTCATCCCCGGAGGCCCGGGTTCGATTCCCGACTCTGCCACGAAATTTGAAAAGTTGTACGAGGATTGGAATGACGTCCACTCAGCCTCGGGAGGTCATCTGAGTAGAGGGGGTTATATTCCCTCCACAGCCATCCTCGAAGTGGTTTTCCGTGGTTTCCCACTTCTCCTCCAGGCAATTCCGGGATGGTACATAATTTAAGGCCAAAGCCGTTTCCTTCCTCGTTCCTTGCCCTTCCCTTCCATTCTTCCCATCTCCCACAAAGCCCCTGTTCAGCATAGCAGATGAGGCAGCCTGGGAGAGGTACTGGTCATCCTCCCCGGTTGTACTCCCCCCGATCCAAAGTCTCACGCTCCAGGACACTGTCATTGAGGCAGCAGAGGTGGGGTCCCTCGGTAATTCCGAGGGAAAACTCAACCCTGGAGCGTAAACAGGCCAAGAAAGAAAGAAAGAAAGACTGAATATACTGTAGAATCTGCAGTTTATTTTGAACGAAAATTATATCACAGAGGATTGTTTCCAATCTATGATACTATGATAATAAGTAGAACCTCACTTAATTATATGGAGTCGTAACTAACTTCAGAAGTGTGAGTGATTCATAGCTACTGTACGCTTGTGTGCTTTTATGCCTGACAGAAGATCTGATGACTGGTATGGACACGGTGTTAGAGAAGGAGTCCAAACTGAAAATAAGGTGGCAAGTCAGAATCCTGAAAACTAAAATCACTACTCCAGAGCTGCCTGGAGTAACTATGAAAAAGAGACAGCTCACTGATCAGGACGAGTCAGATTCAGAGAAAATGAGTGGCATAGTAATTTTCTAATATATTTTCATTTATTTATTATAGTCATTAACGAAGCACAAGCTATGTGATAATGATGATGCTTATAGTTTAAAGGGGCGTAACATCTGAAGTCATCGACCTACACAAACTATATAATAACTTCTGCTTTTATACATTGTTCTACATATAACAAGTAGGAAATGAATGAAAAATAATTTCAACACAATAAACTGATTTTAATTGTTCTTTTTTCAGTGACGCACTAAACTTCATGATTAAAATTGTTTTGTTGTTGTAATAATTTGTTGCCTTATTAGTTGCAACTTCCTTTTATGGTTAAGATTGATGATAACATCGTTGTTTAGCGACTGTTTTTTTTTTGCTAGGGGCTTTACGTCGCACCGACACAGATAGGTCTTATGGCGACGATGGGATAGGAAAGGCCTAGGAGTTGGAAGGAAGCGGCCGTGGCCTTAATTAAGGTACAGCCCCAGCATTTGCCTGGTGTGAAAATGGGAAACCACGGAAAACCATTTTCAGGGCTGCCGATAGTGGGATTCGAACCTACTATCTCCCGGATGCAAGCTCACAGCCGCGCGCCTCTACACGCACGGCCAACTCGCCCGGTAGGGACTGTTTAAACGATGTTTTGAATAAATAAACTAAGAATCAAAGAGATAAAATGCGTGGTATTTCAGCTTCAGTGCATTGAGGCGTGAGATCTGCATAGAATGAGTGAGTCTAACGCTCAATGTTTGGGAGTTGGCCGCACTAGCACCAAGTGAGGTAGCGTGTTTTACTGTACAATATGTATACTTTTTTTTACAAGTTGCTTTACGTCGCACCGACACAGATCTTATGGCGCCAGTGGGACAGGGAAGGAAGCGACCGTGGCCTTAATTAAGGTATGCTATTGCCATAGCCAGAATTTGCCTGGTGTGAAAATGGGAAACCATGGAAAATCATCTTCAGGGTTGTCGACAGTGCGGTTCGAACCCACTACTTCCAGAATACTGGAAACTGCCCGCACTTAAGCGACTGCAGCTACCGAGATCGGTACTAAATTTGTTACACTACTACCTGTTCTTCAGTCTTAGACCGGGTCAGGAATGTAATGAATGAAACACATATAGGTTAGTATTACAATGGGGTCGCCACTCCCAAGGCGAATATTAATGACTGATAGATGCAATGAAATTATAATGGAGAGTGTTGCTGGAATGAAAGATGACAGGGAAAACCGGAATACCCGGAGAAAAACCTGTCCCGCCTCCGTTTTGTCCAGCACAAATCTCACATGGAGTGACCGGGATTTGAACCACGGTATCCAGCGGTGAGAGGCGACGCGCTGCCGCCTGAGCCACGGAGGCTCTTTGTTGCACTACTCTTTATAGTTATTTACACGTTCACTTCCACTCGTGTTTTCCATTAGATGCAGTTTAGACTGATGATCATGGTCGCACTCCTGTTTTCCAATACAGCTTCTCATTGCGCAGTGTCGTTACAGTTCAGGGCATTGTACAGATCGTCGCTGTGTGCGTAATCAACAACATCTTAATTCACCTAGTACGGGATTAACACAAAAGACCCGGCATGATCGGCCCAGAGAGCAGGAGGTGCCAAAATATCAGTGGTGGTGATAATAGCGACGACACAGGTCGTGAGGAAGTTCATGGGTACTTCAACACTGTAACGAAACTCAGCGCTTTAATTTTGTCAATCTGTATGTATTGAAGTTCTATGTGTATATTTTGTGATCTAATTTTAAAACTTCTGCGCTGAGTGTCTCAGTTAAGGCGCTGGCCTTGTGACTCCAACTTGATAGGTTCGATCCTGGCTCAGTCCGGTGGTATTTGAAGGTGCTCAAATACGTCAGCCTCGTATTGGTAGATTTACGGGCACGAAAAAAACTCCTGTTAGACGAAATTCCGGCACCTCGGCGTCTTCCAAAACAGTAAAAGTAGTTAGTGGGACGTAAAGCAAATAGTATTATTATGATTATTATTATTATTATTATTATTATTATTATTATTATTATTATTATTATTATTATTATTATTATTACTTATTTTAAAATTGAGAATATATTGAAATAATAATAATTGTTACGGGGTTACCCGTGGAATGCAGAGGTGAAAGAAGGTGCGGGCTAGAATGGGTCTATCCACAATATACCAAAACTTAAAATTTAACCGAAGATTATATTTTCAGTAGACAACAAGATTTAACAAATTTTCACTAGGTGAAATAACAAAAATCAGGTAGAAGATATACTTTTTACGAAACGAAAGCACAAGTTCAGGGATCTTAACCAGTTCTGGGCTTCGAGCCCCAATTTACAATCCTTGAGCTACTAGCCCAACTTTACCCAGGCATACATTTGTTCAAAGGGCAGAAAACCTCTTCATTCAAGGAGCTAGATGTTGTTCAAGTGGCCGAGAGACAAGAAAATCAGCAGTTTTTATACTCTCGGGGAGGAATCGGGACCTTTCATGAATAAAACAGCCACACCCACAGGCTTTTATTGGTTAGCTGAAAGTTACACATCAAAATTGAAGAAGAAAGACACGACTCGTCAAAAATTAATCACAGAAAAATTTGATTGGCTAACTTCAAAACTGGCGGGAAGAAAATCTTAATATTGCCAACCCACAAATGAAAGAACGAAATTTAGTTATAGGAAAACTTATGAGTACAAAATATCTTCAAGAAAAGTTCCTTCACTTCGCACCAGGGTGCATGATCATAGTTTTTTAGTAGAGACATCTATAAGAGAATGTCCACACTTCTTGATCAATGGAAAACAAAACAAGTTGAAATCCACACAGTATTGTCATAATCACAAAATTTACGGTAGTAACATCTTCTGAGAAAACTTACGAGTTGATACAGTTGTTAAAGTTCGGAGTTTCTCCTGTAGAGGAGTACTTAAAGGTGGAAAATTCAAATGTGTGGCGTATAGGTGTACCAGCCGGTACAATAATAATAATAATAATAATAATAATAATAATAATAATAATAATAATAATAATAATAATAATAATAATAATAATAAAAACGACTTCGTATGAGAAGAGTGTGTAAATAATCAATGAAACAAAGTTGGTCCCAAAGGTCGGAATGTTTTCAGTAATATAGAGGACTGTAATTACATTGTGTTGGCACGTTTCACGTGAGTCATTACCATATAGATGGAACCTGGAGCTTTATTCTTTCGGTTAATTTGTTTGCATCTATTGTTCCAACCAACCAAAAAGTGAGTGTGCGGCATTCTAACAGACACGGGCAGGGTTTACAACTTCAGCTTAGGCTTTGCAAAACATAAAGAATAACAAAATCTTTATAAGCTCTGCGACACGACTTCCTTTGTTGAATTTACTGTCTGCTGGAATATCGAAATCCCTTTGCCTCTTACGTTTTTCATCTCCCTTCTGAAGCTGCAATGTAGTACATACCTTAAAAGATTGAACCAAACAATGGCTGGAATGCTTTTCCCTAGATTTTTCTGTTCTCAAAATCCTTAACTCGCGAACACTTTACTGATAGAAATTGCTATCTTCACCATCATTTTATTCCCAAGAAGTGTCTCTTTACAGTTATTATGCTCTCTTTTAATTAAATTTAGTAGGGGAAATTATTTTCAACAGTTGCAATTTCTTTTATGCCTCATTGTGTGATTATCGCTTATTGGTCTGTTTTCTGAAACCCCCTCATGTGTATTTTTACTTCGGCAGTAAACTGAGAAAATACAGAGCGCACGTGCGTAAAACTGTAGGTAATTTATACGTACAGCTGGGCTGAATGTTTCAGGCGTTTGAGTCGCTGGTCTTTTGAGCCCAACTTGGCAGGTTCGATCCTGGTGTCCGGTGATATTTGAAGGTGCTCAAATACGTCAGCCTCGTGTCGGCAGATTTACTGGCACGTAAAAGTACCCCTGCGGGACTAAATTCCGGTACCTTGGCGTCTCCGAAAAGTGTAAAAGTAGTTAGTGGTTCGTTAAGCTATTATTATTATTATTATTATTATTATTATTATTATTATTATTATTATTATTATTATTATTATTATTCACTGGCGCCATTTGGCAATTACCTCTGCACAGAATTTCCTCAATCTTTCTGAGTGGACCTGCTTGCGTTCTTCGGTCCAAGGGACCAGTGTCTTATTTTCGGTTGTTCGTCACTATCTTCTTTTCGGATATGTAGCACTTCTTTGCGTGTTTGTGAATCAATGCATCATGGTTTTAGGTTTTGAATTAAATAAGTGAAAGATCAGTTTGGTCAACCTGCTTCCGTCCATTCGCTTGAGGTCACTTAAAAATCGTGCCCGTATTTTGCGGATGCTGTCTGTGAATTTGTATATTCTGTTAGAGACTTCCTTATTGGACCTTTTTTTGGTGGATGTCATTCTTGTAGTTGGATCGCATGATCACCATAATTATTCTGCGCTCCTTTTTCTCCAGTTCTTTGAGGAGTCTTTATTGGCATTTAGGGCTTTTAGGGATAGGATTTCGGATGCATACATAATTACTGGCGTATCATAGTATTATGGGATAAGCATTTCTTGTTGTAGGTAGAGAGTGGCGTTTGGTGGACTGTTTCAAGTATGGATATTCGTTCCTTAAGTGCTTTATGGTTCACTCCATTTTTCTTGATGATCTCACCCTAACTAACCCCATGATACTAAAACCATGAAGGGCCTTGGACTATCAATCGACCGCTGCTCAGCTCAAGATCTGCAGATTACCAGGTGTCGTGTGGTCAGCACGACGATTCCTCCCGGCCGTTTTTCTTGGCTTTCTAGCCCGGGGCCGCTATCTCACCGTCAGATAGCTCCTCATTTCTAATGATCTCACCCAGGTACACCGATAGGTCTACTTTAAGGTTGAATGTATCTCTACCCGTTAGTCCTGTTCCGTGATAGGAGATCGCCTAAGGACCACCACCACCACCACCACCACCACCACCACCACCACCACCACCACCACCACCACCACCACCACCCCCTCCTCCTCCTCCTCATCGTCGTCCGAAGTTTTAGTGGTGTGTAACAGATCAATATAAGATGCACGCAACGTATGATGCTCTGACTAAGGTCTACCGTTGCTAAGGCAAGGCTCCTTTCTAGTTATAATATTGTTCACTTTAGTAAGTAATCCCAAGCATTTAGGACGTCATAACTTGATGTGCATCATTCGAAGAGCATATTATCATACTGAGTTAGGGGACGCCTAGCTGAGTCGGTGAAGAAGTGCTCGGTTCACCCATGGGGACGTGGGTTCGATTGTCCGTCAGGGAGTCGAACAATTTAGAAACGGGTGTTGGAGAGGCTCGTGGCCCGAGTATTCACTCAGCCGACACAAAAGTGAGTACCAGTAGAATTCCTGAAGTCAGTGATATCCAGGCTTAGAGGTAACAACTAGACTACATAACACAAATAAGGAAACTTGTGTGAATGAAGAATTAACATAAACAAGTGCACAGCCTGTTTCCAGTTATTCTACCGGGTCAGGAATGGAATGAACGAAGTCCCCATCTAGCTGCGTGGATAGGAATTGTGCCGGCTGCCTAAGCCTGCCGTCCTCCTCTCGGGCATTGATTAATGAATGACAGATGAAATGAAATGATATTGGAGAGTGCTGCTGGAATGAAATATGATAGGGAAAACCGGAGTACGGGGAGAAAAGCCTGTCTAGCCTCCGCTTTGTCCAGCACAAATCTCACATGGAGTAACCGGGATTTGAACCACGGAACGCAGTGGTGAGAGGCAGGTGCGCTGCCGCCTGAGCCACGGAGGCCACACAATGAAGAATTACCACATCGTTTTAAATTTAAAATTAATTGTTGTATTTCCGTAAAATGAACGGTAATATTTTAATTAACAGCTGAAAAATACTTAAGTGGCTCGGAATAGTTAGCTGATGACGTAGGGTATTTATTGTAAACATACACCGATAGGTCTTCTTTAAGTCTGGATACATCTCCACGCGTTAGTCCTGTTTCCTGATATGAGATCGCCTAAGGACCACCACCACCACGACCACCACGACCACCACCACCACCACCACCACCACAACCTTCTCCTCCTCCTCTTCCTCCTCCCAATTTTATTGTCGGATGCCTTTCCTGACGCCAGCCGTGTGTGGACGGATATCATCACTATTGCCTGTTTATTTGGTGTGTTGTCTGCATATGGAGAGGAGAGTGTTGGGCAAACACAAACCCGCTGTTCCCGAGTCAGCAGAATTAATCAGACATGATTAAAATCCCCGACATTGCCGGGAATCGAACCTGGGACCCTTCGATCCAAACCCCTCTACGCTGACCGTTCACACAAGAAGTCGGACTTCCAAACACACTCTTAACTTTATCTCGTTTTTAAGGTCCAGTCTTGAGTACGGCTTAATTATTTCGAACCCAATGACCGCAAAGAGAGAACCCAATGACCGCAAAGAGAGTGCTTAAAACACGTTTTTAAAATTCACGACTTATAAAATCACACGCCTTTATTCAACATTTATAAATTATTCAAGTGTAGTGACGGAACATGGTGTGAATAGCTTGCGCCGCAGACGAAACTGCAAAGATTTGAATTTTCTGTATAAATCATAATTTATAAAATCAATAACTCAAATGTGCTGCAGTCAATATTTTTACACACATCACAGAAACTAAGTCGTCCTAGAAATATCTTCTTTCCTTCAAAGGTTAAGACTGAAATTCATAACAACTCCCAAAAGATAGGGCTATGAGACTGTACAATATTATTCATCCATACGTTGATATTTTCAGTATGACAGAAGCTACATTAATTTCTTCATGCGACACTGTGCTTCTCAAAATAATTTACAACATATGAAGAAATTAATAATAATTAGTGTAAACCTTGTGAATCATATTAATTTAGTATACCCTAAGTGAAATATCGTGTTCTCACATTTCTTAATCCGTTTACCCTCCAGGGTTGGTTTTTGCCTCGGACTCAGCGAGGGATCCCACATCTACCGCCTCAAGGGCAGTGTCCTGGAGCTCTAGACTTTAGGTCGGGAAGATACAACCGGGAACGAGGGCCAGTACCTTGCCCAGGCGGCTGCACCTGCTATGCTGTTGGGGAATGGGAAGATTGGAAAGGATAGACAAGGAAGAGGGAAGGAATCGGCCGTGGTCTTAAGGTAGGTACCGCCCCGGCATTTGCCTGGAGGAGAAGTGGGAAACCGGGGAAAACACTTCGAGGATCGCCGAGGAGGGAACCAAACCCCTCTCTACTCAGTTGACCTCACGAGGCTGAGAAGACCCCGTTCCAGCATTCGTACCACATTTCAAATTTCTGGCAGAGCCAGGATTAGAACCCGGATCTTCGGGGGTGGCAGCTAACCGGCTCTGCCACGAAATTTGAAAAGTGGTACGAGGGCTGGAACGGGGTCCACTCAGCCTCGGGAGGTCAACTGAGTAGAGGTGGGTTCGATTCCCACCTCAGCCATCCTGGAAGTGGTTTTCCGTGGTTTCCCACTTCTCCAGGCGAATGCCGGGATGGTACCTAACTTAAGGCCACGGCCGCTTCCTTCCCTCTTCCTTGTCTATCCCTTCCAATCTCCCCATCCCTCCACAAGGCCCCTGTTCAGCATAGCAGGTGAGGCCGCCGGGGCGAGGTACTGGTCATTCTCCCCAGTTGTATCTCCCGACCAAGAGTCTGAAGCTCCAGGACACTGCCCTTGAGGCGGTAGAGGTGGGATCCCTCGCTGAGTCCGAGGGAAAAGCCGAACCTGGAGGGTAAACAGATGATGATGATGATGATTGAAAGTTGGACAATACAACTTTTCTCGTAAAAGTTAACATTCATAAGCACATCTGAGTTAAGACAGCCTGACCTACCGACTGGGAATCTATCATACTAACCACTTCACCATGGCGGCTACCTCAAGCAATTCTAGCCTCACAGTGGACGTCACCGAAGTTGAGATCCACTTGAAGTAGAGGACGGAAAGGTACTGAGGAGAAGAAAAGACATGATATGTGAGCACTGTCAGTCACACTACGACAAAAGCTATGAGATTCCTATCACTGACTCTTGACTGTGAAGGAGACGAGAGGGGTCTCGTTGTAACTCACCGCACTTCTTATAGCTTCCTTCTCTACATTCCTTCTCAGCTTTTCCTTTGACTGCCGAAGTAATGGATGTCATTGCAATGCTTTTATCTCCTTCAGTGACACCCTAAAGATCGCTCCAGCCGTCTTCTATTTTAGTGTAGCTCACTTTCATTCAAGGGAGGGCTGTTTCAAGGGTTGAAAATAATAATCAAGAAATTCTACACCATTTTACGAGAAATATGAACTCCTATAGTACATAGTCTGTCTAGATGGTGAGATGCAGTGTGAAGAGTGCAATAATATGTTTCCTGGTATAAAGTTTCTGTTACCTTCATTCTTCTCGTCCTTGGCTTTGACAATATGAGACATGGAGTGTTAGTAACGCTAGTAACACTACTCATTATACAGGGTGAAGCGAAATTCGCGCACTCGGGCGTCGCAGCGCGATTCTTCACATCCCAGCAATAAAAAAATGTCTCTCACAAACGTTTGTCCTGCGAGTATATCCGGCAGAAAAAGGACGTTGAAGAGTGGCAATCTGGCAACACTGTAACCATATGTAGTTTAACTACCTCTGTCAGCACACTCCAGTCGTGCTGTGCAGTTGGTGCAGTGGATAGAGTTTTGGGTTAGCATGCGGGAGGTTGAGGGTTCGATCCTGGGTTGATGCGCATTTTTTTAATTTGCTAATTTCGATCGGACATTACATACTGTAATACAGTAAGACACCGTTTCTTAGGTCACATGTATCCTACATTTACAAAATTTTGGAAAGCTGAACGTCCGCCTCTGTGGTGTAGTGGTTAGCGTGATTAGCTGCCACCCCCGGAGGCCCGGGTTCGATTCCCGGCTCTGCCACGAAATTTGAAAAAGTGGTACGAGGGCTGGAACGGGGTCCACTCAGCCTCGGGAGGTCAACTGAGTAGAGGTGGGTTCGATTCCCACCTCAGCCATCCTGGAAGTGGTTTTCCGTGGTTTCCCACTTCTCCTCCAGGCGAATGCCGGGATGGTACCTAACTTAAGGCCACGGCCGCTTCCTTCCCTCTTCCTTGCCTATCCCTTCCACTCTTCCCATCCCACCACAAGGCCCCTGTTCAGCATAGCAGGTGAGGCCGCCTGGGCGAGGTACTGGTCATACTCCCCAGTTGTATCCCCCGACCAAGAGTCTGAAGCTCCAGGACACTGCCCTTGAGGCGGTAGAGGTGGGATCCCTCGCTCAGTCCGAGGGAAAAACCGAACCTGGAGGGTAAACAGATGATGATGATGATGATGGAAAGCTGAACACGTTATAACGGATCTAGTAGATGAAGTGGTGCGAATAAATTCATGCCCACGTATTTCAAAGCTGACCAATGAAAACGAATGTTCGTCCATTTTCTAGGATCGTAGTATGTAAGTGCAAATGGTTTCTAGAGGACTCGCTGCAATAGCTGTTGACGATTAAGATGCCAGATACCATACCACCTGGACTACATTTACGAAAGAAAAAATAACCCTCAACCCAGGATCGACCCCTCGACCTTCTGCATGCTAACCAAAAACTCTACCCACTGCACCAACTGCACAGCACGAGTAACAATATGCTGACAGGGGTAGTTACCCTACATGTGGTTACAGCGTTGCCAGATTGCCACTTTTCAACGTCCTTTTTCTGCCGGAAATACTCGCAGGACGAACTTTTGTGAGAGACTTTTTTTTATTGCTGGCATGTAAGGAGTCGCGCTGCGACGCGCGAGTGCGCGAATTTCACTTCACCCTGTATAGTCTGTCCAAAGAAAGGTGTAAAATTGTTGCTCATAGGGATTGTTGCTGTATGAATTTCAGAGGGCTTGGGAGACTGATACGAAACAGTACCTTATCACTATACGAGGAAATTAGCAGGAAACTCACTCCTCGGTTCCTTACTCCGCATCTTCATTGATACCTAGGCTACCTATATCAGCTGACGGTAAATCTTTCGAGAATCCAACCAGCATTCGGGTTGCGGACTCAAGAACGAACAAACATACAAAAAAAATGAGTAAAAATCCAGTTACTTGGGTGAATTTTGCCGTAGTAGCCTTCAGGCCGGAGATTTTAATATCTAAACTCCTTTGGCTTGGGGGCTGGGAGTTTGTACTGTCCCCAACACTTCTGCAACTCATGCACACCACATAACACTAACTTCCACCACCTTAACGCGCAGTTTTCCACACATGGCAGACGCCGCTCATCCTCGTAACCACACGAAATTATTTTTAAAATTATTGTTAAAAAATACATCGCATTTGGGAAATATCCCCGTGGCAATAGTCAGGTACAGTAGTGTGGTAATAAAGTTAAAATATAATTACACAACAACAACAAGAATACAACAAGCAATTCCATGGAAAAAAATATTACCAAAAATACTACTAGTTTAACAAAAATTGATATTAATTGTTTTACGTCCCACTAACTACAGTAATTTTAGGATTTCGAAGATGCCAAGGTGCCGGAATTTTGTCCCAGAGGAGTTCCTTTACGTTCTAGTAAATCTAACGACAAGAGGATGACGTATTTGAGCACCTTCACATACCACGGGACTGAGGCAGGAACTAGTTTAACATTCTAAATCCAGAATCATCATATACAAATTCACACACAACTTGAGTACTTCCAGTTCTTAACACTACAGTTTACTATACTATAGGCTGAGCTAACTACTAGCTTAGCATTACAAGTGATAATAAAGTAAAGTTAAAATTACCCAACAAAAAAAAAAAAAAAAAAACACAAGAGCACAACAAGCAATTCCATCAAAAAAGAAAAGTATTACAGGAAATAGTACTAGTTTAACATTCTGAGTCCAGCAGTCACAAATTCAGTGTCCGTCATTTACAACTTTTAGTTTTCACTTTACACTAGCACTAACGATCTTCTTAAACATTTTGATACTGGAAGGGAATCTATCAAAGACTGCTGCGGGTAATTTATTCCAATCCCTTTTGGTCGTGTTTACGAAGGATAACGTGTCCACATCCGTATGCTTATTATCATTATCATCATCATCATCATCTGTTTACCCTCCAGGTTCGGTTTTTCCCTCGGACTTAGCGAGGGATCCCACCTCTACCGCCTCAAGGGCAGTGTCCTGGAGCTTCAGACTCTTGGTCGGGGGATACAACTGGGGAGTATGACCAGTACCTCGCCCAGGCGGCCTCACCTGCTATGCTGAACAGGGGCCTTGTGGAGGGATGGGAAGATTGGAAGGGATAGGCAAGGAAGAGGGAAGGAAGCGGCCGTGGCCTTAAGTTAGGTACCATTCCGGCATTCGCCTGGAGGAGAAGTGGGAAACCACGGAAAACCACTTCCAGGATGGCTGAGGTGGGAATCAAACCCACCTCTACTCAGATGACCTCCCGAGGCTGAGTGGACCCCGTTCCAGCCCTCGTACCACTTTTCAAATTTCGTGGCAGAGCCGGGAATCGAACCCGGGCCTCCGGGGGTGGCAGCTAATCACGCTAACCACTACACCACAGAGGCGGACATTATTATTATTATTATTATTATTTTACATAGTAGACAGGGCTAATGGTGGTAATGAAGCGACCGAAGAGGCCTGGCGCAGGTCATTTTAGTTAAGGCCGTATAGGTGACTTCCGCGTCTGTAAGGATGAATTCTGACGCTGAAGACGGCACACATATCCAGCCCCCGAACCGTTGGAATTAACCAATGAAGCCTAAAATTCCCGACCCGGCCCGGAATCGAACCTGGGGCTCTCTGAGTCAAAGGCCAGCACGCTAATCATTTATCCATGGAGCCGAACATGATGATGGTTATTATTTTAAGTAGAAATGCAATGATTACCTCTTCTTTTAACGGAAGATAAAAACAAAGAGATCCGATTGTTTGAAGAATTACGGCATCAGTAAAGAAGAGAGAAGGACCATGAGCGGTATGAAAATGAAGAACTCCCTAAACCTCACACACGTAGGGGTTGGAAGAGAACAAGGGACGACCAAGGGAAGTTGGAAGTGAGGAGCTCGATACTAGTAAGCAGAAGCAATGCCATGCTCACCAAGCGGCTCCGTGGTCAACAACACTGTTCCCAAATTGAGAGCCCTGTTTCTCCCCTTTAATCGCCTCAAATGACAGCTGAAGAATGCTGTGTAACCCCACACCCAAGGACATATTTTAATGGATTATTAAATGAAAAGGAACTCTTAATCAGTACAAAAAATTTAAAACTGATTATTTGTATTGGTCTAGTATCACATTCTTAGGTCGCTGACTCAGAGCATATCTGGTGTCACGACCTATTCTAGTGATAAATGTTGGTGTGTGGGCGGTGGAGTACCTGGTTTATATGCAAGGGAATTGTTCTGGACGCATCTAGGCGTTGCGTGTGATGGAATTCTCTATAAACACAATTTCTTTGTACTTTTTCACTTTTACATTCTTTTGAAACTCTCTAGAGTGAATTTTAGATATGTAGATGACACAGTACTTCTTGCCAGTATTATTGAAGGCCTACAACTGTACTCAGACAAGCTTAATACAGTTGGAGAAGAAATGGGTCTGACAATCTACAGTCCAGGGCCTCTCAGAGTGCATGCACCTGATGCATGCACTGTGCAAAAGACGACTTTGCTTGGTTGACCAGAGTGCAGACCCCCACTCCTCGATTTGGAGCAATAGCGTTGTCTCTCTCTTTCCCCGCGCCTGTCTCGCTCGCTCCGCCTGTCTCCCTCTTCCTCACTTGCTCCGTAGCGCTCCACGTCTGAGCGGAGTTGAGCCGAGCTTAACTCAGAGACGAAGCGTTGGTCCGAGCCGAGCCGAGAGGGACCGATGCACTGTGCACAGGAACTCTGCGCCCCAGTTTACACACGTGAGATTTTTGGCGTTTAAGAGGCCCTGCTACACTAAGAAAACTAAACTAATGGTTTTCGGTCGAGGAAGAGTTAAATCTATTCTGAAACTGACAGGTCAACAAAACCAACATGTTGAAAAATTTAGATACCTTGGTTGTTTGATATCAGACGATTTCAACTCAGATCTCTAAATTAAAACCCGTATAAAAATGACAAGATCAGCATTAAAGACAACGAAAGTTTTTCTGTATGATGACGCCTCAAACATAAAACTGAGACAGCGCATGGTTAAATGTTATGTTTGGTCAATTTTGCTTTATGGAGTTGAAGCTTAGACCTTAAAAAGGACCACCATAAAAAGGCTGGAAGCTCTAGAAATGTAGTTTCATAGACGAATGCTAAGAGTCTCCTGGATAGAGCACGTCTCTGACGAAGAAATATTACAGAGAGTAAACTCTAAAACCCGGGCGAGCTGGCCGTGCGGTTAGGGTCGCGCAGCTGTGAAATTGCACCCGGGTGATAGTGGGTTCGAACCCCAATATGGGTAGCCCTGAAGATGGTTTTTCGTGGTTCTCCATTTTCACACCAGGCAAAAAGGCTGCCCTGTCCTGTCCCATCGTCACCATAAGACCTATCTGTGTCGGTGCGACGTAAAGCGAATAGCAAAAAAAAAAAAAAAAAAAAAAAGCAAACTATAAAAGAGAACTACTGATCAACATCAAATGCAGGAAAATTGCGCAGTTGGAGCATGTGTTACGCGGAGAAAGATATGCAGTATTACACCTCATTTTAGGGAAAAATCGAAAGACAGCGAGGATTAGGCAGGAAAAGAACATCATATCTCAAGAACATTCAAGACTGGACTAGAATACGAACCATCGCACAACTCTACCATGTTGCTGAAGATCGAAGAATACTGCCCATACTGATCGCCAACGTCCGTGAGACTGAGTAAGGCATATAGAAGAAGAATGTATTGTAAAAACGACCAAGTTTTCAAAATCACATGTGTTAATATTGTTATTATGGCTACGAAATTCGAAGTTTTACGAGGAAAATATACTAGAGGAATGTGGAGCCTCAGGCAGCAGCGCGCTGGCCTCTCACTGCTGGGTTCCGTGGTTGATATCCCGGTCATTCCATGCGAGATTTGTGCTGGACAAAGTGGAGGGGGACAGGTTTCTTTCTCTGGGCACTCCGGTTTTCCCTGTCGTATTTCATTCTAACAACACTCTCCAATATCATTTCATTTCATTTCATTTCATCTGTCAGTCATTAATAATTGCTCCGGAGGATTGCGACAGGTTTCGGCAGCCGGCACAATTCCTATCCACGCCGCTAGATGGGGCTTCATTTTTTCCATTCCTGAAACGGTTGAATGACTGATAACATGCTGAGAATTTCGCACATACTACAGGAATAATACTTTTCATTGAAGGAGAACTACATATTCACCTGTAATTTTCTAGTGTGTGTGTGTGTGTGTGTGTGTGTGTGTATGTATGTATGTAGATATACAGTATGTCGGTTAATAGCCCGAAATCTGTTTGGACATATCGCTGCAGGTTATGTGCTAATGGCAGGATCCCAAAGCAGTGCTCAAGGCATTACAGCTAGGAGATATTAAAGGATAGGGTAGACAGTCTCTCCTTGTACTGCGTAAATATTTTACAAGATTTATAGACATTTTCCCGACAATAATTTCACAAAAAAATTACGGTACTCTCTTAAAAGCCTTCTTCTTCCCGAAATCTACATCCTGAATCCATCTTTTTGAACACTTTTTTCTACGGAGTTATGTTATTTTCGTAGGATATTTACCATACCTGATGTACTAATAATTAAAGCTTTTTCAAATTAACACGTGATATTTTGGACGGATGATATAGGTACATGTACGGTTTTATTCAAATCTGTGCATATCTTTCTCTGGTACAGCAGATTATTCAGATTTTGGGCTAGATCAAGTCATTCTCTTTCATTTTTCTCTCTGAGTTTCACACCTGACTTCGATAGCATGAAACTGAGAAAAAACTGACAACAAGGTTGCTATGGCTTCTTGAAATATAAGCAAATTAGATTAAGTCCAAAAGTTCATTTAAAAAATAAATAGGCAATTTTTAAAATGATGCAAATCCTAATGCATCTTGGAGCTAAACAAACGTAAATCACGTTGCTACAAATTTGTTCTATATACTTTTCGGATCTCTAACCGTAAGCCCAAATGCGTTGTTTTAGCTCTAAGCAAACAATTAAATAATCGGTTCAAGTCCTTGTTGTAGGACACAATGCGCATGCCTTGCTCTTGACAATGGCATTCTTAGTGATTCTTTTAGAGATTGAGGCTGTGAATTGCACTGGAAGTTATACCTTTCAAACTGTCTTCAGAGGTATGGTTGCAAAAGAACGGATGCGTTTGGGAACCTATTTAAAAAAAAAACAAAAAAAAACTTCACGGAAGAATTTCAGTCTGTTAATCTGCTGCGAAATATTCGGAAGCCGGTATATTTGCCATTGCATATTCAACAGAGATGAAGCGTGAAAAAATCAGTAGGTTGAAATATAAAGATGTAATGACAATTCTGCAGTGGATTCCAGAGAATTATCCTTCCTACAACAGATGTCTACCCCATAAAGATGAAGTTGAAGGAGGCATTTTCATCACAATGAAAATGAATGTCCATTGCCTATTTCCAGTCATTCGACCGGGTCAAGAATGGAATGAATGAAGCCGCATCTAGCGGCGTGGATAGGAATTGTGCCGGGTGCCAAAGCCTGTCGCACTCATCTGGGGCAATAATTAATGATTTACAGATGAAATCAAGTAATATTGGAGAGTGTTTCTGGAATGTAAGATGACAGGGAAAACTGTAGTACCAGGAGAAAAACCTACCCTCTCTCCGTTTTGTCCAGCGCAGATCTCACATGGAGTGACCGGGACTGGAACCACGGAACCCACGGAACCTGAACCACAGAGGCATCTGTTCATTACAATGTTAAACATTATTAAGTAGTAAGTCCTCGGTACGGTTATTCCAGACTATATTTATTTAATGTTTTCATAATACTTTAACACTGTAAGTCCGGAGTATCGAAATAAACTTAGATCCATACAAACGCAAGTCCACTGTTATTTTATTCTTATGGCAATAAAATAATAATTAACCATTTTAAGATGTAAATTATATTCTTGAATGTGTGCAGTTATCAAAATTACACAAAATATATCAAGAAAAATGATGAACTTTCATTGTCTAAATCACAATGCAGGAAAAATGCTTTACAACTGACGTTTTTCCTCTCTTCAGTGAAATTACTAAAATGTGAATTACGTTTGTTTAGCTCTCAGGTACAGATATTTTTAATATCATCCGTTACACAGCCAGTTCCTGTGATAAGTGCATCACCGGTGGAATATTATGGCCTACAGGGAAATCGGGCATGTGCCAGCGGTGGCACACACGCGATCTGCCTCATTTTCCATTAAGGCAAACCTCGAATTATAGTCCTTGAACCTGGAAGCTGGATTCCTACGTGGCAAGAATATGACGCGGCACAGGTGGACATCCCTACCTCACTAATGAAAAAATGAAATATCGTATGGCTTTTAGTGCCGGGATATCCCAGGACGGGTTCGGCTCGCCAGGTGCAGGTCTTTCTATTTGACGCCCGTAGACGACCTGCGCGTCGTGATGAGGATGAAATGATGATGAACACAATACATACACCCAGCCCCCGTGCCATTGGAATTAACCAATTAAGGTTAAAATCTCCGACTCGGCTGGGAATCGAACCCGGGACCCTCTGAACCGAAGGCCAGTACGCTGACCGTTCAGCCAACGAGTCGGACACCTCACTAATGAGCTGGGTGGACTCATAGCTCATAGCTCGACTACTGGCTTGCCCACAGTGAGGGCTGCACAATACAGGCTTTAGCGAATAGTGTCATTTTTCTGTTGCTTATATGCGTAATTCAGGGGTTTATTTCGAGGACTTGCGATGAAAATAGGCTGCTAAAATTTTGCATGTAGTCTTCCGTTAAGAGATCGGGTATTGCACTAGATTCAAGGTAGGTTTCGGCATAAAATATGTGAAATTTCCCTCGTCAGGACCATTAATAGATTAATCTAGTCATTAATTTACACATTCGGTAAGGTTGCAGAGGTTTTGTACACTCGTGAAATTTTCCCGTCATTACTGATCGTGATACAAAACTGGAACAGGTAGATAATTTCAGTATTTAGGAAGTGTGTTCTCCCAGGATGGTAATATGGTATGTGAGATTGAATCAAGGTGCAGTAAAGCTAATGAAATGAGCTCGCACTTGTGATCAACAGTATTCTGTAAGAAGGAAATCATATTTTTACATAGGTCTGTTTTCAAACCATCCTTGCTAATGGGAATGAAAGCTGGGTGGACTCAGGTTATCTCATTCATAAGTTAGAAGTAACAGACATGAAAGTAGCGAGAATGCTTGCTGGTACAAACAGGTCTGAACAATGGTTAGAGGGTACTCGGAATGAGGCGATAAAGGCTAAGTTGTACGCATAAACCGGCTTTGGTAATCTGGTCATGTGAGACGAATGGAGGAGGATAGGTTACTTAGGAGAATAATGAACTCTGTTATGGAGGGTAAGAGAGATAGAGGGAGACCAAAACGACGATGGTTAGACTCAGTTTCAAACGATTTAAAGATATAGAACTAAATGAGGCCACAACATTGGTTGCATTTACTTGTGACGACATTTAGTAAATTCACAGCGGCTTTACAGACCGAATGCTGAAAGGGATAACGGTCTATAATGATGTATGTATTGATGGTTCCGGAGTGTTTCTTTTGTCATTTTACCTCCCACATTATTGCCACTAGGTGCGATCGACAATCACACCATGCACTGTTAGCCGTATGACAAGAACTGAACAGGGGAGATAGTGGGTTCGAACCCCAATGTCGACAGCCGTAAAGATAGTTTTCCGTGGTTTCCCATTTTCACATCAGGCAAATGCTAGGGCTGTACCTTAAATAAGACCACTGTCGCTTACTTCCCACTCCTAGCTCTTTCCTGTCCCATCGACGGAATAAGACTTACCAGTGTACATACGACATAAAACATATTGTAAAAGAAGACAAATAAAAAGAAAACTGAATCCCCCACTAAATTTGCCGAGAAGGCACAGAGATACAAATTAGTATGAAGCGTGTACCTCCGATGGAGCATAATAGATAACCTCTGAGAAAAACATGTGTCTACTACCGGTGGTATATGTCGTCGCAAACATATAAATATAAATGGACATACTGCAGTCTCACAGATACTTTTCAGGTGACAAACAAAGTCTTTGTTACTATATATACACTGTAGCCGTTTTTAACGCTGAAAGGGAGGTTTAAAAAGTGTAAAATTGAATTTTCTGTTCGGGTGGAATATACACAACTGAGTGTGAGAGGAATGAGTATTGTTCCTTCACTCTTTGTTTAGCGAGTGAAAGAGCTCCAAACTGTAAACCACAAAATAATGTAGTACCTTCCGTACCTTCCACAGTGGCAATGAATATATTTATAAGCGCTCTGTTTACCATTACAAAGGACGAGGATTTGTTCGACTACTGTATAATTCATATGATATCCTAATAAATATATCATGATACAATTTGTTAGAGAGGACTTAATACCGAGAGGACTTAATACCGTATGACATTTGTACGTGTTTGTGTGTCTTTTATAATTATCAAGTATTAAACGTAAAGAGAATTCAGATGGATGAGCTTTGAACTTAAGTACTTGAAAAATCTTTATACTCTACACATATGTTGGGGACGGCGTTGTATGGAATACTGTGCAGAGATAGGGAAGCATTAACTTGACAAGATCTATGACATAGTGATATGGAATAGCTGTTTGAATGGATTAACAGCAAGATATAATAATAATAATAATAATAATAATAATAATAATAATAATAATAATAATAATAATAATAATAATAATAATAATAATAATGTATAATCGTCTTTCTATCTGCATTTTTTTGATATTGACGTGATACTTTTCCTCCCCTGCGAACCGTGTGACCTTGCCCGGGTGGTGAGGCTTGCGTGTCCCAATGAAGCAGATAGCAGAGCCGTAGGTGCAACCATATCGGATGGGTACCTGTCGGGAGACCACACTAACGAATGGTTCATCGAAAGGGGGGTAGCAGACGTTCGGAAGTTGCAAGGGCGGCAGTCTAGATGATTGACTGTTATGGCCTTGTAATAATATTCAACATAGCTTAGTTGTGTTGATACTGCTATACGATTGAAAGCAACGGGAAACTACAGCCATAACTAACTCCCGAATGAAGATATACTGAATTCATTTGGTGAGAGGAGATCGATTTGGTTAAATTTCTTGAGAAGAAGAAATAGCATAATAGGACACATCTTAAGACTCCCAGAACGTGTTCAGTTGGTTTCTGAGGGAAGTTTAGGCAGTAAGAACGGCACGGATATGACAAGCAGATTAGAGCAGGTGTACGATGAAGCAGTTACGTATAAATGAAAAGGTTAGCACAGGATAAGGTGACATGGAGAACTGCATCAAACCGGTCTATGGGCTGATGACTCAAACAAAAAAAAACTTGCTTTTTTACACCGGACTGAACGAATAATAACCTATGTTGGATCCAGTTTAATTTATGTCTGTTTGACTGTCTGTTACAGCGTCACGGATTGGTCGATCTTCACGAAATTTGGGATAAAGGCAAGTAAGATCTTAGCTATGTTTCGTTCAAAAATTCGTCAGGGGGGGGGGGGGGGGGCTTGAACATAATTCTCGATACATCTCTTTTTATTGTTTTTAGGAAAATTGCTCATGGCAAAAATTCTAATATTATTTACAAGCAATTTGTTCTCTAATTTTCACTCATAAAATAAGAAAAAACAAGAAAAATATCAGTGCCGGTGGTATGAAAGTTTAATTCCAAGAGCCAACAACTAACTGTATGAGATGTTGATTTTGAAATCCTGGCGACGTTCATGGGTTTTGTGCGTCTTTCTATCTGCGTATTGTCTACTTTTAAAAATACTAACTTAATAGTTGATTTTCTCCAGAACGAAGAGATCAAACGAAGAGCAGAAAAGAATACAAAAATATGAAACTGCGAAGGGCCACAGAGAGCCAGGAAGCGAGTAGCCTACGTCATGACAAGCCACAGACAGCCTCATGCCCACCTGCGTGTCTCAGGAACAACTTGAGAGGTCGGCAAGTACACATTCTAACTGTTTGTCCTGTCAACGGTACGTAGAACTGATGATAATAATAACTAAATAATAATAATAATAATAATAATAATAATAATAATAATAATAATAATAATAATAATAATAATAATAATAACAGCTCTGGGAAATACGTCCATCCGTTCTACTGGGCCGATTTACTTCATTTTTTGTTTTTATTCTCCGGTTTTACCTGCCGGTGAATCACGAGACATTGACAGTTCTCTAAGTTCAGCCAACTTTGAGTAATCATAAAATCAAATCATTAAGTGTCACTCCATTAAAATTGCAGGCGAAGGCTTACCCTAACCCGCAATACATTCTGTACTTAGCACGTTGCTAAGCAACTAACACTGAATATTCTGATTATGTGATCTTCATCCTTACTAAGTGTCATTTCATGCAGCGAAGCCAGAGAGTATACACTTCCTCTGATCACGGAAGAATACTGTTCCCTGCTAGATAATCTTTGATTCTCTAACCTTAATCAGCTTCCAAATATATTCAACAGATGGCAGAGCGTTCCTAATAACTTACATGATGCTAAAGGAAGAAAATGTCTACGTACAAACAGACCCCATCATGACACACACCTTAGATATTATCTGGGAACACCTATCAAATGATAACCTAGCTACACCAGGTAGAATGAAATGCCATGTATCCTAAAAATGTTCCCTGCCTGGCAAAAAATGCTCCTTTGTGACTAACCTATGAGGTCACATGACAGCCGTTCTATATAGTGTAGAAGAACTGCGATTGAAAGTACCTTTGCCTTCTACAACACAGTACCAAGATTTACAACAAGAACTGCAGGATATAAAAGCGAGACGACATGATGACGTCAGAATGTATGAATTCTGACTATGAACTGCTGCATACCATAACATGCTTCTAATTAAATGTTCATAAAACCATTGAAAAGGACAGGCAAAGAAATATGATTACGATAGGAATATCAAGACGAGTTATCTGATCTACTTATAACAAATGCTAGGGAGCAGCACAAGTCCACTAGTTTAAGTTTAAAACTCTCCACTTGGCTGGAAATCGAAACCGGGGCTCTCAGAACTGGAGAATACTGACCACTCATGCAAACAGCCGGGCAATATCGGGATAAAGACTCGGCATACAAGATCAAAGTCGTTAACTTAACAGTTACACTCCTGCCGCGTGGCATATTTATTCGAGACCATCTGATTCCTTTATGGCAAAAAACAAAATAGAACTAATGAGAACAGTTGAACATACAACAATTCTCGAGATAATTAAAATATTACTTAATGAATGTATTTTTAGGATTATACTGGCTCGCTGAGATACACACCTAGGAAAAATATTAATGATTGTGCCCACGATGGAGATTAACAAAAGAACTCTTGCTCCCGAATGGTTTGCGCATTTGGGGCTTGGTTTCTTCAGAAGGGCTTCATTAGTCTCTGAATGACGCATTGCGCCTTAAAGGCCTTGCATTGTGCCTCGCCTCTCGAGAAACAGATCTAGGGATCATTAACTGGAGGTCATGGTGCTACAGTAATTATGCCAGGTGAGCAAAATGCGGTGGGTTCATTAATTCTACGGATGTTAACTCCACTTGTGGCATAGAAAGGCATGGATGCTGAGGTGAACGCACCAGTCCAACTAACTGATCTATCACTTTCACATTGATATTACTTTGCGATAAATTTTGAATGTACTTGCTAAAAGGGTTAAGTACCTTGACAGGAATAATGTGTAAACAGGTGAATGTGATTAATTAGAGAAAAAATAATTTCAGAATTGAGATCTTACAACGTGTGCTCTTCTTGTTCATGTCAGAGTATTGCATTGATTAGATAGATTTAGAATAGATAGATAGATTTTTCCTCACTGTATAGAGGTGATGATGATGATGATGATGACGATGATTATATTGTTTGTTGTTTAAAGGGGCCTGACAGCTAGGTCAACGGCCTCTAATGCTACGAGGTAAACGATACGAAATTTATACCTCAAAATACAGTATATGATGATAAAAATGATCGTAAAACAACAAAAAATCATTGGATCCAATTCATAATGCCTTCATTACTGGGATGATACTTATTTTCTAATGGGGGTAGAAATTCAGGTCAACGGTCACTCATAATGGTACTAATCACTGGTAGAGGAGAACCATGGTGTTCCTCCTTTAGTGGTACTAATCACAGGTAACGTAGACTCTTGGTGTTCCAGGCATTGTGGTACTAATCACAGGTAATGTAGCCCCATGCTATGTCACATCCAATGGCATCACACAAACCTATGGTGTTTCGCACATAAGGGTACTACTCACAAGCAACGCAGTCCCATGGTGTTCGTCACTTAGTTAAACTAATCACAGGCCATGTATACTCACGGTGTTCCTCATAGGCAATGTAGACCCACGGTGAATCACACATTATGGCAACGCCCACAGGCAACAAAATCCCATGGTGTTCATCATATAATGATACAACCACTCTCAGCTAAAGCAGACGCATGATTTTCCTCACAGAGTGGTACTAATCACGGGTGCCAGCCAAACCCATGGTGGTTCTCACATAGTGGCACTAATAACAGGACCGGGTGAATTGGCCGTGCGGTTAGGAGTGCGCGGGTGTGAGCTTGCATCCGGGATATAGTGAGTTCGAGCCCCACTGTCGGCAGCCCTGAAGATGGTTTTCCGTGGTTTCCCATTTTCACACCAGGCAAATGCTGGGGCTGTACCTTAATTAAGGCCACGACCGCTTCCTTCCCACTCCTAGGCCTTTCCTTTCCACCGTTGTCAGAAGACCTATCTGTGTCGATGCGATGTAAAACAAATTGTAAAAAGTAATCACAGACAACGTAGACTCGTGGTGTTTCTCATAAAGTGGTAGTACTCACAGGTAACGCAGACCCATTCTGAACACAGTAACGCCGACCGGCGGAATACAGACAACGGCCACTGTCACAAACAACGCCTAGACCCGTAGTGTTTCTCGCATAATGGTACTGCTCATATGTAACGTAGACCCATGGTTTTCCTCGCAAGGTGGTACTAGTTGCAAAGTAACGTGCTCCTTACGTAATGGCACTGGTTAAAATATTCTCATGGTTCTAATTTCATCATCCCTTGGTCGCCCCTTTGAGTCGCCTCTTACGACAGGCTGGGGATACGGTGAGTGTATTCTTTGTCTGTGTACCCCATCCACGGGAAGTGTATGGAAGTGAAACATGGTCAATAGGCTAAGTAGCTCGAAAAAAAAAACAGAATAGAAGCTTTCAGAATATTGTGTTACAGAATAATGCTGAAGGCGAGATGGTCATATCAAATCACGGATGAAGAGATACTGAATCGAAATGGCGAGAGAAGAACGATTTGCCGAAATTGAGCCTAAGGACATATAGAATGATAGGACACATCTCAAGACACCCTGGATTTGTTCATTTAGTTTTTGAGGGGCGTATAGGTGGTTCGAAGGGTAGGGGTAGACTAAGATATGAATACGACAAATAGATTAGACTACATACAGTGTGGTCGGAAATAACGTGAACCGGGTGTGCGAGCTATGGTGGGATCCTGTCAGCTTGGAGGTCCGTGTTCAATCCCCTCCCACGGCGAAGTTTTGTTCTTCGACTGGTGCTCTCATGCCAGACTTAATCCACCTGAACATTTAGCAACACCGCCTCGCGAAACCCATTTGAATACACCCACGAAGCGATCTGATTGGCTTAATTCAGCAGCTGATAAAATGACAACAGTGTGATTTATTGAATTATTATTATTATTATTATTATTATTATTATTATTATTATTTTACAAGTTGCTTTACGTCGCACCGACACAGATAGGTCTTATGACGACTATGGAAAGGAAAGAGCTAGACGTGGAAAGGAAACGGCCGTGGCCTTAATAAAGATACAGCCTCAACATTTTCCTGGTGTGAAAATGGGAAATCACGGGAAACCATCTTCAGGGATGCCGACAGTGGGTTTTGAACCCACTATCTCCCGAATATTGGATACTGACCACACTTAAACGACCGCAGCTATCGAGCTCGGTAATTATTTCTTTCAAATTATTTATCAGTATGACCAACCCTCTAGCGCTCATATACCTTGCTCACGTTGTTTTCAACCATCCTGCATATAAGATTAAGTGATTATATGTAGAAATGAAAAGTTTAGCCCAATGTATAGTCGCAGGGAGTACCGCATCAAACCAGTCTACGTACCGATGACATAATCAACAACAACAACAACAACAACAAAATGTCTTCCTAAACGACGTATTTTTGTTAAAAGAAACATCATCAAAATGTTGGAAAAAGTACTTTGCTCTAAGAGCTCGGTTGAGTCTCCTTCTGAAGTAATAAATTGCTCACATGCACAAGGTTGTGGATGTTTTCAAAAATATTTCCTATTATTTAACGTCACCTTCTCATATTTCTGTGGGGTAAGCTCAGTTTAAGAGCTGGCTTGGGTTTAAGACTGCATAGCCTTTCTACTGCCACATATTGCTCTGAGAGAAAATCCCATATACATTTGCCAGGATTCGAAGCATGACACATGGTCTGGAAGGCGACTAATTAGACACTAGGCTGCTTAATTTTGAAATAAAATAAAATGGAATATCTCTACTTACAGAAATTAGTCGACGAGCCGCTGGGAGTCATGCAAAGTCAACCTGTCACCGCGGGATACGTACCTGGAAAGAAAGAAAAATAATGTTAATAATGAATTATCTGCATTCGTTTTGGGGTAAAAAAAACAATGGTTTGCATCGACAAATTAGAAAGACACAGAAAGTGTAGTATTGAATTTGAGCATATTGAAACGGCAATATAGCTTAGTTTGTGGCAGTGAAGTTTATCGCAGATTTTCATTAATGTAATTCGCTTTTAAGTTCTCTGTTCTTCATTTTTCTCCCGTGGGGCTTTTCTTATACCATGGTGGAACCGTGAGTGTGGCCTGTGTCCCATTTGTGGGCATAGCCCTCTTTAACTTGCGATGCCTGAGGTGTCTTCTTTTTTTCACTTTTTTATTATATAATAGGAGTAATATTCATTTTACAGGTTTTTCAAACATATCCAGTTATACGAAGCGTAAATCGTGCACAATCATACAAAAATTGCACAATAATTTATATAATTTCTAATATTAAAGCCTACCCTGGTAAAAAAGGAAAATCGAAAAATCACAACTACGGTAGATACTCCATGCATCAAATACGTATTCACTGATGCACTGCACATATCTGTCTATATCAGTTCATTTTTCTCGGAGGTCTGGGTTCGATTACCGGTACTGTCACAGATTTGCGAATGACTGAAGGGATGGTTAAATTGTACATGTCGATAGCTGCAGTCGCTTAAGTGCGGCCAGTATCCAGTATTCGGGATATAGTAGGTTCGAACCCCACTGTCGGCAGCCCTGAAAATGGTTTTCCGTGGTTTCCCATTTTCACACCAGGCAAATGCTGGGGCTGTACCTTAATTAAGGCCACGGCCGCTTCCTTCCCACTCCTAGCCCTTTCCTGTCCCATCGTCGCCATAAGACCTATCTGTGTCGGTGCGATGTAAAGCAACTTGTAAAAATATATATATACATGCAGTACATGCAGCACTCCTCCGCTTGGGGGTGTGACTGTAAAGAGCTGTAGCTACTTGAGAATAAGAAGATTTGAGTTTACACCGCATGACGTCACCGAAGGTGACAGATAAGAAAATAAAGGATATGCAACGACTTTTAAAGGATAGAATTCATTGGAACAATATGGCCCAGTTTGGACAACGATCGCATTTGCAGATATTTTGTATTCTATAGAAATACTTGTCAGAGTGTATTGTGAATTCTGTTAAGGAGAAGAATGTGTGACAACAAGTTTAAATGCAAGGGAAAGAGAAGTGTAATTTGGTATTGCAGCTAATACGCTTGTCGACATTCATGGAAAATGACAAGTATTCTAACCCTATGTACCAGTCGAGGTTTTCCTTTTATCCGGAAAGGAACTGGTACAGCCGTCATATTGTATTATGCACGTTTTTCTAAACATCGAATTTTCGATAACTCAAAGTACATTTAGCCTTCGGAAGCACTTCGAGATATCGAAGTTCAACTGTTTGTACCTGCCGCATGTTATCTTGCGGTATCAAATTCACTTATTTAACATATTCATCCTTAGGTAGGAAATGTAAAGGAGTCTTTTTGTAATTATTCTATTATAATTTTAATAAGATCTTCTGAGATACTGTGCTTATCTTATTATACCAGTGGATAAGTCTCCTTCCACGAAAGGATTAACAATTTAACAACAAGGAAATATTAGATTGAAATAACGGTGGCTGCTCCGAGTGTGCTTGTTACCGGCTTTTGTACCGAGATGGTATTTTATTTTCTGTTCTGAGATCGCTGTAGATATACACACAACTACACGCACAACGAACTTCAACAGCACGTCATAGGCGACGAATAATGACCCCTGTGGGTTGGGCCGGTTGAATATATCCTCCGTATCCCCTGCCTGTCGTAAGAGGTAACTAAATGGATCCCCAAGTGCTCTTAACTTGGGAGCGTGGGTTGGCGATAATAGAGACGCTGACATTGCTCTCACTTGTTTCAGGCTCCTCAGTTTCATCTGTCCGATCTGCCCTCTCTTGGTCATATCTTGTTCTTTTCCGACCCCGACGATATTAGTTTTGCGAATTCTAGGGATCCTTATATTCACACCCTTCGTGGTCCTTGTCTTTCTTTGGCCGATACCTTCATTTTACAAAGTGTCGGACCCCTTCAATATTTTTCTTTCTGATTAATGTTACTAGAGGTTGGTTGCCTAGTTGTTCTTCATCTTAAAACAATAATCACCACCACCACCACCATCGATGAATAGTGAATATCAATTTACGAACAACTGTCTCTGCATACTGTCGATGATAGTGATCTGTCTATAAATAGTCCACGGTTGCTGAGTGAACAATTGAAGGTTTATTACAGTTTGAGGTATTCTGTGTTTATGGACAGAATTTTGAATTCTTTGTTCAACAATGAGAATACGTAGAGTTCCCGAAGTCTAGCATTTTTTTACTTTCTCGTATTCTAGTATTTCTTATCATGATACTGTATTTCACCTGTGGACTGGGCAGCAGAATACATTCACGGTATACCCTGCCGGTGGCTAGATGAGACCTAAAGGTGGACCACATTGGCACTCAGGCTGAAAACATAGGTTGGCAAATGCGAGGTCCGGTAGTGCTTCCTCTCAACTGTGTCAGGTCCCTCACTTTCATCTACCATGTGCTATCTGCCTTGATCAGTTGTTGCTCTCTTCCGGCCCTGACGACATTAGGTTTGTGAGGCCTAAGGATTCTTTCATTTTTATGCAGTTCATGGCCTTTGCCTTCCTTTTCTCGGTACCTTCTGGTGTTTAGACCACTTAAGTTTTTCATTTTTCATTAGATATTATAAGTGATGTTTGTTTATTCAATTTCATCTTAAAACACTGACCTTTACGCAATATGTGTAGTGCACAAATGTAACTATAAAAGTGAATATAGCCGAAAAAAATACACTTATTATTTGATTTTTTGAAGGACCGAGCGTGTTAGCCGTGGGGTTAGGGTCGCATACCAAGTGAACGCACTCGTATTTTCCGGTTTGACTAAGAGATGGCGCCAGCGAACAGTACGCATCGTACGAACCGTCCAGTAGGAATGTATTTTTGCGCGACGAATTTACTCATTTCTACAGGAGGCCTATACTGTATTTAAGGTCCATTTTCCCTTACGCTTTCGCATAGGAAAATGAACACAACGAACATGTTCTGATGGACTGCATATCCATATGTGGCTGGGAGGCGTGACATGTCTAAGGAAAATAACGGATAAGATGTGCATTGTTACATACGAGATATTTATTACTCACCGACGATATGCACTTTTCATGAAAATTTAACTACTGTAGAAATATGTACAAAGAAACCTTGGGAAGATACTTTAAAACTCTTTTTGCTTTAGAATACTGTAATAATTTGTAGGCTAGCTTCCTTTTCAGTATATCTTCCTCTCAGAATGTCTTCTCACATGCCAGTCACTCCAGTGGATTTGTAATGCTACTTCCACAAACAAAACAGTCCAAAATTAAACCAGATATAATGGGTTCAATTCCGGCTCACTCCCGTGGTATGTAAACTACTCAAACTATTATTAATACATAAATTATATTATTATTATTATTATTATTATTATTATTTCTTCTTTTTATACCGCTTTTCCCGCACCAGTGGGATCGCGGTTGCGAACTGTGTCGCACATGGGGATTTGGCCCTGTTTTAGGCCAGATGTCCTTCCTGACGCAAAAGATATATGGAGGGATGTAATAATTATTGCGTGTTTCTGTGATGGTTGGTAGTGAAGTATGTTGTCTGGATATGAAGAGGAAAGTCTTGAGATAAACACAAATACCCAGTTCCCGGGTCAGAAGGATTAATTAGACGTGATTAAAATCTTCGACCCGGCCGGGAATCGAACCCGGGACCCTCTGAACCGAAGGCCACAACGCTGACAATTCAGACAATGAGTCGAACACTAACAATAATAATAATAATATTATTATTAACAAATACATCGCAGTTGGGGAATATTCTTGTGACAATGATCACTTACAACAGTGTGGAACAACAACAACAACAACAACAACAATAACAACAAGAACAAGAAATTCCATGGAAGGAAGGTACTCGTATTATAAGAAACACTACTAGTTTAGCATTCTAAATCCAGCATCATCATATAGAAATTCACATTCAGCTTATCACTACGGCTTACAGTGCGATAGGTTGAATTTTTTTAATATATCGATGGCTTACTTCTAAAACCTCGTATCTCCCAATGCACTTCCTATCCATTTTCTTCCTTAAGACTGGTCACGCCTCCCAGCCACATATGGATGTACAGTCCATCAGAACAATTTTCGTTGTGTTCATTTTTGCTATGCTGATGTGTAAAGGAAAATGAATCTTAAATACATTAAACTGTAGGAGTGCTTAAATTCACCATTAAAACATCCCTGCAATAGGGTACTACACCCGTCCCTACACATAATGGCTCCGGCATGATATCTACAGGGCGTTAACGGGTTGGAATAAAACAAAATAGGCGCTTAACTAGACTTAGCTTAAAGGCATACAGGGTAGGAGACGGATCATACCTAATTACAATGAGAACACATTCGGGTTAAAGTTTAGATTAATACAAGTGGTTTATTAGGCCTTAATGATGATGATGGTAATGACGCATTTATATACAAATGAACTACATGGATTATTATCAATTGTTGTGGTTTGTTATCGACTTTTAGTCGTATGTGATGGATCCGAGTATTATCTATCGCAGAGCGATCCATTATGACGAGATTCGAACGGAAAAACACTTATCATAGACACTGAGGCTATGTGATATCATTGACCAATAGGATTAACATGCATGCAACGAGTCTGAGCAATCCCTATGCTAAACACACAACTATTCCCCAACAAAGTACCAAGAAGGAACTCATAAAAATGTGGAACAAACGCCCGGGTTTGAACCGACCCTTACTTGTATACAATTCACCACCCCGATGGTCAGCACCATCGGCAACTCAATTATAATCACAACAAGATAGATAAACACTTAGAGAACACAAATTATATACATTAAACACGTGAGACATCCAGCCTTCGGTTGAGCATTGGGGTACCAATGCCGCTGTCGGGAACTGAACTGACACCCCTTTGGATGGAAGTGGGACTATGAAAACCCTAAGCTACATTATCCTCAAATGAGTAATGACAGTAAACTAACAAGTACTGGTAACAATCGCCGTGTCATTTATTAGCGACTACATCATTCTGGCGTGTTGAATATTTCCATTATTAGGCGACTCTTCCGGGCCTCGTTCTCTTTAACACAAGGCTCCCCCTTCTACGAGCGGACGAGCATACAAAAAAAACCAACACTTCTCCTCACTAGGTCAACTGCCCCAACCCCTGCACGGCGGGTGGTCAATGGCCTCGGCCTTCAGAGGCATAACGCCCTTTCTTAACAAAACACCCCATCTCGGGGATCGTTCACTAATAAACTGAGCTTCATTGTTCATTAAGCAAATTACATCGGCTCTCAATACTTCACTTCAATTCAACACACACATTCGTTTACAATATCATGATCCCGCGACACGACACCGGTTTCTATGATACCAATACTTGCATGATTACCATAATTACAATTTATTATTATTATTATTATTATTATTATTATTATTATTATTATTATTATTGGGTTCATCATTACACTATCTCCCTACACGACTTACCTGGAAATTAGACCATACTGCGTGATCATAATTAACTTCCTCGTAATAACGGTGTAATTAATCCATAACATTTGTGATTTCTGATAAAATCGTCACACGGTAATACAATTATGAATTAAATATTCCTCAATTTGCACTTAAATTGTGATAAGCTTGCCAATTAAAATTGTACAATTCCTATCTAAATATATGTCAGTGGAGGCCTGTGGTGTCAGTTCCGAAGTCATATCTCGTAGTTCTGGGTGCTCACGGAATAAAATTACACTACTTACCAGCCATGCATTATCAACGCTGGACTAACTACAGCCTAACTTGAATTACTCTGAATTACTAAAAATTGGTTTCCTGACGCATCAATATTCACAAGTTTCCCCAAATAAAATGATTAAGTCAATCTACTACTGCATGCAAACTTATCGTATTACACCTTTATTTACAATTGATTGCTCAGACGTGTTACTAATTAAATAAAGTAAATAGAAGCTACGTGTATCATGGTAGCACATCTACATTACTGAAGTTACAATCTCTAACATTATAGCGTCAGGTAATGATAACTGTTCCCCGCCCAATCTGATCACGTCATATTAAATATGATTAATACTCATCTCCATCACTTGATGACCCGTTGTCAGCTCAGGAAGTCCATTGCTGGTTTAGTGCTGACCCATAGGCACCAAAGCAGTTACTGGAGGCACCATTCTTCTTTCCAACCGGGAGTCCATTGTTCTAGGTTGACGAAACCGCTGGCAGTATTCCTGAGGCACACAATACGTCACTATTTATTCCAAGATTTGTTTAGTTACATTCAGTGTGAACGTCCAGCCACGATATCGGACCTCACTCCGCAATCCGCGGTTCAGTATCGGATTCCGCGTACCTTTGTTACTACTCGACACAGTAGCGCCGTAATAATAATAATAATATTATTACAAATTATATTAAATGTTCGCGACACGTCCCTGATCTTTAAAGTTTAGGCACTAGCATCGCGTCTATCCAATCTCTGCAGTATTTACGCACAGTACACGATTTCACTTGTAAATTAAATTTAAATTCACTCAAACAAAAGATCGCTGGAAGCTCGACTGCACATAGCTTCGCCGTCTGTAAGCCACGAGTCCCGACTGACTCTTGTCCCTTCCTGCAGTAGTTTTTACTAGGGAGCGACACCCCTTCCACAAATTTGCGTAGCGCCTATTCCCGGCGTACTCGAGGTATAATAGTACGGGTAGTCGGTGACCAGTATCTAGTTGGTGCGATTGAGACATAACCACTCAATTATCCTTCGGTGAATCTCTTTAAATTAATTAAAATATGTTCTGCTTCCCCTACCACACGGGGTGAAGTCCCTCCGTCGAGGACGTGTCATGAGACTAACCAGATGGCCCCAGTACTTTTCCACGCAGAAACAACACAGTATTCTTTCTTCGGCTGAAAGTTATCACGGAAGAGGACATTAAACACTCTAAATAAATGTCCCAGTAACATTTATCCCTTTTAAATCGGGAGACGACCCCCTAATATGAGTTTTATTAATTTTCTGGATCGTAGGTAATTAAGTTGGCCAGTCCGATTCCAAGATGGCTCCTATATTCCGTTTCGAAAAAATTAGTTTCCCCTCATTCTGTTAGCCTTGAGGAGGGATGTCTTCTCTCGAGTGATGTCACAGGGAATCCCCATTCATAACCCCTCCCGGGTCTAAGTTGGCTTGGCTTCATCTCCGGGGCCCCGCTACACAAAGGATAATACTGCGCAATAAGTCGCAGACAAAGAAATCTCGTAGAATAATTTTAAAATACACAATTTATCTATCTCAATGGTATGAATATTAATTAGTTTCGATATGACCTCTATTAATGATATGAATATTAATCATTTTCAGCGTTCTTTCCCTTTAATAGCATTGCGTGCGTAATTACGGAGATCGATATCAACCTAAGGTCCTTGGATCATGCCCCTGTCGGGTTCAGTACGATAAGGTCCATTTTCCATTACACGGTCGCACATGAAAATGAACACTACGAGAAACGTTCTGATGGACTTCATATAAATATGTGACTGGGTGGCGTGACCAGTCTTAAGGAATATAATGGGTAGGAAGAACATTGAGAGATACGAGGTTTTAGAAGTAAGCTGACGATATGCCGTTTGTTCGGGGCGTCTACCCATAAGTATCTTTTGCCACTACTGCCACCATATTGTATGAACCTGCGTGTAATTCGAATGGTGGTAGTGTGGAATGTTACGAGTGAGGAAAGGAAGATTAAGGACGTCACAAACACCCAGTCCCTAGGCCAGGGATATTAATCATTACAATTAAAATCCCATGACCCGGCCGGGAATCGAACCCGGGGCCGCCGGGGCCGGACTAGGTTGAGCTTACTACAACGCCGTCATACACAAATTTACCCATACGTTAAGTATTTCGACATTTTACACTACGACTTGCAGTAGACTGAATGGTTCAATTAATAACAATTATCTTAGCATTGTAAACCCAGTACGTTCATACACAAATTCACCTTCAATAATTCAGATGCCTTAATGCTACAATTTATAGTGGGTTGAGTGTTGCATTCAAACATGACAACATCACATAGAAATGTATATACACACAGTTTACAGAATACTGTAGTCTATTCTTGAAGCATCTTACATTTTGGGGAAAAAGCTCTAAGATAACTGCAGGTAATGCATTCTTTCTTTCTTTCTTAATCTGTTTATCGTCCAGGGTTGGGTTTTCCCTTGGACTTAGCGAGGGATCCCACATCTACCGCCTCAAGGGCAGTGTCCTGGAGCTTCAGACATCGGATCGGGGGATACAACTGGGGAGAATGATCAGTACCTTGCCCAGACGGCCTCACCTGCTATACTGAACAGGGGCCTTGGTGGGGGATGGGAAGATTGGAAGGGATAGACAAGGAAGTGGGAAGGAAGCGGCCGTGGTCTTAAGTTAGGTACCATTCCGGCATTTGCCTGGAGGAGAAGTGGGAAACCACGGAAAAGCACTTCCAGGATGGCTGAGGTAAGAATCGAATCCGCCTCTACTCAGTTGACCTCCCGAGGCTGAGTGGACCCCGTTCCAGCCCTCGTACCACTTTTCAAATTTCGTGGCAGAGCCGGGAATCGAACCCGGGCCTCCGGGGGTGGCAGCTAATCACACTAACTACTACACCACAGAGGCGGACAGGTAATGCATTACAATCATCAATTCCCCGATTTACAAACGAATAATTACCACAGTTAGTTTTCTGCGATCTACCGTTTACTTTATGTGGTTGATCTGTCCTACTGATGTAACACGGCTTTTCTAGTCGGCTGTTCAACTCCTCCCAAGCTGGCTTCTTCGTGTAGGCATTATACATTCCACATAACCGTGTTCGTTTCCTTCTAGTCCCCAGTGTCTCCCATCCAAGTCAGCTATACGTCAGTCTCGTACTGAACCTTTACTTGCATGTAAAATGACTTCTACGCAACAACATATTCTTGCATCTCATCAACGCCGTAAACCGTGGATGTAATTAGTGGGACGTAAATCCAATAACATTATTATTATTATTATTATTATTATTATTATTATTATTATTATTATTATTATTATTATTTATTATTATTATACACCTTGTCCAAGATAAAGACGCCGGACAGAGTGGATCAGACGGCCTTCTAAAGTATTTGAAAGTGCTCAAATACGATAGCCTCGTGTTGGTAGATTTACTGTCACATTAAAAGAGCTCCTGCGGGACTAAATTCCTGCACCTCGGCGTTTCCAAAAACCTTAAAAGTAGTTAGTGGGACGTAAATCCAATAAATTGTTATCATAGATAAAGACACTGAAAATTTTGAAGATAGAATTTAATTTATGTAGATTTTACTTTGCACTGCTGGGACATTCTGGCACGGCACAGAGGAAGCGTTCTTTTACATTTAGCCCCGGCTGGTCAGAGAGCAGTAATTGGTACAGAGAAAGGGTGTGTTGCACCCTGCTACTTTATGAGACAGCAGGGAGTAGCGTGCCAGTTTCCCAAGCCCCACCCCATTACGTCATTTGCGTATAACAATCTACGCGCTTCCCACTGAAAGAGCAAAGGCTTTCTAAGAAGTGAGCAGATCTCTCGAAATAATATGACATTAAGATTAATTAAAGAAGATAACTCCTGCATGTTGTAGGTTACAAAATACCTTTTGTTGTTGCTGTTCTTGAACAGTGCAGCGCAGAGAAAATTAATAACAAATCACATAGTGGCTAAAACGGGACCTTCTGTAAATATCCACTAGAAGTGGAAGACACTGATGAGTGGAGAAAATAATTAATTCATAAGTACTATTTCAAAATGTTCTTACTGAAATAAGCGTCTTCGTGGCTCAGACATCAGTGCGCCGGCCTCTCACCGCTGGATTGCGTGATTCGAATCCCGGTCACTCCATGTGCTGGGCAACGTGGAGGAAGGGCAGGATTTGTTCCGGATAGCCTACTCCGGTTTTCCCTGTCTTCTTTCATTCAAGCGACTTTCTACAATATCATTTCATATATCAGCAATTATTCATTACACCAGAGGAGTGCGACAGACTTGGCAGACTTCGGCAGCCGGCACAATTCCTGCCCTCACCGCTAGATGGAGCTTCATTCATTCCATTCCTGACCCTGCTGACATGCTGAGGAATTTCGTTTTTGATACTGAAATAATGATTCTGGCTGCAAATATTTCTGATATATCGTGTCAGGAAAGAGTTCTTAGTGGGAAGGTTTTGACACCACCCAAAACTTGAAAAGTGAAGCAAGTGACTGAGTAGTATGACAATTTTACGAAGAAAAAGTATCTGCAGAGAGACTGTAGAAACTAATTGTTCTTCACACTGGCAATATAAACGAGTTCCTTGATGGACTCCTGCTCTTTGAATAGAAATAATAAAGGATTACCAGGGAAGGATGGAAGGTAGGGCGTTCGAGAAGGGTTCGTTAATATTGTCGCTATGCATGAAATAGTGGGACATTACATGGCAATGAAGTTTATAAGTATAATTAATTTTACAGAGAAACTTGGCTTAGCATGTATTTCAAATTTATGTACGTAATGAATATGATAAACTCAAAAATAAATAAATAAATAAATAAATAAATAAATAAATAAATAAATAAATAAATAAATAAATAAATAAATAAATAAATAAATAAATAAATAAATAAATAAATCTTATTCCTGACCTTTTACCCCAATGTCTTCGGGGGCGGCTCATGTACAGATTTGAGCCAGTTATACGACCGGTAGTCCTTTCCGACGCCATACCTATGTGCAGGGATATAATCACTATTGTGTGTTTGTGTGGTGGTTAATAGTGTGATATCGTCGTTGCCGGGACGAAACCTCCTATGTGAAATATTTTAGCTTAGAACTTTGGCCGGTAAGGTTCTGTCATTTAAGGTGCAATATTGTGTGCATATTGTCAAGGCATTCTCACTCTTTATAATGTATGTGCTGCGGGTCAGTATACCTCCAAAAATATTATCAAATAGGAGGTTTTGTCCCGGCAACGACGATATGTTGTGCGTAGATGAAGATGTGTTCTGGGACGAACACTAACACCCAGTTCTCGAACCATAGAAATTAACGATATACAGTTAAAATCCCTGATCCGGCAGGGAATCGAATCCGAGTCCTTCTGAACGGAAGGGCTTTACGCTGATAATTCAGCCAATCAATCAATCAATCAATCAATCAATCAATAAATCAATCAATCAATCAATCAATCAATCAATCAATCAATCAATCAATCAATCAATCAATCAATCAATCAATCAATCAATCAATCAATCAATCAATCAACTGGTATGACGATACTAATATATTTCTTGAACTAATCCCTGTGATTTCTGAGGTCGTTAAAGTCATACCGTGGCACATTTTGGCATTAAAGCGAGACGGGCTTCCTGTGGGTGGGGACACGTAGAACACGTCGACGCTATCTCCCCGCACCGTCGTAAGAGACGACTAAAAGGGCGGACCATAATGGCTTTCATTTAAAAGCGTGGGGTATCTATGACGGATTGCATACCTCTGACTGGTACTGCTTCCATTTATTGCTGCCAGGCTCCTCACTTCGATTTTTTCTCTCCAAACTCCCTAGGGTGAAGCTAAGAATTTTACGAAGACAGTACCTGCAGAGTGCTCTTTACACTGGCAATTAAAACGATTTCATAGACGTACTCCTGCTCTTCGAATTCTGAATGAATGATATTAAGTTTGCGAGATCTACTGTAGAGAGTCATTCATTTCAACGCTCTTTCTGACCCTTCCATGTCTTTTGGAGGTACCTTCAGTCTTTTAAAGATCGGAATTTTTATTTCTCTATTCTAATTACAGTCAAAAGAGGAAAGTACTCTTTATTAAATTAATTACCTATAACGAATGCATTTTCTGACTGTATGTAATTCTTCAGATTAAATATTTTCCCCCTTATTGACAGCAGTTCAACCTACAGCCATCCAGGTGTTTAGCTAACGCTAAAAAATCCCGCCCCCCCCCCCGTCGATATAGCGATATCCTTTAATTTCTACGACAATCGATATAGAACCCAATCTCAGCTTAAGTATGGTTGAGTTACGGGTCTCATGAGTGTCCAGCTTAACACCGAAGACAAGCCTCCCTGAGGTGGTGGTAAATCTTGCGGCCTGTTGTAAAGAGAGCCCGTAATGAAGTGTGACAGCGTAAGACATGGTCCCTGCACCGCACGCATGCCTAACGAGCGGAGCACACGCGTGTGCGTGAGATCCTGCTGTTCAAGCTTAGCCCGCCTACCATTGAAGATATCTGCTATTAACCCCAGTATAAATTCTGTTGGGTGGTAGGCGGTACCTAACAAGTGCTTGGTGGTTATTTAGGAAGATCAGCGTGTCACGATATCTATATCTTTAGATGTAACCAAGAAATATCTTCCTTGAGTTATTGTTATGCATATCGTGTTTAACATGACCTAACATACAGAATCCAGAGTGCGGCTTGCCAGCCTTTCCATGCTGTGTTATATAATAATAAGCCGGTTTTGTTAAAAGAAATACTAAAACAGAGTACTGAGCGGTGGTAAAATAAGTCTTATTTGTTGGAAATGAACTTGGATGCATATAATTAAATAAAAAGACATAGGGTGTGATCCTTGGTAAAATTTACAATATGATATACCGAAAGTATTTATTGCTTCTTATAAGGGGTGTAGGGTATTTTGTTCAGAAACACGCGTATTTGGCCAGAGAGTTACTGAGGACCAAGGTGTGAGGCAACAAGACTGTGCGATTTGTCAGCAACCGGTTCAAGGCCAGCCACGATCATGTGGAGAAGTCGTCACTCCGATGAGAAAACCACGAATGTGACAAAGCTTTTTATATCCATTATTGGCCTTAAGGCTGGTCACGCCCCCTTCCCCCCAGCCACATGTTGATATTTAGTCCATCAGACCAGTTTTCGTTGTGTTAATTTTCCGATGGGCGCATGTAAACGAAAATGAACCTTAAGTAATTTAAATAATACTGTAAGACAGAGTAATGATGTCATGCAAATATATATTCCTGCAATACGGTACAGTAAGGTTCATTTTCCTTTACACATTAGCATAGGAAGATGAATTCAACAAAATTTGTTCTGATTGACGGCATATCAATATGTGGCTGGGAAGCGTGACGAGTATTAGGGGAAATAATGGAGCGACGAAGTGTTATCCTCAGTTAACAGTTCATTTTATCGTCGTCAGAAAGTTCCTTATAGGGATCACTGTAAATACTTAGGTGTTAATATCAGGAAAGATCTTCATTGGGGTAATCATATAAACAGGACTGTAAATAGGGGGTAAAAATCTCTACACATGGTTATGAGGGTATTTAGGTGTTGTAGTAGGGATGTAAAGGTGAGAGCATATAAGTCTCCTGTAAGACACTAACTAGAGTATGGTTCAAGTATGAAGATAAAGTTACCGAGCTCGATAGCTGCAGTCGCTTAACTGTGGCCAGTATCCAGTATTCGGAAGATCGTGGGTTCGAGCCCCACTGTCGGCAGCCCTGACGATGGTTTTCCGTGGTTTCCCATTTTCACACCAGGCAAATACTGGGGCTGTACCTTAATTAAGGCCACGGCCGCTTCCTTCCCAGTCCTAGCCCTTTCCTGTCCCATAGTCGCCATAAGACCCATATGTGTCGGTGCGACGTAAAGCCAATAGAAAAAAAAAAGAATATAAATTTGGAATTAAAGAGGATAAATTGGGGAAAACATTTGTTTATAGGAAGGGGAGCTAGGAATAGGAATTGGAATTGGAATGATTTACCACGGCATGTGTTCAATGAGTTTCCAAATTGTTTGCAATTATTTAAGAAAAGTCTAGGTAAACAGCAGAGAGTAAATCTGCCCCCTGGGCTACTGCCCTAAATGCAGACCAGTAGTAATTGATTGATTGATTGATTGATTGATTGATTGATTGATTGATTGATTGATTGATTGATTGATTGATTGATTGATTGATTGATTGATTGATTGTCTTCTCCTATTCTCTGGTGTGGTCGCGGGTTCGATCTGTGTCAAACAGTTGTGTGCGGTGAAAACATTCGTTTCCCCAGCTGGAAGAAAATTTAAAAAAGCAATCGCAGCCCCACCACTCTCTCTCAGCCAACATTACTATTTTGTAAACTCACTCGATAAATGAGTGGAAATAGAACAAGCAAACAGGTGAGACAATAAGACAATGTTATGAAATTGTAATTCACTTGAATAAGAATATTTTCAACCACATACCCGCACATATTTCCGAATTGGTAATCACGGCAGTGACGGCTCCATTATGACTTAAGCGACAGCAAATTTTAAACATTTTACTTACAGTTTTGCCCACTGACGCTTCGTAATAATAGTACATTCGTGGTTTTCACAGAAATATACCGTGACAAACGTTTTTTTTTAAAAATGAAGCAGGTATTTTGCCGTCGCTGGAGTTTTACAGTTTCCCTCGCTTACTGACTAAGTACATCAACGATAAACTAGAGAAAATGTTCCTCACGATATATACCAGTATTATATTAACTAAGAATGCCAAAGGACTCTCGAAAACTTCACCTATAATACAAAAGGAACGCTACAAAACTTCACAATATACCACCATTATAGGCGAACCCACTCGTACAAAGCAACCAAGTAAAAACATTTTGCTCTTCTTGCTTGGCACTGTGCTCGTGCTGGGAAACCTAATTATTTCTACGCGAGTATCAAAAAAACTTCTTTTACAAGTGCCGTCCAAGAATCGCTCCCAAAAAGTTCATACTTGCAGAAATCCAAAAATAAAACGAATACCTTTATCACAATTGATTTCATAAAAAGGCTGTTTTTTTTATTAGCAAGACTAGGGGAAAGTCGCTATACTATTTTGTTCTTGTAGCCCCTGGTGTTGGCGCTGAACACTGCGAGTGTTAGTTATTACAACTAACATGTACCCAAGCTAGCTGTTCAACGCCGTAAGACGCTGTGAATCTCGAGCATGGCCAACAGCTACCACTCCACATCCCCATGAAAAGGCGGCTCAAAGCGCATACGTCAATCAAACGACTTAAATTTCCTTGGGGTAGCTCAGTTTCGCGCCGACGAAGAAACTGCGGTAGAGTGAACGGGTTATCGAGATAGCTGTGCTTGCCTTGAATGAGCTGTTTGCAGTTTTTTACTTGATAAAGAAACGTTCTAAGGAATAATAAGAGAATACGAAATGCTTTACCCCAGCAGCGCTGGGGTAGATGGGGTTCAGTGCATGCCACTGGTGTCAAACACCTGGTTTGCGACCAACCTTCCTGACACTACCGAACTTCTTGGTGATTTTGTAGTAGGTGTGTTGTATGTAATGAAGAATTTTGTATTAAGACAGATACAAACACCCAAAACCCTAGGTAGACGAATTAACAAGACGCTGATTAAATCCACAGCTTAGACAGGAATCGAACACGAGACCCACTGATTCGAAGGCCGTTGCGCTGAACATCCAGACAAGGAGCCAGCGATTTCATCATTTACTCTCTGCCAGTAATTCAAATCAGCGTTCGATATCCTCACGAACAGTCTTTGCCCGGAGATCCGTGGATGTTTTGTGGGATCCGTGATATAATTTACTGAGAAACTCTCAACATTAGACTGCACGAGATGAACTTGTACTTTTTTTTGCTATTTGCTTTACGCCACACCGACAGATATGTCTTACGGCGACGATGGGATGGGAAAAGCCTAGAAATTGGAAGGAAGCAGCCGTGGCCTTAATTAAGGTACAGCCCCGGCATTTGCCTGGTATGAAAATGGGAAACCACGGAAAACCATCTTCAGGGCTGCCGACAGTGGGGCTCGAGCCCACTATCTCCCGATTACTGGATGCTGGCCGCACTTAAGCGACTGCAGCTATCGAGCTCGGTGATGAACTTGTAGAAGTGATTTCTGGTGGTTCTTCGAAGACACTTTTCAAACAATGTGCTATTAATCAGTTCTGATCATAAGAAAGTACAAAGGTGAAAAAGCTTTAAAATATCGAATTCCCCCATTGTTCCACGTATCTTTGTAAGAAAATATTCTTGATATTTATGATATGAATAACTTAGAGATCAACATTTTTATCATAGTAAGGTTGTAAATATGGAACCAAAAGTTCTAGGTACTGCCCAAAAAAAAAGCATGCATTATATCTCACATATGATTTTTTTCAAATTTCATTACGTCGCACCGACACAGATAGGTCTTATGGCGGCAATGGGATAAGAAAGGGCTACGAGTGGGAAGGAAGCGACCGTGGCCTTAATTAAGATACAGCCTTCACATCTTCCTGTCGTGAAAATGGGAAACCGCGGAAAACCATTTTCAGGGCTTTCGACAGTGAGGTTCGAACCCACTATCTTCCGAGTGCAAGAACACAGCTGCGTACGCCTTAAAGCACGGAAAACTTGTTCGGTTATGGTATATAAACGAAATTCCGACTTTTTAACTCCAATTTAGTATAAATAATGTTTTGCAAAGGATTTGCTTTTTAATTTTTTAAATATGACTGTTCAAATATATGATGTCCATATCTGATCTAGAGTTCCCAGCTAATTGGGAACCTCTGCTCGCAGTTAAATGTCTTACAACATGATTTGCACTCCATTTCCAACCAGTGTGCCAGTTCTTCTTTCTCCTAGAGCGTATTTGCGATTTTAACGGAATTTATCAAAAACTATTATTTAAAAATATAATTTGTATTTTACTTCTCTTGTTTAGTCAAACATTTGTATTGATTTTTGTCACGTTCAAAACAAAAAGTGCAAATCTTGAATTGTGAATGCCAGAACAACCAGGGAGTTTGTGGTGTGAAACAGGCTGTTTAAGGTAATAACTTCTGTCTACCATTTTTGTAATTTCTTTCCTGTGTCTGTCATATGTATATATAAATTGTTATGTGACATGTTAAGTTTGTTGGCTGTATGGTTAATAGGGCCAAAAGCGAAATAAATAAACAACAAAGAAGCCTGGTTTGCTTTTGTTAGTGATTGAACATTGCACTTAAATATAAAGGTTTATGGACATTGTAAGATGAAAAAGAGATAGGTCTAAATAAGGGACGTATAGCTTTAGTACAAGTACAGCCCTACCATTTGTCAGATGTGACAATGAAGAGTCACAGGGAAATCCATCTTCAAGGCTGTTGACGGACTATGTGAATACAAGCTTATAGTTACACAATCATGGCTTATGCATTGATAAATATCTATTAGATATATTTAAATACATAAACTACAACAAATAACAATTAAGTCCTTTACATTTTACTTCCCTTCAATTCTTGTGAAGTGTTGATGATTTTTGTTCTAAAGTGAAGTGTAACAAGGCAACCATCCCCTTCTACACACGCTACGAATTTTAAACAAAGCCTCCTGCATTCATATATTCCTAAAGCGAGTTGGCCGTGCGGTTGTCAGCGCGCAGCTGTAAACTCGCATCCGGGAGATAGTGGATTCGAACCCCGCTGTCGGCAGCCTTGACTATGGTTTCCGTGGTTTCTCATTTGCACACCATGCAAATGCTGGAGCTGTACCTTAATTAAGGCCACGGCTACTTCTTTCCCATTCCTAGACCTTTCCTGTCCCATCGTCGCCGTACAACTTATCTGTGTTGGTGCGATGTAAAGCAAAATAGCAGAAAGCAAATTATTCCTAAACACTAAGTGATTATCCAGGGATTTGGCTCCGTAATTTTATTGTTTTCCCCATAACATGAAAGACATAGTAGCTACCTAAAGACTAACTGACAACGCCAGATTAGACTCCGCAAATGTTGCATAGATGGTAGGCGCATCAACCACACATCGCTGTTGCACCTCGAGATACCGCTATGTCACAATGTGAGGGGAGAAATACTGGCCCGCAGCACATGTATAACTTGGAACGAAAATTCTTTGATATAGTTAATGTAATACAGAACGTTAGATCGTAGAACTTTTCTGGTCAGTGTTCAAAGCTGAAATATTATCACATAGTGGCTTTTTTTGGCGCAACGACGCTATGTATCCTGCAGACAGTCAGAACCTTTGTGTAATTTTTAATTAATTCATGCTATTGGCTTTACGTCCCACTAACTACTTTTACGGTTTTCGGAGACGCCAAGGTGCCGGTATTTTGTCTCGCAGGAGTTCTTTTACGTGCCAGTAAATCTGCCGATGCGAGGCTCACGTATTTGAGTACCTTCAAATACCACCGGCTTGAGCCAGGATCGAACCTGCCAAGTTGGTCTCAGGAGGCCAATACCTCAACCGTCTGAGCCACTTAGCCCGGCTGTTATTTTTCAGTAATGCATCGAAGGGGCCATTGCGATACATAAGTAGAGCAAAATAACATACGGCTAATACATTGTTACTCTATAGTATAAGAATTTCAACTCTTAAAATGGCCTGCAATCATTTTTATCCAGTTTCATCGTTTTTTAAACAATGAGAACGCTATTGAATTGTATACTATACGGGTTCCTTCCTTATCTTTATCCTCCACTGTAGTTGCTGCCAATGCTCCCGAGATAAGCTTGTATTAATGTCTCAATAACTATAACATTCTTACTGCCATTCAATTCTGTAAAATGACTAAATATATTTGATGTTATGTCAGAGTGAGTTAAATTTTTGGGGGATTTTAAACTTAATCTCATAGAGACTATTATACGTGCAATTTGAATCGTAAAGCTTAATGGTAGGATTTGAAGGCAAGGGCAGTATTATAGCATTCAACTGCAAAATTATTACCTTTAGCACGATGAAATTGCAGAGAAATCTCTCACATAAAGCTGTCAGACTGTTTATTGCTACCTCAGTGCAGTTTGTAATATGAGTTTGGCTTTACTTACAGTAAATTATTGCAAACACCGAGCTACTAAATCTATTGTAAAATATGACACGTATTCTTGCAAAAGTGATGAAAATAACTGCATTGAATGGCGAACGCATTCTAGGTAAATTGGTGATATGGATATTTTTATTTATATTAACCTAATATAATCTTCAATAAAATTCAGCTTTTCCCTAAATAATAATAATAATAATAATAATAATAATAATAATAATAATAATAATAATAATAATAATAATAATAATAATAATAAAAAATTTACTCGTAACAGGAACGTGCTAATATAATGAACACACATAAGTATGGGAAAAGAATAAATTTAGCCATATCAGAACAAGAAAATACAAATAAATGTAGTGTTTTGACCAAGTTCATCCACCAGATGGTTCTTGTCCAGAATCATGCAACGTCTAGGACATAATCTCAGGCATGGATAAGCATTTCTCATAATAGGAAGATAGACACGTTGGGAGGACACATTGAAGGTGCCTCTCTGGAGAGTGCTACATGCACCATTCGGGTGTAATCTGCGCAGCGGCAGAGCGCTGACTGATCCTCCTAATCCTGGCTTACATGCCAATAGTGCAATATTTATTATTTATAATAATTATTTTAGGCCTAGGTTAGGAAATGAAGTCTTAAATGAAGTAGATGAATAATGTTACTTGGGTAGTAAATAACTAACGATGGCAGAAACAAGGAGGACATAAAATACAGATTAACACAATCCGTGAAGGCCGTTCTTAAGAAAAGATTTTTTTTCATTTGGAACATTGATGCAGGAATTACAAAAATGTTTTTGAAGACTTTCGCTGGAGCGTGGAACATGGACGATAACTAGCTCAGAAGGAATGAGAATGGAAGCTCTTGAAATGTGGTGTTAAAGAAGCAAGCTGAAGGTGAGATGGATAGATCGAATGACGAATGAAGGAATACTAAATCAGATTGATGATAGGAGATCGACTTGGCTAAATATAACGAGAAGAAGGGGCAGAATGATAGCACACATCATAAGACACCCAGGACATGTTCATTTTGTTTTTGTGAGAAGTGTAGGCGGTAAGAACGGTAGGGGTATACCAAGGTATGGATATGACAACCAGATTAGATCAGATGTAGGATGCGGTACTTACTGTACATAGAAACGAAAAGCTTAGCTTAGGATAGGGTGGCATGGAGAGCTGCAACAAAACAGTGTATGGACAGATAACAAAAACAACAATAATTTACAATGATATTATATCTTTAATGCCCTTTCAATTGGTGTGCACAATGCACAACGTCAGATTATGCGCATTTTGCCCTAAATAAGGGTTCTTTTGACGAAGCAACAAATCCACTTAAGGTATGTATTCACGTTTGAAACTGCGATTTAGGTCAAAAGAATCAATATTTGGATTTTGATGTCAAATAAAAGCCTGGAATTTCTAGTTTCCAAATATGTAAGTATCATTGACCTGAGACATTCAGAAAGGCCGTAAATTGCATTTAAATAGACCACTGCGTTCATGATTTATCTGCTCCGGGGGCGTGGTCAGGTGCTAACATTCACTAGCTTGCCATACTCAAGCAGATTTTTCTACATAATTACATTTCAATACATTGCACCGGTGTTTCCCCATGTAGTAACTTTGTGAACCAAAAGATAGCATTGGTTGTCATATGATATATCTCTGGAGGAGGAATGTTGAATCTTGCATAAATGCTGTGCAATACAACTATGAATGCCATGTGCTGTGTTATTTGTGTTTATATCGAGTAACTAACTTCTGCTAAGTGAATAATGGGTAGTAATAGACATAGTGGCTATAAGAGAAAGCGCCGTTGCTATGGAAATAAGTATACAATGAATAAACGAAATATTACTGAGACAGTAGTCCAAAATGAGAACAATAAAAATAAACTTCCCAATGTCAGTAGTGCTTCTAAGTCTAAAACTTTCTACTTCGCATTATGACAGTAATTGTGGTGATTCTCAAGATAGTTTTAACATTATATTTAGTGTGGAATGTGTAGAAAAAATGTTATCTTTGCTGGTATGTCCTGTCTGTATGAAATGTGGATCAATATCGCTGAAAATCTTCTGTAAACAAATTGGGCTTCTTTTTGTTAGTTTGGTGTATAGTAGTAGTAGTGATTTTCAATCTGAACCTCAGTGTACATCAAGGAGAATTGGTCGCATTCCTGAAACTAATAGAAGAATTGTGTATGGGATGCGCTTAAATGGTTGTGGGTGAAGTGAAGCAAGAAAATTTTCGTATATTTTGAATTTACCTTCACCGCCCGCACCTGCAGTATATACTGAACATGTCAAGATTCTGGCTGAAGTTACCACTGAAAATATCTGAGGAAGAAAACGATTCAAAGAGGACAAAATACTACAGTAAGAGGGACCTACTTATGCATCAAACCAAACCAAACCCACTGGCACTACAGCCTTTGAAGGGCGTTGGCCTACCAAGCGACCGCTCCTCGGCCCGAAGGCCTGCGGATTTCGAGGTGTCATGTGGTTAGCATGAAGCATCCTCTCTGCCGTTATTCTTGGCTTTCTATACCGGGACCGCTATCTTACCGTCAGGTAGCTCCTCAATTCTAATCACGTAGGCTGAGTGGATCTCGAACCAGCCCTCAGGTCCAGGTAAAATTCCCTGATTTGGCCGAGAATCGAACCCGGGGCCTCCGGGTAAGAGGTAGGCACACTATCCCCACACGACTGGGCCGGCTCTTATGCGGCAGGAGGGTTTTAATTAGCCAAAGTAAGTAATTTCAATCCCGAAATAAACTTCCAAGATTCAAGTTCAATTTTCCACACAGTGAATTTCTCGAGAGTTTTCATATTTCAAAAAATCATAATGTCATCAAATTTTAAGTTATAGAATACACTGATATGTCAAATTGAAGCTTATTAAAAGTAGAATGTTTTGAACTAAACATAATAATAAATAAGACTATAATAAAAAGGTACCAAATGAAAAAACAAATCTAAATATTCTAAAATTTTGACCTCCATGAAAAAGTATTATAAAAAATATGATATCAATAAATTCTTAAATTATGTTTAGTTTATCACATTATATGAATTATTAGGATGAATTATGCGCAAAAATAATTGGAATTGAACTATTTTCCAGAAAGCTATGATTTTTGGAAATGTATGCAAAATTTTGGAGTTTTTGTCAATTATTTAGGAAACGGTACCTTAAGTGTGAAATTTTTATAGTGTAAATATCTTCCGTAAATGCAAGTATTGCATTGTAAAAATTTCAAAAACATTGATAAAATAGTACAGATTTTAGTCCGAAACGTGAATACATACCTTAACAGAGTTTTCTTATATTTAAGCAGTATTAAATAGCAATCTACAGCACCAGCTTTAATCCCGTAATCCGAAACATAGTGTGCCTCTGCCTTGTCATGCAGCATATCGTCAGCTTACTTCTAAAACCTCGTATCTCTCAATGTTCTTCCTACCCATTATATTCCTTAAGACTGGTCATGCCTCCCAGTCACATATTTATATGCAGTCAATCAGAAACTTTTTCGTAGTGTTCATTTTCATGTGCGACCGTGTAAAGGAAAATTGACCTTATCGTACCCTATTGCAGGGATGCTGTTTTAATGGCGAATTTAAGCACTCCTACAGTTTAATGTATTTAAGGTTCATTTTCCTTTACACGTTAGCATAGCAAAAATGAACACAACGAAAATTGTTCTGATGGACTGTACATCCATATGTGGCTGGGAGGCGTGACCAGTCTTAAGGAATAAAATGGATAGGAAGTGCATTGGGAGATACGAGGTTTTAGAAGTAAGCCATCGATATCTTATGAAGTGCTTGTCTGACATGAACGTTCTCAATCTTCTCCGAGACCTTACAGTTGTGGCACGTGATTTTCTGATGTAATCATTTGTCAGATCTGTAGTTTACCTGTATTGGCGAGATGACTCAGGAAATAAACTCTCCAACAGATGAACACCTGAAATTATATCCATGACTGCAAATACTTCATGGCACAGTATCCATTGCTTGAAGTTAATAATGATTATTGCATTTCCCTAGATAGAGTTTTATGGATGAGCCGAAAATTTGTCTGTGCTTAATCGATGTTAGATGGTATTAGATGTTAGATGGTATTAGAAATCTCGGGTCCAAATGAACGATTCGTGAAAATTCTGAAGAATACCGTGAATGTCGTTACAATGGTGATGTTTCTTTGTAGAAACTAACTTTTACTAAAGCTCAATTAATTACAAGTATCTTGCAATAGCTCAGAATCGGATAACGGTCGGTCACTATCGTAAATGAACCTTCAATCTCTGAAAATGATGGAGAAATGAAATGCTATGAATCTAGCAAACCATAGCCAACTGATTACCTTAGGCTCAGTATCAAAAGTAAACTCACCTTTGACTACAATGGCTGTGAGCTGTACATCCGAAGTAAAATAGTTTTCTTTACAATTTGATTTAAGTCGCACCGACACAGATAGGACTTATGGAAACGATGAGATTAAAAAAGGCTCAGGAGTGGGAAGGAATCGGCTATGGTCTAAATTAAGGCACAGCCCCAACATTTGCCTGGTGTGAAAATGGAAAACAACGGAGAACCATCTGTAGGGCTGCAGGCAGTGTGGTTCGAACCCACTATATCCCGGATGCAAGCTCACAGCTGCGCGAAAAAGTAGGTTTACGATTTCCCAATTAATGAACTAAAAAATCTGCGAACATATCACAGCTGCGTTAATTGCCCTTGTGTTCTTTCAGTGAAGTGAAAATTGTAGTTATACGAATAACGTTTCTACTCGACATTTGTAAAATATGTTGACTCACTTATTAATTTAGTCTAACGAATAATAATATATGTCTGTCTGTTAGGTCATCAGCCCAGAGGCTGGTTGGATCCTCAAATAGCACCACAAAATGTTATGCGGTTATAAGGAAACCCCAAAACCAATGACAGCACCAGCATGAGGCGTACTAGGTAAGATTAGGAGTGAGGTAGTTTGCCATTGCTTTCCTCACTGGGTCAGAAAGTACTATTGCAGCACGGCTGACCCTATGAGTAGCACCTTTCATAAAACTCAGATGCATTAGTCATGCTCCGAATGTCATTACTCAGCACTGCCCATACCCCAGCAACTTCCATATTGTCACAGCCATGGATGTTGACTGGGACTTCGGTGGAAGCTACACTTTACTCTGGCCTGTGCCAAGAGATGGACGCAAAAGTACTGTGTCCATCAAGAAATGACAGCAGGCAGATAATATATGTATATTCTATTAATCGAATTCTTATTGTGTTGTTTAGATAAGCCTCCGTGGCTCAGGTGGCAACGTACGGACCTCTTACGATCGGGATCTGTGGTTCAAATCCCGGTCACTCCATGTGAAATTTGTGCTGAACAAAGCGGAGGCGGGACAGGATTTTCTCAGGGTACCTCGGATTTCCCTGCCATCTTTCATTCCCTGAACACTCTCCAATATAATTTCATCTGTCAGTCATTAATCATTGCCCCAGAGGAGTACGACATGCTTCTACAGCTGGCATACTTACTATCCTCGTAGTTAGATGGGATCTTCATTCATTCCATTCCTGATCCGGTTGAAACTGAAAACAGGCTGTGGATTTTCATTGTATTGTTTCGGATAAAATACTACCAAGCAAGTGGTAGCTCGGCTTGGGTAACGTAAATGTTAGCTTGCGGTGGGGAGATAATTGGTTCTAACCCTACTGTCGGCAGCGCTGAATATGTTTTTCCGTGGTTTCCCATTTTCACACCAGGAAATGCTGGGGTTGTAGCTCAATTAAGATCACGGTCATTTCCTTCCAACTCCGAGGCATTGCGTATTTGATCGTCGTCATAAGACCTATCTGTGTCGGTGTGACATAAAGCATACTGTAAAACAATTACATATATTACCAGGAAGTTACTGCTGTCGAGGTAATGGCGCCCACAGCGGACTACGCATTCTTTTCCTTTTTCTACCGTATTATCGCGATGTGGAACTTGTTCTTTAAAAAATGTAATTCATTACGATTAAAGTGATGTGGATTATAATTAATGGAATAAGGTCTCAATCCCTAGTAAGCAGGAAGTGGGTGAGACTTGGGTTATTACATTTAAGTTTGCGTGTGCGATAAGCTGTATACCGCATTAATTTCTGGTGTTCTGAAAGAGTTAGTTGCATTAATGCAGTCAGAGTTGACAACGCCCTTTTATTCTCCAGAGGAATGGGAAAACTTTAACAAAATGTGAAGTTCCTTCGCATTATTCCAGGTTATTGCAACATTACCTTCATAGCTCACTCAAAGAAACTTAAATATCCACATCTTATATTACTAATGCTTGTACACTACAACATAACGGTGAAATATGGTGGGAGGGTACGCGAGAAACGGCTTCATAGAGTAAAAGCATAAAAATTGGTTTTACGAATTTTACATCCCACTAACTACTGCACTTTAACAGTTTTCGGGATACCAAGCGAGTTGGCAGTGCGGTTAGGGGTGAGCATCTGTGAACTTGCATTCGGGAGACAGTGGGTTCGAACCCCACTGTTGGTAGTCCTGAAGATAATTTTCCGTGATTTCCAATTTTTACACTAACATAAAATATCAACAACTGAAAGAACGTCAAAATAAAAATAAAAAATAAAAATGAATGACAAATAAACAGCTCTACTTACACGTTGCTGTATTATTTTGATTTAATGCCACGGGCACTTCCTTCCAATTCCTACCTGTTTCCTATCCTATCGCCGCCCTACTATCTCTCTGTGTCGGTGTGGCGTAAGGAGACTGTAAATAAAAAGAAAGTTTTCGAGACGCCGAGGTGTCGGAATTCGGTGTTCGTGGTGTTCTCTGTGAGGACCTGTGGTAGAATATTGGACTCTTGATCAAGAAATTGCTGGTTCAAGCTCGGCATAGGTATTGGGACTGATGAAGGTCAGAAAGGAGTTCAGTCTACACTCCACGTGGAGCGAAGTTGGCATATAAAAGATCTCGACGACACATTTGTTGTTTGTCCGAGGAAATTCATTAAAACTCAGCCATAGATAGTTCAAGGGGTGTCCGGTTTACACTATCTGGCAGAGTAAAATGGAATGTCTAGATGGCGTTAAAACATAAGGTATGAACACTGTAACTGAGACCATTCCATTATTATTACCATTTATTTATGTTATTTATTTAAATTTCATGGCCAATAGAGGAATACTTCAGTCAATTATACGAAGAAAATTTAGCATTTATATGCTACTAATATTTCTTCATCCTCTCAGATGCCGACATTATTTCTTCATCAAAATCCCAGGCAATAATTATTGGTTACCCTAAATTACTTTGCAAGCTCAATCGAACAGCGTTACCACAGTTGTCCATAAGTGGTACTCCCATACAGTATAGCCAAAATGTAAGAAATCTTGGCATAATATTTGACGAACATCTGTCCTGGTCTGCCCAACTATATCTGTGTGTAGGAAAATATACGGAACGCTACGCTGTCTCAGTAAATTCAAATTAACTTTCCCCTTTAAACTAAAGAAAATTCTTGTTGAATCACTCGCATTACCTCATTTTGATTATTGCGACATAGTTTACAACAACCTAGGAGTAGACTGGGGAAGGAAATTACAGTGCGCTCAGAATGCCTGTGTAAGATTTATCTGTGGACTTCGTTACGCTGACCATGTCACACCGTCTTACACGCGACTCGGGTGGCTTCGCCTGCAAGAACGACGCACACTTGATACTCTTTGCTTCTTGCATACTATTATTAAAAGTTCTCAACCAGCCTATCTCCGTGATCGAATGAAGCTCCTCTCCACAGACCATAACAAAAATACCCGATCCTGCAGCACCATGTGTTTATCCCTTCCTGTACACAGAACAGCAATCTACACGAAATCATTCACCGTTACCGCAGCCCGACAATGGAATCTCTTACCAGTGGACGTCAGAAGCATGTCCAGCAGCTTAGCTTTTAAACATGCCTGTGTCGAAATACTAGGTAAACATGCATGAATCATCAAATTATGACCTGAAAACACCTACTCCTACCGCCTCTTCATCATCATTTCCCTCTTCCTTTCACAGATCTTCTTCTTCTTCTTTTCCTTATGACTAATCCTTCTCTTCACCTCTCAACCGAAGGCGATATTTCGGTGTACTGTAGACATGTATATATTTTCTAAACTTTTTCTTAAGTAGTTGTTATAGTACTCATTATTCATAATGATATTCTTAGTACTCATTATTCATAATTATATTCTTAGTACTCATTATTCATAGTTATATTCTTAGTACTCATTATTCATAATTATATTCTTAGTACTCATTATTCATAATTATATTCTGCTCTTTACGTACGATTTATATTATATAGATGATATGATCATTTTTTAAAAGTGTGGTTACTTTTGTTAATGGTATTACTGTTACTATTGTCCATATTATCATATTATTGTCATCAGTAGTTACTATTAAGTGTTCTAGGTTAAGACTGGTTAAGTGTAAGAAAGGGAGTACATCCCTAACTTTGCCAGGATAAATAAAACATATTACTTACTTACTTACCTTTCGCCATTATTATTATTATTATTATTATTATTATTATTATTATTATTATTATTATTATTATTATTCAGGCTGATTAAAATTTTAATAATTGGCATGGATATCTAGGTCTAAGTCGAAAATAAAATTTTAAAACCATAGACTACCTTGCCTTATATTAAATTGTTACTCTGGCTGTGGAGAGTTCTAAACTCATCAATTTAACACAAAATATAACTACACTATGTACCGGAAAAAATGCCAAGAATTAAACGAACATCAAAATAGTAATAAAATAATAATGAAAGAGCAACAGTGTGCTCAACTTACATGTTTTTGGTGATTAGACAAGAGCATAACTGTCCAGTTTCAAACACAAATGAAGTACATCGAATACAATAAATTCATGGTAAAAGAAATATACAGTATAATTGTTGTGTGTGTCCTCCGCGCCTACAATCTCCGCAGCCCGCCCGACACATGGATGTTTCCAGAGACCACGAGGCAGACTGCAGTGCGCTGACGTGATAGTCTGTGACGTCAGCCAGCGCTATAAAAGGAGCAACATTTCTCGCCTCTCGAGGGCTCCTACAGTGTCCAACGACCAAACTACACCGCTAGTCAGACATGGAGGTACCCTCTTAAAAATGTGTTCTGAACAAGTGGACTGATTCCTGGCCGTGAGGTTTCACTTCTGGACATTGCCTCATTCATCCTGCATCCCGTAGCCACGTCGAGCACCCATCTAACCATTCTGCTACTTATACAAGTCCCTACAGTGCTCCGACTCTAATCATAGCATTCTGCTGTATATGAGCATTAGACATTAGACATTAGACGCCATAAGACCTATCTGTGTCGGTGCGACGTAAAGCCCCTAGCCTTGCAAGTTATACGCCTCCTGTCAGCATTCAGCTAATACGAACTCTCTCTACAAGTTCCCCTGGTTATTATACATGACCGATAGTTTTCGACTATCAAGAACATTTTCTCATTTGAACAGACTGTCTCATCAAAACAAGGTTGAATGTATATAGGAATCTCAAATTATACTAATGGAAATATTAGTCCGGCCCTCAGCCTACTACCTTATATTAACATTAAACGTGTGCAACTTAACAAGATTCAAGAAAAGTTTCGTTCTATTTCATGTACATTTATATATATAAAATAACTTGTCCTGACTGACTGACTGACTGACTGACAGATTCATCATCGCCGAGCCAAAACTACTGGACATAAAGAAATGAAAATTTGGGCATAGATTCATATTAAGATGTAGGTGCTCGCTAAGAGAGGATTTTTGGATATTCCTTCGCTAAGGGGTGAAAAGGAGGGTTGAAATTTTAAAATTTGTGTATCTATATCTCAAAACTTTAAAAGTTTACAGATGTAAAAATTGGTATTTAGAATCTTCTTTAAAAATAAGAAAACACGTATTTTTTGTTTTCAGAAAATTTCAATAGTAGGGGCGAAAAACGGTGAAAAAGTGGTTGAATGCCTTTAATCAGGATACCGGTACTTATATATCTCAGAAACTGAAGATATTACAGACCTGAAAATTGGTACATTTCATCTCTTTTAAAAATAAAGAACCACGTATTTTTTTGTTTTTGGAAAATCCAATTAATGCGAGGGTGAAAAGGGGGGTGAATTTTTAAAAGGAGTGCATCTATATCTCAAAACTTTTAAAGTTTACAGATGTAAAAATTGGTACTTAAAATCTCCATTAAAAATAAAGAAACACGTATTTTTTGTTTACGGAAAATCCCAAAAGGAGGGGTGAAAAGGGGTGAAAAATGGGCTGAATACCTTTAAGGAGGATACTTATATCTCAGAAACTTAAGATATTACAGACCTGAAAATTGGTACTTTTGATCTTTTAAAAATAAAGAAACACGTATTTTTTTGTTTTTGGAAAATCCAATTAATGGGAGGATGAAAAGGGGGGTGAATTTTTAAAAGGAGTGCATCTACATCTTAAAACTTCGAAAGTTTACAGATGTAAAGAATTGGTATTTAGAATCTCCCTTAAAAATAAAGGAACACGTATTTTTTTGTTTTCTGTAAATCCAATGGGAGGGGTGTAAAAGGGTTGAATGCCTTTAATGAGGATACACATATCCGAGAAACTGAAAATATTACAGAACTGACAATTTGTATATGGGATCTCCTTTAAAAATAAAGAAACATATATTTTTTGTTTTTGGAAAATCAATTAATGGGGTGGGGGTGGAAAGGGGGTGAATTTTAAAAATGACTGTATCTATATCTCAAAACTTTTAAAGTTTATAGATGTAAAAATTGCTATTTAGAAACTCCTTTAAAAATAAAGAAACACGTATTTTTTGTTTTCGGAAAATCCCAATGGGAAGGGTGGAAAAGGGTGAATAAGGGGTTGAATGCCTTTAGTGTGGCTACTTATATTTCTGAACCTGAAGATATTGCAGACCTGAAAAGTGGCATTTGGGATCTACTTTAAAGATAAAGAAGCAGGTATTTTTTCGTTTTTGGAAAATCCAAATAATGGGGGGGGTGAAAAGGGGGGGTAAATTTTTAAAATGAGTGTGTCTACATCTTAAAACTTTGAAAGTTTACAGATGTAAAGAATTGGTATTTAGAATCTCCCTTAAAAATAAAGGAACACGTATTTTTTGTTTTCTGTAAATCCAATGGGAGGGGTGTAAAAGGGTTGAATGCCTTTAATGAGGATACACATATCCCAGAAACTGAAAATATTACAGAACTGACAATTTGTATATGGGATCTCCTTTAAAAATAAAGAAACACGTATTATTTGTTTTGGGAAAATCCAATTAATGGAGGTTAAACAGGAGTGACATATTGGGGTGAATTTTTCGAAAGATTATATCTACAGAATATGTGAGAAACGTAAAATGTTACACACGTAAAAAGTGGGTATTTGGAATTTCCTCTAAATGTAAAGAAACATAGGTGATTTGTTTATGGAAACTCCCCTAAAGGGGAAATAAAAAGGGGTGAAATTTTAAAATGAGAATTTCTACAGTATATCTCAAAAAACTTAACATGTTACAGAAGTGAAAAATGGTGTTTTTATCTCTATTAAGAATAAAGAAACATGTATTTTTAGTTTTCGGAAATAATACTTGGGTGGAAGGGGGGGGGTAAAAGTGACTGAAAATGGTGTTGATTTCTTTTAATTAGACTACTGATATCTCAAAAATGAAGATATTACAGACGTGAAATTTGATATTTGAATCTGCTTTAAAAGTAAGGAAACACGTATTTTTGGAAAATCCAATGAATGGGGGGGGAGGGGCTGAAAGAATTGATAAATTAATTGACTTAATTGTATAAGAATACATACATCTAATAAAAATAATGTTGTTACAGGCGTGAAAATTGGTATTTGGATTTCCTTTAAAAACAAAGAAAAACGCGTTTGGGGAGGGGGAACCATTTGCGAGGCGGGAGTGAAAAGGAGTTGAATTCCTTTCACGAGGACACATAAATCAAAAACTGAAGAAGTTAGAGAATTTAGAATATCCTTTACTATTAAAGAAACAAGTATTTTTTGCCGGATAATTCACTTAGGGGTGGGGGAGTTTGAAAGGAAGTTAAAAAAGAGTGAAGCATTTTTATGGGGATTCTTATATCTCAAAACTAAAGGTAATAGACGTGAACATTGGTGTTTGGAATCTCCTTTAAACATAAAGAAACACGCCTAATTTAATTTTTTTTGGGGGGTGGGTTAATAAACTTAACGGCGGTGGGGTGTAAAAGGAGGTGAGACCAATTGATTTTACTGTTCATAATGTACTTATCAGGAGCCTCCGTTGCTCAGGCGGCAGGGCGCCGGCCTCTCACAGCTGGGTTCCGTGGTTTAAATCCCTTTCACTCCATTTGACATTCGTGCTGGACAAAACGGAGGCGGGACAGGTTTCTCTCCGGATACTCCGGTTTTCCCTGTCATCATTCATTCCAGCAATACTGTCCAATATTTCGTTTCATTTGTCATTCATCGATCATTGCCCCTAGAGGAGTGCTTCGGCAGCCGGCACAATTCCTATTGTCGCCGCTAGATGGGGCTTTATTCATTCCATTCCTGACCCTATCGAATGACTGGAAACAGACTGTAGATTTGCGATGTACTTATTATGACCATAAACCGATCATTTTTAATCTTTCCTGGGTTCGATTTCAACAGCCATTTTCCTTCGGAGAACGTTCTTAGATTACAGTAGACTCTCTTGGCATATAAATAAAAATTTAAATACATTTGAAATAAACGATAGGAATGAGATTGACCGTCAAATTGTACACCTCTATAATAAGGTCAATAATGCACGGAAGTATGTCATTCTTGCATCTTGCTGTGGGGTCCAGAACATCTAATAATAATAATAATAATAATAATAATAATAATAATAATAATAATAATAATGTTCTGGACCGTCGTAAAATTGTGCGGACCGCGCTGGAAACGGGTCCTGGCCTGGTAATGACTACGAATACAGTCCGGCCGCGGGTTCTGTACCGCCAAGGCACCCAAGACGACACTACGCCGTATCTCCTTCAGGATTTGATCCACACTAAAAATGCTTATAGGAAAGGATGGCAAAGATTTAGGGACCCAACTGACCGCGTGGAATACCTGGACATAGCCCGGGAAGTACGAAATCGATTGCTGGAAATGAAGATTGAAAAATTTGAGGAACTTTGCCGTAATCTCTCAGAAAACGAGTCAGATCGCGAATTTTGGCGGATTCTCTCAGGAAACGAGTCAGATCGCGAATTTCGGAGGATTATATATAAAACGTTAAGCATTCAATTACATGTTTCAGTATAATATCGTAGCGAAGCACGGGTATCTTGCTAGTATTATATAAATGTGTTGAAGCAATAAACGTTTATGTTGTGCCGTGTATAGCAAGTTCCTTGTATACAACAATAATGCCTATAATTTTGGTATGAAATCACATAAAAGAAAGTGTCCAGATCGATTAATCAAGGGCTGTTCAAAACTGGTAATTCCGAAAACACTAGGTAGCCTATATATTTTGAAATGCATGTATTCTTTGGAAGTGTTTGTAGTAGTGTCTTTCCACTGTTGTAGACGTGATTTTGAACTCGGCACCGTTTTCTCCAAGACACACACGTATGTGATATTTATTTGTTTTCTTTACTATTTCTTGTCTAAGAACTGGTACCAGCGCAGCAATATATAAGTTAATCTACCGTCACGAGGCAGACATATGATAATTCCTTCAAATACCACTAACCTGAGCCAGGAACGAAGCCGCCAACTCGAGCACAGAAGACAAGCGTTCTACCGTCTTAACCACTCAGTTCAGTTCATAGAGACAATTAGGACTGACCCAGTTATCTTCCGATTGGACGGAAGTGTCAATACATCAACACGGGACCATGAATGGTTTCAGCAACTGTTATCTAGGTACAGCATTTCGAAGATCACAAGTCCTAAAACCGGTAACGTGTATACAGTTGTTTTGGGAAAGATAATTTAAGCATTGACAGATATAAAGCAGTTTGGTGTTGCCGATGACTTGGCTTGAACGAGAGAACAAATCAAATCTTGAAGAACTACTCGTATATTTAAGAAATGCAGAGAAAATTCTGTGGCTTGGTTCTAAAACGGCCAATGTCAAAAAAAACCTGTTTTTGATCTATGAGCATTTGAAATTTTGCTTATAGTTTAGCATTTTTTTTTTCAACAAATAACTTTAAATAATTTTATACTTTCTTTGTGGAAGTCACCTTATTAAACGCTAATTTTTTCTATCGTATTCTTTAAAAATTGCCAGGTCTCTAATCTTTATTGGTGATCTAACACAATTGACAAGGGCTTATTTAATTAAACGTTAACTGTTCGTTTAGTACTTAACAGAAACATTGGCCCTTTCAGAACCCAGCCACAGAATTGTATTTCTCTTTTAACGACTAAATTTTTGTCGCTTGGGAGGAAACCTTCAAATTCTGAACGGCAGGCAGCAAAGCAAAGCAAAGCAAAGAAAAGCCAAGCAAAATCACCTTCGTGCAGGCCCTCGAAGTAGTGGAAGGTAAAGTCTGGTGTGAGGCCGATCGGCTTTAGGCTATGTGAAGTCTAACGGATTGTACCTCTCTAGAAGTAGTTTTTTTCTGTCTAAATTTACCAATTACATAGTGGGGAATCGAACTGCGCGTTTCCCAGTTTCACCTCGGCAACACCGATTCAGCCATCGCTGCAGGCCAGAAGGTGGTTTTCGTTATATTTCTCTTTCGTACCGGGCAAGTGCTTGGCAGCTGTTTCTCGTTTAAAGACACGGCTACTGCCTTCCTAGTCATACCATTTCCGTTTCTTATAGTTACCGGAAACCTACTTGTCTTGGAGTGACGTTAGATAGAAAAATAAATACAACTGTCACGCTAGTCCTTTTTAGAACATATCGAGTTGTGGCTTTTGGAATGCGAGAACAATTCTACATTTAGTAGATTGAGGATTACAGGTGTCTCGTCTCTCATGCTTGGAAGTAGTTTGCTGAGGAATTCGTTCACTATGTTGATGGACCACCGTGGTTAAAGGCATGTAAACCAACACTCACTGATTTTAAAGATAGTGGATCTGGAGTTGTCTAAATGCACTTGTTTATCTTTCAGAAAAGAATTCTCTCTCCCAACGAAGAGTTAGAGCTCTGAGCTTCGAAAAGGAAATAGGCGGCGAGGGTGGGGTATTATTCGAACAGGAATGTCAAACAAGAATGTGTACAATTTAAACGAGTATCAAGTATCCTCTAGCGGTCTAGCCTGCACGACAGATTTGCTAATCGTTAGGAGCGCACTGTTAGGTGCGCGTACTATTTATGCAATTCTCTCTACACAGCTGTAGAGCGGACAAAATTCTCGTTTGCATTCTGGAGTACAGTATTATTGTAGTAAATTCGTTGCTTTAAAATTCGTCGATAAAGCGACTGCAGTTCATTTGCATTGTGGATGCATCGCAGAATGGTCAAAATTCCATCGGTAGACCTCACCAACAACGAGTCCGACTCGTTGGCTGAACGGTCAGCGTACTGGCCTTAGGTTCAGAGGGTACCGGGTTAGATTCCCGGCCGGGACGGGGATTTTAACCTTAATTGGTTAATTCCAATGGCACGGGGGCTGAGTGTATGTGTTGTCTTCATCATCATTTCATCCTCATCACGACGCGCAGGTCGCCTACGGGTTTCAAATAGAAACACCTGCATCTGGCGAGCGGAACCCGTCCTGGGATATCCCGGCACTAAAAGCCATACGACATTTCATTTACCAACAACGAGGAGGTAAGCGGTCGTGCTGGGAAATGATTAGCAATTTTAAGACATTCAAAATGCAGAAAAGCAGACAATTTCTGCCTTCTGTTCCGAAATGACAAATACATTCTGTTACAACTGGTCGGAGAAAGTAGGATGGAAGGTAACGTGGATGAGGGCGAAGAATTATCCTAAGCGCGGCAGCTCCGAAAGTGATATGACGTCCACAATAAGACGAAAATTTACTCCATAATATTCGCCAACCTTCTGCGAGGAAGAAGAAGAAGAAATTATTTACGCAAAAGTGAACAGTAAACTGGATGTTACTCAGAAATACAACCCAACTGGTGTTGAACGAGTAGTTAATCAGCTAGTCATGGGTGATAAAACTGGAAGATTTGTTTCCGACAGAGACGTGAAGGATTATCAAAGACAGATAGTCCGATGTTGGTAGCGATTGACGTTTTAAGGAACAAAACTGGGTTTATCATTTCAAGGGACAGTCTACAGATCATTATATCCTGTTGTTGTTTGAGTCATCAGTCCATAGACTGGTTTTATGCAGCTATCCTGTGCTAACCTTTTCATTTATACGTTAACTATTGCATCCTACAACTGCTCTAATATGCTTGTCATATTCATACCTTGGTCCCCCCTACCGTTCTTACCACCTACACTTCCTTCAAAAACCAACTGAACAAGTCCTGGGTGTCTTAAGATGTGTCCTATCATTCTATAAGCTGGGCTTGCCTGCCGGACGACCGATGAGAGAAACTCATTGTAGTAATAGTAAGAGATAAAAATATTATAATTAAACCCAGTAGTAATTATATGCATTCCGAATAAAATCACCCCATTTTTTCCCTGGATGTAATACAAGACAAATGTACCTTACCCTTTATTATTTTTGTTGTTGCTTGATTTAATTTTTCTTATTTCCTTTGGCCAGATACTTTTTAAAATGCAAAAGAATTGCGATTTTTTCCTATGTAATACTGTACATTATTTATCTAATGTTAACAAATTTAGAGAATTACAGTATTTCTCTCTTTGTAATTTTGTTTTATATTCCCTACCTATACATTTCACTGTTATTGCATCGATCTCCCTACGAAATCTCAGTATATGTGCCTCTTCCATTATTTTTCAACATAACAACCAACGGTTTTCGTCACCTTTCTCTCTCTGGGATTATTTCAAGTACGTAAGATGTGTGTTCTCCCAAGACATTAGAGTCAGGTCTAATAAGGCCAATTACGTGTGCTCTCAGTTGTGATCAATGATAAGGAACAAGTGAATTCTCAGAAAAATCTTTACATCGGCCTGTATGGGAGTAAATGGTGGGTGTACTCAGGATATCTTGTTCATAAGTTGAAAATAACACACATCAAGGTAGCGAAAAATTACGTCAAGAAAGAACTGGATGGAGGAAGCTGTGTGGTGGTGAGATCTTGTGAAGCGAATGGAGAATAATAGGCAAACCAAGATGGCGATGATAATAATAATAATAATAATAATAATCATAATAATAATAATAATAATAATAATAATAATAATAATAAATAATAATGGCATGTGGCCTCCTACGAGGCCAGGTGCAGGTGTTTCGAGTTGACGCCGTATAGGCGACCTGCGCGTCTATAAGGATGGGGCCCTACGTATGATGAATTTTAATGATGATGACAGCATATACACCCAACCCCCAGCCATTGGAATTAACCAATGCAGATTGAAATCCGCGGTCCGGTCTGGAATCAAACCAAGGACTCCTTGGACCAAAGGCAAGCACGCTAACGATTTGGCAATGGAGCCGGACGTTTACGGGTATAACAGTCTACAAAAGAAATCTGTGTATGATGCATGTACATTACCTTATATGTGAACATTTTCTTTAATATATTACTAGGCTGTTAACCTCAGTACCGGGCTGAGTAGCTCAGACGGTTGAGGCGCTGGCCTTCTGACCCCAACTTGGCAGGTACGATCCTAGCTCAGTCGATGGTATTTGAAGTTGGTCAAATATGTCAGCCTCGTGTATTTAGATTTACTGGAACGTAAAAGAACTCCGGCGAGACTAAATTCCGGCACCTTCGCGTCTCCGAAAATCGTAAATTTAGTGAGTGGGACGTAAAGCCAATAACATTTATTTATTTATTTATTTATTTATTTATTTATTTATTTATTTATTTATTTATTTATTTGAAAATCCACAGCCTGTTTCCAGTCATCCGACCGGATCAGGGATGGAAGGAACGAATGAAGACCCCATCTAGCGGCGAGGATGGGTAATGTGCCGACTGCCGAAGCCTGTCGCACTCCTCTGGGGCAATGATTAATTAATGACAGATGGAATGTTAACGGAGAGTGTCGCTGGAATGAAATATGACAGGGAAAACCGGAGTACCCGGACGAAAACCTGTCCCGCCTCTGCTTTGTCCAGCACAAATCTCACATGGAATGATCGGGATTTGAACTACGGTATCCAGCGGTGAGAGGCCGGCGCGCTACCACCGGAGCAACGGAGGCTTCTATTTAATTTATCTTATTTATTTGCTAGTGGTTTAACGTCGCACTAACAAATCAAAGATTTTCAGCGACGCAGCAAAGAGAAAGGATTTGGGAGGAAGCGGCCCTGGACTTAATATACAGCCGCAGCATTTGCCTGGTATAAAATGGGAAACAACAGGAAGCCATGGTCAGGGCTGCCGACGATGAGATTCGAACCCACGACCTCCCGAATGCAAGCTCACAGCTACGTGACCCTAAACGTACGGCAAACTCGGTCGGTATTATTATTATTATTATTATTATTATTATTATTATTATTATTATTATTATTATTATTTATTTATTTATTCTTAGAAAGAAGTACTAGGGAGCAGCGGCCGCTAAATGGAGATATCGACTACACTGTTACGAGGAGAGATTCTCTGACGTCATTACATTTCTCTGGAGTTCGAAGACATTGTTTCCCAGTAGAACTAGTTCATTATAAATCTGAGATTTCTCTCGCACACTATATATTTTTTGACCTGCTTCTGCATAATAGGGCTGTGTCGGTAGCATAAAGCATCGCAGTACATTGAATTCCACCAGAGGAAACGATGTGACATTCACATTATTGTCGGCGGTCTCGTGTGGCTTGCGCGAAACTGCGCTATATAATATTCTTTTCAAGAGTAGACATGGAAGCAAAACGAGAAAGAAGGATGTAGACAGTAACGGAAATAGAGAACTGTGACTCGCTCAATAAGACAGTTCAGTAACTACAAGAGAACAATGACAGCCTGGTGCCTGCTGGGACACACTGATAACATCGCTTCAAGCTAAATCTGAAATAACTTGTTGGCCTTAAATCATAGAAGTATAAAATTGGGAGTATTCCCATAACCAGTTTATTTTCAATTATGTTCTTTGTTAGGTGCTTCCGTGACTCATATGTCATCGCGCCGGCCTCTTACCGCTGGGTTCCGTGGTTCATATCCCAGTCACTCCATGTTGTGAGATTTGTGCTCGACAAAGCGGAGGTGGGACAGGTTTTCCTCCGCGTACTCCGGTTTTCCCTGCCATCATTCAAACCCAGCAACAATTTACAATAACATTTCCTCAGATTGGTCAATAATTAATCATTGCCCCCAGAGAAGTTGCGACAGTCTTCGTCAACCGGCACAATTCCTATCCACCCCGCTAGATGGGGGCTTCATTAATTCCATTCCTGATCCGGTTCAATGACTAGAATAAGGTAATGGATTACCAATTTTTCATGTTCTTGGATTGTAGGTAGACTGTGTTGGCTGCCTGGACGTGGCGTTAAATAATAATAATGTCTCTCGTTGAATTACAATTTGGAGAATTTGGCGATCCTAGAAAGAAGAATACTACAGAAAACCTAGGGCCCAATCTAGACTGAAACCAGGTGGATACTTCGCAACGACAATGAAGTCTACAAAAATGTGGAGAAAATTTCAGAAACCATGAGAAAGAAGATGTCCTTCGTGGCTCAGACGGCAGCGCGTCGGCCTCTCACCGCTGGATACCGTGGTTCAAATCCCCGGTCATTCCATGTGAGGTTTGTGCTGGACAAAGCGGAGGCGGGACAGGTTTTTCTCCGGGTACTTCGGTTTTCCCTGTCATCTTTCATTCCAGCAACACTCCCCATTCTCATTTCGTAGCATCTATCATTCATTAATATATCACTTTGGAAGTGGCGACCCCATCGTAATAACAGCCTATATATGATTCATTCATTACATCCCTGACCCGGTCAATGACTGGAAAACAGGTTGTAGGTTTTCATTTTCATTTTCATGAGGAAGAAGAGGTTTCCATTTCTCGGAAATTTGTACAGAATGGACGAAACCAGACTAACCAAAAAGTTATTCGACTACCTGTGGGACAAGAAGACAACGATGGCATGGATTAAGGAAGTCCGTAAATATCTAGAGAAGTTGAACATAAAGGAAGTTCATATTTTAGACAGGAAAATATTTCGGACCACGATTCAAAATCTGGGAGGGTTTCAAGTCGAAATAACTGCAAAGACGGAAAGAGGCTGGACGGATGAACAGAAGATAGCGCCCATATGAAGGAGTACTGGAGGAAGATGAAACTTCAGACGAATAAGAAAGGGAATCGTAGCGTGATCCTAAGTGTTCAATTCGGAAAAATATAATAATTTGCTAGTGGTTCAACGCCTGACTAACAACTGGAATGTTTTGGCGACGCAAGGATAAGAAAGGGCTAGGAGCGGGAAGGAAGCGGCTATGGCTTTAATTAAAGTACAGTCCATGCATTTGTCCGGTGTGAACATGGGAAACCAGGGAAAATCATCTTCATGGCTGCTGAAAGTGGGGTTGAAGCCGGCTATCTCCTGAATACAAGCTGGCAGTTACGCGACTCAAACCGCGCAGCCACTCCCTATTTATTTATTTATTTATTATTTATTTATTATTTATTTATTCTTCGAATGCCTTATTTTACCTGGTGGGATTCAGAGTTTATAAAGCCTACTGTTCTGTTGGACCATACATTCACCTGCATTTTAAATATGACAACTTATTTTACTTACTGCTAGGTTTCTATAACAAGTAATCTTGTAAATGGAAATGGAGGCTGCAATTTCTTACGCCATAAGTGGTGTTGGATGGATTCTCCAATGTGTGAATGCAGTGAAGGGGAGCAGACCATGGAGCATGTCATCCTGCGCTGTCCTCTTCATGCCTACTCCGGTAGCCCTAGCGACCTGTTTCATCTTTCAGAAAGTGATGTAGAGTGGCTGAAACACTTGGACCTGGACTTCTAAATTTGTAGTTATAGTCACCGTACGATTAAATAAATATTTTAAATTAATATATAATGTGGGTTTAAAATCTACTATATATGTATGTATTACTTAATTGTTCTATATCATCGCTGAAGAGACAATGTCTCGTACCTAACGACGCTCTTCCTATCAATTATTTTCCTTAAGACCGGTCACGCCTCTCAGCCTACGTGGATATGCAGTCCATCAGAACAATTTTCGTCGTATTCGTTTTCCTATGTTTGTGTGTAATGGAAAATGACCCTCACTGAACCGTACTGTTAGAAATCTCTTTTTGCATGACCTATTTACGCACTCCTGCAGTATGACACATTTAATATGAATTTTCCTTTACACAAAAGCATAGGAATGTGAAAACAACGAAAATAGTTCTGCTGGACTGCATAACCACATGCGGCTGGGAGGCGTGACCAGTCAATTAAAATAACGGATAGTGTGGTTTTATACATCCATTTCCTGCATTGATTCTCAAAATGCAATACATTTGATGTCCGTCTCGTTGGCTGAACGGCCAGCGTACTGGCTTTCGGTTCAGACGGTCCCGGGTTCGATTCCCAGCCTGTCGGGTATTTTAACCTTCAGTAGTTAATTCCAATGGCTCGGGACTGGGTGTTTGTGCTGTCCGCAACATCCCTGCAACTCACACACACCACACGTAACACTGTCCTCCACCACAATAACGCGCAGGTACCTACACACGGCAGATGCCGCCCACATTCATCGGAGGGTCTGCCTTACAAGGGCTGTACCCGGCTAGAAATAGCCACACGAAATTATTATACATTTGAAATGGTCCTATTTTCAACAGGTATGGAATTACAGGCGCTACTTGCGTGACCAGTCTTAGGAAATATAATGGGTAGGAAGATTCCTGGTCAGAGAGTAGTCGTAACCTACTAGGTGGCCCGCCCTTCCCCTTCAGGGAGGGGAATGAAAGATTGTAATATATGCATGTATGTAGGAAGACCGTTGGAGCATACGAGGTTTTAAAGAAAGCCATCGATATGGGGCACAGTTTACCAAACAAATATGAAGCAGGGTTTGTCTTGTCATATTTTGATGCATGAGTCATCACGGTAATACAATGTTATATTAAGGTTCACTTATTCAAATAACAATTTTACTCAAGCGTTTTGTGGAATGCGTATTGCGTCAGGATTACTAGAAACGACTTTTTGATTGTTGGTTCATAACTAAGCTTCTAATAATCTGATTCAGTGTTAATTAGAAAATTACACATTCCATTGTACACGACAATTTTCGAGATTTTCATTCTGTGTTAACTCTGGTGCTAAATCGTAATGCAAACCGGATATAGCTCGTTCAGTCCTCCCGCATACACAACCGTACAGGCAGAATAATGATCAGTAGAGAATATAGCACAGTGTAGTAATCACGTATTTAGTCACCATTCGAGCCCTGTATTGCCCTGGTTACTCATACGTGGGGCGTTTTACTATTCAGTTTACTGTCAGTGGCACATATGATAAACAAATATGTTCCCAAAATATATCTCCAATTACCCCACACATTTTTAGACACTTGTAATGCAAATGACAGTGGGCTAAATCTGTGCAGAAAATAACAGATATTCCAGCGATCAACAAGAACAGCTCATTGCATTTAATCCTTGATACTGATGATGGTGGGGTGATGCTGATTATGATGATTATTATTATTTTTACAATATTTTTTCTTAGTTTCCTGTAATCTTCCTTCATAATACTTCGAGGGTTACTCACGAGGAAATTTTACTGGGTTAGTCAGTATTTAGTAATTTTCTTATATTGTATGATGCTCTCCGTAGTTGATAATAATAATAATAATAATAATAATAATAATAATAATAATAATAATAATAATAATAATAATGAAATCTGTAAATAAATTTAAAACTACTGAATCAGTGCGCAAAAAGGAACATGCGCACACACAAACAGTTTTACAGAAGATTCCTTTTTTACAATCTCGGAAGTGTTTGCAGACAGAGTAATCATTGCTAGTTTATTTCCCCCTCTTTCTCCAGATCTGTGTGTGATTTTTACTTGTAGGGTAAACTGAAAGAAAAAGTGTATCGAACATATCCTCACACACATTGGAGGAATTGAAAGAAAACATTAGGAACTAAATAAAAAACATTACAGTGGCAGAACTCACTCTCGTCAGGCAGAATATGGTTATGAAAATATGAATATGAATATGAAAAACGACACTTCCAGCATCTTTTAAAGGTAGGATTTCATATAAGATTTTATACACGCTTAAAGAAGGGCGGCCGCGCGCAACATACGTTCGGATGAGGCAGCTGCCGTAGCGAAGAGTACAAACACCGAGCGTTCGGTCTGAGTTTATTTGAGAGACCTTGTATACTCTTCCGCACACGCAGAAGGCTGTCATTCTGAACACCTGTCGAATGACGTATGACAAGTACCTTCCACGACAGTGATAGAGGTTGGGAGAGCTTGACAACAGTCCGTCTCCTGATCAGTCAACCGCCACGGCGAACAAATTGTGAATAATAATAATAATAATAATAATAATAATAATAATAATAATAATAATAATAATAATAATAATAATAATGTCCAAGTAACTAATTTTGAATTTTTCGAAGAGATCGAGATTCCGGATATTTTGTCCCGCAGGAGTTCTCTATGTGTTGTTAATTGTACTGACACATGGCTGGTATATGTCAACATTCGTTTTTTATTTGCATATTACGTCGCACCGACACAGAGAGGACTTACAGCGACGGTGGTTTAATTAAGGTACAGCCTCAGCATTTGCCTGGTGTGAAAATGGGAAATCACGGGAAAACATCCTCGGTGCTGCTGACAGTGGGATTCAACCAACGTTCTCCAAAATACAATATCTCAACATCTTGAAACATCACCAGACTCAGCCGTGATAAACAATCCAGCGTTCTACTATCTTAGCTACTCAGGTTGACGATAGTGACAGTTTAAAAACAGAAGATGTAAGCATTCTTGTCAAACCCTAAACAGCCACAATACTCAGCTAAACTGCACACATTCCAAGCCCCTAGCTGGCAGTCCAAAATTAAAAGTAGAGACATATGTTAATAAACTTGTAAATCAAGTACTCGTCAGAAAATTCAGCATCTTCCCGCAAAATTTCGCCGCCCTCTGTCGTTTAAAATGTTGCCTACCACTAGGGAGATTCCTTGCTGATTGTACAGAAACAACGACTACAATATCAACACCAAGAATCTTGTAGAAGCGACTATAATTATAAAATCATGATTGTGGCCACATTGCCTCCAGTTTTGTGTGATATTTGGATCAATAAGAACATGAACTTCTCGTTTCAATTTTTTTTTGCAAAGGCTGAAAATTCGAGCAACAGCCACTTTGGTGAAAAGTATCTAAGTATGAATTCAATCTATTTCATAATTCTAATGAAAATTACCATGGAATAAAAAACTCTAACGGAAGACTCCTCTAATTGAAGTTAATATTCTTACCCCTATTCGCTTTTCACTGACAACGGTGTGGGTGGACTTTACGTTACACAGAGTTGCGGTGTGATAATGGCCTCACTTGCAACATTTGCAAAATCCTTTAATGGTTGGGAGAGATGGAACATGTTGCAGCGCTGTCTATTAACAACCATCAAGGGACCGCACATAAAGCAGTGTTGGGTGAACATGACAATGAGGAGAGAGAATATCTGTTAGGCCCTACAAATCTCGGTCACAATCATCAATACATTTCATTATTCAGTTTACTAACAGAATATGTTTGGAGTAAAGGTTTTCGTTATTAATGGGTTGATGTAGGCTACTAAGATTAAATATATTTTTATATGTGAAGATTTTCGGTCATAGAACGAAACGAGAGGACAAAAATTAGGACGACAGTATTTCTGACTCCAAATCCTGTATGCAATTGGAGTCCTCACATTTTTTCTGGGTCGATCTAAGCTACTAAGATTACATACATTTTAATATATCGACGGCTTACTTCTAAAACCTCGCATCTCGGAAAGCTCCCAGCCACATATTGATATGCAACCCATCAGAACAATTTTCGTTGTGTTCATTTTCCTGTGCTAACGTGTAAAGGAAATTGAACCTTAAATGCATTATACTGTATGAGTGCGTGAATACGTGATGCAAACAACATCCCTACTATACGGTATGGTAAGGTCCATTTTCGTTTACACATCAGCATAGGAAATTGAACACAATGAAAATTGTTCTGACGGACTGCATATCCATACGTGGCCAGCCTTAAGGAAAATAATGCGAAGGAAGAGCATCGGGACATACGAGGTTTCAGAAGTAAGCCGTCGATATGAAGATGTTCGGTCACAGAACGAAAAGAGAGGACAAAAATTAGGACGACAGTATCGCTGCCTCCAAAGCCTTTATGTAATTGGAGTCCTCACATATTTTCTGATGTGTAAATGAAGAACTATGGGAAATCATTTTCACGATCGGCCTACTGCCATTTTAATGTAGCTGATATCTCCAGGACACCATTAAATTTTACGACCGATCTAATGTATTCTTCCCTATTATACAATGTAGAATCCAGTGTCCAGGTTTATAATAATAATAAGAATAAGAAGAAGAAATTTTTACATTCCTGTAACTAATTTTACGGTTTTCGGAGACACCGAGTTCCCGGAATCTACACCCGCAGGATTTCATTTACGCGCAGTAAATATACCGACACGAGGCTGACGTATTTCAAAGTTGGGCTCAGAAGGCTAGCGCTTCAACCGTCTGAGCCACTCAGCCCGGCGGTGTCCAAGTTTCACAGCCATAAGTCAGCACAGGAGAGTGCACTAATTTATGGCGGATTTATTCAAATTTACAAGTTCTAAGTAAAATAAGCATATCGATGGCTTACTTCTAAAACCTCGTACGTCCCAATGCAATTCCTACCCTTCAGACTGGTCACATCTCCTGCCACATATTTATATGCAGTCCATGATAAATGAAGTTCGTTGTGTTCATTTGTCTATGCCGTTGTGTGAAAGAAAATGGACCTTGCCGTACCATATTGAAGGGTTGATGTTTGCCTGGCGAATTTACGCACACCTACAGTATAATGTATTTAAGGTTCATTTTCCTTTACACACTAGCACAGGAAAATGAACCCAACGAAAATTGTTCTGATGGACTTCATATCCGTATGTGGCTGGGAGGCGTGAACCGTCGTAAGGGAAATAATGGATAGGAAGAGCATTGGGATATATGAGGTTTTAATAGTAAGCCATAGATATTCTTATCCTTTCGTATTTCGTATTTTCAGTTATACTGACGTGTCTCCATTAATATTGAGTGAAATAAAGTGTAACTGGATTATTAAGTGGGTTAATTTTTTTTATAATCACTAGGATCATTTTTATTTTTTATTTTCATTCAGTCATTTGGAATGATATGGATGAGAATTGTGCATCAAATATCGTCACTGCCGGGACAAAACCTCCTGTGCGAAATATTTAGCTCAGAAGTTTGGCACCGAGCTCGATAGCTGCAGTCGCTTAAGTGCGGCCAGTATCCAGTAATCGAGAGATAGTGGGTTCGAGCCTCACTGTCGCCCCTGAAGATGATTTTCCGTGGTTTCCCATTTTCACACGAGGCAAATGCCGGGGATGTACCTTAATTAAGGCCACGGCCGCTTCCTTCCACTTCCTAGACTTTTCCTATCCCATCGTCGCCATAAGACATATCTGTGTCTGTTCGACGTTAAGCAAAATAGAAAAAAAATAGAAAAAAGTTTGGCCAGTAAAGTTCTGTCATCTGACGTGCAATAATGGGTGAGTATTTTCAAGTCATTCTCGGTCTTCATAATGTATGTGCTGCGGGTCAGTATATCTCCAAAAATATTATCACATATCAGGTTTTGTCCCGGCAACGATAATATTCTATTAGACGTTCCAAGCCAACGAGAGTCACGACTGTTTCCCTACTTCCGTGGGTGCACTTGAGAGAATTCCGCTACTGGAAGCTCTTATGTGGTGTAATTATTCTCAATTACCTGTAAGGATTTTATTCACAAATACGTCACCTTGACATTTTGCCTTCGTTGATACGCATTATGCTTCATGCATTTGTGTGGCAATGGTAGCAATTCTAAGCTAACAACTAAAGACGAACGAGGCTTTAAATAAACTTATTTGAGGACTTTAACGCAATATTTAACAAAGTAGCAAGTAAAATTGCAGTACATCCTTTCAATGTTGTCACCCGCAAAAACTATCTTTTACAAAATGTCGCGAAGTCGTTGGAGACCGTCGGAGAGGCGTTTACTGTTGATGACACAGCGACGGAGCGCCCTACTGCGCGGAGTACAGTTACCACGTCAGGAAATCGGTGGCCTCTGAGGGTTTCCTTCAACTTTGGAAAGGGCCCGATGACCTTAGATGTTAGGCCCCTTTAAACACCAACCATTATCATCAACTTTGGAAACAGGTCGAAGTCACAAGGATTCATGTCTGGCGAGTACGGAGAGTGTTCCAAGGTCTCATTACGACCCACACGAAACGCCTTGACCCATCGTGCAACCGTCCTATACGGTAATAGATTCACACCACAGGCTTCACGCAATCCTCGATAACATTTTTGCCACGGGCAACCGCGATTTTAATCCACGAACACTGATCACTTTTTGAATACATGCTTTAGAGTGGTGAAATTGACACTCTTTACTTCAATGCCACACAGCAACAACATTCCCAACTGGATGCTGTAAAATGCACACTACACATCGTCCATAGCGCCACCTGTTCGCTCCCTTGCCTGATCTCTTGCGAATGTCTGAACTACGTTGACGCGACTTTATTTATAGACCTCGTATTACGCAGTAATACACAATTTGAATTGAATCTTAAAACGAACACCATAGGCAAACACATTCTATGTGAGGTAGGGGGATTTATGATTTTCTGAAGAATTATGGTCAGTTTAGGGTGTGTAAAGGGACGGATAATCTCCATCGCAGCAGTCGGGACACGCCTTCTGTATTTCGTCTCATTTTCCAGAACAAGGGATCCATTTCGAAATGCCGTAAATCGGATTTATCTTCGCTTATAAAGTAAAGACGGTGGCGCCCCATCCCCTGGCTGATGGACGAGGCAGATAGACCTGTGCCACACAGCCCCAAGAGAAATGGCCGCTATTCTTCTTGGGTGTTCCTGAGGAGATAAAACTCGCTCACGATGGTGTTATTGATAAGAGCCACCAGGGAGTAACACACGCCTGCGTCCCGTGAGACAGATAAATGTTAAGCTGCAATTTCTTTCCTCTTCTTCACGCGTGACAAGAGACTGATTCCTACATTGTTGCTATTTAGTTCATTGTTGTTGGAGACAGTTAATGATTATCAAAGTGAGCATCAGCATCCTCTAGTCTCTAGTACCCTGGGGGCTCTTAAATGGTCAGGCATGTATGCAGCGCTATTCGCACTTAACATCCACCGGGCTCCTCACTTAGTTCTTTTATGTCTGATTTCTCTTGGTAAATAGTTGTTCACTTTCAACGCCGATGTTGTGAAGCATGGCTATTCCATTAATATTTTCATAGGGTCTCTTCGAAAAAATTATAACGATAGGTAGGCCTGACTTAATGATCATACAACATTGCTTATGTATGTGTATTTAGTGCTTAGGCGGGAGGCTAGTTTGGACTTCAACAGATCCTCTATCAGCTGCCATAGGTGGCCCAGGTGTCAATGAAGAGACGTACTAGGGAAATGTGTGTATTATTTACTTACAAGTTGCTTTACGTCACACCGACACAGATACGTCTTATGGCGACGAACTAGGGAAATGAGGAAGGAGGTAGTTTCCCGTTGCTTTCCTCACTGAGCCAGAAGTTGCTAATACATATCAATCTGACAAAAATACTGAAATGTCTGCATCGACAGACCTTATGAGCAACATTTTCACACCGTTCACAGTAGAGACTGGCTGCATAAGAATTGACATTACTAGCATCGCTCATACCTTGGCCACTTTCACGTAATCAAAGCCAAGAATGAGACTGAGACAGGCCAATGAAAGTAACAAGTTTCTTCTAGACCACACCATAAGACATAGTGCACCGGGTGGGTTGGCCGTGCGGACAGAGGCGTGCAGTTGTGAGCTTGCACCAGGGAGACAGTGGGTTCGAATCCCACTGTCGGCAGCCCTGAAGATGGTTTTCCGTGGTTTCCCATTTTCACACCAGGCAAATGGTGGGATTGTACCTTAATTAAGGCCACGACCACTTTCTTCCAATTCATAGACCTTTCCTATTCAATCGTCGCCATAAGACCTATCTGTGTCGTTTCGACGTAAAGCCACTAGCAGAAAAAAACATAGTGCCGTGCAAACACTAGGTCATGCCAGCACAGACACACTTTTCTTAAGTATTTAAATACATGGAGTCACATTTTTATTCTAGGTGGTAATTACATAAACAATATACAATTTGATTCCACTTTACCTGGAGAAAATTTGCAATTTGCGCAATTACAAAATAAGCATATACATGGCACCTTCAAAGTAATGTGGGAAGTGGCACATTTTACGTTTAACTAGGTGAACTGAAGGTCATATAGTCGTTGTGCCTGCGAAAACCGCTATGCGATTACATAGTGCTAGAAATACTGACCCGCAGCACATATATTATGAGCGAGAATTCTTTGATATATTGAAATGACAGAACCTTTCCGGCCAAAGTTGAAATATTCACAAGGCGGTTTTCGCAGGTGCAGAGCGATATATCAAAGCAATTCTCAGACAATCCTGTTTCCGAGTTAGGTCCACCTGTTTCACTTAATTGCACTCATGAAGGAAAAAGGCCGACACACAAACGTATATTGATGTAGTTATTAATAACAATGCAAGTTCCTTCACGTTTATGAATAGGTTTGAACAAATATCCCAAAACTTAAGCCATTCCTAGTTCTTTAAGGTGGTCACTCAGTGCAGATAATTTCAGATTAATTCTTTCCAGCTGCAGGTGGGATTCATTGATCAAAGAATAATGCTGTCCCTCGAATTTGAATGGATTCTTAACAAACTTCATTACTTAGAATTAAATGCTATCGCACGCCACGTATAAGCTGAGTGGAGGAACGGAAAAAATAAACTTTATGCTCAATGTTGCCGGAGAGAGGGATTGTCAATGAGGAGCAAGTGCTAGATGTCGCTGCCGGCCGGGGTGGATTCATTATGGCCAAACGCAAACATTCACTTCTCAGAGGAGAGTACTTATTTTCGTCTACGGTAGTGATAGCGAAAGAAATAATAAATATATTTAAAAGCATCACTTCAGTGCAAAACATCGGTGGATAAGTAGCATATAATTCGTTGCTATTCTGTCAAAAGGTCATATCTCTCGCCTATCCATTGCTATACATCAGAACAATATTCGTTGGGTTCTTTTTCATATGCTTACGTGTAAAGAAAAATAAACTATACCGTACCGCACTCTAGAAAAGTATGTTTGCATGACTTATTTGCGCACGCTCCAGTATAATGCCCTTAAGGTTCATTTTCCTTTACACGGTAGTATACGAATATGAACACTGCGAAAATTGCACTGATGGGCTGCATATCCATATGTGGCTGGGAGGGGTGACAAGTCTTAAGGAAAATAATTGATAGGAAGAGCATAGGGAGATATAACCTTTTGCCAAACAGCGACGAGTTCTTCTTTTTCTACCACTCTTCCGCATACCGACGGGGTAGCGGTGCGAGCTGTTTCACTCATAAGAGTATGATCCTGTTCTACGGCCGGATGTTCTCCCTGACGCCAACCCTGTTTAGAGGGATGTAATTCCTATTACGTATTTCTGTGGTCATTGGTAATGCTGTGAGTTGCCTGCATATTAAATGGAGAGTTTTGGGACAAACAACCAGCCCGGAGCCATAAGAATTAATCACACACGATTAAAATTCACGACCCAGCCGGGAATCGTACCCCGGACGCCCTGAACCGAAGGCTTCTACGTTGACCATTCATCCAAGGAGTTTGAAGCGTACAATAAAAGAAATAAACTAATTTGCACATAATGAAATTGCAAGGACCTGTCTTAGAAACTCGCGGATCTCCAATTGAATAGGCCTGCCACAGAATTTGAAAAAATCTTGAGGAGTCTCTCATTTTTTGTTATGTGTGGCCGTTCCACATTCAATGGTTCTAGGAGTTATCACTTTTCTTCGTGTATGTATTGAACCTATCATTTACTGACTAATAATAATAATAATAATAATAATAATAATAATAATAATAATAATAATAATAATCGTATGGCCTCAGCTACCGTGTGCAGACATTTCAATTTGACGCCATCTGACTGTCTGCTCGTCAATTTCGACGTTCCGTTTTACTCTAGGTCCCCACTAGATGGCAGAGCGAGTAAACCGGAGCTCTCTTGGGCGTCTATGGCTGAGATTTAATTTTGTCGGGTAAACACCAAATGTGTCACCAGAGATCTTTTACATGCCGACATCGTACAACATGGAGTGTCGAATGGACTTTTTTCCGCCCTTCAAAAATCCGACTACCTCTGCCGGGTTTGAACCCGCTATCTTGGGATCCGGAGGCCGACACTCTACCGCTGATCCACAGAGGCAGCTGACTAAAGGGTTCAGTTTGTATGTATGTATCTATGTATGTATATGTTAAGTTAATGCTGGCTGACTCGATATCCAGTAGTTACATTACTAACTGTCATAGAAATCCCGCTGTCACTGGAGAGATAACTCCCCACACAACGAGTATGTTCAGAGGAGTCGGTAATCTCATTCAATTCTTCCTATAAAGCAATTGTTTAGCCTGCGTTAGGATATCATATGAAGCAAACTTAGAAACGTTGTTACGAGTATCCTTCTGCCAATGTTCTCATTTACTTTTTACCATGAATAGTCTTACCAACTTCATGCCTGTTACATCCACCTTATGAATATGATACCCTGATTCCACTCAGCTTTCACTACCGCACAGCCAAGTCGACCTCAAAACAGAATAATGTAAAGATAACTGCGTCCGAAAACTCGCTTCTTTCTTACAGAATACCGTCGATCGCAAATGCGAGTGCTCTGAATCAGCTTTGATACGCCTTGACTTCACAAAACTTCTGGTGATTGTGAAACAGATATTGTGCAAAAGGACGTAGTATGTTGTATGTTGGATATTCAGCCCGAAGGCTGGTTTGATCCTGCACAGCTACGCCAACAGCTGTCATAGATAGCCTTGGCGTCACTGAAGAGGAACACTAGGCAATTAAGAGTGAGATTTTTCCCATTGCTTTCCTCACCGAGCCGGATGTTGCTATTACATGACATTACAGTCTGCCAAAACTACTGAAAAGCATGCACCAAACGACCCTATGACCGATATTTTCACACCATTCATAACAGGGACTGGCTGCATAAAGAACGGTGTTACTAACATCGCTCATACCTCAGTTGCTTTCATATTGTCAAAAGCAAGGTTGAAACAGGTCAATGAAAGTAACAAATTTATTCTAGCCCAAACCAGAAGACATAGTGCACTGTACCCTACATCTCACCGGAAAAAAAAGGACGTTATAAGATTAAATTCATTTTAGTAAATGTAATTCTGCATCGAATTCTTTCACAACATTTATTTTATATTTTATGAATTGGCTTGTTTTATATGGGGCTATGAAGCTTGCTGTTATGCCAAAAAAATCTTATATGTGCTACACTGTTCAAACTACAGAGTATTAAGGTTCCTAATACCGTATAATTAATTATGAAATTAAAAATAATTGTAATAAACGAGATAAATTTTTTTAAAAAATAATCTGCTTAACGTCGCACCGACACAGATAGCTTTTACGGCGACGATGGGATAGGAAAGGGCTAGGAGTGGGAAGGAAGCGGCCGTGGCCTTAATTAAGGTACAGCTCGAACATTTGCTTGGTGTGAAAATGGGAAAATCAAGGAAAACCATATTCAGGACTAGTCCGGCCCGGTGGTGTAGGGGGCAACGCGTCAGCCTATCACCCGGTGGCCCCGGGTTCGATTCACAGCTGGGTCAGGGATTTTTAATTGTTAATGATTAATTTCCCTGGCCTGGGGACAGGGTGTTTGTGTCGTCCTTAATGTTCCTTTCCTCACATTCAACACTCTACACTTCCTTCATTCGAATTACATGCATGTTCATATTACATCATCATCAGTGGTTTAGTTGGACCGGAACGGGCCGGAACGCCGTTCCGGAAAATATTTTCCCGCTTTACAATGTCGTAAGATTTTTACATTCAGTAAGAAAATCTTATAATCTATACATAGCACTGAAACGTCATGAGTGTACTTTAGCGGACTAATCTCGAAGCTTGCGGTTTATATTCATAAGATAGGTCGATTTTACACTCCTGGGTGGTTTTTTGGTTCTCTAATGTTGGCTACACTGATATTAGATTCGGAGAGCGGGAAGTGAGCACAACCTTCTTCCACTTGTTATGTTTGTGTGAATCCAAGTGAATCCAAAATATTTACAATAAGATGGGTAGCATCGAGCCAGAGAACTGTAAAAGCTGCCTGGGAAAACTATAGTGCACTAGTAAAACATTTTAGTGAGCCCAAAAATGACCACCAGAGAGACTCCAAAGAAAGGGCAAAATTCCAAGGCCTAGAAAATATGTTAACATGTGTAGAATTCCTAGAAAATATGGCAATTATGTATGATGCTCTTGTTGAGTTAGCTGATTTGTCATTATAGTTGCAGAAAAGAGAGACAAGTCTGACAGAGGCTCAAAATGCAATCAAGCACACTATAAAAGTGTTTGAATCTATGTGTAACTCAGCTCCTGGAGAATACTACAGAACAGTTCTTAAAGCAGCAGAAAACAAAATGTTTAGAAACATAGGATTACATGATTCTAAAAAAAAAAGTTGTAAAAATTGACAGAAAGCAGTTTTTCAGAAGTCCTGATAACGATTTAAACAACAGGCTTATGGAAAATGTGTCCACATCATCTCATCTTGGTTCCAGCTCTAGTCAGCAGAGACATGCGAGAATGACAAAAGGTATCAGTGATTCAAAGATACTATACAAAAATAACTGGCCCTCCACTTCTACTTTGGATATATACTATGGTGATGAGAGTGTTGGCAACCTTTGTGACTTTTTTCCACGTGTCAGACAAGCAAGAGGTACATTAATGCTTTTAGAAAGTATGTCGAGACCAAGGAAATTCCAGTGGAGCTGACGCCTTTAATCAAGACTGTACAGACCATTCCCATCTCTTCAATAGAAGCTGAAGGAGCTTTCAGTGCCATGAATGAGATCCTCACCGAAAAGAGAAATAGGCTGCTGGATGCAAGATCAAGCGGACTTATTTTCATAAGCAGCGTTGGATCTCCTGTGCATATATTTAACCCACATCCATATGTCAAGTCATGGCTACCAAAGGGGAGACGTTCAGCTGATGAAACAACTTGTCGGAAACATGAGGCCGCTGATTTTGACACCCAATATGAGTCCATTTGTAAATTGCTGAGTTTCTGTAAATATTTCGTTCCAACTAAATCACTGATCATCATCATCATCATCATCTGTTTACCCTCCAGGTTCGGCTTCTCCCTCGGACTCGGCGAGGGATCCCACCTCTACCGCCTCAAGGGCAGTGTCCTGGAGTTTCAGACACTTGGTCGGGGATAAAACTGGGGAGAATGACCAGTACCTCGCCCAGGCGGCCTCACCTGCTATGCTGAACAGGGGCCTTTTGGAGGGATGGGATGACTGGAAGGGATAGGCAAGGAAGAGGGAAGGAAGCGGCCTGGAGGAGAAGTGGGAAACCACGCAAAACCACTTCCAGGATGGCTGAGGAGGGAATCGAACCCACCTTTACTCAGTTGGCCTCCCGAGGCTGAGTGGACCCCGTTCCAGCCCTCATACCACGTTTCAAATTTCGTGGCAGAGCCGAGAATCTAACCCGGGCCTCCGGGGGTGGCAACAATCATGCTAACTACTACACCACAGAGGCGGACATGTTCATATTACAGTAGGGGCAAAAGATCTCTATATTTCGACGCCCCGAACAAATAGGATTTAAAAGTATTCAAGGCTGCCGACAGTAGGGTTCGAACCCAGTATCTTCCAAATGCAAGATGATAGCTACGTTAACCGAACCGCATAGCCACTTCCTCGGTGATACATTTCTGACCGTTGCACAAATTGCAAGAACTATGGTCTCAAAATCAATTAGGGGAAAACCAAAATAATGGCAAATGATGGGATCACATGTCAGTCCAGATTGAATAGGTGACAGAATTCACGAAATGCTGTGATCAATGCATATCCATAGCAGAAATGGCAGGTAGCTACAGCATTTTATTCACATTATGGCTCTGGAAGAAGAACATAGCACTCCAGATTAAACTCCGCCTCTTTTGAACGCTTCTGAAATGTGGACTCCTCTCAACGCCGATCACAACAAGATCGAGGTATTCCAAATCGGGTATTATGTTGGATACTGGAGATTTCTATAAATGACTGTGTTTAAAATTTCATGAAGGCCCAGCAGACACCCGTCCAGGAATACTTTCTAAAGCAGCAACTGCAATGATTCGACAATAAACACCACTCGACTGCCAACTCTAGCAACAACCCTGTCTGTAGAACATCGATGAAGATCTGAAAAGCCATCGTCTTTACATCAGTGATGCTATTTTCATATGAACTACCGTAAGGAATGGAAGCGTGTTGTGATGCACACTGTCCGAGTTCAAGCACCATTCACAGCGGTGTACTGGCTACGAGGCTTTCCCGCCCCCCACACACAAACCCAGTCACCAGTCAGAGATAAAATCAGTTCTAAAGTTCTACATCATGAAATAGTAAACAAAACAGGAGTTTAATACTTACGGAGCTAATATTTTGTTATTAGAAGTTCATAATTATGAATACCAAATATGAACATCGTTATGAACATGATTATCTTTGAAAGAAATTAATTACTTTTGTCATATGCATGTATTTAACAGGGTGTTCACGACAAGTTTGGTACTGTCACATGTAATTAAAATTAGCATTTGTGAAGACTTTTTATTGATTTTTATGACCCATTTATTAGTTTATTTAACGAGTAACTATAACAATGACTCGGTGGTCGAGAATGCATAAATTATTTTTAATAAGGGGGAGCTCATATAAGGAACTGGCTATTTGTCCCACCTACCGAAACTATGGGCGGGATCCCCAATTATCCGCCAACTGCATGCTGAATGTTACGCATTAAACCGACTAATATTGTGTTTCAGGAGATGTATGATAACAAGTCTCATTTGTGGCTTGTAAATCGGTGAATTACATCTCTCATACTGAGGCCGCCGCACGCAACACAACCAAATAGACAAGTTGTCGTTCACAGTTCATTGTATAACGACTAATAAGGCAACGGGCAAGAATAGAAACGGATTTTTCCCCGTGAAGGATTGCAACAACCACTTTCCTTCTTATTACCGGCTTTATGACTGGTATCCGAATATTTATGGTGTGTTATGACTTGTGTTTTTGATTCTTGATAGGCCGGGCTGAGTGGCTCAGACGGTTAGGACGCTGGACTTCTAACCCCAACTTGGCAGGTTCGATCGTGGCTCAGTACGGTGGTATTTGAAGGTGCTCAAATACGACAGCCTCGTGTCGGTAGATTTACTGGCACGTAAAAGAACTCCTGCGGGACTAAATTCCGGCACCTCGGCGTCTCCGAAGACCGTAAAAGCAGTTAGTGGGACGTAAAACAAATAACATTATTATTATTATTGATTCTTGATAGATCATAAAGGTTTTATTCCACTCTCATTCCAAATATACACATTTAAATTTGCACATAGATGGGCATTTCAAGTTATTAAATGTCATACATTCAAGAGTTTGTAACATTATAAACTTATAACAAAGCATCGGAACGTAAGGCATTACAAATAATACTTTAGGTGATTATAAAACATTGAAAAACGAAAAATGGGGCAATAATCGTCAGTACATTAGTATAGCGCAAAAAAGTATTATATCGACGGCTTACTTCTAAAACCTCGTATCTCGCAGTGCTCTTTATACCCATTATTTTCCTTAAGACTGGTCACGCCTCCCAGCCACATATTGATATGCAGCTCATCAGAACAATTTTCGTTGTGTTCATTTTCCTATGCTGATGTGTAAAGGAAATTGAACCGTAAATGCATTATACCGTAGGAGTGCGTGAATACGTGATGCAAACAACATCCCCACTATACGGTATGGTAAGGTCCATTTTCCTTTACACATCAGCATAGGGAATTGAACACAATGAAAATTGTTCTGATGGACTGCATATCCATATGTGGCCGAGAGGCGTGGCCAACCTTAAGGAAAATAATGCGTAGGAGGAGCATCGGGACATACGAGGTTTTAGAAGTAATCCGTCGATATGCAAAATAGCTTTCATAACATAACTGTATTAAAAAAACCATGTTATAATTATTAATTAGTATTTATTAGCACAGCTAAATTAACCATTGTCTTCCACACCTTTCGTGTTTTAATAAAATAGGGATATTTTGTTCATTACTCATTCAAGAAATAAACACACAAAATAGCAAAACTCTACAAAAGTATACAGAAAAACAGGATAGGTAATTCACCTCTTCGATATAATAATAATAATAATAATAATAATAATAATAATAATAATAATAATAATAATAATAATAATAATAATAATAATGGTGAGACGATACAGGAGAATGGACTAGAAAAAGCTGCAGTAGAAAATCGGATCTCAAAAATGGAGAGAGCATACAGCTTGACAAAAAACATCTACAATAAGAAGTGCTTAACCTGGAATCCCAAATTAAAACATTACAGCACAGTGGTCAAAACAGAATGCCTGTATGCCAGTGAATACCTGTCCATGAACTCCAAGCTGGAGAAGCTAGAGGTCCTGGAAAGAAGAACCCTCAGAAAAATTATGGGAGCTGTCCAAATTGAAAGCGGATGGAAACTTCGGAGTAACAAAGAAGTTTACCAGAAGGTGGAAAGAATCTCAGAGACGATGAAGAAAAGGAGGCTGGTGTTTCTTGGACATCTATATAGAATGAACGCAAACAGACTTACCAAACAGATATTTGATTACTTCTGGAGAAAAAAGATCACTACAGCATGGATTAAGGAAACGAAGAAGGATATGGAAAGGTTAAGCATCTTGGAAGACCAGCTGTTAGAAAGGAATATATTTAGGAACATAGTGAAGAATTTGGAAGATGTTCAAGCCGCAGGAAGAACTAGAAAGACCGGAAGAGCCTGGACAGATGAACAACGGAAGCAGGCCAGCGAACGCATGAAGGAGTATTGGGCACAGAGAAAACTCCGCACGAAGAGAAATAAATGAAATTGAAGCGTGATCCTTAGTAGTCCATTCGCTTGTAAAAAATATGGTTTTACGTCCCAATAACTAATTTTTCGGTTTTCGGAGGAGGTTCAGGAATTTTGTCCCGCAGGAGCTCTTTTACGTGCCAATAAATATACCAACACGAGGCTGGCGTATTTGAGCACCTTCAAATACCACCGGACTGAGCCAGGATCGAACCTGCCAAGTTCGGGTCAGAAGGCCAGCGTCTCAACCGTGTAAGCCACTCAGCCTGGCTTCTGATAGATTTGTTCCGTTTGTACTTACCCATGTATATTGTCACGTTCATAATTTGAATTACAGTAAACAAGCAACGTTTCAAGATTAACAGGCAGACTTTAGTCACGCTTATTGGACGAAATCAGTTTATAAGCTGAAGAAAGATGTCTAAACATGCACTTGTGTGACTGGAACATACTTAAATAGTGCCATCCTTGCAACATTAAACCCCCTCAGGGAATTCGCCAGGCATTCCCTCTTAGCATATCGTCGACGACCGGTAAAAGGTTGTATTCCACAAAGCTCTTCCTATCAATTATTCTCCTTAAGAGTGGTCACGCCCCGCAGCCCATGTATGGATATGCAGTCCATCAGAACAAATTTTGTTGTGTTCATTTTCCTATGCCCATGTGTAAAGGAAAATGAACCTTACTGTACTGTACTGTAGGAATGTACGTTTGCATTACGTATTTACGCACGGCTAGTGTACAATGCATGTAAGGTTCATTTTCGTTTAATCGTCGACATAGGAAAACGAACACAACGGACATTATTCTGATGGACTGCGTATCCATATGTGGCCGGGAGGCGTGACCAGTCTTAAGGAGAATAATGGATAGGAAGAGTATTGTGGGATAGAACGTTTTACCGGTGAAGCGACGATATGATGGTGCACGAGCAATAACTCATCCATCAGAACAACGTTCCTTGTGTTCATTTTCCTGTGCTGATGTGTTAATGAAGATCAAGCTTAAATGCTTTATATTGTAGTAGTGCGTACATACTTCATGAAAATATACAGTACATTCCGCCAGTACGGAACCATAAGGGTCATTTTGATTTACTTACTGGCATAGGAAAATGATCGCATTATTATGGTGGACTGCACATGCATATCTGGCTGGGAGGCGTAACCAGTCCTAATGAAAAGAATGGATATTGAAAACATTGTGGGATACGAGGTTTTGCTCGCGCATCGTCGATATTATAAATGGAATGTTTCATAGCCATTTTTATTAATAAATCACGGTTTTGTTTTTCTGGTATTTGATCAGCATACTTGCTAGGAGCTTATTATAACCCCCTCCCCACTTTTTTCACAATAAAATACCGTGACGTGGAATCACATAACGACACATTACGGGTGTGAGCCAGTTCCCTCCCATGACGACTTCTCACAGCCGAAAACATTCCTAAGGTAACAACAGCCTTCTTCCCTCCTAATCGCATTTTATTTAAAAGCGTGAACAACCCGTTTCTCCCAGTTGTATAGCCGAATTCTCTGCCATCACAACCTGAGCGTTTCATTTTTATACGTGTGAAATTAATTGGAAAGTTTAATAATTCACACATTAGATTAGTTTGTGCCGTGTCTGGTCTAGTTGAAGTTGAAAGTGAGAAGGGAATTGATGCACTTTTATACCATGCAGTGTGGTATATTGACAGGGAATCCTTCCCGGAAAACATGTTCAGTAATAGTGCTATTTGTTCGAAATCCTTGTCGTAGTATTTTACTTCCCTCAACCATGTTGACCTGCTGCTTCATATGTTAACCATAACAGCACCCTTAGTTCTTCAACACCATTTGGATATAATACTTAATACCTTTAATCCATAATTAACAAAATAAGCGATGCTTTGAGAATTTACTCTTTAAACTTCTTTCGAGCACAAAAGATGGATCTATCATGATACATTTTTCCAACATTTGTTCACTATATATACGGGTAAAGTGAATATGTAGTTTCATCAACAGAAATTTTTTGTTCATTGAAGGGTTTTCTACGGAGTTCCGAGGGTTATTAGTCCTTGCTAAAGAATGACTCGTAATAAATCTGTGATTGATTTGCAGATGTAGCATGTTGAGTTAATAGCGTCTGACGATTTTCTTGTTGGCGCGTGATGCTACCTTGATGGAGAATAGTTTTCGCATACTGGGAAAGATGGGATTTCTTGTCAATATCTATCTATCAGTAGAAAGGAAAAATTACAGTTAGACTTGTCAAGATGCTATACTGAAATTAAACAAAATCACGCACTTTACATTCTCAGTAATTTTTCGAGATTACACAGAATATAGAATAACAGTTGAACAAATCGTCGTTGAAAAAACCAAACATCATATCCCACGAAGCTCTTCTTATCCATCATTCTTCTTAAGATTGGTCCCGTCTGTTATGGTTATGCTGTCCATCGGAACTACGTTCGTTGTGTTCATATTCTTATGCGGATGTGTAAAGGAAAATGATCCTTAAATGCATTATACTGTAGGAGTGCGCAAATACGCCACGTAAAAACACATTCCTACAGTACGGCACGGTAAGGTACATTTTCCTTTACACACTAGCATAGGAAAATGAACACAACGAAAATTTTTCTGATGGACTGAGTATCCGTATGTAACTGGAAGGCGTGACCAGTGCTAAGGAAAATAACGGATAGGAAGAGAATTGTGGCGTACGAGGTTTTGATTTTTCAACGACGATATGTCACGAAAAAAAATCAATTTATAAAAGTAGAAGACTCTAATATATTTAAATATTATCTGTAATTGTTATTAGTAATTATTTCTGATTATGTTTGTTTCACTTAGAAGTCGTCAGTCAAAATAATAATAGCACCATGAAGACAATTGGGTGGAAAAAGGGCAGATAAACAGGCCTTTAAATATTAAAAAATTACGATTTTTCTCTCAGAAATAATAATAATAATAATAATTAAAAAATTATTATTACTGTTATTATTATTATTATTATTATTATATTTGTTTTACGTCCCACTAACTACTTTTTCGGTCTTCGGAGACTTTCTATCAGAAAGCACAACATTGTATTGTTACTGTATTCAAATTTACAGATTTTTAAAATGTTCCACTGATTAATATGAAATTATGTTGATTTTAAAATTTCGTCCCTTGGACCCCTTTTAACAAAAAGATGAAAATCAATAAGAGCTCAAATTTTGAGCGTAGAAAGTTGGGTTTGCGTATCGCACTAAATTAAATGAGGGAATATTACAAAATGAATTTTATAAGTGAATTATTGAAAACTTTTGACACGAAGATTTTACAAAGGAAAAGTTAGTCCTATTTCAAACTCTTTCCCACATTTAATAGTGCATTAACAGTATTATGAACAACATATTTTTGATTGCTTCCTTTCATTTATGAAGAGTAGCTACAATGGTGATTTCATCATAGGCCCCTACTAGTCAACATTATTTCTCACTCCTAGGATTCTGCCGAAGTTTCTATAACGATATTTCTCAAAGGCATAACTTACCAAATCCTGAAGATGACAAAGAAACGTTTCAGGGTAAAATGGACTGAGTGTCCTATGGCCCTTTTTATATTCAATAATACAGTTAATTAATCAATTAAAAACGGAAATATGCTTGTTAAGAAACTTACCACTTTGTTGTAATACTGGTATATTATAATACTACCATCAGTATTGAAAGTAGGAATTTCTGCTACCTATTGCTGATATAATGAAGCTTTAGAGGTTTTAAATTTCAGCAATCGTCGTCATCGAAAACTACACCCTGATAATGATAATCCAGGACTGTGAATGTGGGACATTCACGCTGGTCAACATGTACAAGTATTAATGACAGGTAGCGAAACACAAGGAAATTCCACTGCACTTGGGTATATTAAAATTATAACATTTTGTTTACCACTACCTATTCAAGACATTACAATATACTCATTGAATTAAAGTATAATCATGAAGTACCTTAAATAATGGGACATGTTTCGTTCGGCATAGCGAACATCATCAGCCATTAAAGCACAAAAACTAGGTCAGGGCTCCGAGTTTAAAAATTAATGAACAAAGCAGTATCCTCATGTCAAAAGAGTAACCGTGATTAATTACATGCAACTGGGTATCCGAAACCTATAGAAAATATAAGAACTGCCAATTCCTACTTTAGGACTCAGAAATTTGTCAATACTATTAAAAAAGTATTCAAATATTTTCCAGAAGAAAACAAACACAAAGTACGTGCAAACAGCAAAAAAGGCAAAAATGTAAGAAAATAAAGAAATAGGCAAAATAAAACTTCAAAAGAAGAATGTATTTGTGATAAATCAGACAACAGTCCTTAAATATATACATTCAGACAAATTAGGCATTTTCCTCAAAATTCCGATTCCTAATAGATAATATAATCAATATGGTTTTCTTTTCCAGGTATTTTCTAATATTTCTTAATGTTGCATTAGTTTTGATAGATTGTAAAACTGAAAGATTAGAAAGTCAACTTATTCAAAACGGAAAATAAATGGCTTCCTCTGTAACAGATTTTTGGAACATGAAGTAATTCAGCGTATCGAGTAAATTTACTTGCATATTCACTCCTCATTCTGAAGGATAGTTGAATTTAAAACAATCCCACCATCAGCCGTCGTAGCTGAGGAATGAAACGGTGTGTAAGGTAAATGAAGAGTGAGGTGTATTCATTGTGCTGTCTAACAATCAAATCTGGGAGCTCCAAGTAAGAAGTAGGTAATTATTTCTACATTACGGGGCAGACTATTCATAAAAATAAGGACAGTGCAAAAAAGAGTTCAAAACATCAGAACGACGAGTTCTGTCTTATTAGAGGGAAGCATCACCTTTTTGGCAGTGTATGTTGTCTCTGGAAACTTTATGATAACAGTTATTCAGACGACTTCGAACTTCTATTTTCAACAACTATAGAGTCAGGTCTTCAGAGGAACGTAGGCGTAACTTCAACTGACATTAATGGAAAAAGATGGTGAGGGAGAATTCTTCTCATTTTCTTTTGTATTCTGAAGAAAAGGGAAGATCGTAAGGCTTGACCAACAAGGAAAATTGAGTGGCTGGAAAGAACGAATTGGATCAAAGGAGCGTCAACAACTTGACCGGCGCCTGGCTTCCTATCACAGCCACTCGTCTATTGATCAAGCAAGCACCGACCATTCTCCTCGCTCTGTTCATCTCAGGACACGAGCTGCCGATATGACATGGGGACGCGAACAATATAACACACGTCCAGCGCACTATCTTGGGCGTCTTGACGTTCTCTGCTGAGATCGACTTACAAATTTTTCTAGAATTACGTTTTCTCCAGGACTTCAACGTTGCGAATATTATACTGAATAACTGCTCGAATTTAAGAAGAGTATCACTTATTTAAATGGAAAGCTAGGATGTACTGCATTTGCCTCGCTTTGAAGCAAATGCACTACATCCTAGCTTTCTATTTATTTATTTATTTATTTATTTATTTATTTATTTATTTATTTATTTATTTATTTATTTATTTATTTATTTATCCTGGTAAGATTATGGCCAGATGGCCTTCTCTTACTTCTAACCAAAATAACACACTAGTTACAGCTAGTTGTTCAGGACTATAATGTACGGAGTGACCCAAAAATCCGTTAACATTTGAAGAGGCAATACTTCACGGAGTATTAGAGAGGTAATAATCGACACACGTGATTGGCATGTTACAGGGTTTTGTTGACACCAAAATAGAACTTCCCTAACAGTGCCTTTTCCGGTATCGTCAACTTAACACGATTTCAGGCACATCTGGGGCCCTCTCTCACGAGACCTCCTTTCATTCCGTTTACGGGTCTCATGTGTGTTGTGTTGCTATCCAGCGGCATCTGTTCGCTTGATTGTGCACTGGGTTTTGGTGTCAGAAACCCCCATGTCATGCCAACGATGTGAGGTTATTTGTACCTGACGTGTTGCTGTCCAGCGCCATCTGTTGGTCATTTTGTCTACATTACTTCATTGTCAATGAAACCTTACGTCATGCCAATCATGTGTGTCAGTTATTACCTCTCTACCTCCAATATTTCGTGAAGTATTGCCTACTCAAATGTACTTTTGGGACACTCTGTACATACCTATATTATTATTATTATTATTATTATTATTATTATTATTATTATTATTATTATTATTATTACGTATTGTAATATATTATTACTGAAATATTATGAAAGGAACATTTATATATAAATAATCATGAATACTGTGTATTAAATGCTAAACAATTTAAAAAATTACGTAGTGTAAAACAGTAATTGATAAGTAATAAAAATAAGTAATTACAAAATAATTAATAACTACATTAATTTTAAATAACTAAACTTGAAGTAGTTTATAAGAAAAATAAACAAAACTATATGAGTCATGTTTAAATATGAATTTTACAGTTATGGAAATTATATGTACAGTACCGGATTTGGATACCGTACTTTATCTGCTAAACATATCGCCGGTGCGCGAGCAATACCTCGTATTCCACAATGCTCTTCCTATCCATTATTTTTCTTAAGACTGCTCACGCCTCCCAGCCATATGTTGATATGTAGTACATCAGAACAAATTTCGATGGGTTCATTTTCCTATGCGCAAGTGTAAAGGAAAATGAATCTTGCCGTACTGCAGGAATGTGTATTTGCATGAAATATATACCCACTCCTAGGGCATGATATATTTAAGGTTGTGGTTGGGAGGAGTGACCAATCTGAAGAGAATAATGAATTGGAAGAGCATTGTCACATTCGTGGTTTTGGCGTAGGAGCGACGCATTATTCTCCTTTATAAAAATGAACCTTAAATGCACTCTACTGTAGGAGTGCGTAAAAAAGCCACGCAACTACACATTCCTACAGTACGCTACAGTAAAGTTCATTTCCTTTACACATTGGCACACGAAAATGAACACAACTAAAATAGTTATGATGGACTGCTTATCCATATATGGCTGGGAGGCGTGACCAGTCTTAAGGAGAACAATGAATAGAAAGGGCATTCTGGGTTACGAGGATTTTGCCGGCGCAGCGACGATTTTTTTTTTTAAATTTTGTTGCTCCATATTGAAGAGTTAAATTTAAAAAAAACACACACACACACGGTTACAAGCTACGGGTCAGGTAGTTTGAGATTGTATTCCGGAGATATTAATATCGAATTGCACTGTTAGTTCAGTCCTATTCCTTTCCTACTCCAGCGTTGTCAGAGAATGTTAGTGTAACTTTAAAATATAGAAAAATGAATAAATAAATAAATAAATAAATAAATAAATAAATAAACAAAATTAAAAATGACAAATACGTCACATACGTATTTTTATCAAATATTGTGATAATATTGTAGCGTTCTGTCTATAATTTCTTGCAAAATTAGCAAGAGACTCAACGATTCCAATTTTATAGAAAGGCAGCATGGTATAAAATACGGAATGTGAGGAATTTCATCAATATTCATTCACAGCACTCTGGGGCATTCTTTCTTCTACCAGCCGTACCTATAAGCTATCACCGTAATTTCACGCACAGATGACAACATGATTTCAAAAAGTGACAATCATATTCATCTTCATCATCGCTGAAAAATGCTTAGTGATTCAGTGTGTAACAATCAGTGGATTGTACTGAAACTGTATATTAATAAAGTACTGAATTAACGATGAATGATAACGATTTCACTACATATTTAATAGTAGCCGAGTTGTAGCGCTTTCAATCGAATGCACTCGGCAGTCTTCTTCCTTCTGAACCGTTACAAACATTACGATTACAAAGGCAGTATTGTACAATGTGGTTATGTAATGAGTAATATTTGAACTGTATAATATATTCACTGAAAATGCTGCTCTTTTGAGAGTCTGTGAATGTGTTTATTTTAATCTGTTCTAGAGTGTTAATGCCATGTCCGAGATGTGAAGAATTTCTATGCTTGTTTTGAAGTCGGCGTATTTATGTACTGTGTCTAATAAATGGTTTGCAAATACAGGTTCTGTTCTATGTTCGGAAGTTTTGATTAGTTATTTACCTTATTCTAAAATTTTGACTGGTTTATTCAACGTAGAATTTGGACCATTCACTGTATCTGAATTTGTAAACACTAGGTGAGTGATATAGGAGCTCGCTAACCGAAGCGGCAAAAACACACTCAGTTAACCAGAAGGACGAAGTTTTGATTTCCCGTTAGAAGTCGAAACATTTAAGCAGTGACGTTTCTACTTCTGAATAGGCGCTTGCCTATGAGGATCACTCAGCCCACACGAAAAATGAGTACCAGATTAAGGAAGAGGAAGCCTTTACCTTCGACTGCCTTACGTGTCTTCATGCCCTACAACGAGATGACTATTTTTAGTTATGTAGATTATTTTGAGTGGTGTACCTAAATACTGTCATGGATCGAACGTTTCTTAATTTTCGGCGAGTTTGTGTGCGTGTCCATTTATTTATTTATTTATTTATTTATTTATTTATTTATTTATTGTCTGGCTACATGGCTCTGTGATAAGCATCTTGGCCTTCAGTTCTCAGGGCCCTGAGTTCGATTCCCGGCCGGGTCAAGAGAATTTAAACTTAAACACGGTTAATTCCTTGGGTGTTAGCGCTATCCCCAAACTTCCTCCAACTCACACAGTACACACGACACTATTCTCCACCACAACAACTCGCTGTTTCCCGTACACGGCAGACGCAGCCCTTCCTCTTTCAGAGGGTCTGTCTCATCAGTTTCTCATCATGCCCGAATATGAATGGCGGAAAGAATTTCAACGAAGTATCTTGTTTACCATAATTCTCTAATGTTCCCCTGTGGGTCAGTCAGGATATCATGTGCCTTTTCCAAGAGATGACTAAAAGGGCAACCCTCAATATTCAAAACTTGTGAGAGTATGTTGGCGACCGGAAGCCCCATATGAGTCTGGTGTTGCTTTCACTTCTTTGTACCAAGCTTCTCCATTGAAATATCGTATCCTACCTCTCTTTATCAACATTTATGTTTCCCAGCATATACGGTATTCGTTTTGAAACGCCAAGGGAGTATTTCGTTTACAAGCCATTTCTCTTGCCAATACTGTCATTCTTCGAACGGTAGGATTTCTTCCGTTTTATCTCCTGATTAATATTAAGGCGAAAAGGCTGTCTACTGTCGACCAAAATATTATAAACAATCGAGTTTTGAGGTTGTTTATGAAATAACCATTAGGCCTACCAGAAAATCCAATAATTCCGTCATATTTCTCATTTCATTTTACGTTATATTATGTAGGTTTGGGATTTTTTATTTAAATTTTAATATTTTATATTGCAGATGGATGCAGTGGGATTCGAACCCACTATCTCCCGAACGCAGGCTCACAGTTGCGTGACCATAACCGCACGGTCAACTCGCTCGGTTTAATGAGTTTGAACCATGCGTCAAATTGTAGACATTGTTTTTCAAAAATCTTTTATCTGATGGAATAATTTTTTAACACAATATACATTGCAGAGTTCTATAAATCATTTATAAATTTCAGATATTATATTTACAAGAAAAATTTTTCTTAAATTTTATTGGTCAACTTTTTCTTGACTCAAGGTGATTGGGAAATTGCGTTTTTTTGACCTGTTGTAATCTTGATATATCCAATGGTTATGGCGTATGACTGTGAAATACGGAAATGAATTCAAAAATTTAAAAAAATATCTACTTGTATTTTGATTGGGTAGAATTACATGGATCAGTTATTAGCTGGCCGGCATAGGGAAAGTCGTGAGTCGTTACTACGGTTATTCGGGACACACGGAAATTCTCGTGTTTCCTAGGTAGCCTGACCTCTCCACTGCTACCTACCACATTGTTTCTTGCATTTTCACCCTCCTATGAGTCAATTGGATTCTGATATTGTGGTTTTACACCCAAAATAATTAAAGAATTTCTGTCTTCTTGCCAACTCAGTTCAACCTTGTTCAGTGATCTGGCGGGTGCAGGTTCCTACAGGATGCCTCCAAGATATCTGAATTTGAGATTCAAATGATCGTGATTGCCGTTTCTTTGTTAATTTTTTCTTCGTTTCTACTTTAGAGGCCGAGAAGTTAGGTGCAAAGCAGTTTACTATTCATCAACGAACAGCTTATTACCTTTAAACATCACTACGGTCTGTAAAATCCGCGACGAAGAAACAAAACGACTGAAAGAAAAGGAATGACCAATCCCCCACTCCCGCAAAGAAGGAATGACTAAGAAGAGAACAACCCCGCAAAAAATAACCGAACAAATGACGGAAAGAAAACATTGCGTTTATTCGACAAGAGACCTATGGCAAGAAAACTTACGTACGGTAACGCCTGAGCTCTGTAAAAAATGTTTAAAACATGCCATTGAAATTTAAAGAATATTGAGAATAAAGACCACCTTCCTGAAGATATTCAAGTCTAGCCAGCTGAGGCCAGACAGGAAAGTTTTGATTATGTAAATGTAAGCGATTGGCATGATTTAGAATTTGATGACCATATTTCTGGTGATTAAGTGATAGCTGACTTAAAGCAATGCACATGTTGTAAATAGATAAACGCAAAAATCTTTAAAAACTTAAAATACAATATAAAAAGCTGCCACTGGGGTCCAAAGTCATCGTGAGAAAAGCTGATGGAAAAAATTGAATTGATGAAGGTAATAATAGTTAGTCATTAAATAGCTTAGGAAAGTTTTAAGCAAACTGCGAAGCAAATATTAGAGTTAGTCCGGGAGAGAAGGCGCACCGAGATAGATGGCACATGCTAAGCGAGTGCGGCATTCGCCCGCTAGATCACTCGACCACTGTTTCCCGCGCGCACAATGTGTGCATGAGAACTAAAGCCATTTGTTGGATGTCACATGGTGCATGGAAACGTCGATATTTCTGGCAAGTACGTCTTCTCTACCTTAAAAGTTTTGCTAATGCGTGATATAGACGCCCACTGACTGGGTTGTTCAAGATAAATTAACTTAGCATTGCCACAGACGGGTAAATAGGTTAGTCAGCGACAATGCTGGTGTGATATGGGCCATGTTGGGCCAACACAGTTCCTGGAGCAGGGCCCGCCGTCTCTCCCCAAACGTCGGGTTAGATGGCGCGCTGCATGTCTGGGAGAGATGGCGCGGTATTCTTTGTATGTCAATTAATGAATAAAATGTGTTTTCATTCTCTGATAAGTTTGTTAATAAAATATAAGTAGCCTATGTGCTTTGTGTTGTTCTGTGTAAAATTATACTGATTATGAGGAAGAGAAAGCAGCTATAGCCTAATCGAAGTTCGTAGTATATGCCTTTAATGAAACTAAACTTAAGAATATTTCCAACAAAAGAGAAATCTCAATGAAGAAAAGAACAATGTGCAAAGAAAAGTTGCAACCATTGCTACAACGGAAAAAATTAGGAAAGCAGGAGAACCTCATTCAAAAGGAGCAGCTAAAATTATTCAAGATGGGCAATGTAATGCAATATGTTATTATTGCAACATGTATGTGGAGTGCTGGGAGAACTATTCTTTGTCAAAGAAAAACCGACGATTGGATTAAGTGCACCGAATGCAACAAGTGGCTGCATGAATCGTGTTGAGTGTATAAGAATTTGAGTAATGATTGTGGACGAGAGAGAGTAAGGCAGAACATATCCAAAATGGACTGAGCTTTAAATAATTCATTCATTAATGAGAAATGAATACTAGACAAGTGAATGTAAATAAGGTATATAAATACACTAAAGTTGTAATCATAGTTTACTTCAAAATTACTCTCCTCCTTAGCATATGAAGTTATGCAGCGCGCCATCTCACCCGAACACTAGACGAGAGATGGCGCTAGTGTCACCTTTAATTGGAGGAGCTCCTTCAGTCATATACTTACATTACGACCATTTCCTTCTAAAGGCAGTGAGGATAGATACAAGCAATGACGTCTACCGTAAAAATAAGTTCGTCGAAATCTGGGCGAAGACTTGCTGCACGATCATTACAAAATCCGTGCCATCTCTCCCCGACTTACTTTACATGCAGCTTGTAATCAGTAGATTCAATTCGGGGCGAGGCGCGGTATGGCGTGGCGTTCCTCGCTATATCGGCAAAGTCACACGGCTTTCCATCTACCGGAAAGCAAGTCATCCATATCATTTTATCCAAAACAAATACAAACTGATATGAATAAGTTAATTCGTTTACGTATTTCACAGTCACACAGCATAACTTTTGGATATATAAAGATCAAAAACCGACAGGTAAGGTAAGGGTTATTCTTCCCGAAGGCAGGTCCGAACCTCCGCAGAGGTGTTCCTGAGCCGGAGTTTACGTGCGGTAGGGTGGCCAGTTCCCTTCCGCTCCCCCATTCCCTTACCCCCACCAACAGCGCGTGGCAACCCATCCAAATCCTGACCACGCCCAATGTTGCTTAACTTCGGAGATCTCACGGAATCCGGTGTTTCAACACGGCTACGGCCGTTGGCAAAAAACCCGACAAAGAACGCAATTTTCCAACCATCCTTAGCTGGAGAAAATTACCTTACAGAATTGATAACGGCCTTTCTTCTTGGAAAAAACCATTATTAAATTATAAACCATATAAAAAATATTCCACAGATAACTACTTTTTGAGAAACAATTTCTTAAAATTAACGCACGGTTGAAACACGTTTAAAATCGGGCAGGTTTTGCGTTCCACCGGCGATAAAAAATATAAATTAAGAATAGAAACTTCCATGAATGAGGTGAGCTAAAACTAGGAAAATGGTGGCGTTATTGGATTTTTCGTTGATCTCTTAGTTATTTTATAAAGAACGACAAAACTCGAGCGCACGTAATTGTTTGGTGGACAGAGTTGTATTTCTTCTGTTTTACTCCTTCTCAAAATTGTAGTAATCACTACTACCACCACCACAAAATCTAAAACTGTAATTAAGTCGTTATTATTCGTTTTTAATCAGTATAGTAACTACATAATGTATATTAGCACTCAACAAAAATATTAATACAGTTTCAACCCCTACCACTTCTGCATACAACATACACGCGGACAAAAATATGTACGTGCTAGTATGGCTAGTAAGTGTTTATGTTGTGTAAATGAATTTGTTGATGTGTGTATTATAATGTATACAGAGAGGTAACCCACGAGTGCAACACAAACATTTGTTAATGACGGAGCGATATTTCCTCAGTGCGATAATTTCCATATTTTGCGGTGAACTTGGAATAGTTCTGCATGTCAAGCAGTAGTCATTGTGTTTTCCGCTATTTAAAGCTCTTCTGAGAAGAATCACTTTCCATATTAATGGCATGTGCACCAAGAAGCTTAAAGGAGAAGGCACTGTTTATCTCCGACTCGTTGGCTGAATGGTCAGCGTACTGGCCTTCGGTTCAGAGGGTCCCGGGTTCGATTCCCGGCCGGGTCTGGGATTTTAACCTTAATTGGTTAATTCCAATGGCCCGGCGGCTGGGTGTTTGTGCTGTCCCCAACATCCCTGGAACTCACACACCACACATAACACTATCCTCCACCAAAATAACACGCAGTTACCTACACATGGCAGATGCCACCCACCCTCGTCGGAGGGTCTACCTTACAAGGGCTGCACTCGGCTAGTAATAGCCACACGAAATTATTATCTCTCGCTGCAAAAATTCGTGATTAGCACTAGAGGAATAAGATCACTGAGAACTAAATTCGTCCGCCTCTCTGGTGTAGTGGTTAATGTGATTATCTGCCACCCGCGGAGGCCCGGGTTCGATTCCCGGCTCTGCCACGGAACGGGGTCCACTCAGCCTCGGGAGGTCAACTGAGTAGAGTGGGTTTGATTCCCTCCTCAGCCATTCCGGAGGTGGTTTTCCGTCGTTTCCCACTTCTCCTCCAGGCAAATGCCGGGATGGTCCCCAACGTGAAGCCACGGCGGCTTCCTTCCCTCTTCCTTGTCTATTCCTTCCAATCTTCCCATCCCCCCGCGGAGGCCTCCATTCAGCATAGCAGTTGAGGCTGCCGGGGCGATGTACTGGTCATCTTCCCCAGTTGTATCCCCCGACCCAGAGTCTGAAGTTTCAGGGCACTGCCTTGAGGCGGTGGAGCTGGGATCCCCAGCTGAGTCCTAGGGAAAAGCCAACCCTGGAGTGTAAACAGATAAAAAAGAATCAGAAGAAGAAGAAGAGAAGTAATTTCAATCACTTCAGCATTTTAAAGCATCATCTAAATTACATCTTAATTATAACAACCTCCGACCACGTACAAAATGGACCCTACTATTGCAGAAACCTAAAGAAAACGAAGAACAAACTGCAGCATCAGGCTCAATGGAGCATGTAGGCTACAACAAAGATTAAGCTACGTCAGCATCTGTCCACAAGACTTCAAAAAGTAGTTGAGTCACGGCAATCCCATTTCAGACGTAAGTGATTCAAGGTCTTGTAGGAACTGAGACTAGCAATACTTGCCTCATTCATATATATTTCAATTTATTTCTATTTTATTATAATAAAAATGCATATCTCAACTAAAAGTGATCAGGAGCTCAAGACAGCGTAGATACAGACATTAACAACAATATTTACAGATACATTTACAAGTTGCTTTAAGTTGCTTTACGTCGCACCGACACACATAGGTCTTTTTTTTTTGCTATTTGCTTTACGTCGCACCAACACAGATATGTCTTAGGGCGACGATATGACGGGAAAGGCCTAGGAGTGGGAAGGAAGCGGCCGTGGCATTAATTAAGGTACAGCCCCAGCATTTGCCTGGCGATAAAATGGGAAACCACGGAAACCATCTTCAGGGCTGCCGACAGTGGGATTCGAATCCACTATCTCCCGGATGCAAGCTCACAGCTGCTTACTCTAACTGCACGACCAACTCGGCCGGTCACATAGGTCTTGCGGTGGCGACGGGACAGGAAGTGGCTAGGAGTGGGAAGGAAGTGGCCTTAATTAAGGTACAGCCCCAGCATTTGCCTGGTGTAAACATGGGAAACCACGGAAAACCATCTTTAAGGCTGCTGACAGTGGGATCGAACCTACTGTCTCCCGAATTCTGGATACTGGCCGCACCTAAGCGAGTGCAGCTATCCAGCTCGGTATTTACATACAAAACTCGTTGCTACTGATGTAGTGGAAATATACGATATCCGGATGTATTTACAAAAGATTGAAATTACCACTCCAACTAAAAAGAAGTTTATTAACTTAACGGCTCCAGCGATTATGCTATTTCAATACGAAACAGTGCAAATAAGTTGTAGGCACAGATACAGATATTACCATTGTACGAACAGAAGATGCCATCAATTTAAAAATAACTTAAAGCCAAGATCAAATTAAACATAGAAACATAAAAATGAGCATATCTCATCTTTAAGTAAATAAATTCTCGAATCCTTTCATTTAAACACTTTCCTTTTTACACTATCTTTTCAAGAACCTCTAAAAAATTTAGCTTATGCTCATTTCAAACATAAGAAGAAATCTGGTAGCGCTTATTATAAGGGATTATGATCAAAATGGGCGAATTTCGACGAGAAAGTGTTTCAGGGTTGCACTCAAAATAAAGTACAGAGTTTAAGGTCAAATTATGGATTTCTTGAGAATAAAATGAAGCCAAAAGCGAAAGTCGGGTCTATACCTTGACGTGTAACAGTGAAGCACTATATATTGAACAAACATGAAGAAAATTCTGCATAAGATTTACTGAGCGAGTTGGCAACGCGATTATCGTCTCGTAGCTGCAAGATTGTATTCGGGATATGGCGAGTTTGGTTTCCACCGTTGGCAGCCCTGCATATGGTTTTCCATGGTTTCCCATTTTCACAAATACTGGGGCTGTACCTTAGTTAAGGCCACGCCCGCTTCCTTCCCACACCTAGCCTTTCCCTATCCCATCGTCACCATAAGACCTATCTGTGCCGGTGCGACATAAAGCAAATTGCTAAGTGATGACGATGATGATGATGATGATAATGATGATCGCCGGGTTGAGTGGCTCAGACAGTTGAGGCGCTGACTTTCTGACCCCAACTTGGCAGATTCGATCCTGGCTCAGTCCGGTGATATTTGAAAGTTCTCAAATGCATCAGCCTCGTTTCGGGAGATTTACTGGCACGTAAAAGAGCTACGGGAATAAATTCTGGCACCTCGGCGTCACTGAAAACTGAAAAAGCATTTAGTAGAGTCAATAACATTAATTATTATTATATGATGATGATAATTTCACGTTGAATTTCGACCGGGATGCCGTCGTTTTAAGGTAGATCCCCCGATGACCGTAAATATCTGCGTGTTATTGTGGTAGAAGATAGCGTTTTAGATGGGTTGAAAGCCACAGGAATGTTGCGAAAAGCATAAGCACTTATTCTTCGAGCGTAAGGAACTAGTCGTTTGCCACTGCAATCCCACGACTCAACCGGGAATCGGAATCCAGTGCCCCGAGAACCGGAGACAAAGTGACTGACCAATCAACCATAAAGGCGGACGCTATGACGATCGAAGGAAATCAGGAGGTGGAAATTAGAGAACATATTTCACTTTCCATTAAATATACTCCACTGAGTTTAAAGAATATTTAATATTTCTGATTTCAAAATCTGCATTCTTAGACCTTGGTTTTAAATGAAATTATCCATAATTCATTCAACACTCAGAATACCGATTTAGTGAAGATACTTGGAATACTGAATTTCATAATGAACAGAAATTCCTTGTATAAACTGTCTAAACAATGGCGTCAAAGGTACATCATATGACCACACACAATTCAAAATTACGGTTATAGTTACACCATCACCATTATCTGTGTAAATCCTGTGTTTTATCAAAAGTAAAAACAAAAACCTATAGAGATATTACCGAATTTTTCAATCTCTCCTGGTAAATTATTCTAATCCATAATTCCTCTTCCCATATACGAATGTTTGCCCCAATTTTTCCTCTTGACTAACAAAATTTTCTTTATATTACGACCTTCCCTACTTTCAAAACGTAAATAAAGCTTATTCCGCTACTAATTCCATTTCACGCCATCCGTCCACTGATAGACCGGAACATACCTCTGAGTCGGGTAGCTCGTCTCCTTACTTCCAAGTCTTCCCAGCCCGAGTTTGCAACACTTTCGTAACATTACTCTTTTGTCGTAAACACCGGGAACAAAACTTGTTGCTTTCCTTAGGATTCAAAAATGGGATTTTTCAAAGCTTGTCGCATTTTAACTCTTCTAGTTTCAAGACAGATCAATCCTACACTACATAACACCTATCATGTTTTTCCACATGATTTAAATATTTTTCACATTTCAATCGCTTATTAAAAAAAAACTATTCGAATTTTTCATTTACACGATCTGTATCCATATCAAGGAAGGAAGAAAGGAATATGCGTTATGTACTGCGATTTTGGGGGGAAGAGCTTGCGGTTTTAATTCTTCACGCAGCACAGAATAAACGAGCCCGCACAGCAGAGGCTACCCGGCACACAGCAATGATCGATAAGTTGCATAGCCACCGTACATCACGGCGTTGTCGCTCGCAATCTCGGCCCCGCCTGTATAATGCCAGCCTCGTCTCTAACCCTCTTAAGAGCAACCCTCATTTACAAGCTAAATCTTTTATGATCAGCGCATTGAGCCCCATGAGACATGATAGGAGCTATCCCTTGCTTCAAGTCAGAACAATTATTAAGGAAAAGGAGCATTCACGTCACTATTCCACTGATAACTTTATGCAACAGTTGTAAATTAGATCAATATTGGCCTTTGGTTTTTAGTGCCGGGAGTGTCCGAGGAAAAGTTCGGCTCGCCACATGCAGGTCTTTTGATTTGACGCCCGTATGTGACCTGCGTGTCGTGATGAGTTCGAAACGATGATGAAGACGACACATGCACCCAATCTCAGTGCCAGTACAATTAACCAATTATGGTTAAAATTCTCTAACCTGCCGGGAATCGAACCCGGGATCCCTGTGACCAAAGGCCAGCACGCTAACGATTTAGCCATGGAACCGAACTATATAACAGATACATGATACAAAGAAGATGTGCGCGGGATGTGTAAGTTATGCACAGGAAGCGGAATCTGAATAATACGTACATGCTCTGGATAATATAAATTGATCCAAGACCAAAATAAGGGGGAAATGATAAGATACTTTGCTTTACGTCACACTGAAACAGATGGGCCTTATGGTGACGGTGAGATAATAAATGGACTGCCTGGTGTGAAAAATGGAAAACTTCGGAAAACCCTCTTCAGCGTTGCCGTCAGTGGGTTAGAACCCACTATCTCCCGAATACAAGCTGATAGCTATGCGACGCAAACCGCACAACCACTTGCTTGGTTCGTTTAGTTCTTATCTTTAGTAGGGTAAATCGGGATAATGCTAAATTCATAATCCAGAATGAAAGATTAAAAAGTACTCAGACAATTAATGTTAAAGATTCATTAATATTTTACTAAAATAAAATCTGAAATGAAGAAAACTTACAAATAATAATTATAACATCAAGATCTTAGCTACCATGAGTGTACATTTCGATATCACACCATTTAGACAGCTCGTATGACAGTTCCGAAGTTCCATTTTCCAATACCAGTTGGCAGAGGAATCAGCTGAGTTTGAGCGACCTATTGCTAATGTCGAATAAACACCAAATATTTCACCAGAGATCTTTTAAATACCATCATCGTACAACATGGAGTGTACATGGAATTTCTTCCGCCCTTCAAGAATCCGATTATATAAAACTTGCAACCTTGGGCTTCGGTTGTAGACATGCTCCTACTAATTCAAGAAGAGTTAATTTTCAATTTATAATTCCAAATTAATGTTTGACAAAATGTAAGAATAAAAATCCGGCTTCAGGTTCGGAACAATACGCTATTCTACTTTGGGAACGTCGGTGACACCACACCGCTTAAAGTCATGGTATAATGTATGCTAGTCCTTATTTCTGCCTACTTATCAAGTTTAACTTCTTTGCCAATATCACAGTACTTTTTATTGTTAAATACACTCACTACCGCCTTAATTGAACCTACGAATTGCCACAGTAGCTGATTTTCTTTCTTTCTATTAGTTAGGTGGTGTGTCATTGACACTGAACAATGATATAATATCCTAAATGTCGGTAGACCGGGCGAGTTAGCCGAGCGGTTAGGGGCGCGCGGCTGTGAGCTTGCATCCGGGAGATAGTCGGTTCAAATCTCACTGTCAGCAGCCCTGAAGATGGTTTTCCGTGGTCTCCCATTTTCACACCAGGAAAATGCTGGAGCTGTACCTTAATTAAGGCAACGGCCGCTTCCTTCCAACTCCTAGGCCTTTCCTATCCCATCGTCGCCATAAGACATATCTGTGTCGGTGCGACGTAAAGTCACTAGCAAAAACAATGCCGGTAGCCACTCATGTGTGTCATCGATGTGCGTGTTATTATTTTTTTTTTTTTTGCTAGGGGCTTTACGTCGCACCGACACAGATAGGTCTTATGGCGACGATGGGATAGGAAAGGCCTAGGAGTTGGAAGGAAGCGGCCGTGGCCTTAATTAAGGTACAGCCCCAGCATTTGCCTGGTGTGAAAATGGGAAACCACGGAAAACCATTTTCAGGGCTGCCGATAGTGGGATTCGAACCTACTATCTCCCGGATGCAAGCTCACAGCCGCGTGCCTCTACGCGCACGGCCAACTCGCCCGGTCGTGTTATTATTAGAACATACAGCATTTATATTGCTTTGTAAGAATTGATGTTACATTGTTACGTAATAATCGTTCATATGGCGAATATCCTGCAGTAACACTTTTCTGCCGCAGTTTTGAATGTTATTTTAGACATTCGCTTCATGTATAGCGGTAAATCCTAAAGCAAAGTTTTGACCAAGTACAGGACTTACAGGGAACACAATAATAAATAGAGTCAACACTTATCCCCTTTTAATTGCACAGTTTACATCGCTTTCTCACTGATTTGCCTTTTGTACTTATTTTTATGTTGGAACTCGACGGGCCAGTAGTATTGCCATTGCCAAATTCATGTATGATTACACCACGTTTAAGAGCAACAGGTCACAAACCAATAATCCGAACACGTAAATGGAACCTCAGTCTGAGTGCCGTTACAAAGAAACAAAGTTCAATCACTGTGCATACCAGTAAAGACAAGCAAAACCGGATCATATACAATGACGCATGGCACGTAGCGCGGGAGTCAACATGTTAAACTTCCATGCTACACTTAACAATTCTGCTGAATTTCTTCGTGTACATAATGTACCGGAAGAAAGCCGCTAACAAGTATTAACAGTATAAAAAGATTCAATAAACTCTTAACATCTCTATAATTTTGTTTACGGTTCTTCTAAATAATATACACATATTCCTAACACTGGTGGTAGTAATTTAGGACATTACCTAAGTAATTCACAGTAAAGTTTACCTGGTTCAAAATACTACTTTTTAGAAAATATTTCCTACTCGTGTCATCCGCTACTTTTGAAATTCTGGTCATTATCAAGTCCAAATTTTAGTCCAGTTTTACATGGTATCCTAACACAAGCAAGATTACCATTGACAATCGAGGAAACCGCGTCAACTTAACATAATCAGGCAATATCTGCGAGATATGTCTGGGAACTAAGAGGGGAAATCATGTCCCTTCGACAAGACCTTATCTGATGCTGGCTTCTATAAAGTCAGTTTTCCTGTCAAAAATCCCGAGTGCCTTGAGCGATTATCTTGAGCGAGTTTCTTCGTGTGGCAGAGGTGAAGAAATGTCCGTCTCATAATCGCGGGATCGATTCGTTTGAGGTAGTCACTTGTTGAATGGTGAAAAGAAGAATTTGCCCTTCATACCAAAATTGTTCAAATTTGAAACAACTGCAGTGACACTCTTGGCATCAGATAAGGTCTGGTCGAAGGGACATGATTTCCCCTCTTAGTTCCCAGACATATCTCGCAGACATTGCCTGATTAAAAGTCAAATCCACTTTCATTGGTAGCCGATAGTCCAAGTGGCGTATTTAAACTGGTGCGCAGCTCCCGTAAATGGCACTACCCCAGGAGGTCTGGAACCAAGTAGATTACACATACGGTTATTACCCCATGGCGTACGATAATTTCGGCATTAAAGATAAGATTACTAGTGATAAACGGGGAAACTGCGTGAACTTAAGGTAATAAGGCCATGCCTGTGAGATATTTCTAGGAACTAAGAAGAAATCATGTCTGTTTGATAAGACCGTATCTGATGTTGATTTTCTCAGTATTTGTATGATAGCGAGAATGCTTACCACAATTATGGTAACAGCCAGCCTTCTAAGATTGTAACTTGCGTTTGTTGTAAGTAAATCCTTCCTTGTTTGAGGTACTATCATAACATTTCGCACATATTGAGTATAGGAAATAACTTCCGGCATCATGCCAGATATTGTAGTTCTTAACTCTAGTATTTTAAAGAATCGCAGACCTTCCAAATTCATGCTGGCAGGTTAGATTGTGGACCAATATTAGAGCAGCGCAAACCCACACGCATCATAACGTGCGTTCCTTTATATTATTCTATTTTAGATAAATAGAAAATATTCTGAAATATTAACAAATAGAGATAACCCATTTTAAAATAGAGTATACTCCATGCAATAAATAAATAAATAAATAAATAAATAAATAAATAAATAAATAAATAAATAAATAAATAAATAAATAAATAAATAAATAAATAAATAAATAAATAAATAAATAAATAAATAAATAAATAAATAAATATTTATATACATCATGATTATAGACAGCTATTCCTTTCAGCTTTGAGTCTGAAAGACTTGGTGAATTAAGCAAGCACTTCCTCAATCCTCACGTTAATAAGGTGAAAAATTATTACTAAATTTACATCAGGCAATGAAAAATAACGTAGACTTCAATATGTTTACTAAATCATATCAAGACCGTTCCCTATGACATGAGGGAGAAAGAGAATTTCGTGCTCTACGACAATTTGATTTATTTCCGTCGTTGTCATCATTAACGTGTAGATCATTGTGTTGTTGTTGTTGTTGTAAGGTGATCCTAATATCATTGTCAATAACCCAGAATACTTAGTATGTGCTTAAACTATCTAATAACCAGAGTAGCTTCGTCTACTTCACCTTCTTCTTATATTACGGGTATGATCTGTGTCGAAAAAATGAAAATTTTGTCCTGTTTTGCGATCGGATGCCCTTCCTGACGCCAAACTTATGTGGAGGAACTTAGTCACTGTTGCCTCTTTCTGTGATTGGTAGTGTCGTGTGTATATGAGGATGAGTGTGTTGGGCGAACACAGACACCTACCCAGTTCCTGAATCAGAGATATTAACTGAACGGGATTAAATTCCCCGACTTGGTCGGGAATCGAATCCGGGACCCTCTGAATGGAAGGCCAGTACGGTGATCATTCAGCCAACGAGTCCAACAAAAACCAGTGCAGCTATTATCCCATTTTGCTATTATTCCATATTCGTTAGGTATGGTAGGCTGTGTTAGTCTGCCACAGCGTCCCTTCACAAGATTGTAGTTTTATCTGACTGCTGATATCGTTCTCACAACCACAAGGCACACACTTTCCTTTTTTTGCACGGAATTCGCATCACAAATACGAGATTTTCCATTTCAAAAATCGCTCGTACATTGGCCGTGATTCGAACCATCACCGCCTTAGTGAGAAACTTGAAACGGTGTCTCATAGCTATCACGCCCCACGCGAGGAATATAATACTGTAATGCTTCTAGTGCTTAAACCGACAAGGGTACGAGGAAATAACATAGGATGTGATTACTTGAGTGTAAAATATTATATAATGCGCATTGCTGAAAATAATCCTATTTTTCTACTCACAAATTTAAAAGCACTTCGTTATTATTACAGTTATATGAGTTTCTATGCTATTATTTCTGTGCTTACAGTCCAGAACAGAAATAAACTGAATTGTTACACAGGAAGAACACCGCGTTGCAAGCACACAGTGTATAAACCTAAAGGGCGTGGTGATATTTGTCACCAGGAATGTTTTAAATAAGCTTAACTGGGTGGGTTTAAACTTTAACAAGTATAGTTCATTGTTACATTTTACTGTGTCACCGTAAGTAGTTTTATTCTCATGCGAGATTAAGGGAGGGGTAGTGGAGCTCTATCGAAATAGTCAAGTACCATAATGTTGTCACCGCTTACACAATTCTATTCACCTATTATATGGTCAAACATACAGTTAACATATTGTAATATCTTCATTTAATCTTTATATATTCACTAATTTGCTGGATAGAAAAATGCTGCAGGTAAAAAAAGGAAGGATAAATCGACTACATTTATACTTCACAGAAAAGGTATAAATGAGAAATATTAAATGTTTATGACAGAATTATTGTGAAAAATTAAAAAATAAAAATATACGTGGAGTTAATACAAATTGTTTTTAACACTAGTGTATTGGTCAATACATTTTAGTAATCAGCGGCTTATTTTAGATCTGAATCCTTAGGCTGAACGGAAAGAAGTAATGCTGGAGTAACTATTGTTGATAATCACAAATAGCTTATGCACTCTTCTTCTTGTATCACTATTCCACAACGTTTTGGGGTCACGGGTGCGAACAGCGCATCACATGTTTAACTGGCCCTGTTTTAAAGCAGGATGCTCTTCTTAACGCCAATCCTATGTGGAGGGATGTATTAACTACTGCATATTACTGAGGTGGTTTTCAGTGTGGAGTGTTTTTGTAAAGAGGAGAGGAATTAACTAGTCGTGATATAGCCGTAGTAAGAGAGACGGAAGAAGACACCAAGGAACAACTCCACAACATGAGGTAGACTGCACGAAGATCGCCTACGACAAGACAAAGACTTTCAACACCACAAGGGATTGGGAAGAAGATAGAGAACTTGAATAACCTTGGAGAATAGGAAGGAATAGGAGCAGCAATGGGATGAAAGAAAGGGTGTAGGAGATATGGGCGACCTACCTTGCGACCAAAGGTGTGTACAATAAAAGAACCATTATCAACGCACTCGAAGATCAGGCACCACAAGTCAACAGTGAGGAAGGAAATACTGTACGTGGCCGCCACAAAAAGACATGGTGCAGAGAAACTAGAGAGGAAAGAGAGAAAAGTCCTGAAAAAGATTCTGAGACCAAAAAGAGTGGGTGAAAGATTAGAACGAAGATCAAGAGACGAACTGTATCGAAACATGAGGATGATCTTTGGAGAAATAAGACTCAAAATATATTTTTGGACGTGTGATCAGAATGGACATGGAGAGAATGACCATAATATTACAGGAAACAACGGGTATGACGAGAGAGAAGACGATAACCAAGTGGGGATCAAGTTGGAAGGGACGGAGAAATGGATAAATAAATTTACACCAACCAATATGCCGGAGATCAACGACGGAGAAAGGTTCAGGAACCGGATACAGATGCACAAATCGGGGGAGATGAAAGAAGAAGTTACTGAAAATTTCAGCTGAAGAATGAGAGAGAGAGAGAGAAGATGCTTTGGCTGTAGAAGAAAACCCAAATCATGATAACTACACGTGATCCTATAGATACCGTAACTAAAAAGACGGTGTCATTCTTCAATGATACTAAAATCGCCGATTCAGTCAGGAACCAAACTCAAAGCCCTCTGAAGCAAAAGCCACTACACTGGCCATGCAGCCACTTCAAAATTTTTCCTCAGACTTCACCTTAATCTCGGATTAGGTATTCAAACGTCGGAAATATGTTAAGTTCAATTCATTGTCGTGTTTCAGTCTGTTTATTATGGCATTACTGGAAGAAAGGTTAACGGAATTTCTCGGAAGTCGGTATTTATGTTCTGGGAAAGGAGGGGTATGTACTTTTTACTAACATACAGTGGTGTAGCAATATTAAGGAGACCAAAACAGCAGATATAGATTTTTTAAAAGTAATGTTAGATGTATCGGGAAACCGTTCATAGTAAAAGTTGCGCAAAACCACGATCATGATGAAGACTACTATCAAAATTAGAAAACAAAGGCGAAAGGACGATCACTCGAAGAATTTGAAAGAAAGGAATAAATGATAAAGAGGGAATGAACGACTGTCTAGGTCTTGGATGCCCTGATATCGCCGAACCAGAAAAAACATAATGAGATGGCTTACGTTGTCCCATGCACCATATCAAGAACATCACACGGACTTACTATTATTAATTGAGGTATGCTCTGTTTTCATTCGTGCTGGATGAAAGCAGTTCCGCATTTGTACAGAAAATTACCCTTAATCTACGGGTAAAACAGATAGTATACATATATTATAGTTCAGTGTCCGATTCATGAGCAGAAGTTCGCAGGTTCTATCCCGATCGAAGTAGGATGGACAAATATTCTACATTCATTGTGTAAGTCAAGTTTGAGTAGCTCAGGTAATAGAGCGTAGTCCATTCTGACCTTTAGTTGGCGGGGTCAATATTGACCCAGTTAGATGTTATTTGAAAGAGCTGAAATCTAGTATCGGTAGATTTACCGGCTCGTAAGAGAACTCCTGCTGGCCTAAGTTCCGGCACCCTAGCGACAACGGAAAGCTAAATACTTGGTGCGTAAATCCAGTAATATTATTGTATTCATGGGTCGATATTAATCACGCTTCCGGTCCAAATCATATATCCATTAGTTCACTCATCCCTTAGGAAAACGAGATACGTCTTTTTTCCAGTTTTTAAAATTTTTTGCAGTAAACTACTAAGGTCAATGCTCTCTATCCTTTGACACTAAAAAGATAATTAAAAAAGCCAAATTTTACTTCCAATTATTCAAGGGCACGAATACTTCACCAGTAAGAACCAGATAAGTTGAGTAATCTTGTTAATATTCTGAATATCTACATAAATAAAATTGTAGGGGTTCCGCTGTCTGTAATTTCGTTTGTTTTGCCAATTATTCAGACATTTATCCATTTTAGATCAACTCAAGATATTATCTGTTTTTATTTTTTATTTTTCGGGTCTGTTTGTTCCACCATCACGCCGCAAAGGCTGGATAAATCTCAACCAAACTTCATATTCAGAGTACACTCATCCGGCGGAAGGTTTTGATACGCATGTAATTTAAATATCTCTGAATGGACGGGGATTTATAGGAAAACAAGAACAGTTTTCTTCTATTTTATCTTATACTATTGATTTCCTGTAAAATCCGTGGACGATATGTGAAGCGTCCCATCATTATAAACAACTTGTGTTATGTTGCCATTTTTTTACTCGGCATAAGCCCAAAAGCCTATATTATGTCTATAACTTTAGTTATGTACATAATTTCACTTACTCTTCAAATGACGGAGAACTGTCCTATAGGTTACCATGCCAACGTCTCTGACTGCTTGCCAGCAGAGAACGAAGGTAATGCCATGTTCGTCATAATTCCTATAAACTCGTGGTTGTTTCTTGGACAGAAAGCAAGAGAGGCGTCAATCGGCCATTCTTCGGGATATTGGCGGAATACCGTTTCGGGATAATTGGTGGCTAAACGGTAAGTCGTATCACAAAACAGTTAGCACAATCCCCTTTCAACTTGCAGAGATCTACAACTACGGTACTATGATGTTTTTCGTATCCCTATACCTTATACGTTAAATAGAGCCGTATTTCTCGATTTCAAGTTAATTTTGTACTTTTTACACGTATATGTTATCGTTTGATACACTTATAGGAATGATAGAATCATGATATTCGTCCCGCACATTGACACGACCAGTGGCCATATGTTAGCCAAATTTTATTATTCCAGCTGTCATATGAGTATTAAAAATGATCTTACTCACTGCCTTTACAGTAGTTTACGGAGAAATCCGTATACAATGTCGAATACCGTAGCGAAGCACAGGTAAATTTGCCAGTTATTAACAAAAGTGGCTTCAACCAGGTAAGTCTGTGTGTTTTATGTGTATTATAAATTTTGTTGTTATTGTGGACGTGGGAATTATTGTCTTGTAAATTAATTATTAGTAGTGAATTTACACAGCTGCCTTTGTTAGGTGAACTGTTAACATCTTACTAGCTAACAATACACAAATGTGACTTTCACTATTTTGGTTTAAAATGGTTCACATCGGAAATAATCCTTGGTCAGTATAGGACAACTAACTTTCCTTCTTGATCCAAAGCAAACATTTCATTAATATTTTGAATTAAACAAAATCAAGCCAACGTCAATATTTAAAATGCTGTTTCGTATAACGCTGATTGGTTTGACAACATTTGGTGAATCGGTGATTTCGTATTGTTTTTTTAAAGCTTCCTCTGAGAACTTTAATTTTTGCCTTCTCATTATTCTCTGGGATGAGTGAGTTTTACAAGTTACAAATTTTATAGAAGGAATGACCCAGTAGTGAAGAAACTTTCCTAGAAGGGCTCACGAGATATAGTATACACCTGGCTTCATTATCTAAGACCAATGACTAAGGAGAAAAACTCATTTTTCTCATTTCTTATTGGAGCTGAAAAGTTCCTTCCTTCACCTCACCTTTATCGTCACATGCCTGAATAAATGAACTTTGGCTGGGAGCAGTTTCTCCCTGTGATGAACCAGATTAAGATGAAATTTGTTTGGAGTCAGATACACTGTTTTCATAATACGAGGAAATCTGTCCACAAGAAATTAATAAGTATTGTAGCAAACACTTGCTTTAAAATAGCGTCGACTCTATCGGAAGAGGAATGAGTATTTCCTTTCCTAACATTCAAATAACGCAGCTCTTGTTAGAGCGAGGCGCATAAAGAACTCCTGAAAGGACGCAAATCAAAAGCTGCTTCTTTGATTATCGAGATTCTATGTGCCAGTTCATCGTCTTTTGAAGCGAAATTCTTTATGAACGAACAGACTTTAATAATGGATGGTTCGTTTCTAATGGGACGACATTGTTATTGTATTCTTTAAACCCACAAAAAAGAATCTGTTCATTTACACGAGACAGTTTACAACATCAGTGTCTTGCCTTAAAAATTTATGTTTTCTTTTATCACTACAACGATTCTACGCAGTTGCTATCAAAATGGCAATTTCTTTTTCATGATAGCATTAGGACTTATATATTGTGAAATGAAACATTATGTCCGGATTTCGTGACATTTCCCTACGAATTTGCTTCGCTATCTAAGTAGAAATTTTTGATGTTCTAATGTGTGCAAATATTCTATTTCAGTGCCGGCATTGCTTGATGAAGATAAATTCATTTCGTTTGTTACTGCGTGGCTTACTATGCTTCATTTTAAATATAGTTCTGCACTCGTGTGTTTTCATTTATTGGAGCCATGATAGTGGCTGTACGCCAGGTGTCATTCCATCAACAAGTACGGACAGGATGATAGTGGTTTTTCTAACCAACCCATCAAAAACAAAAAATTGGCTCGAGGCCAGCGCAGTCTTGTATGAAACGCTTTTCCCGTACATGCCATGAATGCCTTTGAAAGAGTGCAAGGTAAAGGTTTTCATTATCCGTAACCACGGCAAATCGGGCAGGGTAATCAGTTCTTTGTCTGGTCCCTTTTCCTCCAAGGAATTCACCTGATACTAATTTTTGGTGTAGGCTGAGTGAAGTCCTGAGCTTTATTCCCTTCCAAAAGTAGGAATATTGTTTCTACAAATTCCGACTTCCTGACAAGGAATCGAACTCACATTCTTTACGCCTTTACCACCTCGTCTAGGTAGCCTCTCCTGGAGCATTATACTATGGCAGCGCCAGTATTTGGGTGCAGGTCAACTGGATAAGGAACTACTAGACTAGCATTTTGCTGGCCCCGCGGTGTAGGGGTAGCGTGCCTGCCTCTTACCGGGAGGCCCCGTCTTCGATTTCCGGCCAGGCCAGGGAGTTTTTACTGGATCTGATAGCTGATTCGATATCCACTCTGCCTACGCGACTAGAATTGAGGTGAGATAGCGGGCCCGGTTTAGGAAGCTAAGAATAACAGCCGAGAGGATTCGTCGTGCTGACCACACGACACTTCGTATTATGCAGACCTTCGGGCTGACCAGCGGTGGCTTGGTAGGCCAAGGCCCTTCAGAGATGCAGTGTCATGGGGTTATGTTTAAACTAACCTTTTGATCGCGGCCGCATAATAGTGTTCTGAAGCCCAGAAGATTCCAACACTTGTTCCCTTCCGACCTCTAAGGAACAGGTTTTTTTTTTTTTGCTAGGGGCTTTACGTCGCACCGACACAGATAGGTCTCATGGCGACGATGGAATAGGAAAGGCCTAGGAGTTGGAAGGAAGCGGCCGTGGCCTTACTTAAGGTACAGCCCGAGCATTTGCCTGGTGTGAAAATGGGAAACCAAGGAAAACCATTTTCAGGGCTGCCGATAGTGGGATTCGAACCTACTATCTCCCGGATGCAAGCTCACAGCCGCGCGCTCCTACGCGCACGGCCAACTCACCCGGTGGAACAGGGTTTAGTTGGCTTAGACAGCCTACCATGTTTGTAGCTTTACCTTATGTTTTTAGTTATTACGATTAATAGTAACAGTAAGGACAAAAAAACGTTGTTGCTTTGTTACTTAAATCAACACTCAACTTCATCGCAATTTTCCACACCAGTTTTGCGAATACATTGTTACAAATACAACAGATGCACGAATTGAAACACTACAGCCCCATAAATTATCGAGTACACCTCCCATAAACTATCTACACAGATTGTTGACCTATATTTATCAAGACCCTTAAATCAATCCAACAACAACATCCACTCATTAATCTTCTTCTCCCAGGTCTTTTTCTTCCAATTTTTTGGGTCGGCACTTTGCCCATTTTTACGGCCGGATATCCTTCCTGACGCCAAACATACTATTGCTTGTTACTATCTTGGTTGGTAGTTTGGTGCATTGTTTGTAGGTGAAGAGAAATGTATTAAGACGAACACAAACAATCACTCCCCAACCCATACGCCGTTAAAATCCCAGACGCCACAGGGAATTGAACCCGCGGTCCTCTGAACTGAAAGCCAGAACGCTGATCATTCAGCCAAGAAGCCATACCAACCATCCGTTTATACACTAAAACTCGAAAATTGTGTTCGCAGTCGGTTTCCATTGCAGATGGTATCGTGATCTAAGGTTCCGTACTACATGCAGTGGAAACAAATAGACATTAATTTTCATTTCAAAGCTACCACACGTATTGCTCGAACCGCCTTGGTTAGAGGATAGTGAATATGTCATTCAGCTAAATGATTTCTTCCACTTCGTATTGCCGAGTAGGGTTTGGTCTTAAATAGAGAAGAAATAAGACAGGAAAGAAATTAAGAAAGAAAATAGAAAAGCAGTAATAGCAGACTGACGATATTTTCTATCCACCGCAGGAAAAATATTTAGTTAATCACTACTGAGAGAGTTGGCTATGCGGTACGGTTTGTGAAAGTTGCACCTGGGAGATTGTGAAATCGGATACCACCATCGGTAACCCTGAAGATTGTTTTCAGTGGATTTTCGTTTATAAACCATGAAAATGTCAGGAAGGTCCTTATTTAAGGCCATGGGCGCTACTGGGCGCTACCTTACCACACCTACTCCTTTTCTGTCGCAGTGTCGTCGAAAAGTATCTATGATTTAAATCGACAGACAAAAATAACAGTAATTAAAAACTAGGCAAGGGAAGAAGTAAGATATGCCTATTTATTTTATTAAATGCAGTTATTGAAACAGTTACTTTTCCTATCAGAACAGTAGAATAATTACTCATATAGCTAGTAGTAAACTACCTCTAACACTTTTCCTCCCCGGTATAGTTGTAAACATATTGCGTTTTCCGTAGGAACTGATAATACAATCAGTCTGAGATTAAGTCAATACACAAGCTATTATTATTATTATTATTATTATTATTATTATTATTATTATTATTATTATTATTATTATTATTAAATATAAGTATGTTTGCGCCTAAACCAGCCAAGATGATGACTACAAAGTTCCATGACAAGTAGGAATTGGAGAGTTACGTGGTCAGCGTTACAATATATTTGATGTGTTGACCAGAGCAGTTCTTCAGTTGAAATATTTAGGCTAAGTGAACCTCGTTCCAGTCGCTATTCAGAATTCAATTACTTGTACTGGCCTGAAATCGTTCTGAGATTGGATTAAACGCTGAATGGCAGCATTTATTATTATTATTATTATTATTATTATTATTATTATTATTATTATTATTATTATTATTATTATTATTATTATTATTATTATTATTATTATTATTATTATTATTATTATATTCACCTATCAGACCAAAAGTAATTACTGAAATGTTAACTAGGTTGATAAAGAATGGAGAATGTTTACGATAAACGTCATACAACAGATTCACTTCCCTCTCTACTTCGTGCTGACGCCTGGCGGGTGGAAAATGGCAATGATTTTCGAGGTCTGAGGGTTGCCTAGCATTTCGGTGGATTCTTTTTCTCTGAAAACATTGAAACAATGAACACTTCATGAGACACCTCTACATTCTGAATTTCGTAAAGAGCACAAGGAATATCAGGCTGTTCTTAAACCCTTTTCGTTGACGCAAGGAATTTAATAAAGTTCCCTTTGTAAGTCCTCCGCGCGTCTTTTATCCCCTACTTTGGTAGTATTGACCAAGTCATCTCAGAGTTAGTTTGAACTGGTGGGAGTCTTCTTGTGTTGACAGTTCTTTTGATCGCTTTGGCAAAGGCTAGGAAAACAATCGTAGCTGCAAAGGAGTGAAAATGAACAAAATCAAGTGGAGTTCTCTGTTAAGAGAGCGGAGACGACCATCAGAAACACCTGTTTGTTTTCAAACTTGCATACAAAGTAACTTGAAGACCGGTTTGAATTGCGTTGAGAAGAGAACAGCTGGCTTTATGACGTGCTGAATATCTAGTAGATAACTGTGTTTAACACAACAAACAAAGTAAAGACATAAAGTTCTCCGAATTCCAATATTTTCTATTCAGACGTGGCTCTCTACCCAAGCTGAGCCAAAACTTTATCCCTTTCTTTCTTCTTTGTTAATCCGTTTAAACTCCAGGGTTGGTTTTTCCCTCGGATTCAGCTAGGGGTCCCATCTGTACCACCTCAAGAGCAGTGTCCTGGAACCGGAGACTTTGGGTCGGGTATACAGCTGTGAAGGAGGACCAGTACATCGCCCAGGCGGCATCACCTACTATGCTGAACAGGGGAGGGATAGGATGATCGGAAGGTATAGACAAGGGAGAGGGAAGGAAGCGGCCGTGGCCTTGAGTTAGGTACCACCCCGGTAATTGCATGCACGAGAAGTGGTAAACCAGGGAAAACCACTTCTATGATGGCTGAGGTGGGAATCGAACCCCCTCTACTCAGGTGAACTCCCGTTCCAGTCCTCTTCCAACATTCCAAATTTCGTGCCGTGGCCGGGGATCAAACCCGGGGTTCCGGGGGTGGCAGCTAATCACACTAACCACTATACCACAGAGGCGGACCAGAGCCAAAACTGCTAGGTCAAATCAGCGATATCGGTGTATCCCTTAAGAAATACATTGAGGACGTCGTGGTATCATTTTGCGGCGTCAAAAACGTGAATGTTGACAATGCTCTTCCTATCCATTATTTCCCTTATACGCTTTTGCTGGAGAGATCTAGTATTCATACTGCACTGTCTTCTGGTGTGGGCTAGAACAAATTTGTTACTTTCATTCACCCGTTTCAGTCCCATGGACTGCATATCAATATGTGGCTAGGAGGCGTGACCAATTTTAAGGGAAATGATAATGTTACTGGTTTAAGTCCCACTAACTACTCTCACGGTTTTTTGAGACGCAAAGGTGTCTGAATTTATTCCCGCCTGAGTTCGTGCTAGGAAATCTACCGACACGAGGCTGACGTATTTCAACACTGAGCAGAATGGAACCTGCCAAGTTAGGGTCAGAAGGACAGCGCCTCAAACGTCTGAGCGACTCAGCCTGACCTTAAGGGATATAATGGAGAGTAATAAATAATTATGTTAGTGGATTTACGTCCGTCTAACTACTTTTACGGTTTTCGGAGACGCCGAAGTGCCAGAATTTAGTCCCGCAGGAGTTCTTTTACGCGCCAGTAAATCTACCGACACGAGACTCACGTATTTGAATACCTTCAAATACCACCGGGCTGCGCCAGGATGGAACCTGCCAAGTTGGGGTCAGAAGGCCAGCGCGTCAGACGTCTGAGCCCTGAGCCACTCAGCCTGGCCAGCCGGAAGACATAGTCTGCACGATTGCTAGGTAATGTCGCGTTGCACAGTTTGTATCGCTAATTTCAGATTAATCTCAGCCATAAAGCACATTTATGTCAAAACTCCACATGCAATAAATGACCAGGATTCCAACAGTGACCGCCTTAGTGAGAAATCGGTGACAGCGACACTAGGCTATCACACCCAATAATAATAATAATAATAATAATAATAATAATAATAATAATAATAATAATAATAATAATAATAATAATAATAATACAGTATTCGGGAGGGAGTGGGTTCAAACCCCAGTGTCGGCAGCCCTGAAGATGGTTTTTCGTAGTTTCCCATTTTCACACCACGCAAATAATGGGGCTGTACCTTTATTAAGGGCACGACCGTTTCCTTCCCACTTCCAGCCCATTCCTATCCCATCGTCGCCGTAAGACCTCTCTGTGTCGTGCAACGTAAAGCAACTTGTAATAATAATAATAATAATAATAATAATAATAATAATAATAATGACAAATCACAGACTGTTTCCAGTCATTCGACCGGGTCAGCAATGGAATGACGCCCCATCTAGTGGCGAGTATAGGAATTGTGCCGGCTGCCGAAGCCTGTCGCATTCCTCTGGGAAAATGATTAATGAATGACAGATGAAATGAAATGATATTGGAGAGTGTTGCTGGAATGAAATATGACAGGGAAAACCGGAGTACCCTGAGGAAACCCTGCCCCGCCTCCGCTTGTCCAGCACAAATCTCACATGGAGTGACGAGGATTTGAACCACGGAACTCAGCGGTGAGAAGCCAGCGCGCTGCCACCTGAGCCACGGAGGCTAATAATAATAATAATAATAATAATAATAATAATAATAATAATAATAATAATAATAATAATAATAATAATAATAATAATAATAATCAATGGAAATGATAAGAATGTTCATGCAATGGAGATAGGTCTTAAAAGGCGTTCGAGGTGGAAAGTTTTGCTCTGGAAAAGCGTTATTTAATCTGTCAGTAAATGTACTGACACATGTCTCTCACATTTAAGAAGTCTTAAATGCTTACAGACTGAGCCGATGTCAGATCCCGTAACATTCGTAACAGGAGGCGAGTGCTTATTCAAATCCGTTTAATAGATCCACCTAATAAGACTTCAGCCGAAGACATAATATCATATTAACAAGGATATACGTATGAAGTGTGACTTCCAACTGACCTAACAACGATTAGCATGGACAGGCTGAGGTTGGCGGCGGCTACTACTACTTGCCATATTTAGACCGTTCTCTGCTACGGTCTGCATGTCGAGACTCGCGGACACCTCCGAGACCGCACCTTCTTCATTACTTTATGCCTTTCTCACCATGACAAATGAAGTTCACTCGCCTGCCAGTCATCCGCCTACGCTCAAGAACACTAGTACTACCAGGCTATTAAATAATTACGTATAAGTGATACTACCTGCACTCTTTGCCTACAAAATGTAGATAGGAAAGCTTCAACTCACCAAGCAAGTGACCGCGCGGCTATAAGCTTGCATTTTGGAGGTAACGGGTTCGTACCCCACTGTCAGCAGCCTTAAATAAGGGCCACGGTCACTTCCTTATTCAGGTCCGTTCAGGCAGTGATTCAGACAATAATAATAATAATAATAATAATAATAATAATAATAATAATAATAATAATAATAATAATAATAATAATAATAATAATAATAATAATAATAATAATAATAATAATAATATCTGACCCTGTAATAATTAAGAGGGGGAATTCCTCAGGGCAGTATTATTGGACCTTTATGTTTTCTTATAAATATATAAATGATATGAGTAAACAAGTGGAATCAGAAGTAAGGCTTTTTGCAGATGATGTTATTCTGTATAGATTAATAAATAAGTTAGAATATGAGCAACTGCAATGTGACCTCGATAATGTTGTGAGATCGACAGCAGGCAATGGTATGTTGATAAACGGGGTTAAAAGTCAGGTTGTGAATTTCACAAATAGGAAAAGTCCTCTCAGTTTTAATTACTGCGTTGAGGGGGTGAAAGTTCCTTTTGGGGATCGTTGTAAGTGTCTAGGTGTTAATATAAGGAAAGATCTTCATTGGGGTAATCACATAAATGGGACTGTAAATAAAGGGTACAGATCTCTGCACATGGTTATGAGGGTGTTTACGGGTTGTAGGAAGGATGTAAAGGAAAGGGCATATAAGTCTCTGGTAAGACCCCAACTAGAGAATGATTCCAGTGTATGGGACCCTCACCAGGATTACCTGATTTAAGAACTGGAAAAAATCCAAAGAAAAGCAGCTCGATTTGTTCTGGGTGATTTCCGACAAATGTGTGTCGTTACAAAAATGTTGAAAAGTCTGGGCTGGGAAGAATTGGGAGAAAGAAGACGAGCTGCTCGACTAAGTGGTATGTTCCGGTCAGTCAGCGGAGAGATGGTGTGGAATGACGTTAGTAGACGAATAAGTTTGAGTGCCGTCTTTAAAAGTAGGAAAGATCAAAATATGAAGATAAAATTGGAATTCAAGAGGACAAATTTGGGCAAATATTCATTTATAGGAAGGGGAGTTAGGGATTGGAATAACTTACCACGTGAGATGTTCAATAAATTTCCAATTTCTTTGAAATCATTTAAGAAAGGCTAGGAAAACAACAGATAGGGAATCTGCCACCTGAGCGAATGCCCTAAATGCAGATAAGTATTGATAGATAATAATAATAATAATAATAATAACAATAATAATAATAATAATAATAATAATAATAATAATAATAATAATAATAATAATAATAATAATAATAATAATAATAATAGAAGAATAGAAAATATCCACAGGAAAGCAGCACGGTTTCTTCTGGGGGATTTCCGTCAAAGGAATAGTGTTACTAAAATGTTGCAAACTTTGGGCTGGGAAGACTTGGGAGTAAGGAGACGAGATGTTCGACTACGTGGTACGTTTCGAGCTGCCAGGGATTAGTTGGCGTGGAATGACTTAAGTAGAAGGCTAAGCTAAGGAGGATATTTTAAATGTAGATAAAGTTGGAATTCAAGAGGACAGACTGGGGCAAATATTCATTTATAGGACAAGGAGTAAGCGATTGTAATAAATTATCAAGGGAAATGTTTGATAAATTTCCAAGTTCGTTGAAAATATTAAAGAAAAAGCTAGGTAAACAGTTCTAAGTAAAAGTAAATATGAAGTAAGCAATTGATAGAGAATCTGCCACCTTAGCGACAGCACTGAATGCAGATCATTGATTGATTGATTGATTGATTGATTCCTATTCCTAGGCCTTTCCTATCCCGTACACGCCCAAAGACCTATCTGTGTCGGTGCGACGAAAAGAAAATTCTAAACAAAATTGTAAGAAATATAAAATAAGTTTCCAAATTTTCCGCACAATATACCTGTGAGTGCAATTTGTTTGGGCGTCTATTACTCCCAAAATATGAAGTCGTTGGGGTTTAATTTTAGTCATAGAGGATGCATGATAACCATGCTTGGTGTTCGTGTTTATGAATCGTCTGAAAATAGCATTATTAACAATTTGGGAGATATCCCAGTGACAGTGTGTGCAATGATATTAAATTTAAACACACATTACATAAGAACAACAAAAATTACAATAATTATCTTACGTGGAAACAATATTAAACAACCATTGCCAGTTTTGTCATTAGAAATTAATGATTCGTTATATTGCATATTGTGTATACATTAAAGAAGATGTGTTGTTTTCCAGATCCTTGCGGTCACCCGCAATTGCGACCGAATGTCTCTTTTGTTGAGAATACATAAACAATACAAAACATTATGCCCAAAACCAATAGTTGCACAATGATGAAGGATGAGTGCTAAAATATAATGAAAATACACAAAAAATTTGAAAATTAAGGAATATTTACGAGCAGTTTAACATGATTATAATCATTCATAAGGGATTTCACAGGATAATTACTAATTATAACTTAAAATGCACCACTAGGACCATAATATAGATATAAGTGTCAACCTCTTACTCAGAGGTCACAGGTTCGATTTACAGCCAGTCGAAGGATTTTATTTCTGAACTGTGGGGTGGAATAGTGTCCATTCACCCTCGTGGCATCAAGTGAGAAGCTGTTCCGTGCTAAAGACATTGACCAAATGAAAGTCCCCAACCCGGACGAAATCAAACCTAGGACCTTCTGAACTGAAATTCACTATCCTGAACATTCAACTAAGGAGGAGAACTCGACTAGAGACTTGCAAACTAAAGAAATAAAAGTCCTTCTGTAATTGTTAATATTTTGTTTCTTTTAACCTTTCTCGGCGTACTTAATATAATTGTGTGTACAGTTGTCAATGTCTTTATTTAAACCTACTGCAAGTGATACAGATTATTTTCATATTCATTGAGTAATTCACTCTATAACCTGAACGGAATAGTCTCCGTGGCTCAGGTGAGAGCGCGCTGGACACTCACCGCTGGATACCGTGGTTCAAATTCCGGTCACTCCATGTGAGATTTGTGCTGAACAAAGCGGAGCCGGGACAGGTTTTTCTCCGGGTACTCCGGTTTTTCCTGTCATCTTTCATTCCAGCAACACTCTCCCTTATCATTAATCATTAATCATTGCCCCAGAGGAGTGCGACAGGCCTCGGCAACCGGTACAATTCCTATCCTCGCCGCAAGTTAGGGGCTTCATTCATCCCATCCCTGACCCAGTCATTGACTGGAAAACAGGTTGTACGTTTTCATTTTTCATAACCTAAGCGGAAAATATAGCGTCAGAAAAAGTGTACAAGACTTTGACGTCTGTCCATCCGGTTATCAGCTCAGAGGCTAGTTGGATCCTCAAAAATCGCCGCCAAATGTAATACAGTTATAGGGAAATCACATAAGCTTATGGTGGAAACGAAATGAGGCGTAATAGGCAGAATGAGATGTGAGGTATTTTGCAGTTGACTTCCTAACACTTTGCCGTAAGCTAGGTCAGTTCTATTACCTTAAGGATAATGATATGGAATGTTTGTAATTTGTAAGTCTAGTTTTATTTAATCTAAATATACTTTGCGAGAATGTACTCACGATATGAATTTAAATGAAGACGTTCTGAATTCCACGACATACTCCTCAAAACAGTTCACACGTTAGGACGCTACAGATACATCCGTGGATGGGAGTATAGAACACACTCACAGTATGTTATCTCTGCCTGTCATAGACTAAAAGAGTGAATTCACCAGGGAATAGTGTTAGCGACCACAATACCTCTAGCTGAGTCTAGTATAGGTTTCGCTTAGTTGTGCCAGGATCCTCAATTTTAATCCTTCCAATCCGATCTCTCTCGGATCAACTCTATTTCTTTTCTACTCCAATGCTCGAAGGTTTAGGAGGCCACTAAGTGTCTTTCCATTTCACGTCCTCGTTGCCTTTCGTTTTCCTTTCCCTATACTTTAATTCTTCGATGGGTCGAATTTTTAAACATTCTGATTAGTGTTAAAAGGGAATGGTTACTTAGTTATACCTCCCCTTAAAATAACAATCACCGAGCTCGATAACTGCGGTCGCTTAAGTGCGGCCAGTATCCAGTATTCGGGAGATAGTGGGTTCGAACCCCACTGTCGGCAGCGCTGAAGATGGTTTTCCGTGGTTTCGCATTTTCAACCAGGAGAATGCTGGGGCTGTACCTTAATTAAAGCCACGGACGTTTCCTTCCCAGTCCTAGCCCTTTCCTGTCCCATCGTCGCCATAAGACCTATCTGTGTCGATGCGACGTAAAGCCAAGAGCAAAAAAAATAACAATCGCCGAATGAGTTGGCCGTGCGGTTAGGGGCGCTCAGCTGTGAGTTTGAATTTGGAAGATAGTGGGTTCGAACCCCACTGTCGGTAGCCCTGAAGATGGTTTCCGTCGTTTCCCATTTCCACAACAGGCAAATGCCGGGGTTCTTCCTTAATTAAGACCACTGTCACTTCCTTCCCTCCTAGGCATTTCCTATCCTATTCGTCGCCATGAAACCTCTCTGTGTCGGTGCGACGTAAAGCCAGTTGTAAGAAAATAACAAACACCACCAGTTTTTCCTGATATAGATCAAAGACCTAAGATTGCTTTAATCGGGATAACACTGCACATTACGTGCTCTGTATAACGGGCCGCACAGTTGTGAACGGCAGTTTGTTACATAGACAGAGAAAAATATACTGGACTATCAATTCCGGAGAACATGCACAACTAAACATTAGATCTTTGTAATATTTGACCTGAAGAAATGAAACAATATCACGACCATCAAACTTCTTTTGTGTTCCAAAATGACCTCTATCAGAGCTCCTGAAATGATATTTATAACTAAACAGCCAATGCCACCTTATTAATGTGGTGTAAGAATAAAACTGAAAGAAAAGTACGAAGTCATAAATTTGCAGACATTCCTAATGAAACAACTGCAGTTGCCCTCTTAGGCTTATTATTATTCATTGAATTCATCATTGTATGTAAATGGAAGGAAGAGAGAACACAGAAAAATTAAAGTACGCTCCGCGTTGTTTTTATTTTGAACTATATGTATCTCTCAAAGGGCTTCGTAGATCATAAATATACCAGTCGAGAGCTTGTCTTAAAAATAGGAAACACAATGAAGACAATTTCATAATCAAGGAGAACGTTCCCGATACACGGAGAGATAATGTTCAGGATCTCAGAGACTATACCTCATAAAGAATGGGGTAATAACAATGGTGAAGGTCACGTAGAATGAGATGAACGAGGAGGTAGCTTATTCTGTTGATGGAGGAAGTAGAACAGTTGATAATATCACCATGGACGGTAAAGTGTTTGGACTCCATACTGAGCTTTTCAGCGTCAGCAAGTCAAAAGGAGTTGAGAAATATTTTCTAGCCAAATGTAGCTTATTTCAAAGATAGTATACAGGAAGCCCGGCTACATGAGTGAATGGCCAGCGGTTCCGTTCTTCGGGCCCCTTGCTCTATTCCTGGACGGGCCATTGACTTAACTGCGAATGGTAAATTCCTGTGAATTTTGGACTGGGTATTGGTATTCATTTCAGTACACTTCTCGTCATATAAACGCAACATGCCATGCTGCCAACTACTACAGAAACATCCAATAGTGAATAATGGACATCCATCCACAAAAGGTTGGCATCAGGACTAGAATCCGACCGTAATAGAAATAAAAATTCATACCAAGAGCCAACTCCAGTAAACTGGACAAAAATGCTAGGAAGTAGTAGAAGCAGAAGAATAAGAAGATATCCAATATCAGAGTTCTAGGATCTAAGATATATCACTATATTTTTATGTTTTCCACAAAATTCATTGATACAAGCCATAATTTTAGCGATAAGGGACCCATTCAGAAAATTAGAATCCATTTACATAACAGTGGTAGTTTTTCTTTGTACTACTACTATTACTAAGCCTACTACTGATAACAATAATAATACATCGAGCGAGTTGTCAATGCGGTTTGAGTTATGTTCTTATGAGCTTGCGTTCGGGAGATAGTGGGTTCGAAACCCACTGTCGGTAGGCCTGAAGATGGTTTCTCGTGATTTCTCATTTTTACACCATGTAAAGTAAACTCGTGTCCTCACCCCGAGTGGTGCAGCTCTTTTCAGGCATGAATGGAGGCAAACTGCATGATCCATTTTAACCACATACCAGCCCTCCTGCCATTTTTAAATTTCTGGATGTACCGGGAATCGAACCCGGGCCTCCTAGGACGGCAGCTAATAACGCTAACCGTTACGCTAGCGAGGCGGACTTTACACCAGGTAAAGGTAATTTAATAAAGCCACGGTCTCTTTCATACCAGTCCTGTACTTTTCCTATCCAATCTTTGCCGTAAGTCTTGCCCGTGTCAGTGCGATATGAAATAATAATAATAATAATAATAATAATAATAATAATAATAATAATAATAATAATAATAATAATAGCATTAGAAATCGGGAATTCAGGTGTGCTTAATTTCTTCACAATATAAACTCCATTTCTAAACGTAGGGCCTACAGCATTATCTAGATTGGTGCTCTGAATCTTGAATAATATAATTATATAATACGCTGAACTTGTGGGTTTATATCGCGATAAAAAGACAAAGAACGAGGAACATAACGTTTCGCGAAGACTTCGGTCTGCTTCCTCAGGAGTGAATCTACATCAGCCACATTTTACGCAGTATGTTTTGTTTATTGGTTTCCCCACTTTTAAATTTGTTCCATTGTTCCGAAGTTTCAAGCACACCACCAATGGAGGTGAACTACATGTACCTCTTTAACCCCCTTACCAGCCATCCTGCCAATCTTAAATTTGTGACAGTTCTGTGAGTCGAACCTTGGCCCATAGGACGCCAGTTAATAATGCTAACCGTTACACTACCGAGGTGGGCTTAACAGTCACAATCTCTGCAATTGTCATAAGATAATAAAATTTAACTTGGCTTACCATATCAGGAGAAATGGATTGTGCGAAGAAAGAAAACTTACCTGAAACAAATAGAAATAATATATTAATTGATTTTTAATTATTAATTATAGTTTATCACATCACAGGGATATTCAAACAAATGCCGTATATATTCACAACATCGAGTCAACTGCATATCGAAAATTATTTTTTGTGGGAACGGGGTCCAGAAGAAATAGATGAAATCGCCATGTTAAATGAATATTATCAAAAGTACAAAACATGGAGTCTTCTTTAGCTAGCGCTTTTTCCCACACCTGTGGGATCGCGGATGCGAACTGCGTCACACGTGTGGATTTGGCCCTGTTTTTCGGCCGGATGCCCTTCCTGATGCCAACCCTATATGGAGTGATGTAATCACTATTGCATGTTTCTGTGGTGGTTGGTAGTGTGGTATGTTGTCTAAATATGAAGAAGAGAGTGTTGAAACGGACAGAAACACACAGTTCTCGATCCAGAAGAATTAATCAGAAGCGATTAAAAGCACCTATCCTGCCGGGAATCTAACCCAGGATCCTCTGAGTCGAAGGCTAGTACGCTGGCCATTCAGCCAACGAGTTGGACAAAAGTATAAAACATGGAGTATTTAGACCTATTCTTATTGTGGTGCTGCAGTGCATTGGACAAAAGTACAAAACATGGAGTATTTAGACCTATTCTTATTGTGGTGCTGCAGTGCATCAGAGTCCGACTCGTTGGCTGAACGGTCAGCATACTGGCCTCCGGTTCAGAGGGTCCCGGGTTCGATTCCCGGCCGGGTCGGGGATTTTAACCTTAATTGGTTAATTCCAATGGCACGGGGCTGGGTGTATGTGTTGTCTTCATCATCATTTCATCCTCATCACGACGCGCAGGTCGCCTACGGGAGTCAACTCGAAAGACCTGCACCTGGCGAGCCGAACATGTCTTCGGACACTCCCGGCACTAAAAGCCATACGCCATTTCATTTTTTTTTTCATTTCAGTGCATCAGAGTGTGGCCGAGAAAGATTCCTACTGTTTTGTAACTTTATTAAACAAATTAGTAGTGCCGCAGTTGACCGATTCCTTGACTGAATGATCAACATTCAGACCTTCGGTTCAAAGTGTCCCGGGTTCGATTCCCGACTGGGTCGGGGATTTTAATCGTTTCTGATTAATTATTCTGGCTGGGCACTAGGTGTTCGTCCCGACACTCTCCTCTTTATATTCAGACAACATACTGCACTACCAACCATCACAGAAACATGCAATAGTGAATACATCCCGCCACATAGGGTTGGCGTCAGGAAGGGCATCCGGTCGTAAAATAGGGCCAGATCCACATGTGAGCCACAGTTCGCATCCGCGACAAGAAAAGAGTGGAGAAATCTGTGGAAGAAGTAGTAGTGCCTCGGTTGAATGGTCACGTTATGAACTTCGATTCAAAGTGTGTATGGTTCAATTTTCGGCCGGGCCGAGAATTTTGGGCTATCTGCTTCTGGTTAATTCCTCTGACTCGGGGATTGAGTATTTGTGTTTGTCTTAAAACATTCTTCTTCATATACACTGACTGACAGAGCATATGCAACACCAAGAAGGAGTGGTCAGAACTTTATGCCAATTGCAGGGTAGACTGACGTCACTGAGGTATGCTCATGATGTGATATGCGCCGCTGTGCTGCGCACGTAGCGAACGATACATGGGACACGGCGTTGGCGAATGGCCCACTTCGTACCGTGATTTCTCAGCCGACAGTCATTGTAGAACGTGTTGTCGTGTGCCACAGGACACGTGTATAGCTAAGAATGCCAGGCCGCCGTCAACGGAGGCATTTCCAGCAGACAGACGACTTTACGAGGGGTATGGTGATCGGGCTGAGAAGGGCAGGTTGGTCGCTTCGTCAAATCGCAGCCGATACCCATAGGGATGTGTCCACGGTGCAGCACCTGTGGCGAAGATGGTTGGCGCAGGGACATGTGGCACGTGCGAGGCGACCAGGCGCAGCCCGAGTGACGTCAGCACGCGAGGATCGGCGCATCCGCCGCCAAGCGGTGGCAGCCCCGCACGCCACGTCAACCGCCATTCTTCAGCATGTGCAAGACACCCTGGCTGTTCCAATATCGACCAGAACAATTTCCCGTCGATTGGTTGAAGGAGGCCTGCACTCCCGGCGTCCGCTCAGTAGACTACCATTGACTCCACAGCATAGACGTGCACGCCTGGCATGGTGCCGGGCTAGAGCGACTTGGATGAGGGAATGGCGGAACGTCGTGTTCTCCGATGAGTCACGCTTCTGTTCTGTCAGTGATAGTCACCGCAGACGAGTGTGGCGTCGGCATGGAGAAAGGTCAAATCCGGCAGTAACTGTGGAGCGCCCTACCGCTAGACAACGCGGCATCATGGTTTGGGGCGCTATTGCGTATGATTCCACGTCACCTCTAGTGCGTATTCAAGGCACGTTAAATGCCCACCGCTACGTGCAGCATGTGCTGCGGCCGGTCGCACTCCCGTACCTTCAGGGGCTGCCCAATGCTCTGTTTCAGCAGGATAATGCCCGCCCACACACTGCTCGCATCTCCCAACAGGCTCTACGAGGTGTACAGATGCTTCCGTGGCCAGCGTACTCTCCGGATCTCTCACCAATCGAACACGTGTGGGATCTCATTGGACGCCGTTTGCACACTCTGCCCCAGCCTCGTACGGACGACCAACTGTGGCAAATGGTTGACAGAGAATGGAGAACCATCCCTCAGGACACCATCCGCACTCTTATTGACTCTGTACCTCGACGTGTTTCTGCGTGCATCGCCGCTCGCGGTGGTCCTACATCCTACTGAGTCGATGCCGTGCGCATTGTGTAACCTGCATATCGGTTTGAAATAAACATCAATTATTCGTCCGTGCCGTCTCTGTTTTTTCCCCAACTTTCATCCCTTTCGAACCACTCCTTCTTGGTGTTGCATTTGCTCTGTCAGTCAGTGTACATACCCAACACGGGACACTACCAACGATCACAGAAACTCGCATTAATGAATGCAACCTTCCTCAAAGGGGATTTCAGGAAGGGCATCCAGCAGTAAAACAGCGCTGAATCCACACGTCTTACACACTCGATGCCGTCGTCGTGTGGAAAAGCGTATGAAGGAGAATTTTATACTGGTTAGTAAACAATATAGGTGGAAATTTTAGCGAGTAAAAGACCTTAAATTAAAGCCACGACCGCTTCCTTCTCGCTCATAGCCCCTTCCTATCACATCATAGCAATAAGACCTCTCTGTATAGGTGCGACGTAAGGCAAATTTTTAAAAAATGATCTTTAGTAGTGGCGACTATTTGTTTAGTAGATACATACATACAAATATCTAGGTTTTACAGGTCTTCGATAGAGCCACCAGTGTTGCGATCAACGAGTTCAAAGGAAGCGAAAACCTTTGGATACTGTCGGAACTGACTAATCTTTAGATAGTGCCTAGAGACCGATCGACTGCTTGCAGAACGTCTTCAGATGTTCGGATCTTAATCCTGCGCAGTGGTTCCTACACCTTAGGGATTAGATCGAAGTTGTAGGGACATAAAACCGGAGAATATGGGGGTTTGTAGAGCACTTATCAGCCCCAGCGAGTGAACAAATCAGACACCACTCCAACAGCATGTGCCCTTGCATTGTAGTGCATTATGAAGGTGGGGGGGAGGGTATGCGTGAAGTATCGTCGTTTCCTTCTCAAAGCTGCTTGCAGATTGTTTATTAAGAAATGAACAGTAGTACTCCATATGAACGGTCTGCTTTACGGTAACACCATCACAATCATAGGCGGGTATCAGCGTAACTTCACATTGGTGGGGTCTAGCGAACTACTGTTTTTCGTGGTGACCCATAATGACGCCCGTGGCATTTTTAATTTGGTTCGTAAGAGCAGTCCCAGGTCTCATCAATGATAACGCAGTCCTTGGTGCATTGCCACCTCTAGCACATTCCGTTGTTGTTCAGATCTTCTGCAGTTGCTTCGAAAAAATGCGGCAGTATACCGTTACAGCTCGTTCACAACTTTTCTGCTCCGGTTATCAAAGCCCACGCGCAAGGATGGGGAAACACATGTTCATTTGCTTGGAGGAAGGGTAGATATTTAATCTACCTATGGTACAAACGACATTGTCTGGCTCCATTTCATGGCGATGTTACAGCACTTTTGCAGCTAGCCAACGGCCGTAGCCGTGTTGAAATACCGGATCCAGTGAGATATCCGAAGTTAAGCAACATTGGGCGTGGTTAAGTTTTGGATGGGTTGCCACGCGCTGTTGGTGGGGGTAAGGGAATAAAGCACCGGAAAGGAACTGGCCACCCTGGCCCACGTAAACTCCGGCTCAGGCACATCTCTGCGGAGGTTCGGACCTGCCTTCGGGTAGAATACACCCTTACCTTACATATGTGCATAGTTAACCAGTACACCGGGCGTGTTGGCCGTGCGGTTGGGGGCGCGTGGCTGTGAGCTAGTCCGGGAGATAGTGGGTTCGATTCCCACTGTCGGCATCCCTGAAGATGGTTTTCCGTGGTTTCCCATTTTCAAACCAGGCAAATGCTGGGACTGTACCTTAATTAAGGTCACGGCCGTTTCCTTCCAACTCCTAGGCCGTTCGTACTCCATTGTCGCCACAAGACCTATCTATACCTGTGCGACGTAAAACCACTAGAAAAAAAAAATTAAAAAAAAATGTTAACCAGCACTAACTTCTAGGCAATGAGCAAGATATGTCACGTTTGTCTGCCTCTGTGGTGTAGTGGTTAGTGTGATTAGCTGCCACCTCCGGAGGCTCGGGTTCGATTCCCGGCTCTGCCACGAAATTTGAAAAATGGTACGAGGGCTGGAACGGGGTCCACTCAGCCTCGGGAGGTCAACTGAGTAGAAGTGGGTTCGATTCCCACCTCAGTCATCCTGGAAGTGGTTTTCCGTAGTGTCCCAATTCTCCTCCAGGCAAATGCCGGGATGGTACCTAACTTAAAGCTACGGCCGATTCCTTCCCTCTTCCTTGTCTATCTTTTCCAATCTTCACATCCCCCACTAAGTCCCCTGTTCAGCATAGCAGGTAAGGCCATCTGGGCGAGGTACTGGTCATCCTACCCAGTTGTATCCTCCGACCCAATGTCTCACGTTCCAGGACACTGCCCTTGAGGAGGTAGAGGTGGGATCCCTCGCTGAGTCCGAGGGAAAAACAAACAGATTAAGAAAGAAAGAAAGAAATGTAATTTTTTTCTTGACGTAGCTAGTCACTTCCTGCCTATACAAAACGTTCTCAGTTTTCCTGTCGATGCCCCATCTATGGTAGTGTCTCTAGTCATTCAGTTCGAGAAGACATAGGCTACAGGGTACGGTGCCCTCGTCTACCAAGTTAATTTTTAACTTTCCCTTAAACTTTATCAGCCATCACGCCCACATTTTTTCAGAAGAAAAACAAGAAGGCATGAGTGCACATGATATGATGTCACTCGAGGAGACAGTATCCGTTAGAAGTGAGAAAATCAATGAGACAAACAAGAGAATGAGAAGAAACTTTGCCTTCTATCACAAGCAGTGTACCTTCTCATCTAATTCACTCTGCTCGTTCCTCGGGTACTGCATATACATCACATCAGATCTCTATACAAGCTAACCGCGAATAACTGTAATATATCTGCTTGGGGATGAGGTAGAGTAAGTGTCTTGATATTTCAAATAAATTATTATAATTTTCCTTCCAATGAGTATGTAAACCCTCATGGCACTACAGCCCTTGAAGGGCCTTGGCCTACCAAGCGACCGCTGCTCAGCCTGAAGGCTTGCAGATCACGAGGTGTCGTGTGGTCAGCACGACGAATCCTCTCGGCCGTTATTCTTGGCTTTCTAGATCGGGGCCGCTATCTCACCGTCAGATAGCGCCTCAATTCTAATCACGTAGGCTGAGTGGACCTCGGAACCACCCCAGGTAAAAAACTCTGACCTGGCCGGGAATGAACCCGGGGCCTCCAGGTAAGAGGCAGGCACGCAGCCCCTACATCATGGGGCCGGCAATGAGTATGTAAAATCCGGATGAATTATATTCTTTCATATTACTTCTTTCATCGTTGAGATACAAATCTCTTACTTAGAACGTAACAGAGACATACAGATATTATTTTTTTCTAACCTGTACCTTATCCTTAGATTTAGAAATAGTTGAAGTAAGGAGAGAATAAAGGAAATTGCTACAAAATTGAATTTAGCAAAACCGAGTGAGTTGACGGGGTGCGTATCTGGGAGCTTGTATTCGAACCCCATCGCTGGCAGTCCTGAAGATGCTGTTCCGTGGTTTTCCCTCTTCACACCAGGCAAATGCTTGGGCTGTACTTAAACTCTCAACCTAGTGATACAATAAAATATTGTATGAAAAAATCACATGTTAAGGTACTGGAACGATTCTATTTCGATAGTAACAATAATAAATTATAATAGTAGTAATCGTAAGACCTTACCTGCCTCATACAATCATTTTTATTTGACGTCGCCTAGACTGCCACAGTGCCAATTTTGACATTCTCTGACCAGGTGGTACAGAAACAGAGATTCTCAATTGAAAATCCACAGACTGTTTCCAGTCACTTAACCGTATCTGGAATAGAATGAATGAAGACCACATCTAGCGGCGAGGACAGGAATTGAGCCGGCTGCTGAAGCTCGTCACACTCCTCTGAGAAAAATATTAACGGATGAAATGCAATGTTATAGGAGAGTGTTGCAGGAATGGAAGATGACAGGGAAAACCCAAGTGCCTGGAGAAAAACCGCTCTTGCCTCCGCTTTGTCCAGCACAAAACTCACATGGAATGACCGGGATTTGAACCACGGGACCCAGCGGTGAGAGGCCGGCGTGCTGCTGCCTGAACTACGGAGGCGCTACATTAATTGATTTAATTAATTTTGTCGAACAAACCCCAAATGTATCACCAGAGATCTTTTACATGGAGATATCGTACAACATGAAGTGTCAATGAGGATTTCTTCCACCCATCAAAAGTCTTTCCTCTGTCGGATTTGAATCCCGGTCTTGGAGATCAGTAGATTACGTACGCTGTTCTGTGATTTGTCCCGCACTTTAGTACATAACAGAATGCTTGGGCCATGAAGACATTTTACCGCCTCGAAGGAGGCTAGTCTCGAAAGGGAGAATGTTATGATTATACTGGCTTGGATATTACAGCAAGTATTCCTTTAATGGAGTTAGATCGTCCGACAAGGTTATAAATAGTGCTTGGAGGATTGTTGTGGTCCGATAATCGTGATAACTATAGTGATTCTGTTATTGTTGTTAGTGACATGAATGATTACTTTATGTTACGTTATAGGACCGGAAATTACACAACTGGATTTTTCTTTAGTGGGTGAGGCCTACTTTAATGAAATGCGAAAGCTTTAGGCAAGGATAAAACAGGTCTTGTTAACTGATCGGAATTTGACCTTCCCTCAAGGGCATTCTATCGTGAATACAAACTTGATTAGACAATAGCTAAAACAGCTACAGCACACACCGATGTGGAGCCTTATGGGACGTATCAATGAAACGAATAAATTTAGCGGGAGCTTCTGATGTTATCGCTACAGACGGAAAGAATACTTTATTCTATACGATAGAATTGAAACTTAGCGCGCACTCTTAAGGTTGAAGAGCCAGTTCATTTTAAGTGCTTTGGATACTGCAGTCTTGTCCGGCTCCGTAGCTAAATGGATAGAGTACTGGCCTGCGGTCACAGGGGTCCCGGGTTCGATTCCCGGTAGGGTCTGGAATTTTTACATCTTTGGCTGATTTTGCTGGCAAGGGGACTGGGTGTGTGTGTTGACTTCATCATCATTTTATCCTCATCACGACACGCAAGTTGCCTATGGGAGTCAAATCAAAAGCCGAACATGTCTTCGGACACTCCCGGCATTAAAAAACATACGCCATTTCTTTCTACTGCGAACTTCAGCCCTGTGGTCTTATTAGCTGGTTCGAGATGTGTAGTTACACCATTTTATGCGGATTCGGAATTTACTAGCTGAATGTGCGATGAAAATGACTTTCAGGTTGTCGCCTGAGCTTCAAATCCAGTCACAGTTGGTCATCATTTAGAAAATATGATATGTGAGTGACTTGAGAGGTTCAATCAAATCAATTATCAATAATCTGCATTTAGAGCTGTATCACCCTGGTGGCAGATTCCCTATCAGTTGTTTACCTATCGGGCGAGTTGGCCGTGAGATTAGGGACATGGAGCAGTGAGTTTGCATCCGGGAGATAGTGGGTTCGAACGCCAGTGTCGGCAGCCCTGATGATGGTTTTCCTTTGTTTCCCCATTTTCACACCAGGAAAATGCAAGGATTGTACCTTAAATAAGGCCACGGCCACTTACTTCCCATTCCTAGGCCTTTCCTATCTGATCTTCGCCATAAGATCTGCGTCGGTGCGACGTAACCTAGTTTTTTCTGAAACTTTTTCTTCTTCCACCACTTTCCGCACACCTGTGCGGTCGCGGATGCGAACTGAGTAGCACATCTTTATTTGGATCTGTTTTACGGCTGGATGCCCTTCCTGACGCCAACCCTATATGGAGGGATGTAATCACTATTGCTTGTTTCTATGGTGGTTGGTAGTGTAGTGTGTTGTCCGAATATGAAGTGGAAAGTGTTGGGACAAACACAAACACCCAGTCCCCGGGCCAGAAGGATGAATCAGACGCGATTACAATCGCCGACTCGGCCGGGAACCGAACCCGAGACCCCTGCACCGAAGGCCTCAAAGCTGACCATTCAGCCAATGAGTCCGGCCTAGCTTTTTTCTGAAACATGTTCTAAGAACTTGGAATTTCCCTTGATAATGTATTCCAATCCCTTACACATCGCCCTGTAAATGAATATTTACCCCGGTTAATCCTCTTGAATTCCAACTTTATCTTGAGAAACCTTCTTCGGGAAACACCATGCTTACAAGTTAATTAACATGAAGGGAGATTAGATCCACTGCAGATAGCTGTCCTAATACTAAGAAACTCACAAAAGTTCAGACTACTGAATAATCCGTGAAAAGAATAAGAAATTAATATTCTTCTTCATATTTATCTGTTTTACCTTCCAGTGTCGCTTTTTCCCTCGGACGCAGCGAGGGATCACACCTCTACCGCCTCAAGGGCATTCACCTGGAGCTCCAGACTCTGGGTCGGGATATACAACTGGGAGGACGACCAGTACTTCGCCCAGGTGGCCTCACCTGCTATGCTGAACAGGGGCCTTACGGGGGGATGGGAAGATTGGAAAGGATAGACAAGGGAGAGGGAAAGAAGCAGTCGTGGCCTTAAGTTGGGTACCATCCCGACATTTGCCTGGAGGAGAAGTGGGAAACCACGGAAAACCACTTTCAGGATGGCTGAGGTGGGAATAGAACCCACCTCTACTCAGTTGACCTCCCGAGGCTGAGTGGACCCCGGTTCAGCTCTCGTACCACTTTTCAAATTTCGTGGCAGAGCCGGGAACCGAACCCGGGCCTCCGGGGAGGTAGCTAATCACACTAACCACTACACCACAGTGGCGGACAAAAAAATAATATTCATAAAATTAATTTTCAATTATAAGTAAGCAATATTAATTATTTACGGGCAGCTGTCGCCCGATGGATACTACTAATTCAAATTACATTACGTTATACAGATGATTTTTTTCTTTTTTACAATTTGGAGGAAATATATCATTTACAAATGACACATCTTGGAGAACATTAGTACGGAGTCGAAACCATTTGAAACTATTTACAGAGAAATTTGTGATTGTTGCGTGCGCACCAAAGAACATACGAATGACTTCCCAGTTACTAATTTTATACTTGTCTCCTAAGTTACGAAAGCAAGGTTGATAGTACACTGACTGAGCAAATGTCATGGAATAGCGGAGCACTAATGAGCAGGTGTGTTGTCTGCGCACCACACGTCCCCTGTGCCAGCGGCAGTTGTATAGGAGACATTGTGAGCAGTGGCTTTGCATGTTACAGGTGTAACATGGAACGTCGTCGTGAGCTGACACCGTTCGAACGGGGTATGGTGGTCGATGCCCAACGGATGGGAAGTGCGATTTCGGAAGTGGTGCGGGAATTCGGCTTCACACGAAAAACCGTGTCCAGGGTGTCAACGGGTATGCGGGTATCAGCGTCCACAACAGACGAACGACCGGCCGTCCAACCACCCTTGATGACCGTGACCGGCGACATCTGAGACGGATTGTCAATAGTGACAGACGGGCAACCGTGCAACAAATCACGGCTCAATTCAACACAGGCCGTGCTAGACACGTCTCCCAGTGGACAATCCGTAGGAAAGTGTGTTCTATGGGGTATGGGAGCCGGCGCCGCACACGGGTGCCACTGTTAACCCAACGTCATCGGCCACAACGCCGCGCATTTTTCGCCAGTCACCAGGAATAGACCCTGGAACAATGGCGTAACGTGATATGGTTTGACGAATCACGATTTCAACTGCACCATGACGATGGGAGGCACCGTGTATGGCGCAGACCACATGAAGCGGTGGATCCCGCCTGCCTCAAAGGTGTGGTCCAAGGCGCTGGTGTCTTTGTTATGGTTTGGGGTGCATTTTTCTGGTATGGAATGGGCCCCCTAGTTGTTCTGGAAGAGACTTTGAATAGTAAGCGGTATGCTGAGCTGCTCGGAGACCATCTCCATCCATTTTTGACCTTCCAGCGCCCAGGCGGTTCTGCGGTGTTTCAAGATGATAACACACCGCCACATCGCTCCCACGTTGCCCGGGAATGGTTTCAGGAACATGCATCGGAGGTCCAACGACTGCCATGGCCACCCAGGAGCCCCGATATGAACCCTATCGAGCATCTCTGGGATGTCCTAGAACGCAGGTTCCGTGCCATGGATCCTGCACCCACGAACAGACCAGCATTGGCGGCCGCTCTGCAAACGATTTGGTGTCAGCTGCGTCCAGAGGACTACCACGGACGTGTCGACTCACTTCCACGGCGTCTCACTGAAGTTCGCAGGGCCAGAGGAGGCCCCACACGCTGTTAGGTGACTATCCCATGACATTTGCGAAGTCAGTGTAGATGATGATGGTAATGACGACGACGATGACGACGATTATTATTATTATTATTATTATTATTATTATTATTATTATTATTATTATTATTAACAGCGAGGGCCACATTAATTAATTTACTTATTTAAATAATGCCTATATTATTAGTTTTGCATCCCATTGACAATTTGTACGGTTCTCGGAGATGCCGAGGTACCAGAATTTTGTCTCGCAGGTGTTTTTTACGTGCCGGTAGATCTACTGACATGGGGCAGAAGTATTTGAACACCTTCAAACTTGTGAACTCGGGCTTAGAGACTCACCCTCTTAACCATCTGAGCTGCTGAGCCCAGCTATTAATTAATTTAGCGCATAGCTTATAGTTTCGAGTGTGTCCGAGGACATGTGCGGCTTACCTGGTGCAGATGTTTCTATATGACGCCAATAGGCTACCTGCGCGTCCGGGGTGAGTTAATGCTGATGGTGATATAGGGAGAGGGTGAAACCCAGTGTTGGCACATAGCCTAACCCTGTCTAACAACACCCAGTGGTCTTTCCCTATCAGATATGCGAATCAATTACCACCAACAGCTTCATACGACCTCACTTCAGATGGGCACTGTGGGTAGGTTTGGACTTGAACCCAGAATTTGACAGGCAATCTAGTGATTACAAATTATATACCCCCCCCCCATATCGCACCCTGCTGGCCAACATTCTTATGGTAAAATTATTTTCCATCCACGGGATTCGAACCGGCTAACAGCGATGTCAGACAATAGAGGTTTTTTTCTCCTGGGAGGGCTGGTAAAACAGGGTAAGGCGACCGAAAAAATCAGGGCATGAAAATAATCAATGGCCACTTCGTTTAGTCAGTTTTTATGAAATTGAGTGTTAATTAGGCACACACACTAACCTTCTTGCCCGACTCGTTAGTTGAATGGTCAGCGTACTTGCCATCGGTTTAGAGGTTCGCGGGTTCGATTCCCGACAGGCTCGAGGATTTTAACCTTCATTGGTTAATTCCAGTGGCCCGGTGGCTGTGTGTGCTGTCCCCAACACCCCTGCAACTCACCCACCACACATAACACTATCCTCCACCACAATAACACAGAGTTACCTACACACGGCAGATGCCACCCACCCTCATCAGAGGGTCTGCCTTACAAGGGCTGCACTCGGCTAGAAATAGACACACGAAATTATTATTATCAATAACCTTCCTGATTCGAGTAACTTGTAATATTTGGTGATGACGAATGTTGGTTTTTAAGGGAAGTACAAATAAGCAACCAATCCCTTTCGTCATTAATTAAAAATATCTAATGAACTTTCTAGGCCTTCCGACTCGTTGGCTGAATGGTCAGCGTACTGGCCTTCGGTTCAGAGGTTCACGGGTTCGATTACCGGCCGGGTCGGGAATTTTAATCGCTTTTAATTCATTCTTATGGCTCGGGGACTGGGTGTATGAGTCCGTCCCAACACCCTCCTCATCATATTCAGACAACATACAACACTACCAACCACCAGAGAAACACTCAATAGTGCTTACATCCCTCCATATAGGGTTGGCGTCAGGAACGGTATCCGACCGTAAAACGGGGCCAGATCCACATGTGCGACGCAGTTCGCACCCGCGACCCCAGAGTTGTGGGAAAGAGCTGTAGGAAAAGAAGAATAATGAACTTCCTGGGCCGTGAAAACTACCTAATACATTCGCGTTGAAGAGAAGACATGGTTTGACCAAGGGAGGTCGGTTAGGAGAAATGAAAGCGTGGAGAGTGGTGCAAGAAATTTGAAGAAATGCGAGACTCAACTATAGGGCTCATGTCCTCCTCTTCACGCTCACAATTTCGGAACCCCTGGAAGTTCCCCTTTCAGTTTCTCCTTACGAAATGCAGGCGTTACCATGGAAGATTTCTACGCCTGCGCCCACAGGGGCCTTGTCATTTTTCAATAAATGATTGATTTGCTTGCCAAGATCTTCCTTAGAATATCTCCGCTCCTCAAACTAGATATCTAATCTTTCAAAGTCAGGAACGTCGGGTCTACTTGCTCGGCGGCCACTCAGTTCGCCGTTCAATGCTGCGGGGATTGCGATCTCCATGTGTAATAACCGGGGCCTGTAATTAACGATGTAATCAGACCTAGTGGATTGAGAGGCCTCGTGCCAGCGGCTCGTCGTCCGCCCACTGGGACAGGCATTTCTTGGATTGACGCAATATCAGCGAGAAGTTGTCTACGGGAATACTAATGATATGCAGTTATTATGTTGTGAACTGATAGTAGTTGTAGTGATTACATTTTCATGTGGCGAGATTACAACATTAACTGCTGCAAAAAAAAAAAATGGACAGGGAAGGGCCGTGAAATGGAAGACTCCTTAGGCCATGTCCAACAAATACCGTCGGAGTCGAAAGAGGACAAGTGTTGGCCAGGAGTGGTTGGGCAAGGAAGATAAAAGATATACCGGCAAAGATAAGTGCCGACCTGTGGTCCGTTTCAGGAAAAATTAGCTTCTGAAGCCAATTCTTAATCTTTTGTCTCACACACCCGTTTAAGCAAGAATTTCCAAACCGGACTAGTCTGTTCTGCGTGGTAAGTTCTGTGTAGCTGTGAGCTTGTACGCGAGAGTTTGCAGGTTCTAATTCCACCATCCCTGAAGGCGTGACGATATATCTAGGAAATTCTGCGACCACTGTTTTTCACTTCCTGGTGCAGCTTGGCAGTCCCATTTTCCAGGCCTGGCCTCACACAACATGGGTATCTCTGACCTGCTTTCGTGATAACATACTTTCTTGGCCAGCAAGTTCTTCAGACCTCTCACCTATCGAGAACGTTGGGGATCTTCGGCCAGAGGTAAATAGGGCAGTTTTGGAAAGTCAGTTGCGCCAGCTGTTGTAAGATCTTACTCTGTGTGCCTCCACGCCCCTTCGCAATTCCGCCTGTCTCCTTGCTACGGAATGTCCAATACGGTACATTTAAAATTTTTCCTAGTAGCTCTTCACCTTTTTAATACCGATTTTTTATTTTCTTGTTTTCATTTTCTACTTGAAAACGACAATTGTGATTAAAATACCCGACCAGGCTGGGAATCGAATACGGGCCCCTTTGAACCAAAAGCCAGCACCCTAACTATTTAGCCTAGGAGACGGTCCTACTAAATACACCCTGTATGTGTTTGTTACTCTGCAATAAATGTTTAGAGAGCAACAATATTTTGTCCTTTTCTGTATACTATCATGTCATGTGTCTGTACCAACTGTGGTGGCTCCTTCACGATCAAGCATGTGTTTTTGCTAATGCATATAGTTTAGATTCACCATCAGCAATTCTAAAAGGAAACAAGCAAAGTTGTAGTTTTACGTGGAATTGGAAGTACAGGGATATGGCTTCCCATTTCAAAAATTCTACGAAAATTGGTCGGGGTTCTTCCACCTTAGTGATAATCCAGACATATTGCCACTTGACCATCACACACTCACACTAAAATAGTGACCACATAGGTACAGATTAGATAGACTGTACGCACACTCTCTCCGTCACGCACTCAATATACCGGGCTAGTGATCACGATGGCACAACAACGTTATATGAACCAAGGAATGAAATCAATTTAAGTCGGCACAATGGCACTGTGCTTATTTAGTCATATAAAATAACTTTAATAGTTGGGGGTAAATAATTTCTATTCAGTTTCTTAGAATGAGTAGAAGTTCATTCTAGCATGTTGTGGAACACTGCACTGGAAGATAATTACGAATTCTAGACCAGATAATCCGTGTCGCAATAAATTAATTATGATTTATTATGCAAGTACCACTCATGACTATCAATCGCAGAGCCGACGGCTACAGGCAGGTTCCATAATTCATGAGTGCAGTATAATGGCCACGTGTTTCTACTCCATAGCCCCAGTACATCGATAGTTCCATAAGTAACAGTGTAACAAGACTTATCACTTGGACATTGTTCCTTCCTTCATTCCTCTTTCCCGTTAAACCAGAACAGGTAAATTACGGTCTTTAGATCGTATCTCGTATCGGCCATATTGTGTATGCATTTCAGGGGAGGAGTGGCTGCAAGTTCAAATTGAGGATATGGTGGTTTTCGGTGGTTTCCTATTTTCAAACCAGCCAAATTTTCAGTGCCTTGAAAAATGCCATAATATTTCTTCCTTCTGATTGTTGAGGGTGAGGGAAGAAGGCTTGCGAACTGACTGGCAAGGTCTGTAGCTTCTCACTAATGCGGCCGTAGTTCGAATCCCGAACAAAAGGTACGCCTTCTTTTAAATGGAAAATCACGACCATGTATTTCAGATTCCTCGTAGAAACTGGAGACTTAGAGGATATGATCACGATATCAACTGCCTCGTAAAACAACGAGCTTTGACATGTTTGTACCATCTTCCCAGTCAGTAGCGGCGATTAGGGGGCGACTGCCCCCACCCCCAACCCCCGCTTTGGGGAGAAAACATTATATTTTTATTCCATTTTAGCCGGCTGAAAATAGGAATTACTAAAACATTAATTTGAACAAGCCCTGTTATTTTATAACGGTCGTAGCCGTGTTAAACACCGGGTCCCGTAAGATCTCCGAAGTTAAGCAACACTGGGCGTGGTCAAGATTTGGATGGGTTGCCACGCGCTGTTGGTGGGGTTACGGGAATGGAGGAGCGGAAATGAACTGGCCACCCTACCGTACGTAAAGTCCGGCTCAGGAACACCTCTGCGGAGGTTCGGACCTGCCTTCGGGCAGAATACACCCTTACCTTACCTTGTTATCTCATCAGATAATTCCTTCCTTATTTTCTTTAATAATTAACAAGATTATTAGCGGAAATATGAACAATATGCCGTTCGTCACGGCTAAGCGATTTGTATAGAGCTACAGCAACTAGTGGAGACTTTGTACGTGCTGCGAGGGTGACAGGGGTATATATTTTTGCCAAGGTCATCAACACTGGGGAATGATTCACCCATTTTCCAAGCGCATTCGTCAGTGTGTATTAGTTTCTTAGTGTGTCGTCAAATACTAAATGAGTTTTAATCGTATAATAACACCGTGTTTCTATTTAATTGTAATACAATGTTGTAGGGATATTGTTTGCATGGCGAATTTACGCACTCCTAGAGTATACTGTATTTAAGGTTCAACAAAATGAAAATTATTCTGTTGGACTAGGTAAGGGTTACTCTGCCCGAAGGCAGGTCCGAACCTCCGCAGAGGTGTTCCTGAGCCGGAGTTTACGTGCGGTAGGGTGGCCATTTCCTTTCCACTCCTCCATTCCCTTACCCCCCCCCACCAACAGCGCGTGGCAACCCATCCAACTCCTGACCACGCCCAATGTTGCTTAACTTCGGAGATCTCACCTGATCCGGTGTTTCAACACGGCTACGGCCGTTGGCATTCTGATGGACTGCATGTACGTAAATATTTGATGGGACCAGTCTTGAGGAATATAATGGGTAGGAAGAATATTGGGACATACGAGGTTTTAAAAGAAAGCCAACCATGTGTAATACAGTTCCTTTATTGAAAGTTTTATTGTATAGTATAGTATATTGAATAAAAATCTAAAAGATCTATTATTACCGGACTAAAATCTGTCAACTTTTACCTGTCTGTGGAAGTTAGCTCAGAGAGCATTAAAACTTACCAATTTGTAGCTTTATGTTTTAGTTTTGATGTATACTCTCTCTCTCTCTCTCTCTCTCTCTCTCTCTCTCTCTCTCTCTCTCTCTCTCTCTCTCTCTCTCTCTCTTCCCGCTATATCCTACAAATCCGGGTAGTTTTTATTGTGTGTACTACTCTACTTTTAATTCACAATCGCTGCTACCGTTCCCAGTCCTCACTTATACCTTCCCCCGCCGTCACGGGGAAGCTTAATAAAGCAACTTTTGTACCGATTATACAAACAAATGTGTATATTCTGTTACCAACACTTCTCAGTAACAGATGTTCATAATAATTGTTGGTAACAATACCAGTGTGGCAGATTTTCGATGTTGGCGACATTTCCCTCGTTTCCCTGTCCTGCTCTTCAAACACTCATCGTGTGATCACGACATCGCCCGCCAGTGACAGCCGAACAGCGTGTGCGGGATCATCCTTTCATCTGAAGTCTACTGGTAACAAAATGTTGCCGACATTCTTTGATTCTTGCCGATTTCTTGTGGAGTACAAGTTACTATTGTTTACCAACTATTGTGGATACGTTTACAATCAGCATACCTTATTCCGTCCCCTACGAACCATTTGACCGTGCTGCGGTGGAGAGGCTTGCGTGTCCTAATGAATCACATAGGCGAGTAGCATGTGCAATCATATCGGATGTGTACTCTATATGTTGAGAGACCAGACTAACGAATGGTTCATCGAAAGGGGAGTAGCAGCCTTTCGGAAGTTGGAAGGGCGGCAGTCTATGTGATTGACAGATATGGCCTTGGCCTGGCTGAGTGGCTCAGACGGTTGAGGCGCTGGCCTTCTGACCCCAACTTGGCAGGTTCGATCCTGGCTCAGTCCGGTGGTATTTGAAGGTGCTCAAATACGTCAGCCTCGTGTCGGTAGATTTACTGGCACGTAAAAGAACTCCTGCGGGACTAAATTCCGGCATCTCGGCGTCTCCGAAAACCGTAAAAGAAGTTAGTGGGACGTAAAGCAAATAACATTATTATTGATATGGCCTTGTTATAATACTCAACATGGCTTAGCTGTGTTGATACTGCTACACGGCTGAAAGCAACGGGAAACTACAGCTGTAACTAACTCCCGAGGACATGCAGTTCTCTCCCAGAACGTGACAGGCAGATCAGAGCAATTATAGGTTGCAGTAGTTATGTAGATATGAAAAGGTTAGCACAGGATAGGGTGGCGTGGAGGGCTGCATTAAACCAGTCGACGGACTGATGACTCAAACAAAAACAACAACAACAACAACAACAACAACAACAACATGCCTCATTCACAGTAAATCTGTTACTTGAGTATATAGAGTATAATGCGCGTTAGGTACAATCGTAAATTAATGTCTTTTCCAGAACCTGCGTTTGCTTCTGAGGCCGACTTCATGCTATCTTGTAGTTGGCAGCTGCCGACCATTTGAAGCACTAGACGCAAGGATCACTTCAATACGCTGTAACACCAAGCTACTTTTCCAAATTATTGCTGTGAATAACATTTCATTTTCCGTGGTTTCCCATTTTCACACCAGGCAAATGCTGGGGCTGTACCTTAATGAAGGCCACGGCCGCTTCCTTCCAACTCCTAGGCCTTTCCCATCCCATCGTCGCCATAAGACCTATCTGTGTCGGTGCGACGTAAAGCAAGTAGCAAAAAAAAAAAAAAAAAAAAACATTTCACACCCACTACATTAAATAAACTAATACCAGTAATAAGTTAGTCCGGGTTCCATGCTTGAAGCAACATCGGGTGTGGTTGAAACCTGGATAGGCGACCATCCATGTCTCACCACTTATCACAGGCAAAATTAAACAACTTTCATAAATGTCAGCCAAGTAAATACCGATGCTGTTTACGGAATATCGTCTCATCCATCCATACTTTCAACAATCAATAAAATAACTAATAATAGCATCAACCCTGCAATTTTTATTAGTAAATTCGTAATTAGTCCGCCTCTGTGGTGTAGTGGTTAGCGTGATTAGCTGCCACCTCCGGAGGTCCGGGTTCGATTCCCGGCTCTGCCACGAAATTTGAAAAGTGGTACGAGGGCTGGAACGGGGTCCACTCAGCCTCGTGAGGTCAACTGAGTAGAGGTGGGTTCGATTCCCACCTCAGCCATCCTCGAAGTGGTTTTCCGTGGTTTCCCACTTCTCCACCAGGCGAATACCGGGATGGTACCTAACTTAAGGCCACGGCCGCTTCCTTCCCTCCTCCTTGCCTATCCCTTCCAATCTTCCCATCCCTCCACAAGGCCCCTGTTCAGCTTAGCAGGTGAGGCCGCCTGGGCGAGGTACTGGTACTGTATCCCCGACCAAGAGTCTGAAGCTCCAGGACACTGCCCTTGAGGCGGTAGAGGTGGGATCCCTCGCTGAGTCCGAGGGAAAAGCCGAACCTGGAGGGTAAACAGATGATGATGATGATGATGATGATGATGATGAAATTCGTAATTATCTCCACTCTACTTACACACTCTTTCTTCATTCTAAACACTATAATTAAATTCCATTATCTTCTTTCTATTTCCTAAATTCAGACTTCTACTCTCGATAGCTAATTCAATAATCATGTCAAACTCCTTAACAAGGCTAGCAGAGGAGCGCATATTGCGCACCAGTACCAGTTGCTTCCGGTGCCCCCCTCCGGGGATGGGGTAGTGCCCCGGGGAGAAGTTCTTTATTTTGATGGATGGCGGGAAGTATAGAAAATGTCACATGGTTTATGATGTTTAGCTTATGAAACTAGATATGTTTCTAGGACGTATTGGTGGGTTGATAACACCCGTAATTAACACTTCACTCCCTTACAAGTAATACGAGATAAAATTTACATCGTTTACCTTTCACTATGCTGCTACTGAAAGTCTATCAGAGTAATAAGAAGAAGTTTGGAGATCTAGAAGTTCCTTCGGGAGGCTATTCCAACATAATGGAATAACAGAGTAAACTAAAAGTCTCAAAAGAGTGACAAGACAGATTCATCTCAAATATGAAGCATATTAACTCTCGCTGAAGTATTAACTTAAGACCGACGTTAAGAGATAAATGAAGACGACGGGAATTTTCAGCAGCCGGCTAGTAATTACTCTCGACTGCCACCCTATAAAACTTGCCCGTTATCTCGCTGCGAAATCTGGTCATCAATCTAAAGTGTTGACGGCTGGGCTGGAGTTTCTGAGAAGCACTGCGATGCCATGCACTCTCTTATTTCCGAGATGCTCGCAACACTCTCTTTACCTGTTACTTATCTATATAAATTGTCTCTTCGTCAGTCAGTGTTGAACCTGACCTCATGCTTCGTTTTAATTCCATTTTTCTTGGTGTCCTCAGTCGTTGTACTGGTCTGATGCAGTTCTCCAGAGAACTTTTTCTAATTACATCTACATACATACTTTCCCTCAACAGACCCCAACCCTTCAGATTTGACCTGTCATTCTCTCCAGTCCATCTCTCCGTACTCACCTAGGTCAACTCACGTATCACCTGTGGTATCACCTCCCCACGACTCAGGAAGAAAAAGTTTATTTCTGCATGGGATTTCAGGTGATCGCAAGGATAATGAATGCTTAAGTATGTGCTGTATAAGGAATTTGAAATGGTTTCTACTTAATAAATATAATGTTATTTGCTTTACGTACCAGTAACTACTTTCTTACGGTTTTCGGAGACACCGAGGTGCCGTAATTTAATCCCGCAGGAGTCCTTTTACGTGCCAGTAAATCTACCGACACGAGGCTGACGTATTTGAGCACCTTCAAATACCACCGGACTGAGCCAGGATCGAACCTGCCAAATTGGGGTTAGAAGGCCAGTGCCTTAACATTCTGAACCACTAAGCCCGGAGGTTTCTACTTCAACAAAAATAATCTTGACGTTTCAATAACTGAGTCCAAAAGGTACTTTTTATTTACAATTTTCTTTACGTCGTACCGACACACGTAGGTCTTACGGTGACGATGGGAAAGGAAAGAGATAGGGATTGGAAGGAAGCCATGGCCTTAGTTAATTTACAGCCCCAGCATTTGCCTAGTGTGAACATGGGGAATCACGGAAAATCATATTTAGGGCTGACGACAGTGGGGTTCGAACCCACTATCTCCCGAATACAAGGTCATGCGCGCTCCCTACAGCACGGCTAGCTTGCTCGGTTCCAAAAAGTAGTGGGCTGAGTAGAGATCTAGAAGGAATTAATAATGTTAGCAGTTTTACGTCCCTTAACTACGTTTACGGATTACGGAGACGCCGAAGTGCCGGAATTTTGTCCCGCAGGAGTAAATTTACCGACACGGAGCTTATTTCACCACCTTCAAATATCACCGGACTGGGCCAGGATCGATCAAAATGAAAAATAAAAATAAAACTTTGGAGCCTACTGATGGATGTGGACTCGCCTGACCATGGGAAAAGTTGTCATGCCCACCTGAGTGTGCTTGTGTTTTGTTTCCGTGACATAAACACTCGACGGTTCTTACGCTCCGACAGGTACACGCTACCCTAGGCCATCTAAAGATACGTCTCACCGATGTAAATAAATGGAGTTCAATGCATTACACGATTAGGACACATTCATTGTAATAGTGTTAACTGGAAGCGGGAGAGGTAGTTACACAAATTGTGCAAAATTGCACGGAACAGGAAAGCAATGAAAATTGACATTTGTCCTGTTGTGCATTTATAATGACAGGGAAACATTTAAAGCCATCGGAAAGCCCTGCTGGGGAATCAAATTGTACTGTACTGTATACGTAGAGAGGGTGGATGAGCTACCGAGTCCGAATAACATCCAGTGTACGCGTCCCATTTGAAAGCGTATAGTACTGAATAGTGATATGCTCTCAAAGAAATTATGGGACATTAAAAAGAAAGACATTAACGCTGATGTTTAGTGCACGAAACGTCTTGTTGTGAGTCGGGGATGTGCATAAATGAAAGAAAGAAATGAAATGAAATGAATATCTTTATTGTTCATCTATAAGTCGTTGTTACGCCTCGAAATACAGTTCTGTGACAATGTTAAGGGGAGAAATACTGACCCGCAACACATGAATACCTAAAACGAAACTTCGTTGATATAGTTAATGCAATACTGAATCTTAGATGACAGAACCTTTCTGGTCAGAGTTCTAGACTAAAATATTATCACGTAGCGGTTTATCTAGGCGCAACGACGATGTATAGTATAAAATAAAGAAATTCGTCCGTACTTAGCTCAGAATTAAAAAAAGAATTGTATTTCTGTATCGGTCATGTCCACAGTAAAAAGGAAATGCAGTTTTTAATTTTCCGCTATCTCTATCTGTCAATCTGTCCGTCCGTATGCGCATCATGAGAAACAGGATGTAGAGAATTAAATGAAAATCGGTGTGTAATGTCGGAGAATAAGACTCTACACTTTAGCTTGTAAATAACTTTCTTCTCGCTGAGTGAAATGATAGTTTAGAGGAAGGCCTTAAATTTAAGTCTCAAGTATCTACGTCATTGGTGGATCTCTCGACAAATACTACAGAAAAAAGTTATTCAGAACACAATTTCCGATCATTTATGTCTTATTCAGTTTTACCGTCTATGGTCATTAATTAAATCAATGAATTCGTGAATTTATACTTTTATTGCTTAGTTCATGTCAACGCTGAGCCACTCCTAACATGATTTTACGTCAAGCTGCTAATTCTTTGCCGACAGTGACACGTTATTTTATACCCACATTTAGCGGACATCTGCTTTTGCATATAGCGTCAAAAATTCTAAGATGACCGTTCATTTTACTTTTTCAACCTTCGTGTTTAGAATGATAAATGCTCAGTTCGGATATCCCCTTCAGTTTATAAAGAAGTGTTCGGAACAAAGAATTTTACGTGCAAAAACACCCCAAATATGCAAAAACGAATAATATGTGTTCCCAGAAACAAAACACCATAATACAATATAACTTTCTTGCCAAATTGAATTAGAATTGTATTTTTTATCACGAATTGCTGATAGTAATAAATGTCACAGTAGGTAAGCATCTATGAATTAAATAGGAAATAGAACAACACCATGGCCTCTTGGGCTTTTACGTCTCTGTTCTTGAAGCAATTATTCCTGGCGCTGAGAATCCGGAGAGGCCTTTAGCCCACCCAGCGATCGACGCACCAACAAGACGCCTACCTTTTACAAGGGAAAACTTGGTCAGCGCAACAAATCATCTCGGTCGTTATGTTTAAACCTGGGTCACTATCCCACTGTCAGATTTCTTTAGTAGACTGAATGTACCTCCTCCCAGTTTTCACATCCATGTAAAACTCCGCCTGACATGACCAGAAATCGAACCCTCGGCCTTCGAGTAAGAGGCAGACTCGCTACCCCCAAACCGCGGGGCCATTTTACATATTAATTTTATTTAAATTTTAAGGGCTTCTTGGCCGAGGCGGTAAATACTTGTTCGGTTCACCCGGAAGGACTTCGGTTCAATTCCCTGTCAGGAATTCGAAAAATTTTAGAAACGAGATTTCCGCTTACGGAGATGCACATGGCACGGAGGTTCACTCAGCCTACGCCAAAAATGAGTACCAGCTTAATTCCTGGGAGCAAAGGCGGACGGGGTAGGCCTAACCACGCTACTCTACCAAGTGTCGATGTTACGAATAGCGTAAGCCTTTTCCTTCCATCCCACCCAGGGCGTTCATGGCCTGTACGAAGATAACTTACTTAAATTTAGTTCTGGATATTATGTAACATGATAAGTTTATTGGTACACCCAGTACTGATTGACACAATTGTGAACGTCCCCGGAAAGGTAATTTGGTCATAATCAACAATAACATTACACTGAATGACTGGTGTTGACTGATCTGCCCTCTCTCTCCCTTCTACTGCCACTCATTTCCTTTATATAACTGGCCAGATAGAGGGAGTTACCCTTTAGGTGGCCTACCTCTCTCCTTCAGGGAGAGGGATGAAAACTTCTTGCCGTCGTTAAATAACATTACTGCTGCAGCTTGTTTGTATCATAAATTGTGTTCTTCTCCATTCTCAAAAGTCTATTCAACTTTAAATAAAGGTGTTGATAAGAAAGAAAACATTAAATGATCAAAGCAAGATTATCCTGCTCCATATAACACTGTAAATATTGCAATCTGAGTATGAAATATGTACTATTCAAGTGAAATTCTTCCATTATAAAAGCTCTGAACATGGCTTGACATCTTAATTGAGCGGTATGATCCAAGTCATTAATTGCTAAGTGTCAGTTAAGCATTAGTCTCGTACAAAACCGGCACGAATTTATATTAACTCTGAAGCTGAACCTCTAATAAACATTCATGATTTAATGTTGCTGGTATGAAAATAGGCTGTAATAGGGACCATGCAAACAAATTATACTAACCTATCTTTATAGGTCAGGTGCAATTATGGTAATTAAAACATGATAAGTATGTTAACAGTGAAGTAACTCAGGCCAGTTTGTCTCAAGCTTAATCTGTCTGGTTGCAAAATAGTCACTGCAGAATAAAACGTCAGTTTCAGTAATGACAGGTCCACAAATATTATGGAAATTTTCTGGAATGAAGTCGTGTGTGTCAATTTTAATTGGCCGCCCGAAGAGTTGTTGTACGCATTCATCAAGCGAAGTGGTGAAACTTTCTCATAATTTAATATTAATAATAAAAGTAAGCAGTTTGCAACAGTTCTTGATTTATGCGTGTCTAGGGATTGGAATTAGTATTTATATCACTAATGATTGCGATAAATGATAATATTCTTCCGAGATCTTTATTCGGACCGACCGAAATGATCTAATAAGAGAGTAGTAATGATATTAAAATTCAGAAAGATGAAAGGAATCTATACAAGTAAAAAATGGCCCTCTTTTGTAAATTTTGAATTTTTGTCTCTGATTTCGTTTTCGTCTTACTTTAGGCAAAGAAATTTCGAAGTAGGTTCAGTTGGATTTTAGTTTATTTCTCAGAGAATCACGTGAAAACGGCTTAACCCTGTGAGAAATTCCGTGATTTGATTGGAACTTAGCCAACAGATTACTTAATGAGTTCTTTGTCATTCCTCCCTTCAGAGGCTTACTCTGGATAATGAAGCGAGGGTCAATTTGCCTAGTCACACTTGTGGCCGATGCCCAGCTTCAAGGTAACTGTCCCGGATGGTCCTAGCCGATACTGCTTGTGAGTGACTACTCTCATTTATGGTCACTCTACCGTCCACTATGGCCGGTCGTACGAAATTACAGTCTTGGCGTGAACCTGATGTTACTGTTTCGAACCAGGCCCATAGGCGTGTATAACAGTCAATGAACAACGGCACCAAAATCGATGAACTGGTGACTCTCCTCCAACGTAATTTTCCAGGATGACCATCTAGCTTCACGGAGACCCCAAAATACGGCCTCGCTCTAACTGTTAATTTGGCAACCGATGTCCATCTTACGTCATCTTGCCTCATAAACAAGAGTAAACTAAATTTTAGGAACGCAGCACATGACTGGAAACTATACATTATTTCCACTCTGGGTGAGTAACTGGTTATCGCTTTTAGATATCTGTCTCGATTCTTGCACACACACACACACACACACACACACACACACACACACACACACACACACACACACACACACACACACATGAAATGGCGTATGGATTTTAGTGCCGGAAGTGTCCGAGGACAAGTTCAGCTCGCCAGATGCAGGTTTTTTATTTGACGCCCGTAGGTGACCTGTGCGTCGTGATAAGGATGAAATGATGGAGACGACACATACACCCAGCCCCTGTGCCAGCGGAATTAACCAATTATGGTTAAAATTCCCCAAACTGTTGGGAATCGAACCCGGGTCCTCTGTGACCAAAGGCCAGCACGCTAACCATTTAGCTGTGGAGCTGGACTATTCTTGCACAGAGAATACCTCATACGCTGCCGTCTGGTAATACCACGTGTCAATGTGTATCTCATTTACATCCTTCATAATATTTTCTAGTTTTACATTAATTGAAATGTTTGTATTTATGCTTCCCCAATTTGGACCCTGCCAGAAGCTTACATGAAAAATGTTGATGTCAGCTACAAAAGTAGTGTAAGGTATATATAAAATTGGATGTTGGTATATTTGTAATTAATAGACTCAAAAACTACTGGACCGATTTCGCTGAAATTTTCACAGTTTGTTCTTATTACATCTGAGAGGGATTATGAAGTGGTTTGAATGAAATCGGATAGGTATTTTTATTATTATGAGTAATTTTAGATAATTTTATTAAATTGCAAAGCCGCAACAAGATTGAATAGATTTGATGGAAAAATTGTTGCTAGGCGACAGCAGCTTACGCTATATCCTGATAGTCCGTTAAGAAATGCTGTAATTAGCAGGATGGGAATACGTCACCATGGTTTATAAAGTACCATCCCTTGCTAGGAGCTTCATGAATGACCGTGGCTGTTATTTGAAAATAGCAATCAAACATGCCGTGATCGAGACGTACTTTCAATATATAGGACCAACTTTGATTGGTCTGTCCAGTTTGAAGAATGTAGATACGTAAAATATTTAAGAAACTGTGAAGCATATAGAGTATCAAGAGTGGAATGACACGAGTTATCACCCAACCCTAACAAAGAGCAACTGGGGGCTCCCAACGAGCAAAGGCGAGTCTATATAATCTATGTATAGATCTATATACATCAATGTCATTGTATGTGGATATTTATGTATTACATTTCCTAAGCAACTGGAGCGATTTCAACCAAATTTGGTACACTTGTGACTTAGTGGGTCAAAGACACCACAAGCACCTTTAAATGCGAGTGGGGGGGGGGCGATGGGCTGATTTATTAAAATAATCGATAATAGCATCGAATCCATATTCGGGGTCGCTGCGATGAATAGTGACACTCCGGATATTTGAAAGTCCAAGTTCAGCCCCCTTCGGTGTGGGGGAAGGGAAGTGGGATATAAAATAATCGAAAGTAGCGCCGAATCCATAGCTCTCGGGATCGCCGTGAAAAATAGTGACACTCCGAATTTTGTATCCCTTAGAGGTGGGGGTCGAGGGGGAGATATAAAAATAATCGAAGATAGTGTTTAATCCATTGCTTTTGGGGTCGCTGAGATGAACAGTGACACACTGGATTTTTAAAGTCCAATTTTAGTCCCGTTTGGGGTGGGGGTGAGTGAGATATAAAAATAATCGAAAATAGTGTCGAATCCATAGTTTTCGGGGTCGCAGAGATGAATAGTGACACTGCGGATTTATTAAAGTCCTATTTCAGCTCCCTTTGGGCTGGGGACGAGGGGGAGTGAGATATAAAAATAATCGAAAATAGTGTCGAATCCATTGTTCCCGGGGGTCGCTGAGATTAATAGTGACACTCCTGACTTTTTATCACTTACGGGTGGGGGTCAAAGGGGGTGATATGAAAATAATCGAAAATAGTGTTGAATCCATAGCTTTCGCGGCCACTGAGGTGAATAGTGTAATTCCGGATCTTTTAAAATCCAAGTTTAGCCCCCTTTGAAGTGGGGGCGAGGGAGGATGAGATAAATATAATCAAAAATAGTGTCGAATCCACAGTTCTCTGGGTCGCTGAGATGAATAGCGACACTTCGGATTTGTTAAAGTCCGATTTCAGCCCCGTTTAGGGTGGGGGCGAGGGAGAGTGGGATATACAAATAATTGTAAATAGTTTTCAATCCATAGTTTTCGGGGTCTCTGAGATGAATAGTAACACTATGGATTTTTTAAGGTCCAATTTCAGCCTCCTTGGTGTGGGGGCTAGGAGGGAGTGAGATATAAAGATAATCGAAAATAGTGTCGAATCCATAGTTCTCGGGGGCATTGAGATGAATAGTAACACTCCGGAATTTTTATCCCTTAGAGGTAGGGGTCGAGGAAGGGGATAGGTATAAAATAGTCGAAAATAGTTTTGAATTCACAGTTTTCGGGGTCACTGAGATGAATAGTTACACACCGGGTTTTCTGAAGTCCATATTCAGCACCCTCTGGGGTGGGAGGCGACGGGGGAGTGACACATAAAAATAATAGAAAATAGTGTCGAATCCATAGTTTTTGTGGTCGCTGAGATGAATAGTGATACTCCGGATGTCGTATAAGTCCATGTTAAGCTCCAATAGGCAGGGGTGAGGGAAGGGACGAAGAAATAAAAATGTCCAAATGACCATATATTTTGGATGTTTATATGTTGTTCTAGCATATGTGCCAACTAAACTTTGTAAAAATATCACCGACTACCTGGAAAAAATATTGTGGGGAAAAGACACCCCCTAGAAGCCCTAAAAGAAGGGGGCGAAATATATTTATAACTAAAAACAACCTATATTATTGTTGAATCCATAGTTCTCTGGACTATGGGATTTCAACCAAACGTGGCACACTTACAACTTACTTCCAGGAGTCAAACTGCGAGGAGGTATGGTAACCCTAGCACCCCTAGGGGTGGGGTGGGAGGGGCTGAGATGTAAAAATAATCGAAAATAGTGTCGAATCCAAAGTTTTCGTGGTCGCTAAGAAGAATAGTGACACTCCGGACGTCGCTGAAGTCCATCTTCAGCCCCCATCGGCATGGAGATGAGAAGGAATGGAAATGAAATTGCCCAAAACGACCGAAATTACGGATGTATAAGTGTTTCTTCCAAAATAGCCCTCATATAAATTGGTACACATACTATCTAAAAATATTGTTGTGTAAAACACCCCTTGCACTCCTAGCGGAGGTGGTGAAATATGAAAATAAACGAAAATGACTGATATTAATGTCGAATACCATCGTTTACGAGGTCGCTGAGTTGAACTGTGATACTCTGGATGGTTTTTACATATGGGTGTGTGTGGGTATGTTCCAGAATAGCTCTCAACGATTCTTGGTACACACATGACTTACCATCTGGAAGAATAATACTATGGAGATCAAACATACCAAGAAAATAATAGAAAATAACCGATAATAAAGTCTAATCCAATGTTTATGTGTCGTTGAGATGGATTGTGACGCTCTGAATACCGTTTAAGTCCACGTTCAACCTCCATTGAGATGGGAGGAAGAATGTGGTTTGATAGTAAATAGTCTAAAATGACCGACATTAGTGTTGAATCCGCTGATTTTGGAGTCATAAGGCTGGTTGGTGGCAGTCTCAAAGATAGTTGAAATCGTGTGGATCATATCTATAGCGTGACTAATACATACATGTAGTTACCCTTTATTAATTTTTTGAAAGGATCAAATACTTCCCAGTCAATTTGAGCTTTCGCAAGGATAAAGTTTTACTTGATGATTACATAATCGAAAACTTTAAATCAAACACATCTAAATAAGTCTAAAGCTTCATAATAGATTTTAAAAATCAATATCCTAAAAAGGAATTCTATAAAAATTCACTTCGCACATAACTGACTATTAATAACAATCTTAAAAGTAAACTTTCAAAACCCAATCGGGCAAGGCCGGGTACTACAGGTAGTTAACTATAAAGAATTAGTATACCATATTATTCCTCTCTTGGCACAGGCCAGAGTAAAATGTAGCTTCCACCGAAGTCCCAGTCTCATCCATGGCTGTGACAATATGGAAGCCGCTGGGGTATGGGTGGTGCTGAGTAATGACATTTGGAGCACAGCTAGTGTCTGGGTGTTATGAAAGGTGTTGCTCATAGGATCAGTCGTGCTGCAGTAGCACCTTCTGGTCCAGTGAGGAAAGCAATGGCAAACTACCTCACTCCTCATCTTGCCTAGTACGCCTCATTTGGGCTCTGCCATTGGTTTTTCTATAACTAGCATAGCCTTTGTTGGTGATATTTGAGGATCCAACCAGCCTCTGGGCTGATGACCTAACATACATTATTCCTCTAACTCAGTAAAAATCGTATCAATCAATATTTTGAAACCCACGAGGAACGCCTTACAGGACAAGGATATAGCTGAAAGATACTGAAAGGAGTATAAATGATTTCCGACTATTGTTAACGGACATTTGAGAGCCGCTAACCCAATGTCCTTAATAAACTGGTTACCCAATTAAATTTCTTGAAAATGTTGTCAAATATGTGAGTAATGGTCACTCTTCCTCCTATCATCAATCCTAATATCTCTATGGAGTCCAGATGATATTTCTTACCGTAATATGGAATTGTAGTTTCATTGAATATGTCACATTTCTCCTTGTGCACATCATTGTTTCAACTCAATGAAACTATATTCAGTGACAAAGTGTCAGGAGATATGTTTAGCAGAGAGAATCACTAAATTTAATCCGAAAAGACATATTCGCACATCTTCGTTCAATCTGAAAGTCTCTTTGAATGAGGTAATCACCCCCACAATCCTCTGTTTCAAACCAGCACAGTGACCTGGTTTTAGTTTCAAGCCTTTATTTATTATAACTGAGTCCGTCACCTGGGTCTCTCTCTGCATCTCTCATCATCCATGACAGAGTCATTATTCACAATTAAGTATTTATTTTCCACCTAGTCGATACAATGATTGCTTAAGGCAATTTTTAATGGTCAAAAGTGGTACATGTTTCGTATATTATCAACATCTTCAGCCACATAACACTGTTTAGATGAAAAATGTATAAAATTGACAAAGTTAATTATGTTAATTATGTTAATTTTAAGGACACTTCCTCTAAAGCATTACTTTGTCAATTTTATACATTTTTCATCTAAACAGTGTTATGTGGCTGAAGATGTTGATAATATACGAAACATGTACCACTTTTGACCATTAAAAATTGCCTTAAGCAATCATTGTATCGACTAGGTGGAAAATAAATACTTAATTGTGAATCTATTGAAGTGCGATACGGACCATGAAGCTGATTTTATGTAAGAGTCATTATTGTCACAAGTAACCCGTCCTCTTCCATTCAGCTTGCATGAGCTTCATAACGACTCTTTTTTTTTCTCATGGAGTAAAAATAGAAAATATGCAGTGAAACATTTTCAGAGTTGCCGACGGTGCAGTTTGAACCCACGATCGATGCAGCATACAGCATAGCTAACTCGTTCAATGATTTGAATTGCTAGAAGTTAATATGTCAGGAAGACAGTCTGAAACCTTTTGTCAGGATACACAACATAGAGATACAGTATATAGATCACAGTGACGAGACCACCAGTTTTACGTAGAATCCGTACCACAGAGACGTAACTTGATTTCAGAAATTTATCACACAATGTCCGGAGCTTGAACCGCAAACGTCTAAATGGCAACATGGTCACTCAGATTTTACGCTTTTTTGAGGTTACTCTAGTTATTTAGATAGATAGAATAGAACAAAGTCTAGCAGAATAAAGAAGACATAGATTAGTTTTAATGCGAGTTACATGCAGTAATCAACCAAGATACATAATTTACAAATTAGGACACGGCCAGTGAACATCAGCAATAAATAGTAATTTATTTGACAGGTGAGTTATTAACGTTAAGAACTATTCAAAACTGATACTGGAAACCTGTTCATAATTGATCCATAGGTACTTTCTCTCTCAGGTGAGGAAATATTGAGTTGTAACAGTGCACTTGAAGTAATAATGCTATGTAACAAGATATTTGTTTGAACGTAATGACATAGTGGATTTCTTGTATATGAAGTTGGCGGACATTGCTGAGTAGGTTTCCTTTGAGGCTTGGAGATTTTGTTTTTAAATATTTCTCCAGAATTAGGTTTAAAACCTGCACTTTAGTATCAACTCACAAAATATTAATTGTTAAATCAGATTTGTTAATTGTTTGCACGGGAGTAATTTTGAAATTTAAATGGTGATACGCTGGTTCACGGATGTTAAGTCCACAAACTTATGTCCGAGCTCAATAGCTGCAGTCGCTTAAGTGCGGCCAGTATCCAGTATTCGGGAGATAGTAGGTTCGAACCCCACTGTCGGCAGCCCTGAAAATGGTTTTTCGTGGTTTCCCATTTTCACACCATGCAAATGCTGGGGCTGCACCTTAATCAAGGCCACGGTCGCTTCCTTCCCTCTCCTAACCCTTTTTTGTCCCATCGTCGCCGTAAGACCTATCTGTGTCGGTGCGACGTAAAGCAACTAGCAAAAAAACTTATGTCTGTTGAAGAAATTCCGTCTTTTCAGACTCAAATGCTTTTGTCCACTTCCTGCTATCCAAATCAGTGTATCGTCGTTGCGACTCGAGCCGACTCGTTGGCTGAATGGTCAGCGTTGAGGCCTTTGGTTCAAAGAGTTCCGGGTCCGATTTCTGGCCAGGTCGGGGATTTTAATCGTTTCTGATTAATTCTTCTGGCTCGGAGACTGGGTGTTTGTGTCTGTCCTAACACTCTCCTCTCCATATTCAGACAACACACCACACTACCAACCACCACAGAAACACGCAATAGTGATTACATCCCTCCATATAGGACTGGCGTCAGGAAGGACATCCGGCCGTAAAACAGAGCCAAATCCGCATGTGCGATGCAGTTCTCACCCGCGACCTCATATCTGTGGGAGAAGCGATAGAAGAAGTCGTTGCGACTCGAAATACCGCTAAGTGACAAAATTGTCAGGAAAAATTCTGACCCGCAATACATGTGTCACTTAAAACGGACATTCACCGAGCTCGATAGCTACAGTCGTTTAAGTGCGGCCGTTTTCCAGTATTCGGGAGATAGTGGGTCCACTTAACCTATGCCCAGAGACCAAAAGCTACTGAAATACGTAAATTTCATGCCTTTCAAAGTATTAACATCTTAGTTAATACGTATTCTAATAATTTTAGATGTATTCTATTATATTAACCTCGTGGAGAGGTCGCTGCAACTATAGGTCCAAGCTCTGCATTCGGAAGATGAGTGAGTTCGAACCCAACCGTCGGCTATATTGAGACTGGTTCTCTGTGGTTCCCTATTTTTACCTCCAGACAAATGCCGGAACAGTTCCTATTCATGAGGCAGAGCCGACTCCTTAAACCTCTTAACCCAGTTTCGTTCACCATAATTAATTTCATCAGCTTCTCAGATGAGGTTATCGTCAGGAAGGGCATCTGGCTGTAGAAAGTCCTATAATTTCATCTCTCTTCAACTCGAGCTCAGTATCAGGAAACGGGACTGAGTAGTAGACATACCGTATATTACGTTACGTTATAATGTTGATAAAACACAAAGTTAAGTGAAAGCCTTCATAGCTCAGGCGGCAGTGCGTCGGCCTCTCACCACTGGTTTCCGTGGTTCAACTCCTGGTCACTCCATGCGAGATTCATGCTGGAAAAAGCGAAGGCGGGACAGGGTTTTCTGTGGGTACTCCGGGTTTCCATGTCATCTTTGATTTCAGCAACACTCCCCATTATCGTTTCAGTTCATCTGTCAGTCATTAATCATTGTCCCAGAAGAGTGCGACGGGCTTCCGCAGCCGGCGCAGTTCCTATACTCGCCACTAGATGGGGGCCATTCCATTTCTGACCCGGTCAGAATGACTGGAAACTGGCTGCGTGTTTTATACGAATTTAAATAAAACTTTAGATTAGTTCCAAGTGACAGAAACAAATTAATCATCAACATTTTTTTATTAGCAAGCTCTTCAGGATACAGCTTCAGCCACTAAGACAAGCCTCTTAGATGTCTTTCAATTTCACCTCTCTCTCTGTCTCCCTAGATAACATAATTTCGAACTTTTTGCCCAACTTGTCGAAAAAGCATAAAGTATAGAGTTAATAGGCTCAAGAAAACATTCCTTATACACAATGGGCATTGAAAAGACATGGACATTGTTTAAAGTGGACATTTTGGAAGCGGACATAATTACAGTGGACGTTTGTGCACTATTGATCTGTGCTTTTATGGACATCATTCCAAACAATTTGAAAGGGGAACCGATACGCCTTTCCAAGACACTTCCAGCCATCTGCCTGTTGGCTTGCTCCTCACTTGTTTCTCCCCAAGCGACATTTAAACTACTCCTGCGCTTTAACTAAAACGACGGTAACTTTCAAACCATTCGTGGAAATTACATACTGAATGGATAACTTTTTCTTAAAAAGATTATTTAGGTACATGTACAATTTACTTTGTTTGTGAGGAAAGCAACGGGAAACTACCTCACTCCTCATTTCCCTACTACGCAACTTTAGTGACGCCTAGGTTATTTATGACAGCTGTTGGCGGAACTGCAGAGGATCAAACCAGCCTTCGGGCTGAATACCCAACACACACCTAAGGACTACATGGTTATTCTCAATATACGGTTCCTTCTTCTTATTCTTCTTCTTCCTAGCTTCAATCCCAGTTTATTGGGATCATAAGCGGATAATTATTTTGCCTAGTTTTACGACTGGATGCCTTTCCTGACGCGAACGCTACACGAAGCGACGTATTCAATATTACGTGTTGCTGTAGAAATTTAATTTAATTTCGTATGGCTATTACTAGCCGAGTGCAGCCCTTGTAAGGCAGACCCTCCGATGAGGGTGGGCGGCATCTGCCATGTGTAGGTAACTGCGTGTTATTGTGGTGGAGGATAGTGTTATGTGTGGTGTGTGAGTTGCAGGGATGTTGGGGACAGCACAAACACCCAGCCCCCGGGCCACTGGAAGTAACCAATGAAGGTTAAAATCCCCGACCCGACCGGGAATCGAACCCGGGACCCTCTGAACCGAAGGCCAGTACGCTGACCATTCAGCCATCGAGTCGGACGTTGCTGTCGTGATAAGTAGTGATAAGTAGTATAATGTGTTGTGTTGAGCAGACTATATATATATGAAGAGAAGTGTATTGAGACCACCACAAACAGCCTGTCCACCCCAGTGAAAGACTAATGGGGCTATGGTTCCAATCTGTAGTTAGCTTCAAGTAGTTACAGTCTTAGTTTTTAGATGGCGCTGGAGGTCACTCACAATGTGAAGATAGTTGTAGGAAGGTTCTGTGGGCATGAAAAGAGAGATTTTTGTAATTAAAGGCCGTTTGTCTCGAAGTGAAGTATTTCAAGTTCAACCTCAATCAGTAGGCCCTTCTGACAAATAATCAGTCGTATAACGTTGGAGATAATATTACTGGATTGCAGTGAATCCGACTTTACCCAATCGATTAACCTTGTTTGAACTAATATAGATTTTAAGCGGTAGTTCCCATGATGCTACAGTACTTGTGTTGTTTGAATTATAAGTGTCCATATGCCTGTGCTGTAAATCTTTCTCCCTTGCGCTTGTTTATTAGAAATATCGTCGCTGCCGGGACAAGACCTCCTATATATCATATTTTAGCTTATAACTTTTGCCGGTAAGGATCTGTCACCTAAGGTACAATATTGTGTGAATATTGTTAAGGCATTCTCGCTCTTCATAATGTATGTGTTGCGGGTCAGTATATCTCCAAAAATATTATCACGTAGGAGGTTCTGTCGCTGCAACGACGACATATCTTCGCCAGTCCTCCTGGAATACTGTATTTCCTGTCTGAGTACACCTGAGGGGCTGGAAGCTGAATGGTTCTATTAATGTATCTATATATATTTCCAGTCTCAGTGCACTTAATTCTGTTATTTTTATTTTCATGTGGTACTTGGATATTGATGTGATACCCATATCTTGCGTATGCTATGCTCTGCTGTCTTGCTTTTGAAGGAGTTTGTTATTTGTCATGATATCAGCTTTGTAGTAATGTCTCAATCATTCATTTCAAGGTAAAGCTACTTTGTTGTGTGAGGTAATACTCTCAATAACATAGTAAGCCGTACGAACTAGGAGTATCAGATCATTATCATTATTTAGGACATAACAAGTATTTGAAAATAAAAATATATGAATTATAATGTATTTGGAATGGAAATAGTAGAACTGCATTATAATCGTCATAGTAGGTGAGGGGTATGGTGAAGGAGGGGGGTAATAGGATTGTAGGTGGTGGGAGGGAGGCGTTGTGGTGAGCATAATCGGATGTGCGTCACTACGGCGGAAGTCACTTCTGCGCTATCTGTTAATAATTATAGTGAAGTACTGCACAGAATGAGCATTGCGGCGCAATCTCTGATAGCGGACTGAAACTACAAGGGATCATCTGTCTTAGATCCGAAATGTATCATTGACTTTCATCCCTATCCTATTATATCCTCTTTGAACCTGTCCTCGAGCCAGATGAATTGACCATACGCTGTGAAAAACCTAGATTTGACCTGGAATCGAACCCAAGGCCCTCTGTCCATAAGAATAATGTTTTCCGTTGAACATTTTGCAGTTAGAGGTACAAGGTGACCCAAAAGTTCGTTAACATTTGACGAGGCAATACTTCACGGAATGTTGGAGGTAGAGAGTTAATAACTGAGACACATGATTGACATGACCTGGGGTTTTATTGATACCAAAATTAAGTACGAAATGACCAACAGATGGCGCTGGACAGCAATTCGTCAAGTACAAATGACCACACATGCTTGACATAACGTGGGGTTTTATTGATACCAACAACGAGTGCACAAAGAGGCCAACAGATGGCGCTGGACACCAACACGTCAGTGATGCCACATGAGGCCCGTGTACGGTGTAAAGGGAGCTCTCATGAGAGTGGGCATCAGCTATGTCTGCAATCGCGGCATGTTGATGTTACCAAAAAAAAGGGCACTGCTAGTAAAGCTTTACTGTATTTTTTGGTGTCAAAAAAAGGGCACTGCTAGTGAAGCTTTACTGTATTTTTTGGTGTCAATGAAACCCCATGTCATGTCAATCATGTGCGTCAATTATTACCACCTCCAGTATTCCATGAAGTACTGCCTCATCAAAATGTTAACGATTTTTTGGGACACTCTGTATGTCTACTGTAGGCAACTTAGAGTAAATCACAGATTTCTTTTACCAGTCACTTAAAGCACATCTAAAGCCAAAGTTATCACTAATTTTTTTAAAAAATATGGAAATTTTAAAACCGAACTTTCTGATCATAACAAGCCATCTCTTTTGTTCTCAGGCTTTAGGAACACATAACACATGTAGGCATTAAATTAACTAAATCAAACTTCATTTTCTTATGCAATTAATGTAATTGGCACAAATGGACCTTATGCTCACGTCTGGACAAAATAATCCCGAGGCTGTAATGGCCCACATCCAATATCTAGTTCTTAGGCACTATGCCAAGCAGGTCAGCTTTGTTGCTCCTAAACAGATCTGAACTAGACGATATCTGACGACTGTGGAACACTGAGCTGACTCGACGGAAAAGTTCTGGTGGGAGAGGAGGCGCCTGCTTATAGCGCTCCGAGATAGTCCCCAGACTTTTTATTCTGTTTCTGGTGAGGAGTATATTCGTATGCAACGAACTGCTGTACAATGGATCGGAGAACTACAGGACGCCGAATGCCCGTAACAACGGAGACAAAACTTCTGCTCTTCTTCTTGCGGAATAGTTCCCTCTTTCTGTATACATGTTAATGTAATCTTCCTCTTTTTATCTGGTGAAAATATACCACATGTTCTTCTATTTGACATATAGCCCTTCGTGGTGGTCTGAGACATCGAGGTCAGTAGCAGCATGTACTTATTGTTTGCGTAGCGAGCAAGTGCGAGAACATTGGAATTGAACTGAAACTTGACTGAATGGTCAGCGTGGCAGCTTTCGGTTCAGGTGGACCTGAGTTCGATTCCTGGACATTTTCTGGGATTGTTGTGGGATATTAGCCGCGTCTGGCTAATTTTTCTGGCACGGAGACTATTATGTTTGTGTTTGTATTAATACACACGTAGCGAGCGAGTAGTCGCATGGCTGGGGGCAACCAGCCTGCATTCGGGAGACAGTGAGTTCGAATCCTACTATCGGCAGCCCTGAAGATGGTTTTCCGTGATTTCTCTTTTTGATGATGAAAACATTTCTTAGCAGACAATGTAGGGGTTCCCATACTACGAAAAACGTACATTTAAGCAATTTCCTCAGTTGTGCCAAAAGTTGACGGGATAAAGGGCCCGGAAAGGTTTGAAATTGTGAACCTTGGATAGCTCTATCAAACTAAAAAATCGAAAATTACTTCCGGCCTAAATGCAGCTCTGGAAAATCAGCCTAAAATTCTTGTTTCATTACTCGTTTCCTTTATTTAATAAAATCCTATACCAATTAACTCATTTACATAATTTTTTCAGTAACGTATTCCTTGGTTGCATACCCTCAGGCGTTTTTTAATTTTTTTGAAAAATGTCCACAGCGAATGGCGTACTAAGGGCTTAAGTGAAACACTGCATTGACTCTCATTAGCACTCGTAGTGGTAGAAAAAGGCAAACTGCTAATCTAATCGGGCGGATAACGATGATTAAGAAAAGGATTGCAATTTTTTGGAATAAATAAAAAAATATATTCTCATACTTTCTCATGTTTTTCTTTTCTTTCTTTCTTAATCTGCTTACCCTCCAGGGTTGGCTTTTCCCTCGGACTCAGCGAGGGATCCCACCTCTAACTCCTCAATGGCAGTTTTCTGGAGAGTGAGACATTGGGTCGGAGATACTACTGGGGAGAATGACCAGTACCTCGCCCAGGCGGCCTCACCTACTATACTGAACGGGGGTGTTGGTGGGGGATGGGAAAATTGGAAGGGATAGACAAGGAAGAGGGAAGGAAGCGGCTGTGGCCTTAAGTTAGGTACCATCCCGGTATTTGCCTGGAGGAGAAGTGGGAAACAACGGAAAACCACTTCCAGGATGGCTGATTTGTGAATCGAACCCACCTCTACTCAGTTGATCTCCCAAGGCTGAGTGAACCCCGTTTCAGCCCTCGTACCATTTTTCAAATTTCATCGCAGAGCCGGGAATCGAACCCGGGCCTCCGGGGGTGGCAGTTAATCACACTAACCACTACACCACAGCAGCGGACTTCTCATATTTTGGTACCTAAAATTCGTAGCTCATATCTTTAGGATGTTTTCAACATTAAGTTACTTGCCTGAAGTGCTAGAACTATGGATTTTCCAGTCTGTACCTAAATTGAATCGGTTAGTTTTTAAACCCCGTAAGTCTGCTGTATACTATGGCCGTGAAGGGATCGTTAATATCTGGTTTGGTTTTAAAACTGCGGGGTTTCTCAAGGTAACAGTGTTTTACTGCTGGAGTGTGCTCTCAGCATCAGCTGTTGGCAACACGAATTTCACTAATAGCGGGAAGCACATTGTTTTACGTTTGTTGTAGAAGCGTTTACAATTGCTGTGCAGGCATGTCTCCTTCTGACTATAATGATGTTAGGGTAAAAAAGAACAGAGAAATTAGAAATACGCATTTATATAAGTGTAACAAAATACAAACCGCATACAAACCACAAGAGTGAAACAAACTTCGTATGTGGGCTACAATAATAAGGGAGTGTATCCATGAAATACTAATGTACCTTACAGGTAGTATGATATTGAATCTAATATTTGCTTACTAATGATGAATAACATTTAATTGAAAATATCTCTCCAACCATTCTAATTTGTCTTCTGGAGTAATATATATAACTGGAGCACCACCAACAAGGAGTGAATGGGGAATTTTTATTTTCATTTAAGAAGCATGTTCCATGTATCATTATGTATTAGAATATTTATAATACTATATATTTTCTTTCGTCGGAATTTATCGGTACTGTACATGTTGATAGCTTTTCAAGCATGAATAAATCAGATATACACAACAGTAAATCATACGAGTATGGATTTTGGTTTTCCTCTTAAGTCAATAATACAGTGTTGTTCATTTGGTTTTAAAATTCCGTAAGTCACAGAGTTTTAAAGTGTTCTATAGGCAAAGTTAATAAAGAATAAAACTTCATATCTTACTTCCACGATGTCTTCCTATTATTAATCCTCACAGATAAAAAAGTTTACAAATAGTTTCTGGTTTACTCACCAGTCAGTTTTTTTTCTGTTTTCACACAAGTTTATATTTTGTGACTTACAGGGTTTCAGAGGAAACCGATTCAATTAAGGCCATGCTAACTTCATTGCCACTCCTGTCTATTCCTATCCCATCATTGACATAAAACTTACCTGTGTCGGTGCGACGTAAGGCAAAATTATAAGAAGAAAAAATCACACGTCTTTTACACACACTAAAAACGGTACCAACCTCCACAATAACAAGTACGAGTACAACCTACCGGTCGTTAAATAGGGCCCTCTTCATGTGGTTTTTGTGGCACAGAAAGGAAGAAGAAGTCGCACGCAACCTCGAAGATTTACGTGACTGTCGATATTGAAATGATACTGTTGTATGTCCGGCGCTCCCTTCTTGCTCCGCCAGCCAGCTACACGCGCGCCATGTGTCATTCTTCTAGCCTCGACGCGCAGCCCTCAGTGCGCGTGCCTGAACAGTCGTGTGTGTACTATAAAGAGGAACTCCCAGCCTGTCCAGATGCCCACTTGCCCCGGTGTCCAGCTCCAGAATACACCCTACGTCGAGCACGGAGGCTACTCCTCTTGAAAATGTGCTTCGACCAGGTGGACTGAATTTCTGGCAGTACGAGGTCTCACCTCTGGTCACCGCTCCTCTTCCGCTGCCCATATCCAGTCATACTATTACGTACCGTTATATTTACCTAATTAATACAAGCTCCCTTGGTTTCGCCAAGTAAGAATTCTTCCAACATTGAACTTGCCTTTATGAACTCAACAAGGAAGGACTTTCCAAAACATTTATGTCAGTACTTCTGATAGTTTTCGACTATCGACTTTTCATATCAAGGACTATCTTTTCGAGATAGAAGTGGATGTAAATACTGTAAACTTGTATATAGTGTACAGAAGATAGACTCTTTCTCAAGATTCCTAATTCATTTGCTTCAAGTTAAATTTCATTTTTATTTGTGTAAATAGTGTATTTTGCATTTGAAGCGAATAATAAAGTTGTGTTTTGTAAATCTCAACCTTGGTTACAACAGATACCTGTGGAACCTCCAGTTTTGCGTCGGTTTCAAAACATAAGGACGAGGCATTTCATTCCAAAATTGCACAGACACTGGCTGTGACTTGAGATGCAGCTACCTAAATCAGAAGTCAGTGAGCCACAGGGTATAATAGTCCCTATCATAAATGATATCTCTATCGGATAAAACGTACGATTGAATAACATGGTGAGAGATAACACAAATTTAACAGACATTTAATCAGTGAAAATCTAACAGTAAAGACAAACTTACGAAAACCAATTTTCCAGTAATGGCATTATATTCCTTGGATGGAATCTGTCACTTTCTTTGCAATAAGAAACTATTATATGCGGTGAGAATGACAAGTGATGGTGAGGCACGAGCGAAAACTGAACTGAATTCATATGATTTATATGCCACTGAGAATAAAAAGCCTTTGTAAGTAGCGCTTACAAAAAATAAGATTCAGGTCTAAAAACATACTAACTATATTAGTATATCGCCATTGAATAAACAAAACCTCGTATGTCCCAATGCTCTCCCTATCCATATTTTCCTTACGACTGGTCACGCCTCCCAGCCACATATGGATATGCAGTCCTTCAGAACTATTTTCATTGTGTTCATATTCCTAAGCTTACATTTAAAGTAAAACTAACCTTATAGGATCGTACAGTAAGAACGCATGTTTGCATGAACCATTTACCCACTTCTACAGTATGTCGTATTTGAGGTTCATTTTCCTTTACAGTTTTGCATGGACAACTGAATACAGCGATCATTGTTCTGATTGAGTGGATATCCATATGTGGCTTGGAGGCGTGGCAAGTCTTAAGGAAAAGTAATGGATATGAAGAGCATTGTGAGATATGAGATTTTGTTTCTTCATCGACGATACACTAATATTAACTCAAATATCAAACTTTAAAACCAAACCAAACCAAACCAAACCAAACCAAACCAAACCCCATGGCACTACAGCCCTTGAAGGGCCTTGGCCTACCAAGCGACCGCTGCTCAGCCCGAGGGCCTGCAGATTATGACGTGTCGTGTGGTCAACACGACGAATCTTATCGGCCGTTATTCTTGGCTTTCTAGACCGGGGCCGCCATCTCACCGTCAGATAGCTCCTCAATTCTAATCACGTAGGCTGAGTGAACCTCGAACCAGCCCTCAGGTCCAGGTAAAAATCCCTGACCTGACCGGGAATCGAACCCGGGGCCTCCGGGTAAGAGGCAGGCACGCTACCCCTTCACCACGGGGCCGGCTCAAACTTTAAAATAGATTTAAATTACGATCGTGCTTGCACAGGTACTAAATAGAGTTAAATTAAGCCATGCATTATATACGAGATTTGAAACTAAATCATTGTTCATTACTTTGGACTACAATAATTTAAAAAATAACAGTGATTAATACAATTACCTCGGCTTTCTGATTGAGAAACACACACACACACACACACACACACACACACACACACACACACACACACACACACACACACACACACACACACACACAGAGAGAGAGAGAGAGAGAGAGAGAGAGAGAGAAATTGTCAAATGGAGTTTCATTCAAAATTCATAACTTGTTCATATTCTGTATCATTTGGTAAACCTAGTCTGTTAGGTCAATTAAAGAAAATCTAAAAGTATAAATATACCGCCATTCCTGACGCCAACCTTTTGTGGAGGGATTTATTCAGGATTGTGTTTGTTTATAGTGTGATGAGCTGTCTGTATATTGATAATTCCCCGAGCTTGAGGAATTAATAGTAGTTAATATCCCATTATTATTATTATTATTATTATTATTATTATTATTAATTTCGTGTGACTATTTCTAGCCGGGTGCAACCTCTTGTAAGGCAGACCCTCGGATGAGGGTGGGCGGCATCTGCCATATGTAGGTAACTCCGTGTTATTGTGGTTGAGGATAGTGCTATGTGTGGTGTGTTAGTAGCAGGGATGTTGGGGACAGCACAAACACCCAGTCCCCGAGCCATGGGAATGGACTGTTTAAGGTTAAAATCTCCCACCCGGCCTGGAATCGAACCCGGGACCCCTGTGACCAAAGGCCAGCACGCTAACCGTTTAGCCATGGTGTCGGACAGTTAATATCTCCTACTCGGACGGGAATCGAACCCGATGCACTCAGAAATGAGGGCCACTACGCTCACCATTCAGCCAAGGAGTCGGACGATACGTTCAATGGACTGTGGTACTCTATGTCCAGACTCTAAAAGGAGACGTCAACTAAAACGAAATTTCATTGCGTGTTGCAACACACTAATTATTGCGGATAGAATGAAGGAAAACAATTTTGTAACATGTATTTTTAAACTCTTCCATTTAAAACGACAGTAAGTTCCTGACCTGAACAACCTTGATCCTAAATGTGGTTTGAATCGTACCACTTTAAGCTGAGTTATCGCAGTCGGAATGGCGAATCAATACTGTAACAACTTTTCCATTTTAGAGAGAATGACACATAAAAAGGATATTTCTGTAATGTTCGTGACACTAAGTAATATATTCCTTCGCCATACACTTCAGCGTTAAAAGCATATCTCTGTCGTGCAGCAGCAGTTAACTTTTAAAATATTAATAATAAATCATTTACATTAATATCCATTGTTAAGTTGAGTGTCAACAGAGCGACAATGTTGCAGCGGAAATTAATGTCAAGCCGAGTGTTTAATATGATCTGGCAAGCGAGCGGATTTCAGCTAGTTGCTGTGACAGCTTATTACGGCTAGCATGGACACACTTGAATTAATGTTGTCCATTATGGCACGAACAATGACAGGAAGACGATTTGTGGATATTATTGTTAACAAGTAGACCAATGGGACGTCCTTTCCTTCAGGCTTATTGCGACTCGGAATGAAAATTCAAAATGCTAAGACTATTCCACGTTATAATCATCTTCTCAAATGGAAGAATCAAGGTGCCATTAGAGATTTTCTTTTCTGGTGGCTTAAAGTTGATTCGATCCGCAGTGAAATATTTATTTACAGGTATATAATTCCTATTTCGCGGTTATATTGAGGAAATGACACCGTTTGGACACTTGGAATTGCCACCACACATAGCTGCCTTTTACGGTACAAGAAAATTACATTAAATCTCTCACGACCAGGAATTGTCAACATTTTGAAAGAATAATTTCTTTCACGTGGTGAATGTTACCCTTGCCATATCCACGTGCACAGTTCTGCACCATTACATCTATCGGCATGAGTCCGAACTTCGAATCTCTGATCATGGTCAACTAGATTTGCGCGAAGCGAACAGTGACGCATTAAGTCGGCTATGTTCTCAGTGTATCGCCTTCCACAGCGATATTAAAGCACAAATGAGAAGATTTAGAAGGCTGGAATTTCGACTTACATATTAATCAGATGTATTGGGTCAAGCAGTAAATCATATTTAAGGTTATGAACGATGAAAATTCAGCTGTCGGCAATCAATTCATTATCTATTAATGAAATGACTTATTATTATTATTATTATTATTATTATTATTATTATTATTATTATTATTATTATTATTATTATTTATCTGGTTACCTTCTAGGGTCAGTTTTTCCCTCGGACTCAGCGAGGGATCCTACCTCTACCGCCTTAAGGGCAGTGTCATGGAGCTTCAGACTCTGGGTCAGGCATACAACTGGGGAGGATGACCCAGTACCTCTCCCAGGCGGCGTCACCTGCTATGCTGAACAGGGGCCTTGCGGGGGATGGGAAGACTGGAAGGGATAGACAAGAGGAGGGAAGGAAGCGGTCGTGGCCTTAAGTAAGTAACCACCCCGGCGTCTTCCTGGAGGAGAAGTGGGAATCCACGGAAAACCACTTCCAGGATGGCTGAGGTGGTAATCCAACCCACCTCTATTCAGTTGACCTCCCGAGGCTGAGTGGACCTCGTTCCAGCCCTCGTACCACTTTTCAAATTTAGTGGCAGAGCAGGGAATCGAACCCGGGCCTCCGAGGGTGGCAGCTAATCACACTAACCACTACACCACAGAGGCGGACATTAATGAAATTACAACCGAAAAAATAAATGAAAACAATTTGATTAATTGAACTGGTTTCCTACGAATACATTGTTAGAGAAAACAATCCGAAATGTTAAAATAGTAAATGAATCGGGACTTCCCGTAATTCTAGTTAGCAGTGAACGGTAGTGTTACCAGCTCAGCAGATTTTCTATTAAACTTCAGCGGAATTGGAGGCTGCTTGTGGTGTTGGTAGTGATGGTGATGGTGGTGATGGTGGTGGTGGTGGTGATGGTGGTGGTGACCTCCTTAAAGGGAAATATTAGTAAATGATCATCCCCTCCTTACTCTTAGAAGAAAACGGAAACACCCAATGCTGCGAAGAGGAAAGTATCAATAAAAGGAAGAGAATGGCGTGAAAGCGAATTATACTCCCAGGCCTTTAATCTAATACCGGAAGGAGCAGAAAAGAACAAGAGTTGACCTAAATAACCAAGGTAGGACGGAGAGGACAGATGTAAACAAGCAGGTGGAAGCAACTGTAGGTAAAAAGCGTGGGTTCCTCTACCAGAAAAAATAGTGCATCTAGGATTTAGTAAACACAAGCAGGCTTCACATGGGTTGATTATTGCTAAGAAAGTTATAAACAATAATAATAATAATAATAATAATAATAATAATAATAGTATTAAATATGTATTTTAGTGCACTGCCCTCCCTTACGCGCGTGAGTCACTAATTTGAGTAAAGAAAACGCAACCATGGTGCAACAGACCCAAAGAGCCATGGTCTACCAAGCGACCGCTCAGATTATGAGATTATGAGGTGTCGTGTGGTCAGAACGACGTATCCTCTCGCCGGGCTGAGTGGCTCAGACGGTTAAGGCGCTGGCCTTCTAACCCCAACTTGGCAGGTTCGATCCTGGCTCAGTCCGGTGGTATTTGAAGGTGCTCAAATACGACAGCCCCGTGTCGGTAGATTTACTGGCACGTAAAAAGAACTCCTGCGGGAATAAATTCCGGCACCTCGGCGTCTCCGAAGACCTTAAAAAGTAGTTAGTGGGACGTAAAAACAAATAACATTATTATTATTACGTATCCTCTCGGTCGTTATTTTGGGATTTCGAGACAGGGGATGCCATATCACCATCAGTTAGCTCCTCAATTGTAATCACGTAGGCTGAACGGACCTCGAACAAATCCTCAGATCCAGGTAAAAGTCCCTGATCTGGCCGCGAATCGAACCCGTGGCCTCCAGGTAAGAGGCAGGCACGCTACCCCTACACCGCGGGGCCGGCACAGATATGAGTCAGTCACCATATACAGAATGGTCTATCTTGTGTATATTGGAAATTCAATATTTATCTCTATAATATTTTGGAACTGTCATGAATTTGGAATCAATCAGCCCGTCTAGGCACCACTTATGAAGAGTTTCAGACAACCTAAGTGAGAATTTCAATAACTATCATTTTCTTTCATTCCATACTCTGAACGGGTACGGCGGGAGGGCCACTTAGTTTATAATACCCTCTCTCTGGCCAGGAGATGTGTGGTAATTTGCTGCGCAGTGAAGGCTCTGGCCATTTCGGAGGTTTCCTAGCTGTAGCTGTGATTTGTTTGTGCTATGTGAATACTGAAATTACAGATTTAGGCAGAAGAAACATTTAGGTTGTGCACACGCTATAAGTATGTTCTCTATAATGCCTGCTACAAACCATCGAACTTTCCGAAGGAGTTCACTCAGCATCTTGTTTATCACCTTTTCGAGAAACAGCTGAAGTCCACTTATTTCTTAATTCTTGATTGACAGGAAACGTATGAAACGAAATGGATTTACTCTTTTCCACACGAGATGTACAAAACAGAGTATAGCATAAACAATTATTAGATGAAGCAGTCTGAATTGTTAAAATAGTAAATGAATCGGGACTTCCCATGATTCTAGATAGCAGTGAGCGGTAGTGTTTCCAGCTCAGTAGATTTTCTACTGAACTTCAGAGGATTTGGAGGCTGCTTGTGGTGGTGATGGTGGAGAGATTTCCTTAAGGGGAAATATTAGGAAATTATCATCCCCTCCTTAATCATAGAAGAAAAGGAAAGCACTCAATGCTGCGAAGAGGAAAGTGAAACCACCGTTTGCAATGTCCCTGATGAGTTAAACAGGCGTGAATGCTGAAGCTATGGTGGTACAAAGCTATCTCAGCCGTAACTGATGGAATTTCATTTTTAGCGCAGAACTGCTTATATTTTCCGGGATTGCATTATAACGTAGACAACGTTATGAGAGGTAGAGGCTGATATCACTAACAGAACTACATGAGAATCCTAATCAAAGGCTTATCTTGGTATTAAGTAGCACATGAACGAGGAATTGGAGGTTCAGTTTATAAAAATTAGAGTATACGGTAGGAGACAAGATCATCAATAGAAGGCAGGAGGCAATACGTGACCCCGAAACAAATGATGGGATCTACACGTGACCAGACCGATAAGCACTATGATTACCATAATACTTTCTATTTGTCACACAAATTAAGGCGAAGTAAATGGGCGGTTCTGTTAGGCTGAACATCACTTTACATAAGATAACATATTCTTCCATAAATCAAATGGGAACTCTCTCTCACTTGGAGTGAGAAAAATGTCACCTGTCATGGAGTGTTGTTTACCCAGCAACCCCGTGCGCCTCAGGCGACACTTAGCGGGCCCGCACGGCTAATTGTGAACGGCTCCTGTAACTCAATTACTAGTCTCCGAGTTGAAGCCGCCATAACTCAGCCCCGTCCGATCTGCATACACACACCGCAGAGGTAGCAATTGGATGTAGAAGCTCGACTTACAGAAAAACTTTCCACACACACTGAGGAATTCACCACGACGGAAATTGATATTTTTTGAAGGGAATATGGTCAGTATCGACGCACAATACGGGACTTCATATAGATTGGCCTAGACCTGAAATGGGAAAATACAGCTGTGCTGAAGAGGAAATAATAAACCATTTCCCCAAAGTTGGAATGAGAATAATCGGAAGACCGCTTCGAGAACTTTTCCACGAAGACTGTTTCAAGATTGTCCTGTTGTGGACAACATTTAAAAATGTCGTTTCATCCTCTTCACGGTATGATATAAATAATATTTTATAAATAGATACAGGGCTAGAATGGTTGTACAAAATCTGAGTGTGTGTACCTTCATATCTATTAATAATATATAAATTATAACATTTTCTTTCTTTACTTCTTTACTTTCTTTCTTTCTTTCTTTGAGTTATCTTAGTTATTCGTGAGATCACGGGAGGAACCGGATGCCCTTCCTGACACCACGTTGTAAAATTTGCAATTCTGGATCATCCCAGTTAGAAATTCTGCCATCTGTGTAGAAGGCCAGCAAGGTCACTGCGCTAACCACACTTCTAATATTTAAAAGCCTATACATATGAACATCAATGCAATTTCTGTAGTGCTTCTCTCGTGTGTATTTTTTAAATATGAACTCGTCTGTTAACTGTTTGAAATATTTTGTGATATCTGAAGCCATTCTTTTTTTTAGTTTCCACTCAGTTAATTTGTAACAGTTAAGTTCTTCAGTCTACTGAAACTAACTTATGAATAAATAAATAACATAAACTACCAGAAAAGGAAAACACATAACAAAATTAGACCTGAAAAAGAAACAATTTAAGTAGTGTATACATCTATTTATTCACAAATTAGTTTCGATAGACTAAATGTTTTTAATATTGTGTTATAGGCATAATAAATTATTAAAGTTTGAATATCATTCTATATTTCGTTCAATATACAGTGGAATCTCGATATCTCGAATAACCTCGAGAGTTAACATTTATTTTCAGTTATCGAAATTTCGAGATACAGAGAATAACGTTTTTGAGCATATAAAGCACATAATTGAATCGTTTATTTACAGGCTTATACTGAACACATTATTTTTAACAGTATTTAAAATATACAAACAGATTCCTTTTTACGGCATCATATTAATTACAAACATTATTATAGTAACTTTTTAGAGAAGATACAGTACATAAAGTATTGAAACAAGAAATATACCTCGGTTAACACCCTTAGAAACAAAACAAAGTCCGTTAGTCTCTTCCGTTTGTTACGCTTAACCTTTCTTCCCTTCACTTTAAAACTTCTCGTCAATACCACGCAGCCGAGATTCCTAAATGGATCTTGTCATCCGCGACTTCGGGGGTTGCTTTCGTACGTGACCGGTAATTAATTTACACCCGAGAAACAGCGAGGCTTCGCCGATTTCCCGGTCACTAGAAGTTTCAGTTTTTCGGTTCCCGTCATATAACTGTAACCCTTTGTTTACTTGTTAACTGTTCCTCACAAACCACAAATGCCGCATTGCACAGTTAAAACCAAACCCCATGGCACTACAGCCCTTGAAGGACCTTGGCCTACCAAACGACCGCTGCTCAGCCCGAAGGCCTGCAGATTACGAGGTGTCCTGTGGTCAGCACGATTAATCCTCTCGGCCGATATTCTCTCCTTTCTAGACCGGGGCCGCTACCTCACCGTCAGATAGCTCCTCAATTCTAATCACGTAGGCTGAGTGGACCTCGAACCAGCCCTCAGGTCCAGGTAAAAATCCCTGACCTGGCCGGGAATCGAACCCGGGGCCTCCGGGTAAGAGGCAGGCACGCTACACCTAAACCACGGGGCTGGCATTGCACAGTTGATGTTCCACAAAATTCGAGTTACACAGTGTTTTTTTGCTGTAACGGAGGAAATGTTTGCTTCGAGAAATCGATAAATTCCTGTAACAGAATTTCGAGTAATAGAGAAATAAATACACGTGAAGAATAGGACAAACGGCCGGGAAATTTAAGATACTTCGAGATACTGAAAATTCGAGAAATGGAGGTTCGAGATATCGAGGTTCGACTGTAGTATTGATGCAGTGTTAAACAGACATTTTCAGAGACCCTGGGCCGTAGACAGTGTATATCACCACGTGGTCGCCCTCAAGAGAAACACCCCGTTGCGTTCCCTAGCTTGACCACTTGGCTGCCATATCGAAATTATAGGTATAAAAAATCTTCTCAAGTTGATTCCAAACAAACTGGTCTATTGAAGTTTTATCCGCACTACAAACTCTACAAACCATAAAACGCAAGGACGCTCGAATTTTGGCACTATAACTTCACCGGACGGCTGCAAAAAATATCGTAGAGTATTATTCTAGGTAATTTGACATTTTGAGTTGTATACAGAACTTCGATTAGAGGAACAAAAACGCCTTTTTGATGAACGTTCTCACTTAATATCGGTTTCCAAAATCATAGTAGGCTTCGAAAACGTGAATTCAAGAGATGGCGTAAATAACCTCACAAAGAACAGGTCTTGCTATATTTGAACAATATAAACCCGATAATAAGTGGGTTGGACATCGTGATCGACTATCAGTCAGTGAATGGAGTGTTGGAATAAAAATGATGACTGTTAATGTGTGAGCTGTTCGATCAATTCCTGGCATGTCCCAGAACGGACAGCTCTGTCGGCATTGCCGAGGAGAGATAGAAACGCTTCTTCATGTTTTGGGATCTTGCCCCCAAAGAGAGGTACTTCGGAACCTAGGCATAATAAGACTCCATCCTTGATAAGCAATTCCCTCAGAATGAAAAGTTATGTTGTAGCCGAAGAGGTATTCGGATTTGCCGATAACGGTGGCTGTAGGAAAATTGACATCAGCAATCACAGGGTGTGGGATAAATAATAGACACCATAGTTCGTTTTGAAATCTCCACAGACCAGCCACAAGACTCTGACAGAGAAAATAAGCTGATCTATGAACCGACCATAACTAACTATAATGATAAATTTGGATTTAAGGACATTAAAGTAATTTGATTAAAGGTACAAGCTCGAAAACTATTCCTCGATTCATTGTACAGTTTTGGAAGGAATTCAGACGTTCCAGAACTACAACGTATTTCTTTATCAGTTTTACGAGGTTCCATTTCATTGCTCATAAATCATTGATACATGCCACAACTCTTGCAATTTAACCACATAATAATAATAATAATAATAATAATAATAATAATAATAATAATAATAATAATAATAATAATAATAATAATGCAATCAACAAAATTGTCATTACCGAGTGAGTTGGCCGTGCGTTTAGGGGCTCGCAGGTGTGTGCTTGCATCTGGGAGATAGTGGGCTCGAACACCACTGTCAGCAGCCCTGAAGATGGTTTCCCATGGATTCCCATTTTCACACCAGTCAAATGCTGGGACTGTACCTTGGTCACTTCCGTCCCACTCCTAGGCCTTTCCTATCCCATAGTCGCCATAAGACCTATCTGTGTCGGTGGGACGTAAAAGCAACATGTAAAAAAAAAATGTAAGCCGAATATATATACTTCATTGTTTCGGTTTGTTTCGGGCATTGTTGCAACCTTCAACTGAGGGAAGTTTTGTAAACAATAAATCATTGAGAAACACCTATTGTGAGGAATAGAAGAGTACAGATTTTACTTCGGAATTTGCACGATGCATATGTCATGTTATAATACTTGGCAGTTGTTTTCCCAACAATGAAAGTAATCCCCAAAATATTAATCATGGTATCAATTAAACCTACTGCAGTGCGACAAAGTAATTTATCTACATCACGAACTAGTGATTTCTCACGTTGAATATTCATCGAAGATTGATTTACCTACTGGGAGGAATTAAACAGGCAGTTCTGTGTTCGGTTGTACACCCTCGTTACTCAGTAAAAGTATGCCACTGCAGCTTATGTTTTATTCAGTTTGGAGAGCCAACAAAGCTTTTCATTTTATAATATGATTAATTCTACCGGTGAAAAGTATTAAAATACAGCTCTGCATGAAAAGTAATTGTTACGCTTGCTTTTACCAAATAGAGCAGCATCCTGGCTGCATGGAAACTAGCGGAATTTATTGCTTCAAATCCGTGTTTCAGATGAGTGACATTGTGACATTCAGAACGGACTAGATGGATGTCATACCAATTTTACTCGCTCACTATGCAGTGCACTTCTTGTCTTTGTTTTTGCAGCTGTTCCAGTTTTATGGGAGTGTTTTTGGACGTTGTGGTCAACAGGTCATGGCACTACGCACGTGTCTTCTGGGATTCGGTTCATTTTTGGTGGGGTTAGAGAGCATGATCAGAATAGTTAAAGGTCAAAATATTAAGACGCAACCCCCACTCCCTCAGTTTTCAGAAACAGCAATTTAAAAATTGGCTTTGTTTTAAATGGACTATAAGTTACACGCTTGTGGGGACGCGTCGGTCTCCCATTCCAGCGACCCGGCTTTAAGTCCCACCATCGACATCTGTTGTCCTTTTTCTTAGTACAGTAATAATAATGTTATTTGTTTTACGTCCCACTAACTACTCTTTTACGGTTTTCGGAGACGCCGAGGTGCCGGAATTTAGTCCCGCAGGAGTTCTTTTTACGTGCCAGTAAATCTACCGACACGAGGCTGTCGTATTTGAGTACCTTCAAATACCACCGGACTGAGCCAGGGTCGAACCTGCCAAGTTGGGGTCAGAAGGGCAGCGCCTCAACCGTCTGAGCCACTCAGCCCGGCTGTCCTCTTTATATTTCGTTTTAATTTGTATTTAAAGATGATTAATGTTTGGACCTTTCACTAATAATTTATTGCATGGGCACAATATTACAAAGAAACTCAATGACATTCGTCTGTCTGTTGACATGAAAATAGCAAATAATTTATTCTCCTAATTCAAGTGTCATCTCATCTCATCTAAAGGTTCTTGTTTTAGATGACACAGCTCAATGGTGGAACAGCTGAACCAAGTTTTTGCATTATCAGTCTGAGAAATGTGCCTGTCCGCCTCTGTGGTGTAGTGGTTAGTGTGATTAGTTGCCATCCCGGAGGCCCAGGTTCGATTCCCGGCTCTGCCACAAAATTCGAAAAGTGGTACGAGGGCTGGAATGGGGTCCACTCAGTCTCGGAAGGTCAAATGAGTAGAGGTGTGTTCGATTCCCACCTCAGCCACCCTGGAAGTGGTTAAATGGTACCTAACGTAAGGCCACGGCCGCTTTTTCCCCTCTTCCTTGTCTATGCCTTCCAATCTTCCCATACCCCACAATACCCCTGGTCAGCATAGCAGGTGAGGCCACCTGGCCGAGGTACTGGTCATTATCCCCAGTTGTATCCCCCGACCCAATGTCTCACACACCAGGACACTGCCCTTGAGGCGGTAGAGGTGGGATCCCTTGCTGAGTCCGAGGGAGGAACTAGATTAAGAAGAAGAAGAAGAAATGTGTCTTCTTCCTGGTTTTCTCTCCTCGCACCACATGAACTAGATACTGCAGCATTCTGATTTTGACAGTGTTTAATATTTCCTTTCTCTTCCCCATTCGCCCCATTACCTCATCGTTTGTGACCTTATCTGTCCAACTCAACCGCAGTATCCTTCTGTACGTTCATAGCTCAAGTGCCTCTAATATGTCAAATTCACTTTTCTTTATGGTTTCCGACTCGTTGGCTGAACGGTCAGCGTACTGGCCTTCGGTTAAGAGGGTCCCGGGTTCGATTCCCGGCCGGGTCGGGGATTTTAACCTTAATTGGTTAATTCCAATGGCACGGGGGCTGGATGTATGTGTTTTCTTCATCATCATTTCATCCTCATCACGACGCGCAGGTCACCTACGGGTGTCAAATAGAAAGACCTGCACTTGGCGAGCCGAACCCGTCCTGGGATATCCAGGCACTAAAAGCCGCACGACATTTTCTTTATGGTCCAGGTCTCAACTCCATAGCCTACCAGTACATAAAAGGAATAAAGTACCAAAGGCAAATGTGATGGAATATTTTTAAAAATATATCAATAATGGGACGGGAGACTCCCACAATCGCTATGCGTACTACAACACATATGTGTAACTTTGAGTCTATTTAAACTGAAACGAAATTTTTAAATATATATTTCCCGAAAATGGGGGAAAATCAATTTTCAATATATACTCTGAATGTTTCCATTTAATGCCCACATGGTGTAAACAATTTATTATAACTTCTGTTCAGAGTAATAAGTAATAATCTGGACATTCTCCATTCAAAACACGGGACGTAACTTCACAATATTGCACGAGTGAATTGCACGAACATGACCTATAAAGTGTATTAACTGCCATAGGATGATGTGATACTTGGCACAGCTCGTATACATTTTCTGAGTCCCTCTATTAATATCTCTTCATATACGAAGGACAATGTGATGGACATTTATGTTTTATGTATCTGAAGAGTCATTGCAATGCTCATTAAAAGTGAAATTGCAGTGGAACAAGATCTTATCGTCATATTGTTCCTCGGAGCCTCCCAGACTGGAACAATAGTCTTTAGCGAATTAATGGGCTCCTGACATTCATTACTGAAGTATGCATGCTATATTTACAAGCACTTAAATGTAATAGGATATGGAACATTTGCTAATTATGTAACTAGAATGAGATGCTAAACAGGCCTATCCTCTGGAATATTAACCGTCCCTTTTTTTGAACTTCTAAACCTACTGGGAACGTCCCTTGCTTTATTTACCATACCATCGCTTCTCTGCCAAAACCACGAATGTTACAATGTTCTTTCTGTCCACTATTTCCTTTAAGACTGCTCACGCCTCTCAGCCACATATTGATATGCAGTCCATCAGAACAGTTTTCGTTGAGTTCATCTTCGTCCGCTCGTATGTAAAGGAAAATGAACCTTAGTGTACCATACTGTAGGAATTTATATTTGCATGACATATTTACCCACTCCTAGAGTATGATATATTTAAGGTCCATTTCCCTTTATACATGCGCACAGGAAAATTAATTCAACGAAAATTGTTCTGATGGACTGCATATCAATATGTGGATGGGAGGCGTGACCAGTCGTAAGAGAAATAATGGATAGGGAGGGTATTGCCACAGGAGCGACGATATGTGCCCCGTTACGGAAAAAACTGACCTAATGTCGGATTTATAATTTTTGAGGCTTTTTTTAGTTCTAAATTGGCATAACGCATTAAGAATTAAAAAAAAGGAGTTCATGGTTCTAGGTGCAATACTTCATAAGATATTAGTTATCGACTGTTGCTCTTAAGTGAAACTAGCTGATGCACCCATGCTTCGCTACGGAATTCTACATTGTATACAAAATTCTAGCTTAGATAGTGTACACGTTGCGAGCAAAATGGTATTAAATTGCTTAGCTCTTAACGATACCCCAGAAATGCGACGGGGAAGTCATCAAACGTCTTATCTCATGATCGGGCGAGTTGGCCGTATGGTAAGGGGCACGCGGCTGTGAGATAGTGGGTTCGAATTCTACTGTCGGCAGCCCTGAAGATGGTTTTCCGTGGTTTCCCATTTTCACGTTAGGCAAATGCTGGGGTTGTACTTTAATTAAGGCCACGGCCGCTTCCTTCTGACTCCTACGCCTTTCCTACACCATCGTCGCCATAAGACTTATGTGTGTCGGTGCGACGTAAATCCAGTAGCAAAAAAAAAATCTTTTCTCATGTTAATTTAATTTAATTTCGTGTGGCTAGAAGGGAAGAACCTTTTCTTAAGAAACGGTTCATTTCAGGGTTGTATTTTGAGTTATTTATTGAATTGTAGTGCTGCAATTTGGAATAGGCCTAAATTATAATTCAAGACCAGGTCATAGTACTACTACTACTACTACTACTACTACTATTACTACTGCTAATAAGTGAGCCTCTGCCTAAAGTGTGCACACTGCTCATTCAATACAGCGCGTCAGAGTAATGATCGAATAGCTGGAATACTATGATGAACCAGTGTGTTGCGTACCAGCAGTAGGCTATCAGAAAATATATGAACCAGAGGAATGGCATGCTAAAGAAGAAAGTTTTCTAACTCCCCACCTACTTCCCGTCAATATTCAGTCAGGCTGTTATACTCGGTACGCAGCAGTAATCCCATCTATCGGAATTGAGTGGCAGCATGAGAGACAAAGTACATCACAATAAACAATGGTCGATGTAATGCTATTGTTGATCAATGTTATGCGCTTTCGGTGATATAGGCCTTCACATTTAGTTTTCATCTGACTCTGAAATACCACTCTTATTATAGTCGGAATGGTAAAGCTGAATAAAACATAAACTATCGGATATTGTATTATCTATAACATTTGTTATGTAGAACTTTTCGATAGGACTAATGTACCCGCTCAAAGCCTGAGTCCCAACCAGCATTTATCTCAGGGAGTGTTACGGTCCGAATCCATCGCAACTACTACTCAATAAAATATAATGTTTTGAGATATAAGATCTCAAACTAAATGTAAGGGCGCCATCCAATCAGTACAACAGGGTTGAACGGGACACTCTAATCTCTAACTTTAAGGCTCATCATGAAACACACAAATTATATATATTCAGATCAAAGGGAATTTATGAAGGCTCCGTCCTAGGAATGGGGACGGATATTTAAACGGTCACCAAGGGTTTACTATTCTACAAGAACAAGAACCTGGAGCTGTTTCCTAGCAAATGCTAAAGGAGCATTTTATTTAAGTAATCAAATGAAATTTTACACACAATCAAAATCTGTTGACCCTTGATTTGCCGGTAATTTGGCAAATTATTCCTGAAAAATGGTTACAGAATATTTGTCACTTTTGACCACCCTTCCATTTTGGTGGTAGAACCGTTGATATCTGAAGGTATCAGATTTACCTTCGTTAACACCATGACCATATTTGATCATGGACCGAGAACCTGTTGGCTAAGTAGGCGCGATCACATGTACCATGTTATCGCCTCTACTTTAACTGAGATGAGACCAACCCGGGAAACTACAAACTCTCCCGGGTTCCTAACCAAGATATGCTAATCGTTAGTTGAAGGAATACGACAAAGGGACTCTAACCTAATGGTCCAGATGTAGGGATTTGCCTTCATTTACACATATTAACTTAACTTATTATTTACAACCAATTGACATTATTCCGTTAATTCGCCAGCTGACTTCCCTAGTATTATCCATCATCAGCCTCCAAAATAATAAGAAAAATAAATAAAATAAAAAAATATTTTATTAAATATTATTTTTATTATTATTATTATTATTATTATTATTATTATTATTATTATTATTATTATTATCTGTGGAGATCATGATTATCGTAACCCGTAATCATCCTCGGACCAATATTTCAACTTTTCGCGATTTTATTTATTTTCATCTGAAATAAATAAAAGTACCTTCGTCGATTATTCTTCTTCTCCTTCTTCAAATATTCTCCTTATTATTATTATTAGTTAAAAATCTCAAATTTTTCATTTCAACTCCCAACATCATAATTATGTCCAAATTTAAAAAAAAGTAAATTCTTCCAAAAAAAGTACTTTTTTTATTTTTTATTATTATTATTATTATTAAAAAAATATAATTTCTCCTGTTACACGGTAGTCCACTCTTAATATGTTTAACGCATAACCCCTTTTACAATTCCTATTTATTTTGGCACTAATCAATCCAGATATGATTTACTTGGAATATTATTATTATTATTATTATTACTTCTTTCGAGAATCTTTATTTTTATTCCCCATCTTTATAATTTGGTCACATACGTTCTCTCCCAAACAGAAATCACCAAGATCCGAATTCACATCGGTCGGGACATAATAGTTTTCGAACCCGCAACCTTATTTTCGTACTGTCGTCAATTCATGGAGACCATATGCTCCTAAGACAATTCTCAAATCCCATAACACCTCGCAGTTGGGCAAATACCTCCAATCTCTGCAAGTGTTAATTTATTCCTTCCCTTTCCATTTTGAAGTCCATTTATCCATTGGAACTCTTCAAAACATTTTCACCAATTAACCCTCGGTGTGTGGACTCTATTCTGCCATTCAATACACCGGTATATAAATACAACCTCTATGTGGGCCTTAAGATCCATCTATTTCTTCATCAACACCAGTACAATTCACTTTCATTTCGGGCCGGATTTCTGTCCCACAAACTCCAAATCTCAACCTTTGGCTCAAATCCCTCTGGATCTTAAACATAGCGTGACCATATTATAACAGTGCCTATCTCGTTTCTACCAAAATTATTTATGGTTATTATGGAGTCCAAAAAAACGTTAAATCAAACATTTAGTGTTAAAACCGGATTCACTGCACAAATTATAATTATTCACGGCACAGGTGATCTCCACATTTAAATTACTTTAATTTGCAATCATACTATCCAACTAGGCCCGTGCCTTTATTCTCAAAGATTATTATTAAACACGCCTTTACACATTACCAAATTCTAATGTCCTACTTCGACACTTGTACAGACTATTATTATTTTGTCCACTGGCGAACTTCGCGATATTTACACACATATCAATGGACTTCATTCCGTCCCACAACAATTTAATCACTTGGCAATCCTACCTCTGGATTATCTTAACAACATGCCTTAATATCTATAAAAGTTCCGATAACGGAAACCCACTTTGGAAGCACTCCGAAATGAATATTTACATTATCTTTATGTGAAACGTGCTCCATATTATAGCAAACAACTCAAGCACTTGAATGAACAACTCAACCCAACTATACTCTATTTAATAATCAAAATTATGGTGAGTGCTTGATCTACTCTACATATTAATTTGTCCCTTTGTCTATCTATCTTTGAATTTATACGAGCCGTAACGGCTCGTTTCACAATCAAGTTACCATGATAAGATATGATTTCCTCCCCCTAACGATAGCTATCTATTAATACATTAAAAGGTACTCAACTCTGCCATTGTAGTCTGCTAAAACCGGACGAGAAGCCATAGCCCCTCCGGTTTTTAGCAATGCATTCCGCTGGTGTTCATGCCAGCTTGAAGAATTAATCCTTGACCCTTTCCAACTTTACACATTCTGAATAAAAACAAATAAATTAACTGTTGCACTTTGGAATAATTTCCACCCTAAATTCTATTCACAAATTTTACACTCTCGGCCTTGTATCTAGCCCACTTAATGTAAATTTACATTCTTCATTCCTTTCCCGGACACTAGGAACATGGGATACCTCGGGATCCCCTTTACAACGGCCCGTGCGCGCACTTGAATTTCCCGTCTCACGTTTGTGTAGCTGACCAGGTATCAGTTTAGAATCGACTGTTTACTAGGTGACATAAACACTCGTGACCGTTCTCATGTAACGCACTTCCTAATATGTTGGTAGAATCTCACACTCCGTAAGTTATGCTTTACTGAGTCCTGTCTATTTAAAACACTTCATACTAGTAGACTTGCTCAGGACTGTAATATGAGCTACATCACGTCATGAATCACTGTACTATGTAACCATATAATACTTCGAACTCTACTCCATGAGTAAGTACACACTCGCACCCCTGGCGTAGTCACGGCTCGAACACACTGTAAAAGTAGTCACGTACCACGGGCGTGGTATCCGCCCGAACACTTTGTCAGAAGTACTTTTTGCACACCACTGGCGTGGTCACGGGTCGAACACAATATCGGAAGTACTTTCGCAGCCCTGGCGTGGTATCCGCCCGAACACTTTGTCAGAAGTACTTTTTGCACACCACTGGCGTGGTCACGGGTCGAACACAATATCGGAAGTACTTTCGCAGCCCTGGCGTGGTATCCGCCCGAACACTTTGTCAGAAGTACTCCCGTCCTAGTGTACGACCTCATATTTATACTTGTATCCCCTCTCTTCCGAGTTCAACGGAGGTCATCTTGGAACGCACAGTCCCGATATCTTCATACGACAGTTTGCGGTTTGGCCGGTGGCTTAAATATATGATCCAATGATGTAATTATGTTCTCAAATGCTCTATACCAATTCTCAACTATTATCGTTCGCTGGTAATGGATATATTCGCGAATTTAGCTGCCGTAACCCGGCTCGGGGTTTCGCGCTCTATTGTGGCGTCCTTTGCCTTCAGCCAATCACCGAATAGCGTCCATGAATTCTCAGAATTACACCATGCAATCTCCCGCAATTATTAACTTTATATAAGTTTTATGGTATAGTAAGGCTCCTAAATTCCACTTTATTGTGAATCGATACTTGACTTTTTTCTATAAGTTTAATCCACGGAGTTAGCCTCGCTAGTGCTTCTTACAATCCGAAGTTGTCACCTTGCTTTGGTCAAGTGAATTTTTCCATTGGTCCACCTTACCCACGTGACCGGGAAGGCTCATATTTTTTTCTTCTAGTGCCAACCCCGTGTCCCACTCCGGCTAGTTACATGGAGATACCTCGCCATCATTTCTCAGAATTTTGCACACGGCTCCCTGCGCTGTTGCTACTACCAAGACTGCCCCGGGCTAGGAAAACTTTGGCAACAAGCTAGCCTCTCTCTTTCCTTGTTGTGACAAATTCTGAGAAACCTAATTCTGTCCCCCCATTGTGTTTGTTAATCTCACTGGAGACAAGAGTCTGTGGTATGGTGAAACCTGCCATCTCGGCCTGGCCTGTTCTTACTGTCTGTACAGTAAGATACTATTTATTCTGAACATGAAATATATATTCCTCATTAATTCCTCATAGTTTCAATTGCATGACGCTTATCATACCCCCACCAGGGTGCATTATTTCCCACGCTACGTTTAAAAATTTTGTGCATACATGAAATTTTTAATAACTTTGGAATCACTATAGCGTCATCAATTAATTTCTGACATCCTTCTAAACTCAAGCAGTTCCTTGGCTTCAACAATCTCGTTCCGTCGTCGATGATTCTCCTTTCGAAGTGCTTCGTTCTCTTGTTCTATCTGACGAATCATTGCTATGAACTCCAGGATGTCGCTGTCTAGGTTTCCACATTCTGAACATGGTCTGGCTATTGGTGTCGGCCGGATCATTCGGACATCTTCTTCCATGGCTTCTTCTTCTCCTACGGCATCTTCTTCTTCATCTCCTTCCCCCTCTTCTTCTGCCTCGTCTTCTTCGTCTTCTCCGCCTTCTTCAATCCGCCTCGTCTCCTACTCAAACTGTCTAGTTTTTCTTCTGGCCCCTAGTTGACGTTCGTTGATGAACCTAGGGTCATTTGGATTCAGCGAGCAACCACCTTCATTTTGAAGCCTCGGTGATCTGTCCGTGCAGGACGCGTTCCTATCCCCTTTGCGAACGCCTTGAGCCTCTTTACTCCAGTAATCTTCAAGATACCGCTTCGATTCCTGCTCCAGCTCCTCCATGTTCTGTATGGACGCCTCTATGTAGGGTTTGTCTTTATCACGATCCCACACACTATATGGCCTGTCTTCCTTTCCGCCTTGATTCCTTATGGCATCCTTCCATTTCCTATTGATTTCATCAATATCTCGCCTGCTCTCCTGATATCTATCCTCCAATTCGTCATTTGGCTTCTGACGAGCTGTATGCTGGGCTGGGTTCCGTCCTGGGTACGGGTAAGGTCGACTGTTATTCCTCCTTCCCTCATATCCTCGGTATCCCCTATCTCTCTGGAAGTTTCCCCGGTACTGCGGTATTCCTTTCTCCTGAAATGTCCCTCGGTTGTTCCATGGTCTAGGTTGCCAATTTTGTTCATACGTTCTACCGCTAGAATTTGTTAATTCGCGACTGGTGTTCGTGCTCTGGTCTCTAGTGTACTCTGTTTTCGGGCTTGTCCCCATCTCAATATTATTAATTTGCGGCTCTGACGATCGTTGGTGCCTACCATTTCCGTGATGGGTCGTCTGGTCAAGTTGCCTTAACAGACTTTCCGCCTGTACTGCAGTGCGTACATTGGAAGCAATCAGCATTCGTTGAATTTCAAACGGCAACTGCTTCGCAATAGCACTTATGAGCTCGGTCTCACAGACCGGATTGTCCAACTCGCGCATTTTATGAAATTGTGCGGTGAAGTACTCGGAGTACTTTGTTGGCGCAGAAGTAGAGTATCGTCTCGAGTATAACTCTAACCTGAGATTCTGCTGCGACTCCATACTCCAATACTTCTGTAAAAAGGCTTGGCGGAACCCCATGAAGTCGTCAAAGGTGTAAAGAAACGCCCTGAACCAAATCGCTGGCGCTCCGTCCAAAAATTTTTCCACTGTCCGCAGTTGTTTTTCGGCAGGTATTCTGTGCTCTTGGATGTAATTCGTGATCTCCCTGATGAACCATTTTGGTGTGATTTGCCCTCGAGAATCGAACTTGGGAGGTTTGTCATCTGACATCCTAATAAAATGAACTATAGGAGACGCCGCATGGTTCGCAGAAGCCGACGATGATCCGTCTCCCATGTGGAGTTTCGAACCTGTCGTATCAGCTGCCAAGTTTTCCTCCTTCATCCTATTCAACCCTCTGTTCTCTGGGGTCTCGAACTCCCTATACTCTAGGTTAAAGTCTCGAGTACCTGACCTGTCCTCGTGCGTTTTTAACAATTCCACTTCCTTCCTCAGTTCATCTATTTTATCCGCGTTGACATCCGCAATGAACCTAGTCTTAAACTGTCTCTCTACGCACTCTTCCAGTTTAATGCCTAATTTCCGTTCCAACTCTTCGGTTTCCTGCTCCCGTATTTCAAGTGCTTCGGTCGCTTTGATCAGCTTATCATTTATATCTTCACAAGCCTCCAACCTGTGATCTAGACTTTCGATCCGGACTCCTGCATCCTCTAATTTGGTTGAAACCTCACGATTATTTTTGAGGGATTCAACTTCTGACTCCAGAACCGAAACCTTCGCTTCCGTACGTTGGTGGTCAGTACGTAGCGTTTCCACGTTTTTCACTATTTCGTCAGTTTTCCGTGCGGTTTGAATGATATGGCCTTGGATCTGAGACCTAATCTCCTCCCGTCCTAGCCGACACTCCTCTCGCATTTTGTCATTTTGGGCCTTTGACTCATCACGATCAGCTGACATCTGGGTCGTGATTTCATTGAGTCCTGCCACGAGCCTTTCCCTGATTTCGTTACGATCCTCCAATGCTTCGGACCTAACTCGCTCTACCCTCTCGGTCACTCGGATCAGACTTGAATCGAAATGTTCTTTCATTTCCTCCTTCGTCTTATGACACGCTTCGCGTACCTGGTCTAGCCCTCGGGTAAATTCACGTTCGTAATTTTGACACGCGGTCCGCACTTCACTTATTTGCTCCGCTAACTCCATCTTACTATTATCACAAGTGATCCGCATTTCTTCAAATTTCTGCTCCATAGACTTATTACTTCGTTCTATAGACCTATTAGTTTGTTCGATAGACTGTTTTAAGGAATCATTATTTTGCTCCATAGACTGTTTCAAAGAATTATTTGACTGTTCATTAGACTTTTCTAATGACTTAAATTGAAGAGCCATAGCCCTCATCATATCCGCCATCGTAAGTGATTCTTCCTCTCCTACATGTCCATCCTGGGATATCTCCCCCTCTACATCAGACATTCTGAATTTATATAATAACAAATTAGGGCCAAACGGCTCCTCGCCCTACAGCACTACGTTTAACAGTTGGTCAAGGTCCTATCATATAACGGTTCAATACTCGAATTAAATTTCTATTTTCTTACCACAATTCATATTCAATCACTCGCATCAAACAACGAGTAGCATAAGGACAACAAATCTTGCTTGGTTCCATCCAGAATAAATACGTGTCAGACACATATAGAAAATAAATTTTAAAACTGTTATGTCAAACACCACCTAAAATTTTTGATATAATACCGCCGTCTCGTAGCTTTAAATCTGAAATAAATAAATTCTCGTCGACAGTTCCAGTTCTCATTCCTGTATTAACTTGGAGTTTGGTACCAAGTATAAATTTTACCATATTCTCCTTGTTCCTACAATATACTCCTACCGCCCTTTGGTGACCAAAGTGTGGAGCCTCCACGTTCGCAGATATAAAATCGCATCAGAAATTTTACAAAAAAATATATTTACTAACTGATGAGCCCAACAACCTACTTCTAATATCCTATAAAATGAGTCCCGTTCGGAAATTATTACTAGACTATGCTATGTTAATAAATTTCTGAACACAATGACCGAATAAATAAATGAAAAACAAATGACATGTAAACATCCAATTTAATAAACAAACTATTATAACAATGGGGTCATCTCGTACACTAGATGATGCCATCACTATTTAGATTTACTTTTCTAGATCTGAATAAATGCCTCCCAACAACGCATAACCGTGATGCGGTCTATAATTAATTCAAATACCCCTATTGGGTTTAACTATCATATAATCAGCCTAAATGTTTAAGTCCCACGATTGGGTCTAACTATTATGAAATCCGTCCCTTAGTTGTGTGACATGATGTCGTCGCTAATGCAACAAAGTTTCGGTTTTTTTTTTTGCAAAAATTAAATTAAAGTCACACGTTGCTCAAGCATGATGCAATCAGCCCTTCACGTTGGCCGCCATGATGTACCCGCTCAAAGCCTGAGTCCCAACCAGCATTTATCTCAGGGAGTGTTACGGTCCGAATCCATCGCAACTACTACTCAATAAAATATAATGTTTTGAGATATAAGATCTCAAACTAAATGTAAGGGCGCCATCCAATCAGTACAACAGGGTTGAACGGGACACTCTAATCTCTAACTTTAAGGCTCATCATGAAACACACAAATTATATATATTCAGATCAAAGGGAATTTATGAAGGCTCCGTCCTAGGAATGGGGACGGATATTTAAACGGTCACCAAGGGTTTACTATTCTACAAGAACAAGAACCTGGAGCTGTTTCCTAGCAAATGCTAAAGGAGCATTTTATTTAAGTAATCAAATGAAATTTTACACACAATCAAAATCTGTTGACCCTTGATTTGCCGGTAATTTGGCAAATTATTCCTGAAAAATGGTTACAGAATATTTGTCACTTTTGACCACCCTTCCATTTTGGTGGTAGAACCGTTGATATCTGAAGGTATCAGATTTACCTTCGTTAACACCATGACCATATTTGATCATGGACCGAGAACCTGTTGGCTAAGTAGGCGCGATCACATGTACCATGTTATCGCCTCTACTTTAACTGAGATGAGACCAACCCGGGAAACTACAAACTCTCCCGGGTTCCTAACCAAGATATGCTAATCGTTAGTTGAAGGAATACGACAAAGGGACTCTAACCTAATGGTCCAGATGTAGGGATTTGCCTTCATTTACACATATTAACTTAACTTATTATTTACAACCAATTGACATTATTCCGTTAATTCGCCAGCTGACTTCCCTAGTATTATCCATCATCAGCCTCCAAAATAATAAGAAAAATAAATAAAATAAAAAAATATTTTATTAAATATTATTTTTATTATTATTATTATTATTATTATTATTATTATTATTATTATTATTATCTGTGGAGATCATGATTATCGTAACCCGTAATCATCCTCGGACCAATATTTCAACTTTTCGCGATTTTATTTATTTTCATCTGAAATAAATAAAAGTACCTTCGTCGATTATTCTTCTTCTCCTTCTTCAAATATTCTCCTTATTATTATTATTAGTTAAAAATCTCAAATTTTTCATTTCAACTCCCAACATCATAATTATGTCCAAATTTAAAAAAAAGTAAATTCTTCCAAAAAAAGTACTTTTTTTATTTTTTATTATTATTATTATTATTAAAAAAATATAATTTCTCCTGTTACACGGTAGTCCACTCTTAATATGTTTAACGCATAACCCCTTTTACAATTCCTATTTATTTTGGCACTAATCAATCCAGATATGATTTACTTGGAATATTATTATTATTATTATTATTACTTCTTTCGAGAATCTTTATTTTTATTCCCCATCTTTATAATTTGGTCACATACGTTCTCTCCCAAACAGAAATCACCAAGATCCGAATTCACATCGGTCGGGACATAATAGTTTTCGAACCCGCAACCTTATTTTCGTACTGTCGTCAATTCATGGAGACCATATGCTCCTAAGACAATTCTCAAATCCCATAACACCTCGCAGTTGGGCAAATACCTCCAATCTCTGCAAGTGTTAATTTATTCCTTCCCTTTCCATTTTGAAGTCCATTTATCCATTGGAACTCTTCAAAACATTTTCACCAATTAACCCTCGGTGTGTGGACTCTATTCTGCCATTCAATACACCGGTATATAAATACAACCTCTATGTGGGCCTTAAGATCCATCTATTTCTTCATCAACACCAGTACAATTCACTTTCATTTCGGGCCGGATTTCTGTCCCACAAACTCCAAATCTCAACCTTTGGCTCAAATCCCTCTGGATCTTAAACATAGCGTGACCATATTATAACAGTGCCTATCTCGTTTCTACCAAAATTATTTATGGTTATTATGGAGTCCAAAAAAACGTTAAATCAAACATTTAGTGTTAAAACCGGATTCACTGCACAAATTATAATTATTCACGGCACAGGTGATCTCCACATTTAAATTACTTTAATTTGCAATCATACTATCCAACTAGGCCCGTGCCTTTATTCTCAAAGATTATTATTAAACACGCCTTTACACATTACCAAATTCTAATGTCCTACTTCGACACTTGTACAGACTATTATTATTTTGTCCACTGGCGAACTTCGCGATATTTACACACATATCAATGGACTTCATTCCGTCCCACAACAATTTAATCACTTGGCAATCCTACCTCTGGATTATCTTAACAACATGCCTTAATATCTATAAAAGTTCCGATAACGGAAACCCACTTTGGAAGCACTCCGAAATGAATATTTACATTATCTTTATGTGAAACGTGCTCCATATTATAGCAAACAACTCAAGCACTTGAATGAACAACTCAACCCAACTATACTCTATTTAATAATCAAAATTATGGTGAGTGCTTGATCTACTCTACATATTAATTTGTCCCTTTGTCTATCTATCTTTGAATTTATACGAGCCGTAACGGCTCGTTTCACAATCAAGTTACCATGATAAGATATGATTTCCTCCCCCTAACGATAGCTATCTATTAATACATTAAAAGGTACTCAACTCTGCCATTGTAGTCTGCTAAAACCGGACGAGAAGCCATAGCCCCTCCGGTTTTTAGCAATGCATTCCGCTGGTGTTCATGCCAGCTTGAAGAATTAATCCTTGACCCTTTCCAACTTTACACATTCTGAATAAAAACAAATAAATTAACTGTTGCACTTTGGAATAATTTCCACCCTAAATTCTATTCACAAATTTTACACTCTCGGCCTTGTATCTAGCCCACTTAATGTAAATTTACATTCTTCATTCCTTTCCCGGACACTAGGAACATGGGATACCTCGGGATCCCCTTTACAACGGCCCGTGCGCGCACTTGAATTTCCCGTCTCACGTTTGTGTAGCTGACCAGGTATCAGTTTAGAATCGACTGTTTACTAGGTGACATAAACACTCGTGACCGTTCTCATGTAACGCACTTCCTAATATGTTGGTAGAATCTCACACTCCGTAAGTTATGCTTTACTGAGTCCTGTCTATTTAAAACACTTCATACTAGTAGACTTGCTCAGGACTGTAATATGAGCTACATCACGTCATGAATCACTGTACTATGTAACCATATAATACTTCGAACTCTACTCCATGAGTAAGTACACACTCGCACCCCTGGCGTAGTCACGGCTCGAACACACTGTAAAAGTAGTCACGTACCACGGGCGTGGTATCCGCCCGAACACTTTGTCAGAAGTACTTTTTGCACACCACTGGCGTGGTCACGGGTCGAACACTATCGGAAGTACTTTCGCAGCCCTGGCGTGGTATCCGCCCGAACACTTTGTCAGAAGTACTTTTTGCACACCACTGGCGTGGTCACGGGTCGAACACAATATCGGAAGTACTTTCGCAGCCCTGGCGTGGTATCCGCCCGAACACTTTGTCAGAAGTACTCCCGTCCTAGTGTACGACCTCATATTTATACTTGTATCCCCTCTCTTCCGAGTTCAACGGAGGTCATCTTGGAACGCACAGTCCCGATATCTTCATACGACAGTTTGCGGTTTGGCCGGTGGCTTAAATATATGATCCAATGATGTAATTATGTTCTCAAATGCTCTATACCAATTCTCAACTATTATCGTTCGCTGGTAATGGATATATTCGCGAATTTAGCTGCCGTAACCCGGCTCGGGGTTTCGCGCTCTATTGTGGCGTCCTTTGCCTTCAGCCAATCACCGAATAGCGTCCATGAATTCTCAGAATTACACCATGCAATCTCCCGCAATTATTAACTTTATATAAGTTTTATGGTATAGTAAGGCTCCTAAATTCCACTTTATTGTGAATCGATACTTGACTTTTTTCTATAAGTTTAATCCACGGAGTTAGCCTCGCTAGTGCTTCTTACAATCCGAAGTTGTCACCTTGCTTTGGTCAAGTGAATTTTTCCATTGGTCCACCTTACCCACGTGACCGGGAAGGCTCATATTTTTTTCTTCTACTGCCAACCCCGTGTCCCACTCCGGCTAGTTACATGGAGATACCTCGCCATCATTTCTCAGAATTTTGCACACGGCTCCCTGCGCTGTTGCTACTACCAAGACTGCCCCGGGCTAGGAAAACTTTGGCAACAAGCTAGCCTCTCTCTTTCCTTGTTGTGACAAATTCTGAGAAACCTAATTCTGTCCCCCCATTGTGTTTGTTAATCTCACTGGAGACAAGAGTCTGTGGTATGGTGAAACCTGCCATCTCGGCCTGGCCTGTTCTTACTGTCTGTACAGTAAGATACTATTTATTCTGAACATGAAATATATATTCCTCATTAATTCCTCATAGTTTCAATTGCATGACGCTTATCATACCCCCACCAGGGTGCACTAATAACAAAGGTATTTAAAAATTAAATTTTAGGCACCTTCCCCTAAACTACAATTTCATCCGGGGTGATTAAAATGATTTATATCTTAGACTGTAGTTTGTTATTCCCCGACTCTGTACACCGATATTCATTAAATTCTGTTTACCCATTATCTCGTGGCTCGGCGTTGATATGGACTTAGCAACAAAAAAATACAAATTCATGAATATCTGTGTTTATCATAGCCGGTACGGTACAAATGTATAAGACGTAAATGATCGGAAATTGAATTCTATATAACATTAGTTAACTTTAATGATAGGACCACTAATACTATAAATATATGAAAATTAAATTTTAGGACTTCCCCTAAACTACCATTTCACTCAGTGTGAAAAAAATGTTTTATAGCCTGGATTGTAGTGGCTCATTCCCCGACTTTACATATCGATTTTTATTCAATTCTCTTGAGCCGTTTTCTCGTGATGCGTGTACAGACAGACAGACAGACAGACAGACAGACAGACAGACAGACAGACAGACAGACAGACAGACAGACAGACAGACAGACAGACAGACAGACAGACAGACAGACAGACAGACAGACAGACAGACAGACAGACAGACAGACAGACAGACAGACAGACATTACGGAAAAGTAAAAAGTGCATTTCCTTGTTACTGTGGACACGACCGATACGGAAATACCATTCTTTTCAAATTCTGAGCAATGTACAAATTAATTATATATATAGATAGATAGATAGATAGATTGTATTATGAGAAAAATGCAAATATAGCTTTCGCAAATTTTCTAACCGATTGGGCAAAGTTTTCATGATATCGAGTGGCTATTTTTTCTCTCCTTTCTTACAACTTTCTTTACGTCCTACCGACATAAATAGGTCTTATGGCGACGATGGGATAGGAAGGGGCTAGGAGTGGAAGGAAGCCGCCGTGGCCTTAATTAAGGTACAGCACCGGCATTTACCTAGTGTGAAAACGGAGAGCCACTTAAAACCATCTTCAGGGCTGCCGACAGTTGGGCTCGAACATACAGTCTCCCGTCTGGAGTGGCTAATGCACAAAATGCTTCGTAACTTACCTTTTTGAGAATGCTGATAGGTAGCGCAAGAAGTAAAAACATACAAATGCCACTTTCACACACCCGGCACCTTTGTGCAACTCTTCTGTGACATTTCCATTGCCAACTTTCGGTCACATATTGTACAACATTTGTTCTCCTTTGTACACCGATGTGTTTTATCGTATTTATTTTCTTTGATATTGAATTTATCGCAGTGGCGGCTGGCGCATGAGGTCACATAGTCACGTACCCTCCCGAAAAACATGAATCTATTAATTTTTACTACTCAGTGCATTATACACAGCAAGATGCAGATTTTAAGCTCATAATGAAGGCAAATATTACTTCTAAGCTGCGAAAGCTGGCTTCAGGATAGAGCGTAAAATCGTATATATTTGCTCCGGTCACAACCCCCATGTGACCGTAGAGCAGACGTTTGAAGTACATGGTCTCCAAACGTTGCCGCTGGCTATGTTTCTTGGGGAAGAGGCCTATTGTAATGAGGGAGTCTCGGTCATAAGCAAAAGTAACCTAGAAGGGAAGCATGTAGTTCTGTGAAGAAATAAAGTTACACGGTTCATTAACTTGTATTTCCCAATTTGCTATTCTTAAAAATAATACTACAACCACACCGATGGCATTAGATACAATACAGATATTCCTGAGAAATGCGATAACAACTGAGAGGTAAGCATGCGTAGGCTATGATCGAGTTGTTTGCTACAGCTAAAGTAAGAAGGTGAAAAGGTGAACTTAGGTGCGTTTTGGCATACCGTCTTTTACTGTAAATATGTGTGAGTATTTTAGATAGTAAACTACTGTAAATTATCCATATCTGTATTTAAAACATAACGCGCCCCTCCTATATGAAACTTCACGAGCCGCCACTGATTTATGGTATTTTCTTCAACTTTATTAGATCTTATTCCGCAGTAAGAATAACTTTTATGCAACTCGAAATATGATATAGGGGATAAAGTGAAACATTGTATGAGGGTCCATACTGAAAATGACTGAGATGGCAACGTTGATAATAAGAGCTGCGACAGGCAAGAGATGGAAGCACTACACGGTTTGGTGTTTGTAGTAACACATCACAATCTAGCCAGTCTGAGTACGGTCGACTTGATGTGTCGCTCTAGCTAGGTCCTTTACCGGCCTTGAAAATCGTTTGTAAATTCTGGCATACAACTGTAATTGGAAAGTTCCTCCATAATTCCGCTGGGGCGCTGGTGGCCTAGGATACTGACAGAAAGCTGTAGGAGCGCGCAAATACGTCATGCAAGCATACATTAGTACGGTACGGTACAGTTCATTTCACTTTATACGTACGCACAGAAATATTAACTCAAAGAAAATTGTCCTGATAAACTGCATCTCGACGGCTCCAATCATTAACATCGTAAGTCGAAGTGTAGGCAAAATGAGTTCCGATAATCACCAAAACCATACTTTAGTATTTTGCACCTGTATAACAATTGTAACTCCTGATCCCCGAACTTAATAGCAACAATAGATCTTAACGTCGTCTCTTAGGAGAATTATAGCACAAATAAAAGTGTAAGTTACGATGTTTGCACAGGGGAAAAGTTACGATTTTAATACTTGGAGCCGTCGATATGCATAAGTGGTTGGGAGGCGTGATCACTCTTATGAAAAACACTGGCTAGGAAGATCATTCTCAGGTAGCAGTATCGTCTCTTCAGCGACGCTGTGTGTGTCACACTGAATGGCCAAAAGTAATGGGAAGACATTGAATGTGATGTTAATGACGAGTTGCTCCTCCGCGAGCCCTCAAAAAGGCAGCAATACGCCGAGGCATTAACTCTACAAGGTGTTGGAATCGTTCTTTAGGGATCTTGACCTACGCATCTTGCATTGCTGGATACAATTGGTCTTGTGTAGTTAGTACGAGGACCATGGAGCGTTCACCAGCATCGACAGCATCCCATAACTGCTTGATAGGATTAAGATCCGGGGATCTTGAGGGCCAATACATGATCTTAACTTCATTGGAGTGCTCCTCCAACAACCTACATGCCACCACAGAGCTGTATGATGGCGCATTGTCATGTTGAAACATGGCATCTCCATCAGTGTACTCCAGGGCCAGAAAGGGATGTAGATGTTCTGAAAGGACGTCCACATAAGGTGCACCTGTCAGCGCTCCTTGCAGCCGGACAATGAGGCCAATTGTGACCATGAGAACGCCACCCAGAGTAGAACTGAGCCACAAACTTGTTGTCATGCAGGATCCATAGCTTCACGAAGCATACGCCACATTCTCACGCGCCCATCAGCTTTCTACAACTGGAACCGGGATTATTCGGACCATTCCACACGCCGCCACTGTTCCGTGGTCCATTGCCGATGTTCGTGGGTCCTTGCGCGTCGTTGAACTCTGTGTCGAGGTGTCAGCAAAGGGACAGGATCTAGTTGTCGGCTGGTAAAGCCTATGCGGTGCAGTTTCCTCCTTACAGTCCTGGTAGAAAAGGGCTCCTGACTCCCACCATTCAACTGGGTGGTGATTTGAATCACAGTAACCGTCGAGTGCTCAGTATGGTTCTGTGGAGGCGCGTGATGTCCGTTCGTTAAACACCTGTAGTCTTTGCGTGCGGCGGTTTACGCGAGTAGTAACATTCTCTCTGCCATATTGATGATCCACCCTGGACACTCTTGTCCTCGGAAACCCAATTTCGCGTGTAATCTCCCCAATACTATGACCCATGTACCGTGCGCCGATTATCATCCCAAGTTCAAAGTCGGTTAACTCGTGACGTGTTACCATCTTCACGACACTGAAGTCTGTGACAGATTGCTCACTGACGCCGCTGCTAGCCACAATGCTCAGCGGTCATACACGGCATATTTTCATATGGGGCACTCCTTCCCATGACTTTTGAACACTCAGTGTATATGTATGAACGAAATATGTCTTCTTATTCTTCTTCTTCTTCTTGTTCTTAGAAAAACGTGTTTGTTTGTCAATATTTTCTAAGTCTTTTTCCTATACTCATCAATCACGAGAAAAGAGAATAACACTGTCGTTGATCCCCTATCAGAACTTAATTAGCGATTATTAGGAACAGGGTGAAGAGGGAACAACAAATATTCAGTGTTTGTGAATGTTGGTGCTTGTTATAAAGCGGAAATGATGGGAAAATACGATCGTATCACTCGCAGGGTGAAGATGGATTTATTCCCTAACATTTCGTTAAGGAGAAAAAAGAATCAAAAGCAAATTTCCGGTGAACGCAGTCAGGGAAGAATAGGGTGTTCGTGAATACAGCGGGGACTTCATAGAAGGGAGAACATTAAAACGTAGTGCAATGAGAATGTAGAAGGAAATTAGGCATCACAGCCGAGGTATAAAGTTGTTAGCTTCTCACGAAGGTGATCTTGGTTTGAATCCCGGTCAGTTGGATATTATGATTTGGATTCCGTGTAGAAATGCTGGATACCCAAAGCCTTGGTCACGATTTTGACAGTCTCTTAAAACTGAAAGCATGAAGAATGAAATCATGTTAAAACAACATGCTATTACTAACTATCCTCAGTTCAAAATTGAATTCCCCGGATTTTCTGGGAATCTAAATCGGGACATCTAGATAGGAGATAAGCACGCCACCCCTACACCACGCCATTCCAGTAGGTCCGGGTTCAATTCCAGGCTCTGCCACAACATTTTAAAAGTGGTACGAGGACTGGAACGGGGTCCACTAAGCCTTAGGAGGTCAACTGAGTAAGAAGGGGTTCGATTCCCACCTCAACCATCTTCGAAGTTGTTTTCCATGGTTTCCCACTTCACTTCCAGGCAAATGCCGGGATGATACCTAACTTAAGGCCACGGCCGCTTCCTTCCCTCTTCCTGGTCTATCCCTTCCAGTCTTCCCATACCTCCACAAGGTCCCCGTTCAGCAAGGCAGGTGAGGCCACCTGGGCGGGGTACTGGTCCTCCTTATCAGTTCTTCCCCCGATCCTAAGTCTCACGCTCCAGAACACTGCCCTAGAAGTGGTAGAGGTGGAATCCCTCGCTGAGTCCGAGGGAAAACCCACCTCCGGTTGGTAAACGGAGTAAGAAAGAAGAATAATCTGCGTGGTGAGTGTTCAGCGTACTATTATTCGGTTCACAGGTTTCCAGGTTGGATTCTCAGCCAGGCTGGGCACTTTAATCAGGTTTCGTTAATTCCCCTAGCTTGGAGGCTGGGTATTTGTGATCGTTTTCACTTAGACAACATATCAAACTACTCATCAACATAAAAATTAGAAATACGGAATAGCAAATACGTCCCACGACGTAGTGCTAACGTCAGAAGGGCATCCGGTTGTAAATCTTGGCTTAATGCATTTTAGTGTCGACCCCTGTTAAGTGGTAAAAATACCAGGAAAGGAAAATATAACTTTGTATTCCTCGGCTCTAGATTGTGAGCAGATTGTTCTTCATAAAACTATACCTCAGTACTCACTTTGTGAAGGTTTTGACACCAAACGTTTATAGCGGTTCACCCCACGAAATAAAAATACTGTAGTAAAAAAGTGGCGTATGGCTTTTAGTGCCGGGAGTGTCCGAGGACAAGTTCGGCTCGCCAGATGCAGGTCTTTTGATCTGACACCCGTAGGCGACCTGCGCGTCGTGATGAGGATGAAATGATGATGAAGACGACACATACACCCATTCCCCGAGCCAGTGAAATTAACCAATTATGGTTGAAATTCCCGACCCGCCGGGAATCGAACCCGGGACCCCTGTGACCAAAGGCCAGCACGCTAACCATTTAGCCATGGAGCCGGACAATACTGTAGTGTTCAGTAACTCAACAACTAGTCTTTACCATGAGTGCACCCATTCAGGAAAGACTGAGCTGTGGTGGGTTATGAACGTTAATAATTGATTAACTGACGTGTATTATGGGATACCATTTCTACATCTAAACGACTGATAGCCGGATGAAAGCAAAGAGGACATATTTCTGAAGGCTACTGAATAACTGGCTTTTAACTGGAGCTATAAATGCACTTCACTTGGTATAATAGATATTGCAGGCAGTAAAGTGATAAACATTATTCAGTTAATCGTTTAAAGTGTAAATACAATTTACGCACTTAAGCAAACAATTTAGACTGCATGAGAGCAAGGTAATAAAGGCACTTTTTAAAGTCCATTATCTAAGTGAAAATGAGCCATACAACGCGCACATTGTTATAGCACTGTTCTAATTTCTCTTCCACGACACCAGTAGTCTCTTCTGTAACACTGCAATTCTTGGCTCGAACATGAGGAATACTGTATGTATGTGTACTGTATCATGATCGCTAAAATAAATTAGACACTAAACATCAAGCAGAAAGTGCCTGCTAGGAATAATATGATACGGAAGCTGACTGGAATGACGTGGGTAGTATAACCAGCTACTGCGAGAACTTCTGCTGTTTTGTTATGATTACGGGGCGTATTCATATGCACTAAGGAAACAAACAAAATATGCATGCATTTATGTACTAAAATAGCAATATCTGCACTCATATATTCTGCAGAATTCTATTTTTTCCTTCTATATGTAATGTTGGTTTTCCATAAATCCATTGGTGAAGCAGAATTAATTTACCTGCTCTTTATTTTTGGCATGATTTGTGGTGTAAACAGGTCTTCATCCAACGAATAAATTAACGTACAGGTACAGATCCAACATGGCGGTGGCTCCTACGAGCTCACAAAGAACAGAAGAGGCTTTCCAACGTCGGTGCATTATACTCAAGTACCCTATTGAATAACACTAAAGATGACGATGAAAGATAGGTCAGAGCTACAAAATATTGGTATGGACAAGGCCACGATTGGTAAAGACCGTCTAGTGACAAAATATAGGAACGAATAAATTGCTAGCATTGTTTAGTTTTCTTTCTTTTTTTTTTTTTTTTTGTTAGTTGCTTTACGTCGCACAGATAGGTCTTATGGCGACGATGGGACAAGGAAGGGCTAGGAGTGGGAAGGAAGCGGGAGTGGCCTTAATTAAGGTACAGCCCCCAGCATTTGCCTGGTGTGAAAATGGGAAACCACGGAAAACCATTTTCAGGGCTGCCGACAGTGGGGTTCGAACCTACTGTCTCCCGAATACTGGATACTGGCCGCACTTAAGCGACTGCAGCTGTCGAGATCGGTCATTGTTTAGTTTCAGGCTGACACTGTTTTAATTCTTCTATAGAGAATGAAGCGAAATTCGTGCGCTCGGTCGTCGCAGCGCGACTCCTTACATGCCAGCAATAAAAAAAAAATGTCTCTCACAGATGTTTGTCCTGCGAGTATATCCGGGAGAAAAAGGACGTCGAAGAGTGGCAATCTGGCAACACTGTAACCACATGTAGGGTAACTACCTCTGTCAGCACAAATCAGTCGTGTGGTAGAATTGGTGCAGTGGATAGAGTTTTGAGTTAGCGTGCAGGAGGTCGAGGGGTCGATCCTGGTTTGAGGCGTATGTTTCTTATTTCGTAAGTGTAGTCCAGGTGGCATGGTATCTGGCATCTTAATCGTCAACAGCGATTGCAGTGGGTCCTCTAGAAACCATTTGCACTTATATACTTACATCCTAGAAATGCACGAACACTCGTTTTCATTGGTCAGGTTTGAAAGACGCCTTTTCCACGTCGTGGGCGTGAATTTATTCGCACCATTTCATCTACTAGGTGCGTTACAACGTGCTCATCATCATCAACATCATCATCATCTGTTTAACCTCCAGGTTCGGTTTTTCCCTCGGACTTAGCGAGGGATCCCACCTCTACCGGCTCAAGGGCAGTGTCCTGGAGCTTCAGACTCTTGGTTGGGGATACAACTGGGGAGTATGACCAGTACCTCGCCCAGGCGGCCTCACCTGCTGTGCTGAACAGGGGCCTTGTGGAGGGATGGGAAGATTGGAAGGGATAGGCAAGGAAGAAGGAAGGAAGCGGCCGTGGCCTTAAGTTAGGTACCATACCGGCATTCGCCTGGAGGAGAAGTGGGAAACCACGGAAAACCACTCACCTCTACTCAGTTGACCTCCCGAGGCTGAGTGGACCCCGTTCCAGCCCTCGTACCACTTTTCAAATTTCGTGGCAGAGCCGGGAATCGAATCCGGGCCTCCGGGGGTGGCAGCTAATCACGCTAACCACTACACCACAGAGGCGGACTACAACGTGCTCAGCGTTACTAAATTTTGTAAATGTAGGATACATGTGACCTAGAGAACGGTGTCTTACTGTATTAGAGTATGTAATGTCCGATGGAAATTAGCAAATAAAAAAGTGCGCCTCAACCCAGGATCGAACCCTCGAACTCCTGCATGCCATCCCAAAACTCTATCCACTGCACTAACTGCACATCACGGTAAATATGTGCTGACAGAGATAGTTACCCTGCATGTGGTTACAGTGTTGCCAGTTTGCCACTCTTCAACGTTCTTCTTCTGCCGGATATACTCGCAGGACGAACTTTTGTGAGAGACATTTTTTTATTGCTGGCATGTGAGGAGTGGCGCTGCGACGCCCGAGTGAGCGAATTTCGCTTCACCCTGTATAAGTGAGAATACATTTTGAGGTGGGTGGGTTAGCATCTGGCAATTATCGACGAATGATCTCTCCTTTCTGTTACTTCAGGGATCGTAAAACATTATTGTTCTATGATTCCAAAATCCAACTAAAGAACCACTGAAATAAACTTCGACATTGTCAAGTTCTTGTTAATATTGTTGACTGGCAACTGAAATGCATTGTAAAGGCTTCCGGCAGCGAATGGTATGTCCGACTCGTTGGCTGAATGGTCAGCGTAACGCACTTCGGTTCAGAGGGTCCCGGGTTCGATTCCCGGCTGGGTCGGGGATTTTAACCTTCATTGGTTAATTCCAATGGCCCGAGAAGTGGGTGTTTGTGCTCTCCCCAACATCCCTGCAACACACACACCACACATGACACTATCCTCCACCACAATAACACGCAATTACCTACACATGGCAGATGCCGCCCACCCTCACCGGAGGGTCTGCCTTACAAGGGCTGCACTCGGCTAGAAATAGCCACACGAAATTAATTATTATGGCGAATGGTATTAATTTATTGGCTCTGTTGTTCCGATTTGTACAAGATACTAATAAAGCTGGAATTATGCATGTATATGCTCGTATGCTAAGAATATGCGCGTATTACGTATATATGCATTTATAGGTACTGCGTGTATAAAACTTAGCCATTCGATTTTAAATTCTATGATTCGCATTTTATTTTTATGAGCATATTATATCATCATCATCATCATCATCATCATCTGTTTACACTCCAGGTTCGGCTTTTCCCTCGGACACAGCGAGGGATCCCACCTCTACCGCCTCAAGGGCAGTGTCCTGGAGCTTCAGACTCTTGGTCGGGGATACAACTGGGGAGTATGACCAGTACCTCGCCCAGGCGGCCTCACCTGCTATGCTGAACAGGGGCCTTGTGGAGGGACGGGAAGTTTGGAAGGGATAGGCAAGGAAGAGGGAAGGAAGCGGCCGTGGCCTTATGTTAGGTACCATCCCGGCATTCGCCTGGAGGAGAAGTGGGAAACCACGGAAAACCACTTCCAGGATGGCTGAGGTGGGAATCGAACCCACCTCTACTCAGTTGACCTCCCGAGGCTGAGTGGACCCCGTTCCAGCCCTCGTACCACTTTTCAAATTTCGTGGCAGAGCCGGGAATCGAACCCGGGCCTTCGGGGGTGGTAGCTAATCACGCTAACCACTACACCACAGAGGCGGACGAGCATATTATATACTGAAACAAACATGCAGATATGCCAAATTCCACCCTCTTGTTATGATATTCAGCAGCTGAGTAAGCACATCCGGAGTTGTGACGTTCTGGCCATATCAAAATAATGGACGCGGCGATGAACGAAAAATGTCGCATTATCTCAAATTATCTGCAACCCAAACCCATGGGGAAACCGCATTGCTCCTCTAACATAGACATATACTGACATCCAGTAACAGCGAGGAAGAAGAAGACCAAAGCGCCGACATCTCGGATGCATCTTCTATACACTTGCGGGCCAGAACGACCACGACAAATTAAGAAATAGATTGCTCAAGATCACTGAAGAATTTACAGGGTGACTCGAATTATGGCGTGTAAATTTCTAACATTTCAAGCAAGGAGAAACATCTAGTGAAGATCCTCTCCCCGGTCATATCGGAAATTGGAGGACTTATACAACTTTCGAGAGGCTACGATCGAGTGTCATGAGATGTAAGACCAATCATAGTTTACTTAATTAATTGCGTGTGGCCTCTGGAGAAGCTTAGTGCAGGTCTTTCAAGTTGACGTCTTATAGGCGACCTGCGCGTCTGTGAAGATGGGATCCCTCACTAGCGCTGGGGGAAGGTTGACGTCGAATACGTGCAATGTTTGGAGTGTTCGAACATGTCCGAGAATCAATGAGGTATCCAGGCTTGCGTTCAAGTGCATGGTGGACATTTCTAGGACTTTCTGTGTTGGAATACAGTATCTCTGCTGGTACACCAACCTGGCGTTAACTAAGTCGACATGGTATTTGTCAACGGGTATCAATACATCCCGTTAAAGTTCGAAAATGTATTAGTCATAACCGATCGACTGTATATGGGGCATTTGTCATTTTGGGATACTATCCACTTCATTCCCATAACACCAGTACTTGCCAGATGCTTGGAAACATCAGTATTTCACCCGTTGCTCGGAAAGGGACCTGTAAATCAGATTTTTCATTTCTGTCAATTTTGTGGTTCTAAGATTTGCATAAGATCATCATCATCATCATCTGTTTACCCTCCAGGTTCGGTTTTTCCCTCGGACTTAGCGTGGGATCCCACCTCTACCGCCTCAAGGGCAGTGTCCTGGAGCTTCAGACTCTTGGTCGGGGGATACAACTGGGGAGTATGACCAGTACCTCGCCCGGGCGGCCTCACCTGCTATGCTGAACAAGGGCCTGGTGGAGGGATGGGAAGATTGGAAGGGATAGGCAAGGAAGAGGGAAGGAAGCGGCCGTGGCCTTAAGTTAGGTACCATCCCGGCATTCGCCTGGAGGAGAAGTGGGAAACCACGGAAAACCACTTCCAGGATGGCTGAGGTGGGAATCGAACCCACCTCTACTCAGTTGACCTCCCAGGCTGAGTGGACCCCGTTCCAGCCCTCGTACCACTTTTCAAATTTTCGTGGCAGAGCCGGGAATCGAACCCGAGCCTCCGGGGGTGGCAGCTAATCACGCTAACCACCAAACCACAGAGGCGGACATAAGATACTGAGCATTTTTTAAAAAGTTCGTGCTTCTAGGTGCAATACTTCAAAATATTGACTGTTCCGCATTGCACGTGCCGTTGAGCGGTGTTGCCACATTCCTTTCTCCTTCCCTTCGCTAACGGCTCACTTGTTCGTTCGTTCAGGCCGCTGTGTTCTGTTGTACGTCACTCAGAGGTGAGAGGTATAGGCAACTCCGAGCAATATAATAATAATTTCGTGTGGCTATTTCTAGCCGATTGCAGCCCTTGTAAGGCAGACCCTCCTATGAGCGTGGGCGGCATCTACCATGTGTACGTAACTGTGTGTTATTTTGGTGGGGATAGTGTTATGTGTGGTGTGTGAGTTGCAGGGATGGTGGGGTCAGCAAAAATACCCAGCACCCGAGCCACTGGAATTAACCAATGAAGGTTAAAATCCCCGACCCGGCCGGAAATCGAACCCGGGACCCTCTGAACCGAAGGCCAGTACGCTGGCCATTCACCCAACGAATCGTACATTCCGAGCAATAAGAGCCAGCCGAATGGCTTAACTCCTTGGCACCCGCATTGGGTCCACTCACGTTTCCATGGCATCCGTGCCCCCTGCTCTCTTCTCCCTAACCAAGCATGCAGTAAACGGACCTCCCTGTAAGAAGTGCCAGAAAGTATCTTTCAGTATTATTCTTCTCCCTCGGAATCAGTACCTCGCCTAGGCGGCCTCACCTGCTGTGCGGAACAGGGGCCTTGTGGAGGATGGGAAGATTGGAAGGGATAGACAAGGAAGAGGGAAGGAAACGGCCGTGGCCTTAAGTGAGGTACCATCCCGGCATTTGCCTGGAGAAGAATTGGGAAACCACAGAAAACCACTTCGAGGAGGGCTGAGGAGGGAATCGAAACCCCTTCTACTCAGTTGACCTTCCGAGGCTGAGTGGACCCCGTTCCAGCCCTCGTACAAATTTTCAAATTTCGTGGCAAAGCCGGAATCGAACCCGGGACTCCGGGGGTGGCAGCTAATCATACTAACTACTACACCACAGTATTACTACTATAAAAGTGAATGGGATGGCAAGAGAAGGAAGCGAAGTTGTCAGTTTTAGTTCTGCAGAACAAGAAAACACTGCACTGCAGAAGTAAAATTGACAACAACGCTTCCTTCTCTTGCCATCCCACTCACTTGAAAGATGTTTTCTGACAGTTCTTAGCGGGAGGTCCGTTTACTGCCTGCCTGGGTGAGGAGCAGGAAGTAGGGTGGGTGGTTGCCATGGAAACGTTGGCGGACCCACTGCGGTTGCCTAGGAGATAAGCCTGTTTGCCGGCCCGTGTTGCTTGTAGTTGCCAAACCTGTCACTTCTGAGTTACGTACAAAAGAACACAGCGGTCTGAACAAACGAACAAGTTAGCCGGAAGCAAAGGGAAGGAGAAAGGCATGCAGTAATGTGGCTACACCGCTAAATGACACGCGCAATGCTCCACCCTGCAGCCATGTCTGTCAAAACGCTTCTTTTAATATTACGGGAATAGGCAGTCATTTGAGGTGCCAATTATTAACCTACCGTGTCGCGTTTATGACTGATATGAGAGAATCAACGGTTTTCAAGACCAATTGGGTGTGAAAAGCAGTGAATAACTATGTTATGTGCTAATGAATGATTAGCAGTCCCCATGTTTATCATGGAGACCGGGCAGGGCAGGTAGAATTAGAAGACCTTCTTCTTCTTCTTTTCTGGCCATATGTGTGCCCGCAATGGACACTTCCAAGTAAAGCTCATGGTCAGCTCTTCTGATCCAACTGCGGCTGAATGTCTACGCCAATGGAATGCCGTTTCTATTGAAGGGCTTTTCGGCTCTACGACACCATGTTTCTCTGGGACGCCCACGTCCTGTCCTTGGTCCCTCGACTGCAATAGATCTCTTAACGGGATGATCTTCATCTCGACGTTGTACGTGTCCGTACCAGCGCAACTGCCACTCCTCCAACTTCTCACTGGTAGGAGAAGTCCACCTCTGTGATGTAGTGGTTAGCGTGATTAGCTGCCACCCGCGGAGGCCCGGGTTCGATTCCCGGCTCTGTCATGAAATTTTAAAAGGGGTACTAGAGCTGGGACCGGGTCCACTCAGCGTCGGGAGGTCAACTGAGTAGAGCTGGGTTCGATTCCCATCTCAGCCATCCTGGAAGTTGTTTTCGGGGTTTCACACCTCCTCCAGGGAAATGTCGGGATAGTACCTAACTAAAGACCTCGGCCGTTCCTTTCCTCTTCCTTGTCTATCCCTTCCAATCGTCTCATACCCCCATAAGGTCTCTGTTCAGCATAGCAGGTGAGGCCACCTGGGCGAGGTACTGGTCCTCCTCCCCAGTTTTATCCACGACCCAAAGTCTCACACTCCAGGGCACTGCCCTTGAGGTGGTAGAGCTGGAATCCCTCACTGAGTCAGAGGGAAAAACCAACCCTGAAGTGTACACAGATGAAGATAGTAAGAAAGAAAGAAAGAAAGAAAGAAAGAAAGAAAGAAAGAAAGAAAGAAAGGCGAAGAACATAAAAATAGGTTTACGTCGCACTGACGTAGGTAGGTTTTATGGTGGCGATGGGATAGGAAAGGGTTAGGAATGAGAAGGAAGTGACCCTTGCCTTATTTAATGTACAGCCCCAGCATTTGTCTGATGTAAAAGTGGGAAACTACGGAAAACCATCTTCAAGCCTGCCGACAGTGGGGTTTGAACCCACAATCTCCCGAATGCCAGCTGAAGCTACGTGACCCAAACCGCACAGGCACTTGCTCGAAAGGAGAAGAACATGGAATGATGTAGATAAATAATACTGTAATACCAAGCCGGTTTCTACTTTGGGATAACTATATATGAAAGACGCAAATCAAGTCATAGTATTAGCTTTGAAGTACGTTTAAAATGATTTGCTAAAATAATGTCCGACAGATTTATGACGAAGCTCTGGCGCCTGGCTGGCAGCACTCCCTGGAAACTGATCTCTCTGAGACGCGAAAAGTAGTGGTCTAACCTTGAATGATTCATAGATTATAACTCAATTCTACATTGGCTACAGGCAGTGTACTGTAACTATATAGCTCGGTATTCAATAGAATGGTACGGACATTAAATACACAAGCAGGTATGGCTCATCTATTATTCAGTCTATATGCCTCAACAGAGACGTTAAACAGGCAATCCATCAGCGCACGTGCCTTCCACTGCCAGGAAGCTCTGGCCATGGGCCAGAAGGACCGAACGCCCCCGACCTGACTCCCGAATGGCGATCAGCAGAAAGACATCAATGGACTCACTACGGTGCAGTATGTGGGAGGCCTTCAGGTCACCGACACAACACAAGCTCCCAAGCTCTTACACGTAGTGAGAAGAAGAGCACTTGAAGATTATTTTTATGAGGTTTACATAATGCCTCATTGCACGGAAGATCGAACGTATTCCACGCATTACAAATATGTGGCCTGTTGCACAGATAGGGACCCAAAGTTGGCGATGAAAATTTTAAAGCAGAGCTGAACTAACGTGTGTGGGGTCCAATAATAGCATTTCTATGTTTTCGACTTCTTTACAATTGGCTTTATCGACACAGATAGGGCTGAGAGTGGGAAGGAAGCAGCCGTGGACGCAATTAATTATGTACACCATTTGCCTGGTGTGAAAATAGGAAACCACGAAAAACCATCTTCAGGGCTGCCGGCAGTGGGGTTCAAACCTACTATCTCCCGAATGCATGCTTACATCTGCGCGCCCCTAACCGCACGGCCAACTCACTCGGTTATTTTGACTTCTTGCGCTACCTATGGGTCTTCTTTATAAACTAAATTACGAAGCAGTTCGATTCTTCGCCTGTTGATGTCATGAAAATTTTGTACAATTAGCAAGAAAATAAGTGAAAACTTTATTTACATTTACTCAAAAATACAGTTTTCTTAATGGCAACAGTTAATAATAAATACCTCCTGAAGTATTGCACCTAGATGCATTAACTTCCCTATTTTAAAATCTCGGTATCCTATGATAGTTGTAGAACCGCAAAAAAATCAAAACATTAAGAATCCTACTTTTAGGTCCCTTTCTTTAGACTTTTATACTTTTTTTTATCGAGAAATTACCAGCGTTTCGTCTCAGTGTGGCAGTGCGCTCGTCAGTTTTAATGCCATAACTTTCCAAGACACTGGCAACTAGTGCACCTTTGGGACATCTATCTGTAGGCATGGTTTCATTCCCCACCTGAAGGGTGAGGTGGTAACCTAGTGGGGATTTTTTAATGCTTTCACTCTGTATCCTGAAACAGTATGACGGGCCTCTTAGAGGGTGACGCCATTCTCAAGCCAGGAGATCTGTGGTGATTTGCGGTGCGGTGAAGAACGTGGGAGTTGGGATCAGCCGCGGCCTATAAACAGGAACTGTTCCGGAAGTGATAATGGGAAACCATGGAAAAATATTCTCATGATAGCTGACGGTGGGATTTGAACCCACTCAACTCCCGAGTTACTCCATCACGATCTACTCTGAGATTGGCCAATCACTGCAAGCCTCCTTTGTAGGACAATGCAGTGACGGTTAACTAGCGGAAGTATGCACCCCCACGTTCATGAATACCTGCTGTTGGCTTTTGTTTTAATAATTGACTTTCTAAAAGAGAGCCACCGCAATTGCGAACATACAAGTATTTCAGCTCTCTAGGCCGTTTCAATCCTAAAATCACGAGTTCATTATCATTGTTTCCATGTTAGTTTTTAAAAGCAAGCTTGCAGTTTTTCGCGACTGTTGGTATCGTAATTATAGACATGAAACCTCCAGTTTAATGTGGAACCCGAACCATGTGGACGTGACTACTTAATTTAAAAATTTCATATGAATTAGACGGGATTTAGACGTAGGTGAGAAGGCAATGACTACACCACTCGGCTATCATGACCTTATATATTTGGTCCTAACGAGAACTGGGATCTTTATACACTGACTGACAGAGCAAATGCAACACCAAGAAGGAGTGGTTCGAAAGGGATGAAACTTGGGGAAAAAACAGAGACGGCACGGACGAATAATTGATGTTTATTTCAAACCGATATGCAGGTTACACAATGCGCACGGCATCGACTCAGTAGGATGTAGGATCACCGCGAGCGGCGATGCACGCAGAAACACGTCGAGGTACAGAGTCAATAAGAGTGCGGATGGTGTCCTGAGGGATGGTTCTCCATTCTCGGTCAACCATTTGCCAGAGTTGGTCGTCCGTACGAGGCTGGGGCAGAGTTTGCAAACGGCGTCCAATGAGATCCCACACGTGTTCGATTGGTGAGAGATCCGGAGAGTACGCTGGCCACGGAAGCATCTGTACACCTCGTAGAGCCTGTTGGGAGATGCGAGCAGTGTGTGGGCGGGCATTATCCTGCTGAAACAGAGCATTGGGCAGCCCCTGAATGTACGGGAGTGTCACCGGCCGCAGCACATGCTGCACGTAGCGGTGGGCATTTAACGTGCCTTGAATACGCACTAGAGGTGACGTGGAATCATACGCAATAGCGCCCCAAACCATGATGCCGCGTTGTCTAGCGGTAGGGCGCTCCACAGTTACTGCCGGATTTGACCTTTCTCCACGCCGACGCCACACTCGTCTGCGGTGACTATCACTGACAGAACAGAAGCGTGACTCATCGGAGAACACGACGTTCCGCCATTCCCTCATCCAAGTCGCTCTAGCCCGGCACCATGCCAGGCGTGCACGTCTATGCTGTGGAGTCAATGGTAGTCTTCTGAGCGGACGCCGGGAGTGCAGGCCTCCTTCAACCAATCGACGGGAAATTGTTCCGGTCGATATTGGAACAGCCAGGGTGTCTTGCACATGCTGAAGAATGGCGGTTGACGTGGCGTGCGGGGCTGCCACCGCTTGGCGGCGGATGCGCCGATCCTCGCGTGCTGACGTCACTCGGGCTGCGCCTGGACCCCTCGCACGTGCCACGTGCCACATGTCCCTGCGCCAACCATCTTCGCCACAGGCGCTGCACCGTGGACACATCCCTATGGGTATCGGCTGCGATTTGACGAAGCGACCAACCTGCCCTTCTCAGCCCGATCACCATACCCCTCGTAAAGTCGTCTGTCTGCTGGAAATGCCTCCGTTGACGGCGGCCTGGCATTCTTAGCTATACACGTGTCCTGTGGCACACGACAACACGTTCTACAATGACTGTCGGCTGAGAAATCACGGTACGAAGTTGGCCATTCGCCAACGCCGTGTCCCATTTATCGTTCGCTACGTGCGCAGCACAGCGGCGCATTTCACATCATGAGCATACCTCAGTGACGTCAGTCTACCCTGCAATTGGCATAAAGTTCTGACCACTCCTTCTTGGTGTTGCATTTTTTTTCTGTCAGTCAGTGTAATAGCTAACATCGACGTTTTTCAAATTCATTTCTAAAAAAGAGGACAGTTAATATGTCATTATCGGATATTAATCCATTTAACCCTTGTTTTCTATTTAAACTTTGGAACCAACTGTTACAGACGTCTGCGGTTTCCAATAACTTCTAATAAAAATCATCACTCAACGTTGGTAGCATTGTCGTACCATGTTTGGCCGCCAAGAGTGTGGTATTTGGTCTATAATTCAGAGCTTCGTTGGCGTCAGTAAGGGTATCCGACCGTAAAATTTGACTTAATCTACATTAGTGTCTAACCCACATAATTGGAAGTGGTCAGGATTGAAAAAATGTTTGGTATCAACTTCCAGCACCTGAACTATTTCACATATTTTACAGTATCGTGCTAACTGGATATCGGTGAGGAGGCAATTTTTTAATGAATAAACCAGCATATATACCCGTGTTTCGCTACGGTATTCTACATTGTATACGGACTTCTACGTAAATTATTACACACGCACTGAGTAAGATTATATTAAATGACATGTCTCCTAGCGCTATCCGAAAAACAAAACGGGGAGGTCCCCATACATTTTTTCCGATGTAAGGTGCACGTTCGGGAAATTTAGATGATAATGGCAGGCCACATTTCCTACTGACATTCACACTCGAGTTCGGAGGATCACTTGCCAACTTCCATTCGCAATAGAGATTGATATTTTGAATTATAATGAGAGGGCCCCCTCTCCTAATGCCGGTCAAAATTGAGTTGAAGAGGTTTCTTTATAATCGAGAAATGCTGCGCTATCTAAATTATAAAGAATCGAAATGCGACAGTAAGGCAGAGGACCAACGGTTAAAATCTCTCCAAATTGGGCAGCGAATGTGTCATATGCTTTGTGAAATGACTTAATGTTTAGAAAACAGTTACCAAGAAACGAAGGTCTGCACCGTCATTAAAATTGCCTCCATATTTCGATATTTTCTGAGACCCAAATGTAATACATTTAAATAGCCTGGAACCTTCCCTCAAAGTAAAGAGCGTCCAGTGATCAAGCGAAATTATATAGTCTACATAAAAAAATGATGTTTGAAATGAAGGGACACTTCACATGGAGTCCATGGAATTTACAAAAAATCAATAGAATGAGAGGAAATGAAAGATTACTGTTGTCTTTTCCCTATAAACACGCATTCTATTAAGTGATTTTTAAACCATATGCATATCTAAACCTTCCCCTAGATGAGTATACTCTACATAGGCCTATATGAAGTTTGGTCGAGATCTATCCAGCCATTTCACCGTGATGCTGGAACAGATTGACAAACAGACAAACAGGCATGAAAGCTAAAAACTATCGACACGGCCTTGAGTTGACTTAAATCGGATAAATATCGGAAAAATTGGCAAAACAAATGCAATTGCAGACAGCGGACCCCCTTCAACTTTATTTATATAGATAAGCATGGACACATTTCTAAGTGTAGACATTCGTTTCGAGATTACTGGTTTTAAACGGTAGGTCATATCAACAAACGGATTCCGCCATCACATGCCTCTTTTAGTGTTATACACAGTTGGTCCTATGATATTTTCCATTATCTCCTGTATTAATGGGTTATATTGAGTTAGAAATATTATATAGGGTGACATATGGGTAGAGGTTTCACATAAGACATTATTTTTTGACTATTTATATGACAAGCGGAATCATAAAATTTGGCTAACATACGACCACTGGTCGTGTCAATCTGCGTAGCGAATTTGATGATTCTATCTTTCCTATAAGTGTGCCAAACGATAAGAAAAATTTACAAAATTAACTTAAAATTGAGAAATGCAGCTCTATCTAAAGAATAAGGGGACGTGATACGACAATGTCATAGAAGTAAAGTTGTAGATGTCCCCAAACTAATCAGAGAGAAAAAATGGAAGGGGTCCGACACTTCGAAAAATGAAGGTATCGGCCAAAGAAGACAGGGGCCACGAAGGGCATGTAAATGAAAGACTCCCTAGCCCTCGAAAACCTAATAGCGTCGGGATCGGAAAAGAACAAGAGTTGACCAAGTGAGGTCGGAAAGGATACTCCAAACTGAAAGGCGATTGTGCTTTCTGTTTTGTTATACGACTTACCGTTTAGCCACCAATTACCCCGAAACAAAGGTCTGCACTATAATTGAAATTGCCTCCATATTTTGATATGTTCTGGGGTCAAAAAGTTATACATTTAAACAGCTTGGAATTTTTCCTCAAAGTAAAGAGTTTCTATGTTTCTGGATTAGCACTCGTATACATACGGGGTAATTATGGAAGAAAGTATTACAGTAAAAAAAGTTGAAATGAATAGAACAGGACAGCCGGATAGGGAAATATGTAAACACCAAGTGGATGTATTGTAAAATGGAATGTCCCTCACTAAATTGTGATGATATGAGTTACGGATATAAGAAGGCAGCACCAGAGGAGAAATTTACGCGGAGGGATTCTTAGGTAAACAGATAAGAAGACGACTTATGATGTTATTACTTAAGCCTAAAGAGGCAAGACAGAGGCAAGCGGAAAACAAAAATAGAAAAAATATAGAGTACAATTTATAGCAAATGCCAGAAAATAACTTAAAGTATGAAATCGTGGGCCACACTCCGCGGTACTGTTCAAATAATACCAGGCCCTTTAGAACTATTCGAAGACGATTTCAACCTCCAAAGGTATTCCGCAAATATCCCGCAGAATGGCAGTATGACGTCTCTTTCGCCTTGCACGCAACGAAACAATTTACAGAAGTATTGACGAAAATGACATTAACCTATGTTACTTTCCTGCTGGCAAGCAGCCAGAGACGTTTCTATGGTAACCGGTAGGTTCGTTGTCGGTCTTTCGGCCACTCAAAGCAGAGCATGAAACCCACAGGAAGTAGTAATTTTCTCCGCACTTGAAAAGTAAGCGAAATTATACTCATTACAAACGTTGTTTTGAGTGAATGGCGCTTCACATGCAGTCCTCGGATTTTACAGAAATGAAATGGCATATAGCTTTTAGTGCCTGGAGTGTCAGAGGACATGTTGGGCTCGCAATATGTAGGTCTTTTGATTTGACTCCTGTAGGCGACCTGCGCGTCGTGATGAGGATGAAATGATGATGAAGACGACACGTACACCCAGACCCCGTGCCAGCGAAATTATCCAATGATGGTTAAAATGCCCGACCCTGCCGATAATCGAACCCGGGACCCCTGTGACCAAAGGCCAGTACGCTAACCATTTAGCCATGGATTCGGACGGATTTTTACAGAAAATCAATAGTATAAAATAAAATGGAAGAAAACTGTTGTGGTTTCCTTATAAAACCCCCATTCACTTCCATGATTTTTAAATCATATGTATATCTGAACCTTCCACCGGATGAGTAAACTCTATATATGAAGTTTTGTCGAGATCTCTCCAGCCGTTACACTGTGAAGGTGGAACAGACGGACAAACAAAGACGAAATGTAAAAACCACTGATTCGGTCTTCAGTTGACCTAAATCGCATAAATATCTGAAAAAAATGGCTAAACAAACGAAAATACAGACAGCGGACGGACTTTATTTTTATATATTAATGTAAAGAACCCTAAATTCGAGACAGAGATCTATCCCGTATCCGGAATTAGACACATTTATACTGTGTGGGCTAACTCTAATTTGCAACATTTAAAGGGTAATTTGTTGGTGAATTCTACATTCGTACGTAGTTTAGGAAATGAATGACGATCCGAATACCTTACTTGTGTTGTAAATCTTGCAATGCCGATTCTAATTTTGATTGAGTTACTATCAGTCTTCTTCTACCGCTTTTCGCGGATCATACGTGCGAATTCTTTCGTACTATGCGTATTTGGCCTTGTTTTGCGACGAGAAGCAGACGTGCAGCGATGTTCTGATGTCTTAATTGATCATCCTAGAAAGTGTCAACGCAATTGGTATGGTGCAACCCGAACACTTCACTTTTAAGGGAAGAAGAAATATGACTCCCTCGAAACTCAAACCCGGGTACTCAATTCTCCGGACAGGCCGAATAATTTAATGCATCCATTCTGAGAATTAGATATTCGAGTTTGAGATCTGAAGACAGTCAATTTTGCACTACCTTCACCTTAGATTAAGAACAGTTCTGGTTTCAAAACACGTGTACTTTCTAAAACAATAGTTCAAATATGTAGCGTGTGCTACCTCTGACTACAGCGTCTTTCACTTTTCACAATTCAGAGATGTTAATGCATACAGTTGAAGATTTTTTTAAAACTACTGTTGCCCAACTTCACCTCCGATGCAAATCTTGTCAAATAAAGCCACTCCTGTGTTCACTGGAGAATGCTGAAGCCACGTGCTGATAAGGTCCTAGTGGCCAGCGGGCAGAATCAAAACAGAACCTCGTTAACGCTGCTAAATATAACGTAGAGTTACTGATGAGAGCTTCATTGTGGAGAAACATATGGCTGCGGGCTATACCACGAGATTGATAGGCTATTTCACGTCTGTATTTTGCTTGTAGACAGTTGATAAACGGGAACACGCGAAAAGTAGCGCAGCATCCATCCATTATTTAATCCGTATTCGAAAATCACATATCAGCCATCAGACAATTTGTCCTTACAGCAAAGAAATTAATCGTTCATATCAGACTCATATGGAAGCCTTGAGGCACAGAGCAGGTTTCCTGTTCAATCACTGAACATCTAAATGAAGTGCAACTTGCCGACCTCTGAGTGAAGTGATTGATTTGGTTTATTATCAATATTTGGTTTCAGGAAACAAATCATGTACTCTGTAATGAATCCTATTCAAGTGGGTTATTGAAAAGTCACGGAAATATACGCAAATGAAGAATAGGTAAAGAAACAAATGGATGATTTGAAATGAGTGACAAGGAGAGAAATAAATTAGGAAAGAAGTATAAAGTAATGTTAAGCCCCACGTCTCTACTTCCGTGGTTGAGAGTGTGCTCACCTTCGATTCGAGTGGGCTTGTAATCGATTTTATGCAGGGCTGTGGAAATTTCATTTTGATCCGTATTAAAGTGCAATCAGTACAATATTTCTTATTGTCATTCTAATGCTTACGACTCTGAGTTCTTTCATCTGATGTTAGGTTTTTTAAGAAGCACCCGTGTCCTTAATTAAGGTACAGCCCCCGCATTTGCCTGGTGAGAAACTGGGATATGATCTCTATATATAAAAGACTAACCCCGACTGACTGTAATAGACACGCAGCCAAAACTACGTGACATAAAGAAATGAAATTTTGGGGATACATTTATATAACTATGCAGGTACTAACTAAGGAAGGATTTTTGTATATTCTGTCGCTAATGGGATGAAAAGTGGGCTGAACTGCTTAAATGAGTACATCTCAAGAACTGAACAGTTAAAGACGTAAAAATCGGTATTTGGAATGAAAATGAAAACATACAATCTGTTTTCCTTTCAATGACCGGGTCAGGGATGGGATGAATGAAACCCCCAACTTGCGGCGAGGTTAGGAATCATGACGGCTACCGAGGTCTGTCACACTCCTCTGGGGCAATGATTAATGACATACAGATGAAATGATACGTTAATGGAGAGTGTTGCTGGGATGAAAGATGACATGGAAAACCGGAGTACACGGAGAAAAACCTGTCCCGCCTCCGCTTTGTCCAGCACAAGGCTCACATGAAGTGACCGGGATTTGAACCACGGCATCCAGCGGTGAGGGTCCGGCGCATTGCCGCCTGAGCCACGGAGGATTTGGTATTTTGAATCTACTTTAAAAGTAAAGAAACCGGTATATTTTTGTTTTCGTAAATTTCTCTTAAAGGGGTTGAAAAATGATGAAAAATTGGTCCAATACCTTTCATGAGGATACTTGTGTTTCAAAAACTGAAGATGTTACAGACATGAAAATTGGTATTTTTAATCTCCTTTCAAAATAAAGAAACACTTTTTTGTTTTCGAAAAATCCACTTAACGGGGGGTGAACAGGAGTATAAAATTTGTGAAATTTAAAATACGTGTGTCGAGAGTATATCTTAAAATTGTAACATGTTACAGTCTTGAAAATTGGTATTTGGAATCTCCTTTATAAATAAAGGAACACGTATACTTTTGTTTTCGGTAAAACCACTTGAGGAGGGGGGGGGGAGATAAAAGAAATGAAATGAGGGTTGAATTCTACGGGTAATTTCCTTATATTGTTTCAGCACACAATTTCAAATGTTATACGCCTAAGGAACAAAAATCATTATAGTCATAGGTTGGAAAATGTAAAGAATCTGAAATATTGTCTGTTAAAATTGCAGTATATACCGGCGATAATTCAGTGTAATTAATAGATTCTGAACTACGGAGGCGATGGAACGATCTAAGTGAATGATCTGTGAAAATTCTGATCTCGGATGTTAATATGAGACAAACATTTAATTTATTTCCTTTGCACAAATATTAGCAATTCGGTTCAGAGTGCTCCGGGTTCGATTCCCAGCCGGGTCAGATATTTTGTCCTAAAATGGTTATTTCCCCTGGTTCGGGAACTGGGAGTTTGTACTGTCCCAAACATTCCTGCAACTCACACACCACACACAACACTATCCTCTACTACAAAAGCACGCAATTGCCATACACGGCAGATGCCACCCACCTTCATTGGATGGTCTGCCTTACAACGGCTGTACTAGGCGAGCCGAACATGTCTTCGAATACTCCCGGCGCTAAAAAATACCATACAATAAATAAATAAATAAATAAATAAATAAATAAATAAATAAATAAATAAATAAATAAATAAATAAATAAATAAATAAATAAATAAATAAATAAATAACAGCCAAAAACAAAATTTGTCCATAAAAAAAAGCCGATTGACAAATTTATTACAAAAAATAATGGAAAGTCTTCCATTCTCAACTAGCGTTAATGAATGGGATTTTATGAACTTCATGGAATTAGTATTACTCTAAATTACCTTTGCACTGACTGTTCAGATTAAGTTGCAACGTAGAGGATTTTGACGAATAATTACAGAGAGAAACAGTAATGATCATGAAGTTTTATTGCATGGAAACAATCAAAAGCATTGCTCAAAGAAATACTCTTCCAACAATTTTCAAGAATATGTAAACTTAAAACTTGTAAAATATACAAAAAAACGAAGGCTGATTCAGAAGAATATATACAATACAGAGAACGTGTCTGAATTATTTACTTATTGGTTAAAAGACAAACCATATTTCTGTGTCTTTACCTATCAATTATGTATTATAATATCTGTTAGTAATTGGTCGTAAATGTAACATCACGTATTATGCAATATTTAATGTAAGACACCCTCTTCTGGTACATTATATTCTCTCTTTTCTCTTTGCTGTTTTTTACGTCGCACTGACACATATAAGTCTTATGGCGACGATGGGATAGGAAAGGCCTAGGAATGGGAAGGAAGCGGCCGTGGCCTTAATTAAGGTACAGCCCCAAAATTTACCTGGTGTAAAAATGGGAAACCACGGAAAACCATCTTCAGGGCTGCCGACAGTGGGGTTCGAACCCAATATCTCCTGGATTCTCTTCATTTAGATGGAATTTTAACTGTTTAATGTACTAATCGTTGGAATCATTCTACGTTACAGATCAAGATACCTGACACCTCCAAACTCCAAGACCATCTCCCTGCACATTATCTCATACTTACGAAGAATTAAGGACGAATACGTATGACGATTTCTTGGCTAAATTAAATGTCTAAAGCCCTGAACAAAATTTAGTTAACTTCTTATTGTTGAGATTATGTCACAATTAAAAAATAACGATCACACTAAATTCATCATTTATATTGATATAAATAATAATAGTTATTGTTGGATATGTATTAATCTGTGTAGATGTTTATTTGGACGTAGGTTATTGTTTACTGTGCCAAGACACAGAACGAGTAACTGTTTCTACATTCCTCCTAGTGTTGACGAATATTGGAGAAAATTACGCTGGGAATAACAGCTATCAAGGCTGGATTCCGTTGTTTGACCTTCGATTTCTGCAGTCGACCATTTTCATCGTGGAATATTACGACTAAGAAATGATATCGTGTGTAAAGTGTAGATTACTGTAACATTGAAGAAAAGTTACTGTTGCTTAATTTTCACAGACAAGGAACTAACTAACAGTCTTAAAACGACTATTGATTTCATAAACTGCTGGTACGCGATATTTAACTTCAGAATTCCTACTTGTATCTGTCAGGAAACGAATTACAGTGGTTTTGCTGAGGTGCTAAGCAACAGTACTTCTCATCTATCATACAATATGTTACGGACATTGTGGTTACCATCCCCCCCCCCCGACTCGTTGGCCGAATGGTCAGCGTACTGGCCTTTGGTTCAGAGGGTCCCGGGTTCGATTCCTGGCTTTCTCGGGGATTTTAAGCGCTTCTGATTAATTCTTTCGGCTCGGGGACTGGGTGTATGTGTCCGTCCCAACACTCTCCTCATAATATTCAGACAACATACCACACTACCAACCACCACAGAAACACGCAATAGTGATTATATCCCTCCATATAGGGTTGGCGTCAGGAAGGGCATCTGGCCGTAAAACGGGGCCAAATTCACAAGTACGACTCAGTTCGCACTCGTAACCCCACAGGTGTGGGAAAATGCGGTAGCAAAAGAAGAATGTAGTTACCATCCCAGTGCATTTATAGTGGATAAAATCTTATTACCGTGCTAACTTACAATATAACGTACGATGTAACAGCAATCAACGCCTTTATTAGAGATTGAACCAATAATTATAAGGAAACTGATTTGTTAGAAATACTCAGTGACATAGAATAAGGTAGAATCCAAGAAGTCGTGTGAAATTCGAGGCGATTCCATACTCAAGTTGGCCGTATCATTTTCCAAAATTCTTTCTTACGATTTCCAGATCGAGCACCCCTGTTGGAAAATCATAGTGCTTTAGCGTAATTTGTTAATTCTTACCACGTGTGTGATTATCAGCCATAATTTGACAAAAGAACCTTTCCAAGCTTCATTATCACTGTGATGTCTTTGATACCCCTGCTGCAGCATTCGGGTAGGACTATCGGTTGCGGCCGCTTTAACTGGGTGTGATGAATGACCGTGGTTTAGACCTCCGTCGTGTACGATGTGCTCTTCTCACGGATTTGGCAGGAGACGTCTGTTCTCTGTGGCCAGTTTCCAGTCTGTTTACCGCGGTGGGTCATGCTGCACTGTAAGGCAGATGGTGGTCTGCCGATTATTTTCAGGGGAGCTGCTCGTAACAGAGGGCCAGTGGCGTCTTGTAGAGGACTGTAATATTGAAGTCAAGTGTCCCCCAGCAGGAGGGGGCATACCGTATATCACTTCTGAAGTAGGTTAGATCAAAATAATTACACCTACAGTACGTGTTCGTGTACTGTCATTATTTATTTAAGTTATGGTGAGTAATATATTAAACAGCAACGAGCGAGCTGGCGGTACGGTTAGGGTCGCATAGTTGTGAGGTTGAATTTATGATATAGTGGCTTCGAAACCCACTGTCAACTCCTTAAATATGGTTTTCCGTGGTTCCCCATTTTCAAAAGAGACGAATGCTGGGATTGTACCTTAATTGAGGCCACGGTCGCTTCCTTCCTACTTCTAGGCGTTTTCCTATCCCATCGTAGTTGTAAGACCTATCTGTGTCGGTTCGACGTAAAGAAAAATTTTAAAAATTAAATGTTAAAACATGCTACATCGCGGACGTACTATGGAAGAAGAAATGGGTCATGATAAAGTCACAATTACCACATTATAATACAGAATTAACATGAAAACTAAACAAACAAAATTTAGAGATGGAGAGATAGATCGACTCTTGTTATGTGCCGTTCCGAGATCGAGGACGAACGTTACGAGGCTGAGCTTGGATGCTCGTATAACCAGATTTGAAATGCTTCCCTTTTCTCCTTACACTCAAGCGTCGAACCACACTGAAGTTCTTGGATGATATTGGAAGCAAGAATTTCTGATTTAAAATAAATTTGATGACAGCCCATTGGCTAAATGAAATTTTGTAATAACTGCCTGTGCTGGACGTCGCAATATCTCAATGCATTGTGCGATAATGCACTTGGTTGTACAATAATTATGAAATCTAATTTGAAAACTGTTGGTCATCATTTTTAATACGATTCTCGTATACGGAAATTTGTTGAAAATGGATAATTGCTGATAACATCAAAACAATATAAACGTATTACCATAAGGTACACGGTGATAAGGAACCGGAATGATGAGTTAACATAATCTTGATTCCAAGGATTCTTCTTCATCTGCTACCGAGCTCTTGTAAAATTAACTCTCGTATTCCAGACAGAGCGCTTGGAAAAGTTGTTCATATTAAGTGGAGAATTATCTCGCTTGCAGAGGTCAAAATCCCCAGCATTCATTATACGTTGTAGAATAGGCCTACCTCTACGGAAGAAAGAGGTTAAAACTGTCTGAATTTCCTTACGTAATGATAGAATGGCTCCATGGGAGTACTACGATTTACAGAAACTTGCGCCATCAGTATGAAAGAACTCTTTAATTCACATTTAATGAATAGACCATTAAGAAAATTAGGTCACTTTAATGCCTATAAATTTTCGTGAAGCCATTTGTTAAATGCATGCAGTCATAGAAGAACTTGTTTCAACATCCGATTCAGGAAGCTGGAGGTAAATATGTTTAATCAATGGAGTTATAATACAAAAATGGTGAGAGAGCAAGCGGAGAGTGTTTGAAATATTTTGAATTCATTACTTGACTGCAGAATGGAGAAATACATGTTATCCTTCAACAAAGACAAACATAGGAGGCGAACAACATTCTCGAATCAACCAACTGTATGTTAAAGACCAATTCAGCGTACTGAATTCATTACAGTTGAAATGATCAGTTCTTTTAGGAGCTGCGTAGCCGAGCTGCTAAAGGCGTGCTCTGTTTTCCCAGAAGGTCATAGGTTCGATTCCCCGTCAGGTAGTCGAAAATTTAAGAAACGATATTTCCACTTCTGGAGATGCACATGGCCCTGAGGTTCACTCATCCTACAACAAAAATTAGTACCAGGTTAATTCGTTGGGGCGAAGACTACCGGGCGTAAAGTTAACCACTCTACTCACCAAGTGCCGAGGTGATGGATAATAGAAACCCCTCAAGGACCTTTATGGCCTGTTGGGAGGTGACTTTGCTCTTTTTGGGTTCAGTTCTTTATCAAATTAAAATATGGAAGAGGTGGTCGTCATTTTTCCAGTAATTATAAATTGGATAATCTCTCTAATATCTCTCCGATTCATGCATTTTCTTCTTACTTTCTTACACTGAACACCACATCAAAATTCATGACCCATCATTCCATAACACATGAACTAAGTAAACTGTGGAGAACCACCTATGAGCATGTGATAACTCCGGAACGTACTGACAAGGCGGAAAGCTCTTGAAGCACATCTTGGCGCGACTCAATTTTTATTACGCATTATCTTTTGCTACTATTTTTCAAATGCAGTATTAAGAGATGTTCACTCGGAACAGTAAAATTAAATTCGTTCCCCCGTTTTGAGGTTAATAATTTCGTGTGGCTATTCCTAGCCGAATGCAGCCCTTGTAAGGCAGATCCTCCGACGAGGGTGGGCGGCATCTGTCATGTGTATGTAACTGCGTGTTAATGTTGTGGAGGATAGTGTTATGTGTGGTGTGTGACTTGCAGGGATGTTGGGGACAGCAAAAACACCCAGCCCCCGGGCCACTGGAATTAACCAATGAAGGTTAAAGTCCCCGAGGCGGCCGGGAATCGAACCTTGGTCCTCTGAACCGCAGGCCAGTACGCTGACCATTCAGACAACGAGCAGGACCGTCCTGAGGTTATCTGCATAAACCATTTTGACCACACATCAGTCCTCCTGCCATTTTTACATGTCTGGCAGTACTGGCAATCGAACCCAGGCTCCCGAGGATGGAAAATGTTGCAAAGTTTGGGCTGGGAACACTTGGGAGAAAGGAGAAGAGCTGCTCGACTAAGTAGTATGTTCCGTGCTGTCAGTGGACAGAGGGCGTGGAATGACATTAGTAGACGAATAAGTTTGAGTCGTGTCTTTTAAAAGTAAGAAAAATCACAATATGGAAGTTGGAATTCAAGAGGACAAAATGGGGGCAAATATTCGTTTATAGGAAAGGTAGGGATTGTAATAACCAAGGAAGATGTTCAATTTCTTTGCAATGCATTGAAGGAAAAACAAGGAGAATAACATATAGGGAAAGTGCCACCTGGGCGACTGCCCTAAATGCAGATCAGTAGTGACTGATAGATTGATGGCAGCTAATAGTGATAAACGTTACGCTACCGATGCAGACATTAGGAACAGTAGTCATCATAAAAGTCTTAAGAGAATAAATTCAAAAATGGAGCTGTCATGGCTTGGCTTGGCGACGATGGGATAGAAAATGACTAGGAGTGGGAAAGAAGCGGCCGTGGCCTTAAGTAAGGTACAGACCCAGCGTTTGCCTGGTATTATTGTGGGAAGCAACTGAAAACTATTTTTGGTGCTATCGACGGTGGGATTTGAACCCACCGTCTCCCGAATGCAAGCTCGCAACTAGTCGACCCTAACTGCGCGGTCACCTCGCTTGGTGGTTATTTTTCAGAGGAAGTACACCTAAGCTACCAGAGAGAGAATGGAAGAGGTCTGACACATCGAAGATTGAAGATATCCGTGGGAGTTCTTTTACGTGCCAAGAAATCTACCGACACGAGGCTGACGTATTGGAGCACCTTCAAATACCACTGGACTGAGCCAGGATCGAACTTGACACGTTGGGGTCAGAAGGCCAGCGCCTTAACCGTCTGAAAATTAAAGACACCTTTGGGTTCATAAACCTTAATACCACTGCGGTCCGAAAAGAACAAAAGTAGGCCTAGGGAGGTCGGATAGGTAAGGTTCAAGTGAGGAGACGGGCATAAGTGGAAGTAATGCCAGGCTCAGCTACAGCCTACCAGCACACTCCTCTCCAATTTGAGAGGCCCTGGGTCACCTTTTAATGGCCTCCTACGAAAGGCAGCTGATATGTGGGTGTATTCAACCACCTCCCCAAAGGAGGATAGAGATGATAGAGGAGAACACGAACGACCATTCTGGTTTCGGAAATACAAGTTAACTGCCGAATTAATAAGACATTTTATTTTAAAATAATTTATTTCTTCCAAAATCGTTACTTGAAACTCCTATTTTCTAGTTTAAAGCACTCAGTGTCCCCAGCTGACTGACGAACATGACAATAAGGGAAGTCCCGTGAGAACACTTTGAGAACTGAGACAGTGCTTGTGGCCTGAAAGAATTGTTTGTAGTTCCATGTAATGTACGGTACTTTATATACACAGTTCACACGACGTGAAAATTGAAATTCCGTTTGGATATAAGCTGTAAGGATTCAAGGAATGAAAAATACTTAAAACTATGTTGTATAAATTATTGAGTTTCTCTATAATATTCCGATTTCGTTACGGCGAATAAAACCTCCCTTTCACAGTTGTATAAATAATTTCGCCAGAAATTTAAAATAATAAGTTTTCTTCTTCGTCTTAATATTTTCCCACCTGTGGTGCGGCGGTGAGAAGTGCGTTGCACATGTGGATTTGTCCCTGTTTTACGGCCGGATGCCCTTCCTGACACCAACGTTCTATGGAGGGATGTAATATCTATTGCGTGTTTCTGTGGTAGTTGGTAGTGTGATGTGTTGTCTGAATATGAAGAGCAGAGTGTTGGGACAGACACTAACACCAAGTCCCCAAGCCAGAAGAATTAACCAGAAGCGATTAAAATCCCCAACCCAGCCGGGAATCGAATGAGGGACACTATGAACCTAAGGAAAAACGAGTCGGATATAAAACATTAAATAATATTTAGAGTAAAATGAGAAAGCTATAGGAAGTTTGCCCTCACAGGCTTACACTTTCGATTTTCGTGTGAGAATATGATTTCCATGTGCTATATTAAAAATACGTAAATAAAAAACGTATACGAAGAATAATATTGCTTCAGAAGCTTCAACACACAAGTAAGAGAGAGATATATACCGATATTTTCATCCGTGAGATGTTTCTTCTTTTTCCATTTCTGTTTGAATATTGCAGTTGATCGCGCTGAGATTACCGGGTAAGCAAACAGCGAAGTTTTTTAATTCAACTTTCTCGCAACAAAATGGGAGGAAGAAAACTGAGTGTAGGACTACGTCACCACTCGACGCCGAGAGTTCTCCGCTTTATCTCTGTTGGCCTTGGGAATTACAGGAGAGCTTTTCAGTAACTCTACTCCAGCACGAGAACATTCCGGTTATAATCCATATGGAGTGCTTTTCGCAGTTTGAATTATTAACGTGCCACGGCTCCTCATTCAGCAGAAATTTGAACGTAATCTGGCATTATACCTGCATGCTTTGAATGCTCTAGAGAATTAATGTTTTACTATTTTCTGGACTCACTCGACGGATGGATATTTGAAGACAGGCTAAGAGAACTTGGGGTAAGCTAGCTCTCAGCACACCACCAATAAACATTATATTTCAAGATTTGTAAAGACCTAGATATGAACTTTATTTTATCACAGAAGTTCGACAATTACACTAATTTTCCTATTATTGACGTGTAGTAGTTACAGAAATGTGGCTGGTTACATAACTATACTCGTACTAACTTTTCTGGTAAAGAATGAGAGTCAATTCTTAATTTGTTAAAAAGAGGAAGCCAAGAAACCTTCATTCGGCCTCCTTTGTCCGTAACATCCCTCGTACAGACAAACGAAGTTGCCTAAGAATGGATCTTAAATACTTGTCGTCCCCAAACTGTAGAAACCTCTTCCCTGCTGAGTTTCACAATTCTCCGCCCGACAAGTTACGGCAAATCATTCATACCTGCACCCAAACGCGGCTGGAATTCCTTTCCGGCTGTAATTAGACACATACATAGCAGAAATATATTTTAAAATATGTGTTTTAAATGGCTTAATATAATACAATGTTTCTTTGTATTAACACTCGAAATTTTACCTTTCGTTTGTAACTATTATTTAATTTAATTTCATCATTAATTATATCTAAGTAGGTATCTTAAGACTTTGTAGTTTGTACAGTGTAGCATATCGTCGTTGCCGGGACAAAACCTCCTATGTGATAATAATTTTGGAGATATACTGACCCGCAGCACATACATTATGAAAAGCGAGAATCCCTTGACAATATTCACACAATATTGCACCTTAGATGACAGAACCTTACCAGCTAAAGTTCTAAGCTAAAATATTTCACATAGGAGATTTTGTCCCGGCAGCGACGATATATAAGATGGTTTGGCATAACAGCAGACTTCATTTTTTTTACGATTTGCTTTACGTCGCGGTGACACAGACAGGTCTTATGGTGACGATGGGATAGGATAGGGCTAGGAGTGGAAATGAAGCGGCCATGGCCTTAATTAAGGTACATCCCCAGCATTTGCCTGGTGTGAAAATGGGAAACTACGGAATACAGCAGGATTCATAGCCTGAGCCACGCCATAAAAAATAAATCAATAAATAAAATAAAAATTAAATCCTTTTCAATGAAATCTCAGTTAATGCAAATTTGAAGCTTTTCAGTCTGCCAAAAACACAATGAGATGCCTGTAAAGAAACACAAGTTGATATGTTAAATTCTACAGGAACATCCACAGATTATTCCAAATCACTTTAAATCATGCGTATAAATGTACAGTATTGTTTATGTTTTGAGTTTGTTTCGTATTGACTTAAATCTAACACCCACCACTGAAAATCACCGATGACGATCTTTGTCCGCTTTGTAAATACTATAAACATTTATTTAATCTATATTATTAAAACCGTACGTGTTTCTAAAACCTCACTTGTTCCCTTCATCAGCGATCAAACATCCCACCGGATAATTGTGGACTTGATACCTAACCTCCTCACAATGTACTATAAATAAGTTATAATTAAAATACAAGACTTGTCAACTAAATAAAATATTTTAAGTTACATCAAAATCATTTTTTACATAAAACAATCATCTCTTTCTTTTTAAAATTCTAATAAATATCACTAAAACATAAAATGTTTATTTCAGTTCCTTCTCTTTGAAACTTCTTCGGAATGGCTGATCACTTTCTGGTCACATGTGATTTAGCTTTCTGTACATGATGTGTCCGCTTGTATACATATCAATCTCGAATACATGCGGTTGACTTTGATTCGTGATTGGATACCTTTTCAGAAACATGCGAGCTAGTTTTAGTTAACATTCCTGTTTCTGTGTGGATATACCGGACAACATTGATACACACAGGAGGCAACATCGTTTGTGATGACTGGGGTCTGGATTCATATCCACTAAAAACTCAAAAAATATGCATGCTCATATGCACTAAAATGTTGAAAATATGCATCAAAATATGCAGTAAAAATAAAACAAAATACACGTACTAAACGCATTGTTTAATTTTGATTCTGTGTTAAATTGATAAACGTGTTTCATTCCTTGCAATATTATGCATGGCACAATGTTATTAAGAATATTTCAATGTTTTCGGGGTCAATGACTTTCTATTGTCGGACAGAATTAATTTAAACGCTGAAAATGATCGTTCTACGTCGACGGACGTAATTGGGCGATACTTGTACTCTGGTGTCGACTTCTTCTTGCAAAGATTGCCTGATTCACACTTACGTAGTTGCTTATGGATTGAATGTCAGGAAGAAGGGAATAGCTGTTGTGAAAAGAGTTATTATCCGTCTGCAGCATTGAAAATACATCCCTTGATCAGAGAAGGCTTCTCGTGTTACCGTGGGATATACAACATATATAGAGACCATTAGATTTTTCATTTCATTCAGAAATCATAGACAATTGATCACACATAAGAGAAAAATATACCTGTATATGAACTAACGTTTAAATTATGCGCTAGCGTTCAAGATATGCATTTGCATATGCGCATATGCCTTTTCTTAAATCTGGGCTCCAGTGATGACCATACGACATATGTATCGTTCAAACGTCTAGTGTATGTAGCAATTTGTCCTTGTTGGTCAGGTTTGGTGTTCACATACTTCACATACTTCACATACTTCACATACTTCGTTCATTACTGCCCTGATAAATACACTCCACATACTCAGTTGCAGAAGACTTGACAGCATAGGAATTTCGATCCACACCAATCTTCAATTTGTAATATTCTTTGTACAAGTTCTTCGTGTTACTGGATAAGAGTGTTTGGGCAGTGGCGCCGAGACGCTCCTAATATTTACCGGCGCCGACGCCTTACAGCTGGTAAATATACTGGTGCGTCAGCCTGGGGCAATGCGGAGCCAAACAAGATAATGCTGTCCTTTACGACGCTACCGATAGCTTAGTGTGTCAGTCTTGCCAGGGTTATCGCCTACTGAAGAAGCAATAATATCAGTAGACAATTCATACCGTAATTTAATCCCCAATGGAAAACGCAAATTGAGTAGAATTTATTCTTATTAGCTCCATCTGTGGATCAGTAGTACAGTGTCGGTATCCAGATCCCACGATAGTGGGTTCAAACCCGGCTGAGGTAATCGGAATTTTTCATGGGTGGAGAAAAGTCCATTCGACACTCCATGTCGTATTATTTCGGCATGTAAAAGATGTCTGGTAACACATTTGGTGTTTACCCGACAAATTAATTAAAACTCAGCCACAGACGCCCAAGAGAGATTCGGTTTAGTCTGCCATCTAGTGGGCCTAGAGTAAAACGAAACGTCGCAATTGACAAGAAACCAGCCAAATGGCATCAAATTAAATTGCTTGCACACGGTAGCTGAGGCCACATTTATTTAGTTCCGTTTGGGCCTGCTATGGACCACGTGGTTCTTATCTCTAGCAGCTTTCTTCTTTGACCAGTACTCCTTCATTCTTGCACTGTGAATGTCTTTTCGCTTCTGAGTCCATTTCACACCTCCTCCCGGACGAACTGTTTTTTCTGTTAGTGATTGGAGAGAGTTTGATGTTTTGATCAACGTTCTGTACCTATTCCTGTCATAGATTTCACTGGGAGCAATGTCCAGTTATTGAAGGTCTTTTCTGACAATTCTTGCCCACTTGGCATTAGTCGCTTTCCCTCTACAGATGGTGTGGAAGATTCTGGAGGTGAGCCTCTGATTGTCGATTCTCATGACAGGACCATAGAAGTTCAATCTCCTCTTCCTCATAGATGTTGTAATGCTCTCCAGTTGTTGGCACAGTTCGTTGTTGTGCCTGATTCTATACTTGCCTTCTTCTTTAACAGGGCCCATGATTTTTCTCAGGATCTTCCTTTCCTACAGCTCCAGTTTTCTAAGTTGCTCTTTTCTTACCATGTTTAGGCATTCTGAGGCGTATAGAACTGACGGTCTCACTACAGCAGTGTAATGCCTGATTTTGAGGTTAAGGGATTGGTACATACACTTACATAGGTGGTAGGCGCTTTCCAATTTGATGTATCTACTGTTCATGGCCTGATCTTCATTTATGTTTGGGGTTATCCATTTTCCTAGGTACTTGAAGGAGTTAGTCCTTTGTACTGCTTTGTCCCCCAGTGGGATTGATATGGGTGTATCTCTGATATTGGTGATAAACTGTGTTTTGCTGATGGCGATCTTCAACCCTACTTTAGCTGCTATGTGGTCGAGAGAGGATAGTTGATGGATAGCTTCCTCCACACTGGATGCCAGGAGTGTAAGGTCGTCTGCGAAGGCTAAACAGTTGACTATTAACTTGTCTTTCTTTTAGCCTATTCTCAATCCAGAGTCATCCTTTAGCATTTTCGTCCACTCGCGAATGACTTTTTCGAGTAGGCAATTAAAGAGGATTGGAGATAGGCCATCCCATTGTCTAACACCTGTTTTTATTTCAAAGCTGTGGGACAGTTCCCCTCTGAATTTGATTCTGACTGTAGTGTTGGTAAGAGTTGCTTTCACTAGATTCAAGGTTTTCTTATCTAGTCCCAGTTCAGCAAGTGCCTGGAAAAGTGACTCTCTATCTACTGAGTCGTAGGCCTTCTGAAAGTCAACAAATGTTGCCACGTGGGTTAGGCGCTTAGGTTTTTGTAAGTGATGATGGTTTTGAGGTTCAGGATTTGTTCGGTGCATGACCTTGACTTGCGAAACCCAGCCTGGTACTCTCCGATGCAGGAGTCTAGTTGAGACTGAGGCCATTTATTATTATTATTATTATTATTATTATTATTATTATTATTATTATTATTAGCAGGCCCCGTGGTGTTGGAGTAGCAAGCCTGCCTCTTACCTGGAGGCCCCAGGTTCGATTCCCCGCCAGGTCAGGAATTTTTACCTGTACCTGAGGGCTGGTTCGAGGACCACTCAGCCTACGTGATTAGAATTGAGGAGCTCTCTGATGGTGAGATACTGGCTCCGGTCTATAAAGCCAAGAATAACGGCCGAGAGGATTCGTCGTGCTGACCACACGACACCTCGTAATCTGCAGGCCTTTGGGCTGGGCAGAGGTCGCTTGGTAAGTCAAGGCCCTTCAAGGGCTGTAGTGCCATGTGGGATGGTTTTTATTATTATTATTATTATTATTATTATTATTATTATTATTATCTTATTGCATCATCATCCCCACCTAGCTCAATATCAGTGACAGTTGACTGAATACTATTACTTTTCTACTATGTAAATTACTATTAATTACTAAATGTCTTTAAATGCTGGTTAAGTGTAAGATAACCAGGCTGATTAGTTCGGACGGTAGAGCGCTGGTCTACTGAGACAACTTGTTTGGCTCAGTCCGGTGGTGGTTGAAGGTGTTCAAACAAGTCAGATTTACTGGCACATAAAAGATCTCCTGCGGGACAAAATTCCGGCACCTCGGCGTCTCCGAAACCCGAAAAAGTAGTTAGTAGGACGTAAAACAAATAGCATTATAATTAAGTACAAGACAGAGACTAATGTTCCTAACTTCGCCAGATAAATACATCATTTATTTATTTATATGTTTTGGTAAGAAAGTGACAAAGCCACTCTGCTATCACGTTTCCTGTTATCAATGCTAACATCAATATAGGAACACTTGGAACTAGGTAATCTATCTACTACTGTGTGTTAATTACAATTTGGAGAATGCGCATCGTGTTGCACTGCCTTCGGTAAGCACAGTGAAGCTTGCGTGCGTGTTGTTGGGAGTCATATTTTGTCATTTGTTTTACGTTTCACTGACACAGAAAGTGTTATGGTGACGATGGAATAGGACAGGGCTACGACTGTTAAGGAAGCGACTATGGCTTGGGAAAAACATGTAGAAACATCCTCAGAACTTCCGACAGTGGTGTTCGAATCCATAATTTCCCGAATGCAAGATAACAGGTACTTGACTCAAACCGCGTAGCCAACTGACTCAGTTCCGACAGAAGTCACTTGAAGCAAAGTTGTTTCTCGTTCGGGCCATCGTAGGCTCTGTTCCACGAGGGACGCTTATCAACTGGCTGCCCGCAAAGTGTAGTACGATAATGTCTGGTACACATACACTATTTGCATCACGCTTCAACGCGTTTGTTACAAGTTCTGACAGTGCTCTACAGTCTAGAGCAATCAGGTGTAAGCCTGGATGCGCAATTGCTATCTTAGCAGTGTACAGTGTCTCCTCCTCTTCAGTTTCTGCCATAGAAGAGAGACGCAGTGTAAGATTTAAACACTTCCAGGAAATCTATACTTCACTGAATAATTTCTAATCATATATATCGACGGCTAACTTCTAAAACCTCGTATCTCGCAATGCTCTTTCTACCCATTATATTCCTTAAAACTGGTCACGCCTCCCAGCCACATATTTATGTGCAACCCATCTGAACAGTTTTCGTTGTGTTCATTTTCCTATGCTAATGTGTAAAGGAAATTGAACCTTAAATGCATTATACTGCGGGAGTGCGTAAATACGTGATGAAAACAACATCCCTACTATATGGTATGGTAAGGTCCATTTTCCTTTACACATCAGCATAGGAAATTGAACACAATGAAAATTGTTCTGATGGACTGCATATCCATATGTGGCAGAGAGGCGTGGCCAGCCTTAAGGAAGATAATGCGTAGGAAGAGCATCGGGACATACGAGGTTTTAGAATTAAGCCGTCGAATGTGTACATTCTAAATATGAAAATTTTCCTAAATAAATTCAGCCATTTTCCCGTGATAATGGAGCAAACAGACTGAAGAAAATGAAAGCTAAATACCACTGGTATGGTCTTAAGTTGACGTGGAATGGATGCAATATCCCATAAAATTCTAACAGAAACTAATGTACAGGCAGATGATTCTCTACAATTTTCTTTACATAGGCATACACACAAACATCACCATCATCGTCACGGTTGTTTGCAGGCTTTCCACCTTCAAAGTCACGGTTCCAATACAACTGCTGGATACAATAACGATATGCGAAACCATATGGTGTAAGGAAGGCATCTAGCCTTATATCCATAGTGGAAATTCAAAAGGAGCCGGAATAACCCCGGCTAGATAGACTGTAATGGGGCAATAGGCTGAAGATTCTTCTAGTATTTACGTCGCTCTCGTGGGAGACTGATAGACGTTATCCGGTTTGGTTTCAGTGAGAAAGTACCTATAATCGCCTGAGGTTGTAGTAAGTAAGTATTAATGTGCTTACAACCGGTGGCATCATAAAATGCACAATAACAAATAAGTACATAATAAAATGAAATGAATAACATATACTAATACTGATTCTGAATGTCAAGCGAAGTAGTTGAAACAAATGATATACTTCTTCCCAACATAAGTCTGTGATAGTTAGGAGATTTATTCTTACTCTTCTTATTCTTCGTTTCTTCTTCTTCTCTATATTCTTTACCGTTGAATCTGGTCCCTCGGACGTTGACGGTTACTCTAGCAAAATTTCTATAGTTCGGCCGGGGAATAACCAATAGCCATGGCGAATATTTGTCCATTCCTTAGCACAGCCAATCACGCCAAAATAGACGTGAATACATGAATGATAGGAGCTCCCACGACGAAGCGATTCTAAGCCTTTGAAATGTGCCTATTATGTCGGTTCGCCTTGAAACATTGCTATAACAGTGCTAAGGGTGGAAATACTGACCCGCAACACATGTATTATTTAGAACGAAAATTCGTTGAGATAGTTCACGCAATCTTGAACTTCAGTCGACAGAGACTTTCTGGTCAGAGTTCTGAGCAGAAATTTTATCACCGATTTTTCTAGATGAAAATACAGTACACAGGAGGACATTCTATATTTGAAGGGTCCAAAAGTTTTAGAACATCAATGAAGAGGGCAAAGGCAGTCTCTAAACTAATATTTTTTATACTAAAGTGCAAAATGAAATACTTCAAGCAAATGCGATAGATAGGTGATACCAGGTGTATGCTAAAATTGTTTGATGATCACTAAGATATAATTTCCCCCACTCATGATATGTAGAAGTATGACGTACAAGAGGCACATTCACTCTGAGTGAAGTCAATTATTCTTGCATAATTAATTGAGAGTAAGCTACCGTTACGATATGAAATTCGTACAGGAGTGACGTGAACATAGTAATTAGATATTTAAAAAGCAATTAGACTCTGCAAGTACAATTATAGCCATTGCATTATCATTTGTGTCTGGTATTTATACTCCCAAGTAGAGAGATTTGTACTCGCCCGTGCCTGGATGGAGGTAACTGCTAATGTTCGTATTAATGTCCTCCTCTGTATTCACTCATTTACTGAGCAGAATTTGCACGGAATTTCTTACGATATTACGTTTTGCATTCTGTACTTCCAGTAGGCATATTGCCTCTCCTCTTTGCTATCACGTAATTCTGGCTTCACAATTTACTGCAATTATCTTATTAAAGCTTCGCCTATAATGTGATAAAACTTACTACTTTCATGTGATAAAAATAATATGCTGGGCTGAGTAGCTCAGACGGTTGAGGCGCTGGCTTCTGATCCCAACTTGGCTGGTTCGATCCTAGCTCATTTCGGTGGTATTTGAAGGTGCTCAAATACGTCAACCTCGTGTCGGCAGATTTACTAGCACGGAGAAGAACTCCTGCGGGACTAAATTCCGGTACCTTTGCGTCTCCGAAAACCATAAAAATAAGTAGTGGGACGTAAATCCAATAAAATAAAATAAAATAAAATAAAATAATAATAATAATAATAATAATAATAATAATAATAATAATAATAATAATAATAATAATAATAATAATAATAATAATAGTATCTAACCCATGCATACCACAAAGTAACAAAGAGTAGTGCAAGATGAAGGATTGTACTATTCGTAATCTCGAAATTAAGTGATATTTAGTAGGTAAATTAAAGAAAAATTAAGCAAGTAAGCTGCCAACGTAAAGAGTAGAGTTATTTAGTAATTAAAAAAGAACTACAGAATTTACCATGAGGGAATCTGGAGCTCGAATTGTATTAATTTTGAATATAAAGCAAATAACTAAACAATTAAAAAAGTAATGATAATATAAGTGAATAAATACAACACAAGCAACAACAACAAAAAGAAATAAATGAGGCATTTGATTTGGTTGTGTCTTGATCCGTTTGTAAATTATTCAGAGAACAATTACTAGAGCACGGACATATACTGTTTTCTTTATCAATTTAAACTCTTGGGGCCGGAGCGAGTCAGCACAGGTCAACAAATGTTTAAGACCACTAGCCTATTTTACATAAATATTTTCTGGTCTTACACTTTTGTTTGTTACCCTTTCACCAACATTTTTAATACTGCAGTTTATATGAGGCTTCTGTAGAGATAAGAACGTTCGGATACGACTTTCCGTTTACTAGTTATGAATTATTAGTTAAGGGGGCTGAGTGGCTCAGACGATTAAGGCGCTGGCTTTCTAAGTTGGCCGGTTCAATCCTGACTCACTCCAGTGGTATGTAAAGGTACTCATGCATGTCAGCTCCGTGTCGGTAGATTTACCGGCACGTAGAAGAACTCCCGCGGAACAAAATTCCGGCACCTCAGCGCCTCCGAAAACCACAAAGGTAGTTAGTGGGACGTAAAAATATTAACAGTATTATTTATGAATTTATTACCTAAATTACACTTACTAAAATAATCCGACGTTTCTTTACAATAGAATAATTTGTAACCATTAAATGGGCTTGTATATTTTAGTACCAATTTTTATTCTTGCATTGTAATAGGGGCAGGATAATAACGGCGATAGAAAATAGCACCTAAACTTTTACGTGTCGTTTTATACTTTTTCCTTTATTTTTCCGAACGAGAAACAATTATATATTTTGTCGCTTGTATAAAACGTCGATAGCGAGGCAACTTCGATAGCAAGGCAGTTTCATCAGAATAACGCAGTTCATTGTGCGTTCTGTTGACAAATGTATTACCGAATACGACTGAAGCAAGTCACACAGCAATGAATGTACAATTGTTAGAAACACTATTTCCACAATGAAGTCCTTCCAGTGCACTCTAATGTTTTGGCAAAAGAAGCAATAAGGAAACCTCAGGCGCACAGCCAGAAGAAGTTGACGAACAGACGAAGGAATATTATGAGCCAACTACACCATATTTTTTGATGAATATGAACTTAATATAATAATAGTGACTGCACTGTTATTTAATCATTGGGAAATAATTTCTGAAGTAATCGTTAAGTGGCGTGAATATAACAAATTGAAAAAGAGAGGTCAAGCAAATATCGTTGCATATATATTTAAGCATTCAGTAGCTATTCTTCGAAGTTATTTGTATAGATTACGTCGCGGCAGATAGACTGGAATGGAAAAGGTTAACTAAAATGTGTATAAAAGGATGTCTATCATTATTATATGTCCTTAGGCAAATCCAGTTTGGATCGGAATAAATAAATAAATAAATAAATAAATAAATAAATAAATAAATAAATAAATAAATAAATAAATAAATAAATAAATAATACATACAACAAGAAAGCGACTTCTATTACGAATAAACTACGACGCTATTGAACAGTAATCCAATCAGAGTACCTATATGCTTCAGAATACCCAGGATTAACATTCAAAAATACATTGAAGAAATACAGAAGAAGGAAAGAAAGATGTTAAGAAAAATTCCCGGACCAAGAGATATACTGAAGCATACTGATAACGCAGCAACAAAGAAGTATATAAAGCATGCAGCAGGATTTCAGATATAATACGCAAACGCAGGGTTAAATTCTCTGTACATATTTCAGGAATGACCGACGAAAGACTCACTAAGAATTTGTTTAGCCATTTCAATGAACCCAGTAAAAAGGCAACTCTTATGACAAAAGAAGTATCTGCGAGAAATGAACAACATGGATGAATATGTCCACAACAGGACCACTTTCAGGAACAAGATACACTCATTTGGGGGGGGGGGTGTCCGACTCGTTGGCTGAACGGTCAACGTACTGGCCTTCGGTTCAGAGAGTCCTGGGTTCGATTCCCGGCCGGGTCGGGGATTTTAACCTTAATTGGTTAATTCCAATGGCACGGGGGCTGGGTGTATGTGTTGTCTTCATCATCATTTCATCCTCATCACGACGCGCAGGTCGCCTACGGGAGTCAAATTGAAAGACCTGCACCTGGCGAACCGAACCCGTCCTGGGATATACCGGCACTAAAAGCCATACGACATTTCATTTTTTCATCTGGGGGGTTCCTAGAGTGAGAAACAGCTACCAAGAAGAAACACATTTGACGGCCAAAAAGAAAGAAGCTGTAAACAAGAGACTGAAGGAAAACTGGCGCCAAAGGTTAAATGAAATGATGAGGAGTTATTTACGTGGTCCATAGCTGGCCAAAATAAATAAATAAATAAATAAATAAATAAATAAATAAATAAATAAATAAATAAATAAATAAATAAATAAATAAATAAATAAATAAATAAATAAATAAATAAATAAATAAATAAATAAATAAATAAATAAATAAATAAATAAATAAATAAATAAATAAATAAATAAATAAATAAATAAATAAATAAATAAATAAATAAATAAATAAATAAATAAATAAATAAATAAATAAATAAATAAATAAATAAATAAATAAATAAATAAATAAATAAATAAATAAATAAATAAATAAATAAATAAATAAATAAATAAATAAATAAATAAATAAATAAATAAATAAATAAATAAATAAATAAATAAATAAATAAATAAATAAATAAATAAATAAATAAATAAATAAATAAATAAATAAATAAATAAATAAATAAATAAATAAATAAATAAATAAATAAATAAATAAATAAATAAATATCACCACATCACATCGTAACTTACCTGAAATTTCGTCGGCCGACTGGGTATATTGTAAGAACATACTGCACCAAAGATCAGCTGTGAGTTTTAACTGGAAAATCCTGAAACAGTGTCTGGAAATATTGCGTGAAACTAAGGCTAGCCATCTCCTGAGCATAATTCTATCTGTTGGAAGACTGCAGGCGGTGCGGTGAAGGGGGGTGTTAGCAGTCAGTCAGCTAAGTACTGCCGGTCGCTCTCCATTGTTTGTTCGGGGATGCGAGGACAGAGAGCTGACGATTGTATGGTGATTCACGCAACTTGCCCATCGTGTGTGCATGATCCGATCCTTATACAGGCTATCCAAACCGATTGATATAACTAATTTTTTTCCACATATTAAGATTTCGATTCCGGGATATTCCAGTAAATACTCGCAGCTAATTTGTAGTAGATGACGATTTCATGGTACGCAGATTATAACAGCAAAGTTGTTATCTGATCGCACTGAAGCTCTCCTTGTCAGTTAAAGTCAAAACCGTGCTTCTAGTCTATGTTAACAAAACAATGATGCACCCATTTTATCACAAACTTTTAAATTTTTTTCATGGTACGAAAATCTAAAACAGTGTACATTTTCCGTTTTCAGAATTCCGCCTCACCGTACGTACATTTGCATGCATAAAATCTTAAGCATACCCTTAGATAGGAACGTTGTTTTTCCTTAATTAAGGGTATCGCATTTACCTAACTATGGCACGACTTCGCCTAGCCTCTTATTGCTTCTCCTTAGCGACTGGCTTGAAGTAAATACGTACAAAATGTATGAACCAATGAACAATTGTTATATTCGGTGAAAAATAAAGAGTAGATTAGCATGAGTCTCCCTTGATTATTTTTGCTGTGACTGGAGAAAATAGGTAGAGCTGGGATAGTCGAAGTAGTATGATGAGAAATTAAACCTTATAGAGGGAGGGGTAAATATTACCTCAAGTTATCTTTTGAGGGTAGGTAAGTAACTTGTCAATAATGTCGATTAATGCTGACTCTCTCACAAAAATTAGGTTATGATTCCCTCCTCGGAAATTGTACAGCTATTTCCCTCCGAATTTCCTGTTATTTGTCTTTAGTACAATCTGATTCCTTCCATAGAAAATATTCCTTAACCAGGCACACGATTTTCTGTCACAATTTAGCCTACACAGAGTGAGAACTGCGAAGGGATAGAAAGAAGCACCTGTCGGGTGTGCTTGAAAATGACGCATCAGTTGGCTCAGGCTATATATTCTCTGCCATTCATGCCAATTAATTAAAACTGAAATCGTAATTAAAACCACTTTTGTATAAATGTTCTTAAAAATGAACTTTTCTTCTACATGAAAAAAAATAGGAACGAAAATGGAAGATAAAGCACTGAAATACAGTAAAATAGTGATCTCTCTGTTGCTTAATTATTTAATGTTATTTTAACATAACTGATCGTTTATTTGAAGGTCTTTGTAGTCGAAGATGGGTTAATACCGGTGGATTGTTTGATTTTGTGTCTGCCTGTACTTTATGTTAGACATTTATAATTACAAGAAGGTTTGGGTGTGAATAATAAGGTCAAATACCTTTGCCCCTTTCAACAAAATTCTTTTCACACCCTCCATAGCCAACTCACCGCAAAGAATACTCCCCCGAGCATTATCCTACAGAACGAATGAATGTGCCTTACCAAACAAAACGAATACCAAATACTGTGCGACCAAATTGATTCATTATCGATTTATATTTTAATTTAACGTTATGTTATAGAATGTTAATGGAGGTAATTGGGTGTGTTTCAATCCTGACACTTCTTTCTGGTAAGGAGGGAATGAGATTCTTTTTTCTGGAGGGAATCGGGAATAAAAGTTGGCCACGTGAGAGAATTGAGAATCACTCAGTAAAATGCGAGATGTACCCAAAACGGAGGAAGTGGGGGGGGGGGGGGATGACGCTGGAGAGCGCATGTTTGTTAAAAATTTCATTACAAACCTAAACCTCAATTTCTACTCAGACCGGATTTTTTGCTCGTAAGATCACAAGGGGGAGGAATATCAGTGCTAACTCGGCCGTGGATGGAATAAACGAACGTGCCTGTAAATAAATGTGACTTGTAATTTATTACGTGTGTTTATATGAAATATAAATAGTCACCTGACAGTGATTAAAATAATGTAATAAAATATCTCGCCTCTCATTGAAATAAGAGAGTCATAGAATATATCTACCTCTGAAAGGCGTGGTTTTACGGCGCCACCAAGGAAGAAAATTCACATAAGTATCATTCGTTCCTCTTTGTGTTCTATGGATGTTAATGTACCAAGTGACATTTAAAAGTAATTATTCATATGCATTAATTCGCCGGCACTTCTTTGCTCATGCTGCAAATGTATGTAGCAAGGCTAGTTATAAAATTCATCCGTCGAGTCGTATATTCATTAACACGTACGTATGTATAATGGGTAACGCGCTCTGGAGACTCCGCGAACAGTATTCATAACTCCAAGCCCACCCATGGCGCCACGTTTGCAGCGGGAGCATAGTTTAAGTTATTTAACATTTGCATAACACAGTATTAGGTTATAAACATAACATTCAAGGTGTTTAAAGATTACACAGTGTTTTGTTGGATGAGGTCTGCTCTTTAAGAAACACTTACTAGGCTATAAAAATAGTACGGCGGTTATATGCTGGGATAAGATCGTTTAATCGTAGGAACTGTCTATACAATTTAAAAATAAGCTTCATTATGCAAGCAATATTCTTAAACATAAATAAAATTTCTAGTGTATAAAGACGTTAGGTTCATGTTCATGCTCAGATGAAGAATGGTCCTTGAGTTGTGACTATGATAAATGCTTCTAGCGTTGTTGTGCCTTTAGCATCAGACGTCAATAAACTCTAAACCTGCAATGGCCTGAGTTTCTTGGCAGAAATTACGGATTCAGTTTACTCCTATCTGTTAAGATTGCAGGGAAATACTCTCTAACATTACGCTCCAGGAGCATTCTCCGTGGCTCAGACGGCAGCGCATCGGCCTCTCACCGCTGGATACCGCGGCTCAAATCCCGGTCACTCCATGTGAGATTTGTGCTGGACAAAGAGGAGGCGGAACAGGTTTTCCTCCTGGTACTCCCGTTTTCCCTCCCATCTTTCACTCCAGCAACACTCTCCATTCTCATTTCATAGCATCTATCAGTCATTCATAAATCACTTTGGGAGTGGCGACCCCATTGTACTAATGATTCATTCATTATATCCCTGACCCGGCCAATGACTGGAAAACATGTTGTAGGTTTCCATTTTCATTAGTCTCCAGAAATCGATTCATCGTCGCCATAAGACCTATACGTGTCGGCGTGGCGTAGAGCTATTTTTAAAAGTTTTTTGCTAGGGGATTTACGTCGCACCGACACAGATAGGTCTTATGGCGACGATGGGATAGGAAAGGCCTAGGAGTTGGAAGGAAGCGGCCGTGGCCTTAATTACGGTACAGCCCCAGCATTTGCCTGGTGTGAAAATGGGAAAACACGGAAAACCATTTTCAGGGCTGCCGATAGTGGGATTCGAACCTACTATCTCCCGGATGCAAGCTCACAGCCGCGCGCCTCTACGCGCACGGCCAACTCGCCCGGTATTTTTAAAAGTACAAAGAGGTATGTCATGATGTCAGTGTACAGGTGGCGTAGAGTGATATTATTGGACCAATAAGCTTGAAGGGAGCTTTTAAAAGTAGGAAAGTAGGAAAGATTATAAAATGAAGATAAAGTTGGAATTCAAGATAATAAATTGGGGTAAATATTTATTTAGAGAAAAATGAATTAGGGATTGGAATAATTTTCCAAGGGATGTCCGATAAATTGCCAAGTTTTGAAAACATCCAAGAACACAGTAAGTAGGGAATTTGTCACCTGAGTAACAGCCCTAAATGCATATCAGTGGCGTGATTTACTTTTTGCACAATAAAGACCGGGACGCATGATTTTTAGTTTTTACTTCATATTTTGTTTACACCATACCAACGGCCTAGTAAATTAAGTTTATATGAAATGATTGCCCGGTTACGACAATTTTGCTCGTAATTACGATTCCAAAAGGATGGTATTTCATTCGGTTTTGTGAACAGAGTATTCACAACCTATCGTTGTAATCAGCTTCTGGGCAATTTTTATGACCGGTCAAAAGCAGCGGTATTCCCTTTCCGGAGTTTCAAAAGATTTCTATACTCGAAAATTCCCGATCATTCAAAAATAATTGGTTCGCTTTGATTTTAGAATTTGGAGTTCAGAAACGATGTGGGACTACGCTTTCTTACATGAAAATGCACAGCCTGTTTCCAGTCATTCGACCGGGTCAGACATCGAATGAATTAACCCCCATATAGCGGGGAGGATGAATTGTGCCGGATACCGAAGCCTGTTGCACTCATATGGAACAATGGTTTATGACTGACAGATGTACTGAAATGATGTTGGAGAGTGTTCTTGGAATGAATGATGAGAGGGAAAACCGGAGTACCCGGTGAAAAATATGTACCGCCCCCACTTTGTCCAACACAAATGTCACATTGAGTGACCACGATTTGAACCACGGAACCCAGCGGTGAAAAGCCGGCGCGATGCAGCCTAAGCCACGAAAGCTCTACGCTTTCCTACACAATAACGAAAATTATTCCCCTGGGAATATTTGCACCATACCATATTTATTCGTAAAAAAGTGCTTAGAAAATGACAATGTCAATTTCCTGGAAAATATCTCGTGCCTTGTAATAATTGATCCCCAGGCTTGGTACAGGGCTTCGCCATGTGGTTAAGAAACAGAGCACTATACACTGTATGAAACAAATCCTTTTTATAGCCTCAAAAGTAGTGTTTATGTGTTCATTTTCATTTTTATATGGAAGTGTCCGATAGATGTCAGCAGATTTTCAAAGTGGACTCTGACACAGAAATGGTTTTATAGGAAGACATGTTCTAGATTGATGGTTGGCGTCAGGAACGCCGTTCAGCCGTAAAACAAGGCCAAGTCCACATGTGCGACACAGTTCGCAACCCGCGTCCCCGCAGATGTGGAAAAAGCGGTAGAAGATGATGTTACACACTGCAGATATTTGCAGGGAAAGCATCTGTATCGACTTATAGGTTCCTTAAATTGTGCAGAGTGAATCATACAGTAACTATACCGACAAAAGTATCAGGGATGCTCTTTGTTGATACAATCGGATTGGCGGAGGAAATTTTTGTTTTCCAGAAAATGAGTTTGCTTTGCTACATTCGGGTGCGCGATTCAAATTGATGAACTTGCCGTATTTGCCGTGCCGGAGAGTCAGACTCTTCCTGTTGCTGTGCGTCAGAGGAGTGAAGGGAAGGGAGGGGAAGTGTGAAGTGGGAGACAGAGGTAATTCGTGACACAACTCACATCCTGAACAGAGTCCAAAGGTACCTACTACACCGTTGTGAACTGTGCATCGTAGTAGGAGCCCGGGGGGGGGGCATATCGAAGATCTACTGTAATCAAATCATTGGGCGTATTGTTTCCTTTGTTCAGTATTTCATTCCATTTACAACGTTGTGTGTGCAGGAGTACAAAATCGTGGGGCGGCAGCGTTGCATCTACTACTATTACTACTAAAACGTTTTCATTCCTCCCCTGAAGGGGGAGGCGGGCCTCTTAAACGGTGACGCTGTCTTTCAGGCCGGGAGATTTGTTACGGTGAAGGGGATGCTCGGAAAAGGTGAGGGGGTTGGCAGCCATGGTCTAACTAGGAAATGTCCCGGCATTCACCTTAGTGCAGGAGAATGGAAAACCACTTGCAGCTTCGAGCATGTTTAATAATAAAGAACGTTAGTGCGAACAAACAACAAACGAGTGGTGCATTCCTTGACTGACAAGTGTATTTTAATTACAGTGTGTTCTTGTACCGTGCGTGCAGTTACGGCTGTTTAATAAACGAACTGTGGATATTGCCTGCAACAAACAAGGACACTCTTGAGCAAGTCGAACGAGGAAACATGTTTTGTGCATACGCACGGATCATTATCTCTGTTTCCATCATACACCACACTTCCCATCCCTGAAGCACGGCAGCGTCTTGGGCTCTGGCACAGCAAATATGACGAGTTCGTAAATTTGAATCGTGTGCCCGAAAGTGACATACTAACCTCATTTTCTTGAAAAGAACAATCTTCTGCGCCGATCTGTTTGCACCATCGTTTTTAACATAACTGGAAGAACATTAGTGATATTTGTTGCCAGTATAGTTATGATACAGGCTGTATGTGATGAGCAATTAGTTGAAGTACCAAGCGAGTGGCTGTGGGGTTTGGCTCACGTACCTGTCAGCTTGCATTCTCGAGACAGTGGATTTGAATCCCACTGTCGACAGCCCCGTAGATTCTATTCCGTGCTTTCCTATTTTCACACCAGCCAAATGCTGGGGCTGTACCTTAATCAAGGCCCTTTCCTGTCCCACCTTCGCCACAAGACCTAGCTGTGCCGGTGCCACGTAAAACAAATTTTAAAATAAAATGTGAGTTGAAGTATGCTTAACTGGTCATTTGCCGTCAGTTCTTTTTTTCTTGTTGCTAGTGGCTTCACGTCGCACCGACACAGATAGGTCTTATGGTGACGATGGGATAGGAAAGGCCTAGGAGTTGGAAGCAAGTGGTCGTGGCCTTAATTGTCTGGAGTGAAAATAGGAAACCACGGTACAAGGCTGCCGACAGTGGGATTCGAATCTACTATCTCCCGGATGCAAGCTCACAGTCGCACGCCCCTAACCGCACGGCCAACTCGCCCGGTGCCGTCAGTTGTTTGTGGTGATGGGGCTTTAATACGTTCAAATTACTATAATAATATTATTCGTACACTATTGCGTTACTTTTCGAAGAGAAATTTTAATTACAATAATAAATATTCGTACGCTGTCAGATTACTTTTCGCATAAGTTAGAACTAGTTACAATTCGCTCATTCTCCTTGATTTAGGTCTTAAAGCTGATTAGCGCGACGGAGATGAATAAACAGAGGCACATTCCAGAGCACCCACTTGTCAGCGGCAGAAAATACGACAGCCGATATGGGGAAGGACGAGTACAAACATTCCAGAGAGTGCTTGCATACCGACAACACAAAACACAGTCATATAGAGCTCTGCTGGAGACATATATTGTCTGTTTCACATTGTTTTGTGCTCTCTGAACATACACAGGAAATGAATTAGCAAGAAGCCGATGTACCAGAAACATTTTGCATCTCAGTGGGACAGCGATATGCCCCTCATCAGTGAGTGACGATATGCATATTCACTTCATGAAAATGCGGGGTAGTGCATAAGCTCAATCCCCGAGATAGCCAGGTCAGGACTTTATTTCTGGGCTGAGGGCTGGGACAGAGTTCGTTTAGCATTTTGGGAACTAAGAATCTGTCTGGTTCGACAGTCATTGCACCCTGTCAAGAAACTCAAGCAATGGGCTGATGATTTCGTCACGTTGACCACCTGGACTTCCAATTACCAACAGTCATTTTGGCAGGAAAATGCCCTAATTGGCTGTTGTGACATGATATTTTTATTATTATTATTATTAATTTTATTATGATTTGTTTGTTTGTTTGTTTGTTTGTTTGTTTGTTTGTTTGTTTGTTTGTTTGTTTGTTTGTTTGTCACATCAGTCAGGTTCCGAGCTTCATCCAGTTTTTTCAATTGGCTTTACGTCGCACCGGCACAGACAGGTCTTATGGCGACAATAGGATACGAAAGGGCTAGGAGAAGGAAAGAAGTGATATTCCTTGCCTGTCATAAGATACGACTAAAATGGGTGCCTGGCTCTTTTAACTTTGGAGAGTGAGTTGGCAACCAAAGGGCCTTTAGCCGAGTGCTTGCATTGCTTAGACTTACTTGTGCCTGGTTCCTCCCTTTATTCTATCGTATCTGACCTTCCTTGTCAACTGTTGTTCCTTTCCAACCCCGATGGTATTTGGTTTGCGAATACTAGGTAGTTTCGCAATAGATAGGGATAGTTCCAGAATGGGAAACCATGGGAAAACATCTTCAGGGTTGCCGACATTGGAGTTCACAGTTATGCGACCCTAACCGCACGGCCAACTCGCTCAGTCACTCAGGCGTTTATGGAATAATACCTGCCTCTGTGGATCAGTGCTAGACTTTTGGCCTCTGCACCCCAAAATCGAGGGTATAAACCCGGGAGATGTAGTGGGATTTTTAAAGCGCGGAAAGAAATCATTTGGACACTAAATTCCGTACGAAATCGGCGTGTAGAAGATCTCTGGTGACACATTAGTTATTTATCCGACAAAATTAATTAAAATTCAGCCACAGATTCGGAACAGAGATTAGGATTAGGCTGACATCTGCTAGAGTAAAATGGAACGTTGAAAGTGACTCGCAGGCACTGACATTGTGTCAACTTGAAATATCTGTACACGGGAGCTGAGAACATCTTCTTCTTCCTATCATTATTATTATGGGTGGGCCAGCTCAATGGTAAACACTAACCTATGAGTTTGAATGCTCACGTTTTAGAAGTCTCGTTATGTCACGTCAAACGTACTCTCTAGGTGGCATGCGTTGTAATCGCAAATTATCAAGTCGGGAGAGCTTCAAATTTCCTGATATACTTTTAAATCGTTAGATCCATTTATAGCAGACAAGGAACATTACAGACACCAAATGACACAGGTTTAAAAACTTAAACGTTAAAATATGACTTGGGTTGTACAGTCTGAGATTTTCAGCTCGATACTAATATGGAATATAGGGCGGCCCTGCGGTGTAGGGGACAACGCGTCCGCCTGTCACCCGGCGGCCCCGGGTTCTATTTCCGGCCGGGTCTGGGCTTTTCAATTGTAATGATTAATATCCCTGGCGAGGGGACTGGGTGTTTGTGACGTCCTTAATCTTCATATACAAAATTCCATACTACCGCCATTCCAATTACACGCAGGTTCATATAATATGGTGCCAGTAGGGGCAAAAAGATCCACATGGGTCGACGCCCCGAACAAATAGCAGTTAATTTTTTAAAAAATATGGAATATATGAAAAAGATATTGATAAATACTTGGAAATTCAGTGGACTTTCGAATTAGGCCTATAGATAATAAAACAATTCCTGAGAAGTTTCCAGTTTACTGATTTTTTAGTTTGTTCCACTGAATCCAGCTAAGATATATTTCTCATTACTCATTCGTAGGATATTACTAGTTCGTCTCTGTGGTCCAGTGGCTAGTGTGATTATCTGCCATCCCCGGAGGTCTGGTTTGGATTCCCGACTGTCTCCGAATAAAGAGATATTAATCAGAGCTGGTGAAAAGAAAACGATGTAGCGAAATTAGGTCAGAAGAAGAGATGGACTGATAAGACACATCTTGTGACATCCAGACGTTTTTCAGTTACTTTTTGAGTGAAGTGTAGGCGATTAAGTGGTACAGATTAGAGTAGATTTAGGATTTATTGTACAAGTTATTCAGAACTGAAAAGGGTAGCACAAGACAGGGTATCACGGAGAACTGCATCAAAGCTGTCTATATGTTGATATCCAAAAGAACAACAAGATCATCGGATAAAGATTTGTTTTATCAGGGCATAGAAAATAGGTTGATTATCAAAAAGGATTATATTAAAAACGCTAATTGTATGACTATGTGTGTTATTAGGGGCAAAAGATCTTTCCTGGTCGACGTCCCGAACAAATAGCATTTAAAAGAAGTGAGTGTTATTGCCAGAGCAATTCAGTCACGGGCTGCTAAGGATATTTTGATTATACTGTTTATACAGGTTTACAAAATACTTTCTTGAGATGCCGCCAGTGATAATTTCATCTAAGCAAGCATTCGCCATTAACGTCAAGCAAGACCCATGAGTAAACATTTATTTAGTCTCTCTCTCCAGTGTATACGGTTGAATGTAATTACCTTAAAATTGCGGAAATACATTTTGCGAACGCGGAGAGGAGCAAATACAAGTATGAGAGAGAAAGGAGAGACGAATATCTAAAGAATGAGGAGTGGGTACGAGAGGGAGAGTGGACATGATCTATGCTGTACGTGGCCCAAGGGCCTCACGCTATAAATCTCATCCTGCGTGAGAACCATTACGCAAGAATGACGTATTTTCTTGCACCCGTTTCTCATTCATATACTTTGAATCTTGAAGATTCTATTTTTAACAACAGGAGTATCTTACATTTCAGTTGTGAAGAGGACCTGTTTATGAATTCTTCCACTTTACCTGCACTTGCGGTATTTTGTCTTCGAGAGATAATTTGATTGTATAAGATTTCTCTAATTTATCAATTAGCGTGACAGGCAAGTACAGTAGCTTGTTCACTGGGTTCTCATCAAGGCGATCATGATTGAGTTCGTGGCCCAAGTGTGTAGGTTTCTCCAAAATGAAAATTCGCGGCTCTATGGTTCCGGATTAGGGCCTGCATATAAACTGGGAGTTCCCATGGCGCTGATCATAATATCAACAGCTGCAAACTTGCTTTTCTTAATAGATCAACCTCGTTACTTAATTATTGTTGGCAGATAGAATGCACTTGTAGAACCGAAGTATCTATACTGCTAATAATAAGAGTTGGTGTCTGACATTTCTTAGAGGGAGGTCCGTTTACTGCCTGCCGAGGCGGGATAAAGGGAATGGCTTTGTGGTTGCCATGGAAACGAGGGTGGGGCGACTGCGGTTGCCATGGAGATAACACTTCAGGGCAGCTCGTCTTGCTGGGAGTTGCCAAACCTGTCACTGTCACTGATAACAACCTGATTGTTTGTATAAGAGTGATCGCAAATGGGACGACACCGCCTGGCCAGGTAGTCTACAACAGATCATAGAGGTCAGAATGAAGGAGGGAACAAGTGATCCGGAAGCGAGGGGTAAGAGTATGTAGAAAGGAATGCTGGAATGTGGCAACATCGTGAAATGGCACGTGCAGTGCTCCTCCCTCCAACCTTACCTGTCAGACGGCAACTCTTATTATTAGCAGTATAGTATGCGGATTTTTCGGAATAGTAAATAAAATATTCCTACTTGTAAATATTAATAAAAGATTTTTCGATGTGCAAATTAACATGTTTATAGAACCAATACTTACCTGTGACACTAATGGGAATTTACAACATCAGTGTATAATAATATCTGAGTTCGGAGAAGATCAGTTTGGCTTCGGAATAAATGTAGGAACATGTGAACCAATCCTGACTTTACGTCTGATCTTAGAAGACCGAATTAGGACGGTTACGGCTGGATGCCCTTCCTGACGCTAACCTCAGTTGAGGAGCTAATGAAGATGAAATGAAATGAAGGCGATTAAAACTAGGTCGGGTGGAAGGAATCGGCTGTGGCCTATGAATAGGAATTGTCTCGGATTTAGTTCGAAGTGAAATGAAAATCCACAGAATATCATTTTCAGAACAGGCGACGGTAGGGATCAAACCTACGCATCTCCCGAATGTGAAGCTTGGATCCGTAACCTTAGCGCGCAAACACTCGCTGGGCAATGAGCGTACCTCACCGTATCGTGCCGTAGGAGTGTATGTTTGCATGACGTATTCACGCGCTCGTACGGTATAATATATTTAAGACTTATTTTCGTTTACACGTAAGCATAGGAAAATGAACATAACGAAAATTGTTCTGATGGACTGCGCACCCATATATGACTGGTAGGCGTGACCAGTTTTAATAGGAAGAGCACTGTCAGATACGTAGTATTGTTTCTTAACCCGCGATCTTTCCTTCTCCTACGTGTGAAGAATGTTATTATTATTATTATTATTATTATTATTATTATTATTATTATTATTATTATTATTATTATTATTAACAAATACATCGCAATTGCGAAATATCCCGCTGGCAATGATCAGCTACACTCGTGTGATAATAAAGTAAAGTAAAACACAATTAACCAACAACAACAACTGTTTGTTTTCGGAAGAGGCATAGTATACAAATCCTCTTAAGAACGAAGTATCGATATAAGTGGTATACCCATTGTATAGTCCTGTTCCCTTCGGAGGTTGGTGATACTTAATTGTGTTTAAATGTGACAAATCAGAGTGGTTGCTCCTGACATACCGATGTCTCTTAAGATCTATGGTGACTGGGGGGGGGGGAATTAAACCAAAAATAATGATAATAACCAATAAATGTAAATCATCTTACAGAGGTCTGTCGTACGTAGCAGGGGAAAATTAAAAAATAATTAAGAGAAGGAACGAGGAAAGTCACCATGAACCTTGTTTCAAATAACTGGAAGAAAAATATGATCTAAAATAAACGTTCCGAAGTCTTAGGAGTGTTCTTTGGTTCTTACGAACCATTTCCGATGATGATGATGATGATGATGATGATGCTTGTTTAAATGGGCTTAACATCTAGGTCATCGGGCCCTAATGGTTGGTACCAGATGAGACGAAATGTAATGACAGTTTAAAGGTTCAAAATCATCCAGTGACCAGAATAAGGAAACGTGATAATGAAGAATGAATGGATGGGAATGAATTTAAAACAATTAGTGGATCCGAGCCGCAATGCCCCCCTTCCCAGAAACTAACTTAAAACAATAGTAGGACCTATTACTAAGCAAGGGGCTGCGTCCAAAGCACAATCCTGAATCGATGATGCTCGATGTCTAAAGGGGTTCAAATACAGGTCAACGGCCCCTCATATGGTACTCATTGCTAGTAAAGTAGAACGATAGTACTTGTCATGTTGCAGTACTAATCAAAAGTACCGTAGACTCACGGTGTTCCACACATCATGGTACTACTCACAAGTATTATACGTCGCATAGGTAACGCAGACCTATGGTGAAAATGAAATGAAATGACGTATGGCTCTTAGTGCTGTGAGTGTCCGAAGATATGTTCGGCTTGCCAGGTGCAGGTCTTTTGATTTGACACCCGTAGGCGACCTGCGGGTCGTGATGAGGATGAAATGAGGGTGAAGACGACACGTACACCCAGTTCCCGTGCCAGAGAAATTAAGCAATGATGGTTAAAATTTCCGACTTTGCCGGGAATCGAGCCCGGCACCACTGTGACCATAGGCCAACACGCTAACCATTTAGCCATGCAGCAGGATGCAGACCTATGGTGTTTCTCACATAATAGCGCTACTCATAGGCAACGCAAACCCATGGTATTTCTCACATAGGTGTACTAATCACGGGCGCTGGTATTCTCGTGGTGTTCCTCACATAGTGGGTACTAATCACAGGCAACGTAGACCCACGGTGTCGCTCATATAATTGTTCTAATCACAGGCAAAGCCCAGACCCGTGGTGTTTCTCACAATGGTACTAATCACGGGTACTAGAAAACCCATACTGATTCACTCTCTGTTGCTACTAATCACAAACCTATTGTGCACATAGTGGTGCTACTCGCAAATAAAGGCAACCATGGTGTTCCACGCGTGATGGTACTAATAACAAGTAGTTTCATGGTTCTAACACAATCATCCCGTGGTTCCCTTTTAGTCGCCTCTTACGGCAGGCAGGCGATACCGTGGGAGCATTCTTCGTCAGCGTCCCCCACCCACAGGGGATGAACCATTTACGAGATTAACTATTATTTCTTTCAAGCGCTTCAATATTAATTCATCCACAAATGCAAGAAACAGCACTGTATCAAGCGGTCTCTCTTCACAATCACTTGGACGGTTCTATGAAATGAAAAATAAAGCACTTTCTGCACAGTGTAGCTGCCTTTAGATCTCTTGCTTATAATTAAACAAATTTTTCTGCGTGATTTTTCTTTTGCTGAGTTGTTTTCTACATGTGTTTGCGCGCGCGTGTGTGTGTTTGTGCGTGAGTGAGGGATGATGAGAAAGAAAGACAGAAAGGGAAGGTGCTGTTGGCGAATATTCTTACATCAACAATTATTTTTACAAGGTAGTCCGTAAGCTAGGGACATTTGTGTGGTACTACGAGCAGGCCGGCCTTATATGGGGTGCTCCTTGGTGTGAAGGAATGCTGCAGTAACTTTCGGAGTTATTGCACGTGAGAGATTAAGGGTTAATTATCATCCATTTTGAAGGTTATCTGCCGGTCCTAACGTAATTGAAAAACCAGTATTCATTGTCGGCCATCAAACGTTCGGCTTATTATAATTATAGCAGTGCGCTATGCCGATGTCTACTTACTGAAGACTGAGTGTTTTATCATGGAACAGAGTATGAACTGAAACAAAACTCTCATGGCCTAGTGGTGCCTGTGCCAAGAAAATGTAGGGATACTTGGGTGGGAGAAGCTAGATGCTATACTGCTAATAATAAGAGTTGACGTCTGACAGGTAAGGTTGGAGGGAGGAGCACTGCACGTGTCATTTCACGATGTTGCCACATTCCAGCATTCCTTTCTACATACTCTTACCCCTCGCTTCCGGCTCACTTGTTCCCTCCTGCATTCTGGCCGCTGTGATCTGTTGTAGACTACTTGGCCAGGCGGTGTCATCCCATTTGCGATCACTCTTATACAAACAATCAGGTTCTTATCAGTGACAGTGACAGGTTTGGCAACTCCCAGCAAGACGAGCTGCCCTGAAGTGTTATCTCCATGGCAACCGCAGTCGCCCCACCCTCGTTTCCATGGCAACCACACAGCCACTCCCTTTATTCCGCCTCGGCAGGCAGTAAACGGACCTCCCTCTAAGAAATGTTAGACGCCAACTCTTATTATTAGCAGTAGATATAGAATAGAGAGAGTACCATTATGTTGTCAATCATCTATCAGTCACCACCGATCTGCATTCAGGGAAGTTGCCCAGGTGGTAGATTCCCTATCTGTTGTTTACCTACACTATTCTTAAATAATTGTAAAGAATTTGGAAATTTATTGAACATCTCCCTAGGTAATTATTCAAACCCTAACTCCTCTTCCTGTAAACGAATATTAGCAACGATCTGTCCTCTTAAATTCCTACTGTATCTTCATATTGTTGGCTATCCTACTTTTTAAAATCCCACTCAAACTTATTCGTCTGCTAATGGCATTCCACACCACCTCTCCACTTGACAGCTCGGAACATACAACTTAGTCGCTATGTGCAATATACATTGCCTACAGAATTAATCCAACTCGGGGAAAGTTGAGCAGTGAACTACGAGTAGAAAAATACTCTTATGTAACCAGGATTGATAATTCACATGAAGTAAACGGTAGACCACAAAGTATGGGAATTTGTAAATCAGGAAATTGATAGTCAAAATAAATTATCTGCAGCAGATTTAGAGCTTTCCCTAAAATTGTAAGATGCTTCAAGAAAAGACTCCAGTGTCCTGCAAATTTTGATTGTGGTCTGTTTAAAATGTTAAGCTCGAAGCAATTTATCCTACAGCTCAATCTACTGCAAACCATAGTGTTCTAATTTGAACATTTTCAAATTATCTGCGTATTATTATTATTATTATTATTATTATTATTATTAGTATTATTATTATTATTATTCTTGTTTTCGAATAGGTCTACTATGGACCACGTTAAGCATCATTCATTTACGGTTCTTCCTCTTTCGATCGGCCCAGTACTTCTTCATCCTTTCGGAGTGGGCTTCTTTACGTTCTCGTGACCAGTTGTTGCCGGTCCGTTTTTTGCTACTTTGATCTTGGAATCCCTTAATTTTGTTGATGATTTTTCTGTATTCCTGTCTGTTGTATACTGCCTGCTGTGATATATTATTTTCCTCCATATCCTCCTTGACCCCTTTAAGCCAGCTAGTTTGTGTCTTCCTGTTCTCCATGTATTCCAGAATTCGCTTGGCTGTTCTCTCTGGTGGCATTCTTTTAATGTGTCCGTAGAAGCAGAGTCTTCTCTTCTTGAAGGATGTTGTGATTTTTTCGGTCCTTTTGTATAGTTCCTCATTTGGTCGCAGTCTAAATTCTTGACCCACTTTCCTGGACCCTAGTATCTTCCTCAAGATCTTCCTTTCTGTCTTTTCAATGTTTTCTAGTAAGCCCTTCCTGTTCAGTGGAATACATTCGATCGCATATAGACTTTCTGGTTTGATGACAGTGTTGTAATGTCTGATTTTTGCAGTGAATGAAACTGATTTTTTATTGTAGACATTTCGACATAACTGGTATGCTGCTTCCATCTTTCTTGCCCTTTCCTGTAATGCTATTCCTGGTAGTCCTGTTGGGGTTATCCATTCCCCTAGATATTTAAACTTCTGTACTCTTTTAATTGTTCCATATTTGGTGACAATATTTTGTGTCGGATCCTTTTTGTCCTGAATCATTAGTTCCGTCTTTTCGAAGGATATCTGAAGTCCCGTCTTTACAGCAGTCTCTTGAAGTGTTTCAATTTGTACCTTGGCTGTTTCAGTGTCTTCTGCCAGTATTGCCATATCATCTGCGAATGCTAGACAGTCAATTTTGATTCCAGATCTTCCCAGTGATATTCCATTTTTCACCCCTAATTCCATCAGTCTCTTCCTCCACTCTCTGACCACTTTTTCAAGTATAACATTAAACAGAAGTGGTGACATCCCGTCCCCTTGTCGGACACCTGTTTCGATCTTGAATGGTTTTGACAACATACCCATAAACTTAACCTGTGATGTAGTGTCAGTGATGGTTTCTTTGATTAAATTTCTAGTTTTTTTATCTATCCCAAACTCTTCTAACGTGCTTATCAAGGTTGCTCTGTCGACTGAATCATAGGCTTTCTTAAAATCCACAAATACAATCACTAGATTTTTGGCTGTGAGTGCACGTAGTTGTATTATGGAGATTAGGTTGAAAATTTGCTCGCTGCATGATCTCCCTTTCCGGAATCCTGCCTGGTATTCACCAAGTTCTTTTTCTATTATCCCTTCAGTCCTGTTTTGTAGTGCCTTGGATAGAATTTTAGAGGCAACTGGTGGCAATGATATTCCTCTGTAATTGTTAACGTTTGTTCTGTCTCCTTTTTTGTGCAGCGGGTGTATTAATGATGTCTTCCATTCCTTTGGGATGCTCTCCGTCTGCCAAATCTCCTCAAACAGTGCTTCTAGCTGAGTCACTAAGTGTTCTCCGGCATATTTCAATAACTCTGCAACTATTGAATCTTCACCTGACGTCTTATTGTTCTTCAGTCCTGTTATTATTCCCCTGATTTCTTCTTTATTAGGTGGTTCTGAGTCCGGTGTCTGGTTCTTGGGTTTCTCAAACATTAGAGTTTCCTCTGGTTTTTTACAGTTCAGTAGTTTCTGGAAATAATTTGCAAGGTGTTGGCAATTCTGTTCATTTCCAGTGATTAGATTTCCTTCGTCATCTTTGAAGCATAGGGTTGGCGGTTTGTATCTTGTTAAGTTCCTCCTGAATGTCTGGTAGAAATTACGTGTATTGTTTTTCACGAAATCTTCTTCTAGTTTCTTTAGTTGCTGTGTGTCATAATGTTTTCGTTCACCTCTTATGGTTTTAGCTGTTGTTTTCCTTTGTGCTTTGAATGACTCCCAGTCTTCTGGTTTCTTAGTTGAGTTCCATTTCTTCCATGTCTGAGCCCTTCTTTGTAGTGCTTCTTCGCAAACTTCATTCCACCACGGATGTTTCTTCTTTTTACTTCGTAGGATTGTTTGTTCCGCTGCTTGTTGTATTGATGTTGCCATCTCAGTCCAACTGTGACTTTGAATCTTATTTATCCTGTTCTGGTATTCATTCACAGTCTGCTGATTGAACTTCAGATCTTCTATTCTGTATCTTGTAATTTTTGTACCACTACTTTTTCTCCTTTCTGGTGTTAATTTCATCTTAATTTTTGTCAGATAGTGGTCAGAGTCGAAGTTTGCTCCTCTAGCTACATGTACATCTTGAATTTCTCTGGAGTTTTCATAACTGATTGCAACATGGTCAATCTGAAATTCGCCCAATAATTTGTTAGGTGATATCCATGTTGTTTGTTTCTTTGGCTTCTTCTGGAACTTGGTGGTCATGATGTTCAAATTGAATTTTTCACACAACTCTATCAACCTCTTACCATTCATGTTTGTCTTGCTGTGAGCCGTGAATTTTCCTGTGGTTCTTGATGGTTCATTCCTTCCAATTTGTGCATTGAAGTCTCCTAGCAAAATTACAACATTTTTCTCTGGAGTATTTCCTAGAATTTCTTCCAGACCTTCCCAAAATTTTTCTACTTTCTGTGGATTTTGTTGGTTGTCCTTATTTATTGGTGCATGTGCATATTATTATTATTATTATTATTATTATTATTTAAACGCCCATAGAATAGACTTAATTTCCAAAGGAGGTTAAATTATGGTATCTTATCGAAATATTGAACATATATTTTATTGTAATTCCCCGTCATGATCTAAACAGTTGAAGGAAGATATTTTTAAAAAAGAAACAAGGTAGCCATGGCTGTTGTTCAAATATGCTTCGAAGTCTAGAAAATAGTACCTTCTGGGCCGCTCATAAACAAAGGTGTTATATGGAGGTACACTGTTGTTTGCAATTTTTATCATCTACAGCGGAGTTCATGACTTCTTCGAGACGTTTGCATACAATAGTGCAGTGAATATAGAATGAAAGTAGGACCAAATGGACGAAATAAATATCTGTCTGAAAGACGACTAGAAGGTGATTTTAAATCCATATCTTAGCAGAAAACAGTGGTAAACCACCCACAGCAACACGCCAGGAGCTCAGATATCCGTGGAACTATTACGTTCTCTTCAATGCACACTGTGAGTTAAGTGATTATGTTACGAAACTTTATTTACTTTTATTTACTTTCGGAGTTGCACGAAAAATACTTTAAAGTAACATGAAGAGTTTAAATTTTACAAGCTGCTTTTTACATCGCACCGACGCAGATAGGTCTTATGGCGACGATGGGATAGGAAAGGGCTAGGAGTGGGAAGGAAGCGGCCATGGCCTTAATTAAGGTAAATTCCCAGCATTTGCCTGGTGTGAAAATGGGAAACCACGGAAAACCATCTCAGGGCTGCCGACAGTGGGGTTCGAATCCTCTATGTCCCGTATGCAACCTCACGGCTGCGCGCCCCTAACCGCACGGCCAACTCGCCCGGTATAAAGGTTAAGATAACAGCTTCGTTCGAAATAAATAAAATCTAAAGCGGAAGATTTAAAAATCGTATCTGAATCTCACTCTGTTCGAGTCAATGTCTAAATTAACCGTCCGGCTTCTTAGCTGAATGGTCAGCGTAGTCGCCTTCGGTTCAGAGGGCCCCGCGTGTGATTCCCGGCCGAGTTAGATATTTAACCCTAAATGGTCACTTCTCCCTGGTTTGGGGACTGGGTTGTTTTACTGTCGTCAACTTGCAACGCACACACCACAAACAAAACTATCCTCCACTACAAAATCACACCGTTCCTTACCCAGCAGATGCTGCTCACCCTCGTTGGAGGGCTGAACAATCGGACACTCCCGGCAGCACAAAAGTCATACGAGAAATAAACTGTTTCTAACTGTTTCTACGAGGACTACGACACACCACATAATCACACTTAATCTCTTATTTCGAACTAACTGTTTACGGAGTTTCTTCGACTAAATTCCTCTGACTGCACTTGCTGGTGAATAATCACACTCTGCATGCAGAATACATGTAAATGAGAATCCGTCAGGAGTTTCTGTTATCATAATTTGCTTTACGCCGCACCGACACAGGTAGGTCTTATGACATCGATGGGATACGGAATGTCTAGGAGTGCGAAGGTAGCGGTCAGTAGCTTTAATCTTTAGCCCCAACTAATGAGTTTCTAAACATAGGAAGGAGCAAAATGCAACTTCCACTAAAGTCTCAGCTTGACAGTGACATAATGGAAGCTGAAGTGTGAGCGGAGCAGAGTATTAACATTCAGAGTACGAGTACAGCATCTAAACACTATAAAAGATGTTGCTCTTAGAAGGGAACATCGGCAATGGGTAAGTCACCGATCGCGATGAAACTTGGAAAACACATGGAGGTACACGTAAAAATGATGTCGGCATCAATTTTGGGTGCCAACATTAATTAGGGCGTTAACTACGGGGCCTATAAGTTGCGACATTTCAAATTCCGCGCGATTAGCGATGAATACCTGCTGGCCAATGATAAGCTGGCACACTGCGTACTTGGAGACACGCCTCTGCACCTCCCCCTCTCCCCGCTCCAATTGGTTCGCCACCGCACGTTTCCCTTCTCCCCGCACTTGCCGGCTGGGGAGGCGAACCAATTGGAGCGGGCGGGGAGGAGGTGCACAGACGTGTCTCCAAGTACGCAGTATGCCAGCTTGGCATTGGCCAGCGGGTATTCATCGCTGATCGCGCGGAATTTGAAATGTTGCAACTTCTAAGCCCCGTAGTTAACGCTCTAATGAATGTTGGCACCCAAAATTGATGCCGACATCATTTTTACGTGTACCTCAATGTGTTTTCCAAGTTTCATCGCGATCAGCGACTAACCCATTGCTGATGTTTCCTTGTTAGATCCTGCTGTGCTGCAATAACACTTCCTGTCCCAGTATGACAGCAATGGTAAACTACCACACCCTCTATTCTGGCTGGTACACCTCAGTATAGTACCGTATATCGATTTTCGCTCTTTCCTTGGCCTAAAACTGCATAACTTTTGGTGAAGTTTGTTTGTGGATCTAATCAACCTTCGGGTTGATGACCTGTAGACAGACAGACAGACAGACAGACAGACAGACAGACAGACAGACAGACAGACAGACAGACAGACAGACAGACAGACAGACAGACAGACAGACAGACATTAACTCTTTTGAACTTGAATGAAAATAAAGTTGTCCTCTAAAGGTGTTTGCAAGATCCAAAAAAATAGTCAGTTTCTCACAAGGTTGGTAGATCGCACTATTGCATCGTAAAGTTGATTGGAAAAAAATTCGCTCTCAGCATTGTCAATGTTGTTTTGCACAGAAAGCTTGTCCACAATAAATTAACTGAATGCAATTCTTGCATGCGGCGATCGCCTTGTTGAAACAGTTAATTCACTTGGCTTGACAAGGTGGGATCCAGGTTTCAGCCGCGAGACTGGACACATCTTCAGTTTTTATTTACCTCACGTAACAAATAACATAGCATTTTAAACATTTACGTGGGTTAGAGTGTTTTTCTTGTTTTTTACATTCTAGAGATAATCGTGTGTTTCAGTTCCAATTAACGAATCGTGTACACTGTAGCATCAATATAAGTTGCTGTATCTGAAATTTCGTACAGTTACAGTTCAGTAAGTGCTCTTAATATCTGAAATGAAATAACATTTGAGCAAACACCAGGAAATAAAGAAAATAATTAACATACGGGATGCCCACTGAGGATCATCCCGGGTGGGCTGCTTACTTCGGGCTGTGTTGCTGTTAACTTTCATTCGAGAGATGGTCGGTTCAAAAATACTATCGACGTTTCCGTGGTTTCCCATTTTCACACCAGGCAAATGCCGGGACTGTACCTTAATTAAGGCCACGGTCGCTTTCTTCCCATTCCTAGGCCTTTCCCCTGTCCCATTGTCGCCATAAGACGTACCTGTGTCGGTACGACGTAAAGCAAATATAAAAAAAATACTATCGACAGAGCTGGGATGGTTTTCCGTGGTTTCCCATTTTCGAAACAGGTTGTAACTTAATTCAGGTCACGCTCGTTATTTTGTACAGAGTAATAAATAAGTTAAAAGATTGTGAGGAACTGCAAAATGACCTCGATAATGTTGTGAGATGGACAGTAGGCAATGGTATGTTGATAAACGGGGTTAAAAGTCAGGTTGTGAGTTTCACAAATAGAAAAAGTTCTCTCAGTTTTAATTACTGAGTTGATGGGGTGAATGTTCCTTTTGGGGATCATTGTAAGTACCTAGGTGTTAATATAAGGTAAGATCTTCATTGGGGTAATTACATAAATATGATTATAAATAAAGGATAAAGATGTCTGCACATGGTTATGAGGGTATTTAGGGGTTGTAGTAAGGATGTAAAGAAGAGGGCACATACGTCTCTGGTAAGACCCTAACTAGAGTATGGTTCCAGTGTATGGGACCCTCATCAGCTTTACCTGAGTCAAGAACTGGAAAAAATCCAAAGAAAAGCAGCTCATTTTGTTCTGGGTGATTTCCGACAAAAGAGTAGCGTTACAAAAATGTTGCAAAGTTTGGACTGGGAAGACTTGGGAGAAAGAAGACGAGCTGTTCGTCTAAGTGGTATGTTCCGAGCTGTCAACGGAGAGATGGCGTGGAATGACATTAGTAGGAGAATAAGTGTGAGTGGAGTCTTTAAAAGTAGGAATTATTACAATATGAAGATAAAGTTGGAATTCAAGAGGACAAATTGGAGCAAATATTCGTTTATAGGAAGGGGAGTTAGGGATTGGAATAACTTACCAAGGGAGATGTTCAATACATTTCCAATTTATTTGCAATCATTGAAGAAAAGGCTAGGAAACAACAGATAGTGATTCTGCCACCTGGGCGACTGCCCTAAATGCAGATCAGTAGTGATTAAATTGAAAATTTAAAAATTGAAAGATTATCCTGCCATAGTACCTGAACACTTTTGTTGTCTGAATTTCTTTTGTTGTAGATCGGATAAATACACCTTTCCTATGACTAAAAACGAATATTCCCACCTAATTTTCGAACCAGGAACTGTAGCAAGAAATAACCTCCGTTAAGTGAAACACCTCCTCTATCATGGAGTTATGACAAATATTGCGATTTTTTGATAAAGATGCAAATTTTCAATTTTAACTTTAAAAATTCCCAATTCTTCGTCTGTAAAATCCCTTTATCAGTTTTGCTTTAACCCCTCTTTTAAAGTTCTAAACCGAGATCGATCGCTGCAGCCGCTTAAATGCGGCCAGTATCAAGCATTCGCGAGATAGTGGGTTCTAATCCCTCTGTCGGCAGCCCTGAAGATGGTTTCCGGTGGTTTTCCATTTTCACACCAGGAAAATTCTGGAGCTGTACCCTAATTAAGGCTACGGCCGCTTCCTTCCCATTCCTAGCCCTTTCCTCTCCCATCGTCTCCATAAGACCAATCTGTGTGGGTGCGAGGTGAAGCAACTGGCAAAAACAGTTCTAAATGCCGGATTTTATGGGTGACGGCATGGTGTGCGTAGAACAAGCCCACGCCAATTTCTCTCACGCTGTCAAACAATATTGGGTTAAAGTCCTTTCGGACTACTATTTCAATAATAATGGCGTATGGTCTCCGGAGAGGCCTGGTGCAGATATTTTTCTAGTAGACGGCCTATTAGGCGACCTGCATGTCAGTGAGGATAAGGGCCCTACCTAGGATGATTTCTAGTGTTGAATACGCCACACACACCCAGCCCCCGAGCCAATGGAATTAACCAATTAAGGTTAAAATCCCCTACCCGGCCGAGAATCGAACCCGGGACCCTCTAAACCGAAGGCCAGAACGCTGACCATTCAGCCAACGGGTCGGACTACCATTTCAATAATTGGGCTGGAAAATATTTACCATGTAGTAGGCCTACACTGTGCATAAGAGGAGAAAAAATCTGAGGGTGTAATTTACAGTCCAGAGGAGTTTTAAAGCAAGTATGTTTCTGAAAACTTTTAAATATATATTTCTAGCTTAAAATATTTTCAACTCTTTGCCATGTATAAAGTGCTCCTTGCGATATAGATCTCATCAGATTCACCTGAAAGTTTCATATAATGTTTCAATATCTACAGAAATTAAAAGCAATGCTGAATTGTATTATCAGTTCGAGTAGTGAGCATCAACACGCATTACTTTAAGCCTTGTCATTTACAACTATTTACATACAGTACATGCTTGTGAGAATGTTCTACTTTGATTGGAATATACTTCACTAATCTTATTTCAGAAGCAATCTACTTGCGGTGGATTTTTATGACAAATAATATGTAACACGATCCTAAACACCACCGACGCAATCTGCATTAATATTAATGCTCGCAAGGAGAGCACTAGACGAAGCATGGCCTCCTCCAATATACTAGTACGCCCGAGGCACAGCATTCATCACCAGCACCGCTCCAGTCGGCCCTACAGGAGGCCATTTCGCAATGGACTGTACAGTAATTGCTTCATAGCCGTGAAGAATTCTTAGCCACCTCCGGTATGTTTCTTCTGGCCCCCTGGATTACAACAGGACAAGAAAATTGAATTTCACTGGGCTGTCTCTACTAATTAATGAGTGGTCTTATTATGGCCGTGACCAAAAGGTGTGAGGAGGAGGAAGTGTCAGGAATCTTGAAGAGTCGCAGGCAAGGCCGCCACCGACTCGGACAGCCTTGTCGACTCTATTAGCAGACCGATCGTCATTGGAGGACCTGGTCACATACATACATATATACATACATAGATACATACATACATACTTACATACATACATACATACAAATATACGTCTTCACTAACCGAGTGAGTTGAAAATGCGGTTAGGAGCGCACAACTGTGAGCTTGCGTTCGGGAGTTAAAGGTTTCGAAGCCCAATGTCGGCAGCCCTGAATATGGTTTTCCGTGGTTTTTCATTTTCACACCAGGCAAATAACTGGTGCTGTACCTTTATTACCGCCATGGCCTCTTCCTATTAACTCCTAGCCCTTTTCTATACCATCGTCACCATAAAACCTGTCTGTGTCGGTTCGATGTAAAGCAACTTTATAAAACCCATTATACACTGTTGTGGCTTCCAGCTTTCAGTCTGCAAGCCTCTGTATATTAAGTAAACGCTTTCATAATTCTCTATTTGCAAATGGTTCTACGGCCCCGTTAGGTTCCATACCTCTTATAGGATTTTTCCAGGGCGGCAAAAAATCCATTCGTACGATGTCGACCTGCAAGAGATTTTAGGTAGCGTACATTGTGTTCACCCGTCTACAATTAATTAATTGGAACTCAGAAACCTTAAGCATATTATAACGTAGGAGTGCGTAAATGCATCCTACAAACACACATTCCTGCAGCACCGTAAGGTTCATTTTCCTTACACATTCCCATAGGAAAAATTAACACAACGAAAATTGTTCTGTAATACTGCATATCCATGTGCGGCCGGTAAATGTGACTTTTCTTAGGAAAATAATAGATAGGAAGAGCTTTGTGCGATACGGGGTATCGTTTCGTAACCCGAAATGCATCCTTCCAAGAAGGATTGGCGCCAGAAAGGGTATCCTAACTCGTTCAGGTCCACATCGCACTCGCGACCCCAAAAGGGTAGGGGGAAAATTGGCATACAAAGGAACAAAACGAACAATTCCTTCATGAAAACAAATCAGAATGATTTCATAAAGATTAGTATGAAGCGTAGATGAAGTGAAGAACCAATGACTGTTTCGAAGGAAATTATTCAAGTTATTTTTTCCGAATATAGATTTTTGTAACAGTAAAAAATGGCGTATGGCTTTTAGTGCCGGGAGTGTCCGAGGACAAGTTCGGCTCGCCAGGTGCAGGTCTTTTTGATTTGACTCCCTTAGGCGACCTGCGCGTCGTGATGAGGATGAAATGGTGATGAAGACGACACATACACCCAGTCCCCGTGCCAGCGAAATTAACCAATTTTGGTTAAAATTCCCGACCCTGCCGGGAATCGAACCCGGGACCCCTGTGACCAAAGGCCAGCACGCTAACCATTTAGCTATGGAGTTTTCAACAGTAATCCAAGTGTTATATTCAATTCAGGAACAAGGCCAATGTACTAGAACTAAACGAAAATAATCACTGATTACCTGATGAATCATAAAAAACAAATATCCATAGTTTGTGACAATTGAAATTAAACATTCATTTTAAAGCGGTTAAGTAGGGAAAGAATACATGTTTGCATTAATTCAGCCGTCGCTCAGGCCAGAAGATTTATATCGGAGAAGATGTATGGAAAAAGTGAGAAAATATGGAGAGATGTGGAGTCTGCGAGTCGCATTGCGCTCAAGAATCGACATTCAGTAAGAGCAATGATCTTACAACGTTTTTCTCTCCTTTCGAGTTGTTAACTGCTATTTATTTGAAGCAATCGGATCGAATGCATTATGTCTATGCCCTCTGTACTATTTAAGAATTGTCATTGATGCCTGTAAATATCTCAGAAGCTTTAAACGTAGCCAATCCAGAAATAAAGTTTTCCTAGGTATTTCTTTTCTCGTAAAGAACACCTTTTTAGCCGGAAAATATGAGCACGCGCTACAGATCTAAGACATAGCAATCATATATCCGCCTGGTGTCAGTAGCGTAGCAGCAGTGGCTCGAAATGACGGCTTGTCTTCTTTCTCCCGCCGCCTGCGAGGTTCGGTCCACAAGAAGCATGGATGTTCAGTGCAGATTTTGTGCTTATCCATAGCAATGGCCGCCCACATACGGTTCAGCGCTCAGCAACTGTCTGAAAGATTTCGGCTGGGAGGTGTTTTATCATTCACCGTACAGTCCTGATCTTTCTCTCAGTGTTTTTCATCTCTTCTTGCACCTCAAGAAATCCCGTCCTTCTGTTAGCATTTTTACACGGACCAAGAGGTGAAGACGAATGTCACACGCTGGTTCCATTATCAGGCGGCAGACTCCTGCGACACCGGCATATCGTCGTTGCCGGGACGAAATCTCCTATGTGATAATATTTTTGGAGATATACTGACCCACAGCACATACATTATGAAGAGCGAGAATGCCTTGACAATATTCACACAATATTGCACCTTAGATGACAGAACCTTACCGGCCAAAGTTCTAAGCTAAAATATTTCACATAGGAGGTTTTGTCCCGGCAGCGACGATATGAAGATTGATCTCACGATATGACAAGTGTCTCAATTCTGGTAGTGGTTATGTCGAGCATTGCTGAGTCGGGTGCCAATAAAGATTTTCATGTTGTCCGTTTTTTTAATAGGGAACTTAATTTCTGGATATTTCTTGTATATTCACGTTATTGTTTGTTATTTGTTAACCCGGCATTACTCGCTAGGTCTTTACGTGCGTCGTTACTCGCTAGTGAGCGGAGCGCTCACCTTTACGTTTAAAGGCTATAATAGGTATGCCCATATAAAGTTGGAGGTATTTTTAATATGTCAATTTGAGATAGTTATTTATTTAGGAACACGGCCGAGTGGAATGGCTATGGAGGCAAGCTCTACATTTGGGAGACGCGCGAGTTCGTTCCCCACCGTTAGCTGTCCTGAGAATAGTTTTCTGTTAACGCGTCCAGGCAAATGCCGGGGCAGATTCTATTCATAAACTACAGCCGATTCCTTTCACCTATTTAGCCAACTTCATTCACCATAATTTATTTCATCTTTATTAGCTCCTCAACTAAGGTTGGCGTCAGGAAGGGCATCTAGCCGTAAAACAAGCCATTTAAACTGATCTCACAGAATTCAATAAACGAAATTTCCTCTCGTTCACAAAACTTGCAGACACTCTCAAACACAGTTATGATCATTTTCGTAAACCTCGTCTGTTTCATTACTTTCAGTTTCGTTGTTCAAGAGCACTTTTTCCTCCGTTTCAGCCAACCACGAAAGTATCTGATTAGTGGATGGCATTGTAACTTGTATATATTGTCTAACAACAGTCACAGTATAAAGATTTCACTTAAACACAAGCATGACACAAACCCTGAATTATTACGAAGCGCGAAATGTAAGTAGCACAGTTACTCGCTACTGAGCGCACCGCTCACCAAACATACACTACTGTGCCTAATAATGAATTGCGGGTGTTTGTTTTCAAAGGCAATGAAAGTGACTGGCACATCCCCTTCATAACATTCTGTTAGAGAGGTACAGGGAGTTTCAAAGTTGAAGGTCTTGTAACATTCCAACAAGAAGCAATATAGTACGAAGGTGAGCGCCGCGCTCACCATGCGAGTAACCGCGGGTTAATTCTGTCAGTATTTAATTTCTGTACTGAATTTAGTTTTCATTGGTCGGTCACAAAAGAGAAACAATCTAGAGTTCTTTGTAATTTATACTTTGTTTTGTTTTACTCTGCCATTATTACCACTTGGCGTCCGGTCGTCTTGCGAGGTAGTCGTTTTGTAATTGAGTTCCTAGACGGCGTGGAGCTGATTTGTGAAGCGGGCTTGCTAGAGTACGGGTTTCTGGCAGGGATTTTGATTTGTGTTTTCAATGTTGTCATCTGTGTTTCATTTTTAATTATTGGCCCTCATGGCAGTTACGAAAACGGAAAACATTGGTCTAGTAATGGAAGGAAATTGTCGTGAGGTATTTTGGAGATGTTGCCTTGATCCGTTTATATTACTTTCATGGTTAGGAATTCTTAGCTTTTGAACTCCCACCAAAGGTGTTCAAGATAGATGCTTTTCCAGGATGTAGTAGATGTGGAATCTCTCTTGTGTTATTATAAATTTTCATTGTACCTCATCTCTTTCTCGTCCTGTTTTAAGGTTAAATTTAAATTATCCAGACTACTATTGTAAAATTCGTTCATGTGCTGGTTACGTTCTTATTACAGGTTTTTGTACATGTTTGGAATCATCCATTCGTTTTACTAATCACGTAATAATTGTTCAGTTTGAGAATTTCATGTGGCCAACAAATTAAAAAAAAGTATTTCACGGTGGAAAGAAAAGAGCGAACCATATTGTTGTTTAGATGCAAAATAATCCACTATTATGTTTTTTTTTTGCTTATTTACATGTGGCGTGAAATTGCATATAATGGACGTACTGTATGCAGTGACATGAAGGTATTAGTGTCATTCGTCATGGTGTAACGAGTTCAGTGGACATTTTCCCTCTACAAGACTATTATAGTGATAGAACCAATAGGGAGTCAGCTGAAACCTGCACTTAAACGAATGAGCCGCACAAAACTTGAACATTACGACATCAACAACTTGTCTGAATAAGAAGTTGAAAGTGCAGTAACTCCATGTCTTTAAGTAATATCTTAGGCAATTAGTTAACTTACGTAGGTTGGTTTTTAAGTTTTGTTAGTAACCATGCTCCAGCACAGCTGTGCAACGGTGCCGGGCTCCGTTATTCTTACTAAAGTTTGCTGACCTGTGTCCTCTTCCTCAGAGCCCATGACCTCACCCTTCTTCCTTCACGTCCATTTACATTGGCCAGGTGAAGATTAGCAGTTGTGAGCAAGCGCTCGTGAAAAACAGTCGCCATGTTTTCCAAGCATGAACAAAGAAGCTGGTTAAAAGTCCTGCGTGCTAGAGGTCGCACCAAGGACGTGAACTTGTGTAGGACATGTCTCGATCCGGTCACCCACCAGCAAGTGACGAATATATACAGACTCTGTCCAAATTTGTGGGGATGCATCGGATGTGATCTTACCGCACACCGTTCCTCCACGGCTCTGTCAAACAGGAAGGGGACGGTGCGCGCGGACTCTGTACACTGTTATATTACATCATCCTGGTCAAACAGAAGACGGCCTACCGCAGCGGACTAGCGGACAGTTGTAAATTTTCATAACACTGAACAATGTCTCCAGAAGGTGCGGACCGGGCGAGTTGGCCGTGCGCGTAGTGGCGCGCGGCTGTGAGCTTGCATCCGGGAGATAGTAGGTTCGAATCCCACTATCGGCAGCCCTGATGATGGTTTTCCGTGGTTTCCCATTTTCACACCAGGCAAATGCTTAATTAAGGCCACGGCCGCTTCCTTCCTACTCCTAGGCCTTTCCTATCCCATCGTCGCCATAAGACCTATCTGTGTCGGTGCGACGTAAAGCCCCTAGCAAAAAAAAAGAAGGTGCGGAGAAATTAATTGATCTAGTGCGTGCTCATGAACACCTGTACGACATACGGCACGTCGATCATAAAGATCACAAGTAGTCTCATTGTTCTTATGTCAGCATCACATGGTCGCCCCTTTTAGTCGCCCCTTATGACAGGCAGGGAATACTATGGGTTTATTCTTCGTCTGCGTCCTCCATGCACAGGGGCTATTGAACATTTGATTAACACAACAAAGTGATAACAGCAGTTCAAGAAAGAAAAACATTAATTCGGTACGCACTTGATTCCAACTGCTTTCACCCTGGTTCGCCCTGATTTTTCCATTTGACTACCCCAGTCCGTGACGGCCTGCGGTCATTTCATCCGCGCGGACAGTCCGCTTCCTGTTTGACAGAGCCTTTAATGCGGCGTACTAATGTTCATTTTTGCAAAACAATCTGCGAGCAGCTCTGAGAAGAAAACGGCGACACTTCATGGATAAACCAACCATCGTTCATCATGACAATGCTACGGAACACACAGCTGGAGTTGTGTCTGAATTGTTCAATCGCTGGCGGTGCTCTATCACCCGCTATACTAAGTCCCTGTGACTTCGATCTAATTCCTACGATGAAAGAGCCAGAACGCGAGAAGCGCTTCCGCGGAATTGAAGGCAACCGACCGTTCTCTTCGCACCACCGACAGACTGGGGAGTGCCAACGGGATGCAATGGCTTTCGCATCGCTGGAAACGCGTTGTACGCAACGCTGGTGACTATATCGAAGGCCTATGGAACTTAGAACAATGTATGTATACTACGTACCAATGAATAAAATAGTTCCAAAAACTTAAAAAAACAACCCTTGTATTTTTACAGATACGTTTCTTTTTGATCCGCCCAGCATAAAACTTCTTGCACGATCCGCCATCTTATATTTTTAAATGAAAATGTAAGTAGTTCAAATTTAATTTTTAAAATAAAGAGAATAAAATATGAATTTCAAGTTATCCTGTTTAACCGCAATTAAGTTTCGTGTCGACCATTTTTCGATGTTCATGCAAAATCCCTGTTCCTACCCTCACAATATTCTGTGCGACAGAGTACAGTAACTTCTCTCAAGTTTTTCTGCATCGATTGCAGGCGAATTTTGAAACAAGAACTGCTGATTGATGTTTATATATATAAGATCCCTATTTCCAGCCTCGTAATAATGCATAGACTTACTCTTTGCAACTAACTTGAGTAGAATTATTCCTGGGTTCTGCTGCGTTAGCTCTAGGAAATTTCGAGACATAAACAGTGCTTAATCTTAATGAAAAATCTATATTCCTTGCCTCTCAATTATGGATAATACTTGCAATTACTATTACGCACAATTTTTACTCTTGTTTTTAAACTGATAACGGTCTATCGGAAATATCTTAAAACACTCTCTGTATAAGTTAATATACACTCGGCATTAAACATCTTCTATATAATCGTTACTTTCTACTTGAACTCGTTGTTATAGGGGTGGCGCTTACACGTGGTTCGGTTTTCCGCCCACATGAGTGACCACATAGTATATATAAGGGTGGCATCTCACATGTGATCTGATTTCCACCCGTGTGAGGGGTCACAAAGTTAAGTTAGGATTTTTTTTTGCTAGGGGCTTTACGTCGCACCGACACAGATAGGTCTTATGGCGACGATGGGATAGGAAAGGCCTAGGAGTTGGAAGGAAGCGGCCGTGGCCTTAATTAAGGTACAGCCCCAGCATTTGCCTGGTGTGAAAATGGGAAACCACGGAAAACTATCTTCAGGGCTGCCGATAGTGGGATTCGAACCTACTATCTCCCGGATGCAAGCTCACAGCCGCGCGCCTCTACGCGCACGGCCAACTTGCCCGGTAGTTAGGATTTTAGAGTTACGGTAGTTGTAGGGGTGGCGCTTACATATGGCACGGTTTTCCGTCTATGTGAGTGACTACATAGTAGACATAGTTTATTTTTCATTTTTGTTTTGTAATGGGAACATATATTTGGGCGAAAAGCCTGTAATGCTCATCTTCAATAAATAAAACAAATATTTGAACTCGTTGGCTTGTCGTTATGTGGTGTGTGTTACTGATACTACTTTACTGTGTCGAGGGATGGACACTTAGTGCTTATCCAGTTAACGAACAACGGGTTTTTGAAATTTGAATGTATCGCAGTATTTTTAGGATCACTTCACTAACGAAAAGATACTCCGTAGTTTCGGGTTATTATTATTATTATTATTATTATTATTATTATTATTATTATTATTATTATTATTATTATGATTATTATTATTATTATTATATTCGTTACGATCATCTATAAACCACGTTGACACCATCCACCAGATCTTCTTTCTGTCAACCTTATTCCATTTTCTTTGGACTCTTTACAGATGTTTCTAAGTCTTTGAGTTCTCCTTTGTCAGTCTTCAATCGAGATGTTACGCAACTTGACGAGTTTCTCCGGTGCATTCTTCATTCCAGCAATTTTCTTCCTAAAGGTTGTTCTGTCTTGTATATCTCTCTCCTGGTTTCTTACTTCTTCTAAGTCTTTGTGAACGTCCCTAAGCCATACGGTATGTGCTTCCCATTCTTATTTATAATAATAATAATAATAATAATAATAATAATAATAATAATAATAATAATAATAATAATAATAATAATAATAATAATAATAATAATAATAATAATAAACTGCACTTTGTTCTGGTATATAAGTCGCCAGAATTAGTTTTCTTGTTCCAATTACATGTGCCTTCTCGTAGTATCGTAGTGAAGAACCATATTCCTTGCTCCTGGCTTTCTCTTATACAAAGTTCCATCTCTTTACGTACTCCAGCTATGTTTAATACCTTATCTGTCAACAGGGACATATATCTTCCTATAGTATCCTTCCTTTTGACATGCTATTTCTGACATAACTTAATTCTCCTTCTGGTTCTTTCCTTTCTCTTGTTTATGTAAATATATAAAATAAAGTATTGTGAAGTTTTATTGTGTATATTTGTGTACTTTTGAATGTTTGTATACTTTTTTAGAGTAATAACTATTGTACATATTAAGGATCGTTGTAATTCGGTGTTATGCTATTGCTTATGCCAAATAATTAAATAAGTATAACTAACTAACTAACTAAATAAATAAATAAATAAATAAATAAATAAATAAATAAATAAATAAATAAATAAATAAATAAATAAATAAATAAATAAATAGTATTTCATCCTCTACGAGGAATAACCCTAGGAATAACATCCTTTGTAAAAGCATGCGGGGCTCCCATTCAATAATCCTAAGAACGCCAACACCTGCATTATATTACAGTTCCAGTGTGGTACAAATCTATCCACGCAAACAAAGTTGAAAAGGTGCTCAATGAAACATGTAGGCCCGATTTCATCAACACATGTTAGTACTTAACAAGGTGTTAAATCATTTTAACATACGATTTAAGAAAATTTGCGTTTCATCAACAACTGTTAACATTAACCAATGTTAAACTACGTATTAAAGTTAACATCAGCCATTTCCAATGTTAAATGCTAACATTAGCATTTAGCAACCTGTTCCAAAATGGCTGCTGTGAATCTCGCTTTCGAGTCGGAATTGCTCTATTTAGATCTTGTACAAAACAATCCTGATCGAAGAAGAGTTCAGCGACGTAATGACTTTGAAAATTTGACGGATGCGGAATTTCTTCATAGATACAGGTTATCGAAAATAGTCGTTGCTAAGGTTGTTGACGAAATTCAAGTGAGGTTGGAATATCCTACGAAGAGAAACTTACCTTTTTCTCCAATGTTGCAGGTACTGATAATATTACGATTTTTCGCTACGGTACTGGTTATTTTCACATAATGGTCGGACACAATGCTGGAATTTGTAAAGCCACTGTTAGTAGAGTTGTTTGTTGAGTGTCTGCAGCAATAGCATCCATGAGAAGGAAGTATATAACATTCCCTTCATTAGAAGAGTGTCAGCAAATTATCCGCAACTTCTATGAAATAAGCCGTTTTCCTGGTGTTTGTTCTAGGTGCAATAGATTCCACACATGTTAGAATCCAATCACCTGGAGGCAATTGGGCCGAAATATATCATAATTGGAAGGGATATTTCTCTGTTAATGTTAATGTTCAGGTGATTAGTGAGCCTAACCTCCAAATCAGGGATATACTTGCTAGGTGGTCTGGTTCTGTACACGACAATACAATATTTAATAACTCCCATATCGGAGCACAGTTTGAAGTGGGACAATTAACGAAGTGATTTTGTTAAGTGACAGCGGATACCCGCTAGAAAAGTATCTGTTAACCCCATTGAAACCCTCGCGGACTTTTCCCGCGCCTCGTCCTTTTCTTTTATCGTCAAGCCATCTGTGCTCTTGCACTCAATAACTTATATATATATTTACTAACTAATTCAATTAACAACTCTTTTTCGAAGGAGGAAAAATTAGAAGTACGATTCCGTTTCACTTTACGCACCATATTTTACAGCTGTACTGAAACAAAATCGCATCGGAGCGCGCTGTAAAACAGCATGTTCGTACCACTGCCTCCACCAGTTCGCAATATTGGGAGACTTAATAGTCGATTAGTTAACATTTCACAAGAAAAGTTTGATGAAACGCAAGAAACCTAACAAGATGATAAATTTTTAACTCCGTATTAACTAACTACTTGTTAGAATAGATTTAACATGTGTTGATGAAACCGGGCCGTAGGCTTCTTATTACAGGTTGTTTGACGCCTGCACCTCTTGTAAAATTCTACCTGCTTGCAGGAATAGCGCCACCAGGTTTTCTTCGTGTGGTAGCTGAAAATGCAGAGAAAACTAAGCAAGTCCATTAACAATCTCATCCATTATACGGTTATATGCCAGCTACCCCTAAATTGAGGTCCAGGAGGAGTTTCCTGAAAGCCAATGCAGTATTACCAACCACAGCAGCTACAGCAAGAAAAATGTGTATTTCTCGACTTGAGAATAACTCTACCGAGTCTCGTCCTTCGGGAAGTCTCCCATCTGGGAATGAACAAAATTGGACCTTTGTTCTAGAGTGGAAAGATCCAACTGTCGATTTTTGCAGGTATGTTATGGTATGTATGGTATGTATACTAATACTCGTAGAAGTCAGTTCTTCTGTTTGTAGGTTCAGTTCACTCATACTCATACTCGTGTTTTCGACGGGATGAACAACTTTAAGTTGTAGTAAGTGAGTCGACACTAACAAAATGAAAAGATGCTATTGCACAACGAGAAGCACTGTGAAGGGAAAGAAAATATGAACTGTGGTTCCGCAATCTCAGTTCCCGCATCCTGCTGTTCATGTGTAACTTTCAAAAGAAGATTTTGCCTGTCTAAGTTGTGTCTGCTAGAATCATATGTACACTATGCGGAAGAAGTGAAATATTATCTTTGCCCTCGAATGTTCCATCTCTCTCTTCATCCATTTCGTGAGACTGTTGTGCATGATCACGGAATTGATAGTCAAATCGAGAATGAAGCCATTTCCTTCGTTGAGTTCTTCTCGTTCTGCATTCACAAAACAAATACACTACATTTTTCATTTGAATCCATTGAAATAAAGCAGATGCAGCAATGACACAATCATTCAATTGTTCAATAAGTAGTTTGAGTATTCATAAACCTTTGCCTGCAGTCCAGTAATTGGGTACTGGTCACAAGGAAGTAGAACGGTTAAAGTTCAATTCACTTGGAAGCGCGTTAAAATAACTGCATTGCAACGCATTCTGTGATTACTTGGATACCGGTTAAGAGACTGTTTGCACCACGATAACTCGACTGAAGGCCATGAAACATGTGGGGTCTCCGTTGCCTCTGTCATTAGCGCGAGCTGCAATCAGTAATTAGTGCAGGATGAAGTATTATAACCACTGACAATGCCAAACCCTTTTAATTAACCACACCAATACGTACACCGTTGCCTCGAGAAGCAAAACGATCAGTACAGGAAATAAGTTCACGAGCCCGGAATAGCCAGCCACTCTACCTAAGGCGCGGTTGTGAGCTTGCATCCGGGAGATAGTAGGTTCGAATCCCACTATCGGCAGCCCTGAAAATGGTTTTCCGTGGTTTCCCATTTTCACACCAGGCAAATGCTGGGGCTGTACCTTAATTAAGGCCACGGCCGCTTCCTTCCAACTCCTAGGCCTTTCCTATCCCATCGTCGCCATAAGACCTATATGTGTCGGTGCGACGTAAAGCCCCTAGCAAAAAAAAACTCTACCTAAGCAGCACTCCTGTCACGCGGGTAGTGTCTACACAGGCGTGGATCACCAAATTGATCTATATCGTCCCTGTTCTGCCAAAACGGCGAATGTTACAATGCTCTTCCTATCCATTATTTCCCTTAAGACTGGTCACGCCTTTCAGCCATATATAGATATGCGGTCCATCAGAACAATTTCCGTTGAGTTCATTTTCCTATGCGCGTGTGTAAAGGAAAATAAACCTTACTGTACCATACTGAAGGAATCTATGTTTGCTTGACATTTACCCACGCCTAGAGTGTGATGTATTTAAGGTTCATTTTCCTTTACACTTGCGCATAGGAAATTGAACTCAACAGAAATTGTTCTGATGGACCGCATATCAATATATAGCTGGAAGGCGTGACCAGTCTTAAGGGAAATAATGGATAGGAGGAGCTTTGTAACATTCGCCCTTTTGGCGGAAAAGGAACGATATACTCTAAAACGTGAAACACATTTCAATGCAGAGTGAAATAACAAAAATGCTGTAGTGTTTGGAAAAAAGATACTCGAGAATCTGTGGTATCCATGACGTTATACTCGTGGAAGTCAGTTCTTCTGTTTGTAGGTTCAGTTCACTCATACTCCAAGACAGAGGACGTTTGTACAAACAGTTTTCAGAAAAAACATAACCAATTTACCAACTGTATCTTCCCACAATGTCATATGTGTTTTAAAAAAGGTTGTGTTAAACTCTTCCAAGTTAGCAATATCTGTAGGATTCTGTTCAGTATTTATCTTTAAATTTGTGCTCTTAGCAGGCAGACACACCTAATTCCCTTGCGTGTTTTTGTGGTCGTTGTTAGTGATGCTTATGTATGAACATGAGAGTGTTGGGGCGAACACAAACACAAATACCTACTCCCCGAATCAGAGGAATTAACCAGACGCAATGACATTTTCCGAACTGGAAAAAGACAACACTTGGATGTAATTCTGTAATCGGGGTCGCTGATTCTTTTTTTGCATGCTGAGCAACTTGAATGCAGTATGCAAATCCACTCTTTAAATATTCGCCGAATAGACCTACCACTCAAACAGCGTTCCAGCAATGGTCCTCGTTAAGTACGCCTTGGGGATCGTAACACCTGTTGGAGAAATTGTCGATGATTCTTGTTTATGGTGACGGTTCTTGGGCGCCCTCTTATCCACTCCCGTTGACATTAAGTTGATCCCGTATGACAGAACATTTCAACGACAGCTAAAGTTTTTCTCTTATTTGGAGCCTCCTCATTAAATGGCTTTTCGTATTCTCCTCAAGTGGGAATGCTACACCTCCATGCTTTCCCTAGTGCACCGTCATTGAATTGTCCTACATAAGAGGCTTGCAGTGGTGTCTCAACGACGCAGTAGCTGCCATCGTCTTGGAAAGGTGTAGCATTCCAACTGATGAGCTCACTGCTACACTGGAGCGAAACGCTGGTAATTTCACGATTGATAAAGAGCTTAAAATTCTTTTAACATTTACAATCGATGAAATTAAATTACGATTTACTTCTAGGAAACTTATTTTTGATATGAGAAGTAATAATGTTATTTTCTTTATCTCCAACTTACTACTTATTCGATTTTTGGAGGCGCTGAGGTACAGAAATTTCGTCCCGCAGGAGTTATTGTACGTGCCATTTAATCTACCGACACGAGGCTGACGTAATTGAGCACATTCATATACCACCGGACTGAGCCAGGATTGAACCTGTCATGTTAGGGTCAGAAAGCCAGCACCTCAACTGTCTGAGCCACTCAGCCAGGCAACAACGGAAGTGAACCTGCATAACATTTTCTCAGGTGCTAAACTTGCAAGTGGATTTCAGCTACTGCGCAAGACCTGGACTAACTTGAACAAAATCAGAACGGGCCATGGCAGGTGAAAAGTTGCACTACAAAAGTGAAACAAGCTCCAAACTATAGGCTGTGACTGCGGAACTCAGCCCAAAACAATTCACCACACTGTCAGCGACTGCAATATTTGGGCCAATCATGGACTATCTGGCAACTCCAGAGGCTGTACTTTGGTTTTGGACATTCAGTTGTGAAGCATGTGTAACCGAATGTAACTCAAATATATATATATATATATATATATATATATATATATATATATATATATATTCATGCATTTGCTATTCTTGTTGTTAAAAATGTGTATTGAACTTACGCCAAAATAAATAAATAAATAAATAAATAAATAAATAAATAAATAAATAAATAAATAAATTGTGAGCCTCCGTAGGTAACGCGCTGGTCTCTCATTGCCAGGCTCCGTGGTTCAAATCCCGATCACTCCATGTGAGGTTGTGCTGGATCAAGCGGAGGCGGGACAGGCTTTTGTCCGGGTACTCCGATTTTCCTTGTTATCTTTCATATCATGAACACTATCAATATCATTTCATTTCATTTATCAGTCATCAATCATTACCGCAGAGCAGTGTGACTGGCTTCGGCAAAATTCCTATCATCGCCGCTAGATGGGGGTTTCATTCACTCCATTAGTGACCCGTTAAATGACTGAAAACAGGCTGTAGATTGTCATTTTCACATAGCATACGTTGTGGCCAGGCACCTGGAATTAATCCTACATTTCAATTATTTTCTGCACTGGAAAATGTCGAATGTGGACGATAGTTATTGTCATCACTCAACACCAGAACCTCTGCCATACTTGCTTACACACTACACTGTTGCTACTAATCCGACCACCAGGGAAGTTGGTTAGTAAATGGAATGGAATTCACATTACAAGTTGTAAACCGGGCGAGATGGCTGTGCGGTTAGGGGCGCGCGGCTGTAACCTTGCACCCGGGAGATAGTGGATTCGAATCCCACTGTCAGCAGCCCTGAAGATGGTTTTCCGTGATTTCCCATTTTCACACCAGGTAAAGGCTGGGGCTGTACATTAATTAAGGCCACGGCCGCTTCCTTCCAACTCCTAGGCCTTTCCTATACCATCGTTGCTATAAGACCTATCTGTGTCGGTGCGACGTAAAGCCACTAGCAAAATGAAAACAATTTGTAAGGAATTACTGTCTTTTGAAATGCGATTCGTACGCAAGGATCTAGACGAGTTCACATGTGCGCGCGTAGATAGCTTCCCCTCGTCCTTGTGTTTATTTATTAATTAATTACAAAACGAAACTACGATTGGAGAACAAAGGTTCGTTATGCCTAAGATGTTTGACGGTGGAATTCGAACCCACGCGTCGCCTGTATGCCGTATATTAGATGTGCTGGATAGCACTTCGATACGGAGCTACGTTTGAGCTTTATTCTTGCAGTTCATAATGGAAACAGCAAGAAAATAACCATTTTAAGAGTATCTACCCTCTAAAGCCATTTTAGCATATTTCATGAAAGTTATTAAGTTTAAGTGAGAGACGTAAAACTTATTAAATAAACGAGCTCTGTAGAAGACTTGACAATGAACGTGGACTGGTTTCTCAAAGGTTTGCGCCTGAGAAGCTGTGTTTGTAAGCATACCTGATGACAAGTATGTCAGCTAGATATTATCTTTAAGTGTTCGCTGAATGGGTGCACAAATAATACCTGCCTTATTACGTCATTAACATACATTTATCATTTATATGTAGTTAAGATCACGTATCTTTACACACTTAATTTGTTGTACCTGGAGCGTTGGCACAGTGAGCTAAAGACTGAGATGTAGACGTGATATTAATGAAATATAACAAGAAAGGATAAAAGTGCATTTACGGTAGAAAACCTTCCCATTAGCTGTGAATTACACCGTCAAACACTTAGTGCCACAGGGAACTCGCGATAACATCTCAAATAAGCGGCACGTTCAGGCTGAAAGAGCTAATAAAGCAGATCGGACGAATTTCAGCACTTTCAATATTAGAGCCATTCAATTGTCTCATCCATTAGCATAGATTATAATCTGACATTTCAAAGGAATGCTAATTTTGATAGCTTTAGGTTAGCAGGTGGGAGTGTGTCAAAGTTAAAATCGCATATCTCCAATGCTCTGAACGGAGTTATTTAAAAGATTCGTGATTTGTTTGCTAAGAGACTGCGATCGTTAATCAGTGGTAGAATATCGGCCCACGAATCACGGCCGCCCTGGTACGGAGTCAGTGATGATATCACTCGGCTATCACGCCTCAACCAACTTTTGTGATGTTGATGGAAAAACGAAGAGGGATTCATAAAAGAACACACAGAAAGGAAATAAGAACGGGATAAGAAATGTTATCGAATGTAAAGTAATAATAATAATAATGATAATAATAATAATAATAATAATAATAATAATAATAATAATAATAATAATAATAATAATAATAATAATAATAATAATAATAATAATAATAGGAAGGGGATTTCAGAAATAGAAAAGAAAGCGTAGATTTCTGAGGAAAATTCTGGGGCCCAAGAAAGCAGTAGGAAATGAGTTTACCTTCCGTTTGAGATCAAATTAAGAGCTGTATGAAAAATGCGAAAACATTTCAACTTTGATAAGAAAAAGGCGAATAAATATCTGTAGAAACCCGAGAAGAATGGGGCAGGAACGCCTAGCAAGTAAGATCCTCATCTTCCAGGAAAGAAGAAAGACCCAAGTACCATGGCTGAAAGAAGTTTATCAGGATCTTTAAAAATGTGGCATTGAGGATGGAGAAATTACAAACAGAACAGAGTTCAGAAGGAAAATTGCGGAGGTGACGGGTCTGTTCGTAGAGAAACCCAGGAGAACGAGAAGAGTGTTCTCGGAAGAGGAACGTAAAATGAAAGAACATCAACCGTCAAGGAAGTTGTGTAATCGTAACCCATAGGAGGTTGAAACGATCCAAATAAATAAATAAATAAATAAATAAATAAATAAATAAATAAATAAATAAATAAATAAATAAATAAATAAATAAATAAATACTTCAATCAATCAATCAATCAATCAATCAATCAATCAATCAATCAATCAATCAATCAATCAATCAATCAATCAATCAATCAATCAATCAATCAATCAATCAATCATTAATTAATGTAATGGCGTGTGGCATCCGAAGACGTCTGGTGCAGGTCTTTCGAAATGACGTCGTGTAAGCGACCTACGCCTCTATGGGGATGGGGTCCTAAATTCTATTGATGAAGCAGACACATACACTCAGCCCTGAGCCATCGGAATAAACCAATGAAGGTTAAAATCCCCCACCTGGCCTCAATCGAACCCTGGCCTCTCTTTACAAAAGGGCAGTACGCTAACCATTGAACTATGGAGCAGGGTGTGAATAATAATAATAATAATAATAATAATAATAATAATAATAATAATAATGGCGTGTGGCCTCTGGAGAGGCCTGGTGAAGGTATTTTAAGTCGAAACCTGCAGGCGACTTGCGCGTCTGTGAGTATCGGGCTCTACCTGTGATGAAATGTGATGCTGAAGACGGCACAATCACCTAGCCCCCGAACCTTCGGAATTAACCTATGAGTTTAAAATTCCAGTCCCGGCTTGGAATCGAACCCGGGATCCATTTAAACAAGAGGTAATCATTTAGCCATGGGGAAGGAAATAATAATAATAATAATAATAATAATAATAATAATAATAATAATAATAATAATAATAATAATAATCGTTTAAGGTCCTAAAATCTTCAGTTTTAGATTTTTAGAGAAGCTAATTTTGTCCCACTGGAGTCCTTTGCGTTCCGGTAAATCTACCGATAAGTTGCTGGTGTATTTGAGCATCTTCAAATACTGCGGGGTTGAGCCGGGTTCGAGCCCTCCAACTTTGGGTTACCATTCTTTCGTGGAGACATTCGTTTCTCTTTCGATTTATCGGAAATCTTTAACTCCGCTTCGGGTGGAAGGAAAGGGTGCATTATCTGTCCCCGTTGCATGTCGTAAGAGGCTACTAAGAGTGGAACAACATAAAAGGCTCTTCTCGTTCTGTCTTTTCCATGTTACTATGCTTTTTCATGAAGCGGAGAAAATATATAGGAGTGCGATTTTTTCAAATAGTTTTTAGCCATGAGCGTCGCGTATTATTAATAAGAGCTTTGTGTGACAGCAAGCATTACTGTGATGTCTTCAGTAATGCGTCTGTCCATTCTCCGCTTCTTACACAATACTCCTTCAGGAGCCGACAATTTATGAGGCATGACGGATCTCGGTTCAGTGTGACAGTCCTTCCATTAATATTGGTCAGCCTCTCCTATTTTAACAATCCTGTCCGAGCAAACTCGAGCAATTCCTTGTTGCTATTTACTCTTTATTCGATGTTCATGCGTTTTTTTGCTATTGGCTTTACGTCGCACCGACACAGATAGGTCTTGTGGCGACGATGGGATAGGAAAGGCCTAAGGGTTGGAAGGAAGCGGCCGTGGCCTTAATTAAGGTACATCCCTAGCATTTGCCTGGTGTGAAAATGGGAAACCACGGAAAACCATCTTCAGGACAGCCAGCAGTGGGACACGAACTCAGTATCTCCCCGATTCAAGCTCACAGCCGCACGCCTCTAAACGTACGGCTCCATGCATTTTATAATGTCGGACAATGAACTTCATCACCAGCAATATCACTTAAGACGGTTCGGGGGAGGAAGGAACGAGCTTAATGTAAGAGGTACTACTGCATATCGTCGCTGCCGGGACAAAACCTCCTATGTGAAATAATTTTAGCTTAGAACTTTGGCTGGTAAGGTTCTGTCATCTAAGGTGCAATATCGTGTGCATATTGTCAAGGCATTCACGCTCTTTACAATGTATGTGCTGCGGGTCAGTGTATCTCCAAAACATATTATCACTTAGGAGGTTTTGTCCCGGCAACGACGATATGCTTTTCATTCATATTCCTATACCATGGTGGATCAAATGCGTTCTTCAAGAGTTGTTTCATATCCGATAAGATTATGCCGAATGCTTCACCGCACCGAAGGAGTTCATTTCCAATTCAGATCGAGTGAAATTTCGTGCAGTAAACCATTCTTCATTTGCGCTAACTGTATCGGTTGAACGTCCTCTTTGAACGCTTTTAGAAATAAGATGACCAACAATAATGGAAAGAGTACGTGAAGAAAGTAAGTGAGGTGAATTACAGTTACCTGAGAAATATCCTACTCAATTGCAAATTACTTTTTCAACAAGTAATCAATAAAATTACTTCACAGAAAGGTAGTCTTAAAAAAACAGACCGTTTTTCGCATGAGGTTGGAATAATTCGAAAGTTTGCAAGTTTTCGCGAGTTATTGAATTCTTTTTTTTTCAAATCATTTATCAGTATGACCGATACTCAGACGCTTATATATTCGGTTCACGTTGTTTTCGTCCGGCTCCATGGCTAAATGGTTAGCGTGCTGGCCTTTGGCCACATGGGTCCCGCGTTCGATTCCCGGAAGGGTCTGGAATTTTAACCATAATTTGTTAATTTCGCTGGCTCGGAGGCTGGGTGTATGTGTCGTCTTCATCATCAGTTCATCCTCATCATGACGCGCAGGTCGCCTACGGGAGTCAAATCAATAGACCTGCATTTGGCGAGCCGAACGTGTCCTCGGACACTCCCGGCACTAAAAGCCACGCGACATTTCATTTTCACGTTGTTTTCGACCAACCTGTATACGAACATCGACGTTCGATTAAACGCAGGACGTTTGTTCCCAGATCTGAGACATTTCCATCTCCGTCCAAATCTGCTGGAGTCAGGCTAGTGCAGTCTATTAATTAAGTACCCGTGGCTCTCTATTTGTTTACGGTGAAGGAGAGTTTACTGGAAGTTTGATTATTATATCCGTAAGGGCCTGTTCTCAGTCTACTCAGCTGATTACTTAAAACAGATCATAATTCGATATATAAGCCAATTGGCAGGTATCCCTGTAGTCATACGATTTAGCTTACTATTTGATCGAGTAAGAATAAACGATGAGTTGTGCCATCATATCAGGCATTTCAATTAATCTCATTTGAATAATGTGAAATGTGGTCGAATTTGCTCTGAGTGCTTGCCCGCCGCTACAGGACGGCTAAATCAACAGATAGTAGGAAGCCATTTGTCAGGGAAGGACTGTGATGAACTATGGATGAATCCGTAATGGATTTCTGTAAAAGAGAGACGTACTTCAGCTATTGTACTGAGTTGGCAGACAGCTTTTCCTGAACTTTGGCATATGTAAATATGGTGATATTTGGAGATAAGTAAAAATCCAATGTATCATGCTGTTGTCTATAGTTACCAACTCTGTTAATGGTGTTTCAATACTTCCATCGTTGATAATAGTGATAATTTATTCAACACCCACTGATCACCTTTTTTATTGGGTCGGTGAAACACTATTTGGAACTTTGCTAGGTGTTTAAGGCCGAATGCTTTTACTACAACCACGCCCTGGGTCCTGATGGAAATTCTACTTCCCCCAAGTCACCTGAATTCGAACTCAGGACACATAGGCTGAGAGTAGATAGGGTAAACAGTGATCCTGGTGGTGGTGCTGCTGATGATGATCATAATTTTTTAAAATCCTTTTTTTCACAATTTATTGGTTCATAAAGGTTTTTGGCCAGTTTTATAGGGCGGCTTTCCTTCCTGAAAACAACCCTATCCGGGGTGTTGTATCCATCATGGCATGTTTTTTCATGGTGCTTGGTAGTAGTGTGGTGCGTTGTGTGTAGATGAAAGTGTGTATTCAGACGAACACAAACACCTAATCCCCGAGTGAAATTCTCCAGTCTAGCCTGAATCAAACCAGGGACAATCTAAACTGAAGATCAATTCAATGACCATTCATCCAATAATAATAATAATAATAATAATAATAATAATAATAATAATAATAATAATAATAATAATAATAATAATAATAATAAAGATGTTTACGGTGGTGGATTTTACCACTCATCTCAAATCTGTGGAATTCGAACTCAGAACACTCGGATTTAAAGTAGATAGAGTAAATCGGTGAGCCTGATGCTAATAAATAATGATGGTGATGATTATTATTATGATGGCGGTTTTTTTTACGCTCTATTGAAGCCAATGAGATTTGAACACAGAACACTTCGGTTAGTAGTCGATAGGCTCAATCCGACGACGACGACGACGACGATGATGATGATGGGGTGCTGCTGTTAATGCAAATGATAATGATAACGGTCTTTCAACATCAGCTTTCCTGTGAAGCACCTAGATTAAATTTAAATCTTAGCCGTGGTTTTAAGACCGTATGCACTTCCTGCTGCCACACATTAGTCCTAATTAAAATCATACAAAGTCTCCGGAATTCGAACTCAGGACGTTCGGTTTGGAAATATATAACTGGATCATTTGCAATGATTAAAATTATTACGATATTAAAAATTGTGATGTCTTCGTACTAAGGGTTTGGGATGCCTAGCACCGTGAATTGGCGAAATGTACGCCTGATGTAATCTATCGAAGGACTCTGCATCTATCCGTCTGTCTCTTAGCACAGGTGGGAGCAAATGGAAGTCTTAAGTCTCAGTCTCATTTATAGCTGTGACAATATGGAAGCTGCCGAGGTATGTGTAGTGCTGATTTATTGCTTTCAGAACATGACTAGTGCATCCGAATCCTGAGCAGAACGTTAATCACTGGGTTAATCATGCTTCAATAGTGCTTTATGGTTCAGTGAGGAAACCAATGGCAAAATACCTCACAAAAAATGTCGTATGGCTTTTAGTGCCGGGATATCCCAGGAAGGGTTCGGCTCGCCAGGTGCAGGTCTTTTTAATTGACACCCGTAGGTGACCTGCGCGTCGTGATGAGGATGAAATGATGATGAAGACAACACATACACCCAGCCGCCGTGACATTGGAATTAACCAATTAAGGTTAAAATCCCCGACCCGGCCGGGAATCGAACCCGGGACCCTCTGAACCGAAGGCCAGTACGCTGACCGTTCAGACAATGAGTCGGACAATACCTCACAATTTCATCTTAACAAGTAAGTTTCATTATTTTACTTTTATCGGCTTTTTGTATCCAACTTATATTCAAGTTATGTGATGACAAACAACCAGTTAGACTACACTCTGCCAGATAGCCTGTTTTGTTATTAGGTCTGCAGTGTCGTGTGTAGCTGTGGCAGTTTATTTGATATTTGAGACAAATGCTCGGAATTTTCGATATAGCATTACAGGTCGGAAATTAAGTATTGCAAACAGGATATCCACTGACAGAGCAAAGATTCGATCCTAGAATACCCCATCAGTACAGCTTTACAGTCCAATTGTGAAATAAGTAAAGCAGTCGATTAGCAAAATTGTGTTATGTCTGGTTCTTCTGAAATCCAGAGCCGGATGTCCAGAACCGGGGAACTGATTGTTATGTCAATACAAACTGGGACGCCAATTTGTGCCAATAAAATAATTCTGATAGCCAGTCCTGTAATTTCCCGTTTGAACGCATACATCACTGTGTTTTAAGTTTGTAGTGTCGGCTTCCGAATATCAAGATCGTGAGTTCATACCTGACATAGGAAGTCGAGTTTTCGGTCAGCAGAAGGAAGTCCAATCGACAGCTCATTTCGAAGATTGTCGGCATGTTAAAGCTCTGGTGACATTTCGACCCGTTAACATTTGTTCATAGTTTGCACAACGGAGTTTTAGTGGAAGTGTAAAATTGGACGTCGAAATTAACGCGATGGCAGCCTAAGCGGCATCTACGTAAAATCCTGGCAGCAGGGATGAGTGGCTCAGGCGGTTGAGACGCTGGCCTTCTGACCCCAACTTGGTAGGTTCGATCCTGGCTAAGTCCGGTGGTATTTGGAGGTGCTCAAATACGTCAGCCTCGTGTTGGTAGATTTACTGGCACGTAAAAGAACGCCTGCGGGACTAAATTCCGCCACCTAGGCGTCTCCGAAAAACAGAAAATTAGTTAGTGAAACGTAAAGGTAATAAGATTATCATTAAAATGCTGGTACGCAGTAATTGAGGACGTAAATTCTTATTCTTATTTTAATTTTACAAAAAATTCTTTAAAAGCACAAAGCTGAGTGAGTTGGCTACACGTTTTAGATGAACTAGCTGCAAGGTTGCATTTGGGAGCCGATGAATCCCAACCCCAGCGTCGGCCAACTTGAAGATGCTTTTCCTTAGTTCCTCATATTCATACCAAGCAAATTCCGACCACGGCCGTTACCTTCCTTATTCCATTGCCTTCAAGGGTTATAGCCCCAGCAATAGCAAAATACATTTGACCCGTGCATTATAAAACCCGGGAAGCACACTAATAAATTTACAGTTTTAATTTTGTCAGATTTCTTCCAAATGATAGTGAGGTACAGTATTTGGATTGTATTTTATTAACTTATGAAATGAAAAAAAATTATTCATTTTTAATTGTAACTCCAGACATTTTTTTCAGTATGACTTTCATACAGGACATCAACACAATACTACTAATAACAAGAAGTATATCGATGTTGTGCCGGCAGAACTTCATATCCCACAATGCCCTTGCTATCCATTATTCTCCTTAAGAAAGGTGACGCCTCCAAGCCACATATGGATATGTCCATCAGAACAATTTTCGTTGTGTTCATTTTCGTATGTCCATGTGTAAAGGAGATGAACCTTACTGTATGGCGCTGTATGAATGTACGTTTGCTTGACATATTTACGCACTCCTACACTATAATGCATATATGGCTGGAAGACGTGACCAATCTTAAGGGGAATGATAAGAGCATTGTGGGATACGAAGTTCTACCAGTGCAGCGACGATAAAATATCAAGAGAACAATGTATTATAGAGTCACCCATTGTTGAAATAGTGGGTTTAAAACAGGCCACAACAAAAATATTTTAGTCGGTCCTTAGAATTACCAACGAAGTGTGAGGGGAAGTTGTGTCTCACAAGCCCTCGAGCTATCTATTAGGATTACTGAAAATTTACTTATTTATTGTTAAATTAAGTGTATCGTAGTTTATAATATAACATTTAATAATTACAATTGTTCTGAACTATTCATTAATAAACCAAAAATTACCCCTGGGCCTGTTAGGCCTCCCGGTTGGTATTGCTAGGGAAAGTGGAGCTGTGTTTGTTCTGGAATTCACTGTGTAGAATGGCTAGAGTTTATAAAGGTTTCCTGCGATTTTCATATCGCAAGTTGGTAGATATGCACTAATTGTCCTCTTGGAAAAGAAAGTCGGCCATGTTTCCTTGTGATTACCGTTAACATTACTTTCATGGGTCAGGCACCTGGGAAATCATCCTGGATATGAATATACTCGTGTGTTAACCCAATTATTTCTCTCTTTATGAGTGGACATATCAGGGCTTTGTTTTCCTTATAGCGCGTTATCGTGATGGGACATACCACTCCTAGTGTGAGAGAAATTTTAGTATCCAGCAGCAGGAGGATATCGTTAAAAGATACGGCAGTGGTGACGAGTTTTATCCGTACACTTCCTATCGCAATAAACAAGACAGTTAGAGGTATTTTATTTTCATCATTACCATCACCATAAAGTTCAGTGAGCAGTAAATGGAAGCTAAAGTGTTCCTCTTAAGTGTGCCACATAAGGAAGTTAACTTCCTTCATAGCAAGAGATTCCAGGCTCACAGTCATCACCCCGTGTGGACCATGTGCAAGCATGTTATAACCTATCAGAAAAAAAAATTTTGTATCTGCATCATGAAAATGATCTGTTTTCCTAAAATACCTTTCGATGCTAAATAAATATATACAAATATGGGAAATCTAAGAACTATGTATTGTAAAGTGAAGGTCTAAAATATTATGCATGCGTGTGAATTGATTCATTCCTTTTGTCATTTTACTTTGTCATGTGTTTTTCACCATATTGATATAAAGCTCTTTAGATTTTAGATAGTACTTTGATACTTTATATTGAACCCATGACCTTGACCTTAAAGGGTTCAATATTATATTATAGGAGATTAAGTAGAATTGAGAATATAGTTTAGATGTAAGTACCGGCATGTTCATTGTAGTTTTAATGTAGTTACCAATGTAATTGGGACACTAAGTCATGTAGTGTGAACTGACTGACTGACTGACTTGGAGATGTCTGGTTTAATTTCTCTGTTTATCTCTTACAATTTGCCTAACGTCGCACCGATCTAGATAGGTCTTATGACAACAATCGAATAGGGTGGGCTAGGAGCGGTAAGGGAACAAGTGCAGTCTTAATGAAGGTACATACGCAGCATTTTCCTAGTCTGTAAATAGGAAATCATCTTCAGGTCCGCTGACATTGGGGTTCGAATCGACTACCTCCCGATTGCAAGCTGACAGCTATATGACCGAATACACTCAGTGGTTCAATTTCTGAATGTAGCCAATGTATGTGTATTGTTTTTCGAGTATCACGTGGAAATGGCACATACTCTTTTAAATATAATATTTTTCCATTCTAAAAATGTAAGGAAAATTAGACTTTACACCTCAGTAGCTACGTTACGTACGATTTTATTTTACGAAGCTGCACTGATTAGTTGAACTCCGTTTCACTTACCAACAACTTCTCTGATTGGCTCAAGTTTCCTCTCGAGTACTGATTTCCTGAACTTGCGCCCACGTATCATAATAATGGTACTTGTTTTGCGTCACACTAAGTACTTTTACAGTTTTTGGAGACGCTGTGATGCCGAAATTTTGTCCCGAGAGAGTCCTTTTCCGTGCCGGTAAAACTACCGACACGTGGCTGAAGTATTTCAGTAACTTCAAATACCATTGGGCCTGCCAATTTGGGTTCAGTATGTCAGCGCCTTAATCGTCTGAACCACTCGGCCCAGCTCCATGTATATAATTTGTTCATGCATTGTTGTATCGATTGTGTTAGTCACGGTCTCCTTGATCATGCATGATTGGAGTGGGTATGTGTCAGTGTTATTTATAATGTAATATTTAGTTTTTAATAAGTAAATTCGATATTCAAGGTAGGAAGTTAATGTCGTCGTTGAGCCTCGAAATACAGCTATATGGCAATGTTTAGGGGAAAGATACTGACCCGCAGTACATATGCCAAAAACGAAGATTCGTTGATACTGTCCATGCAATACAGAACCTTAGACGACGGAACCGTTCTGATCAGTATTTTAAGCTGAAATTTTATCATATAAGGGTTTGTATTGAAACGGGAACGCCCTACGAGCATTCACGTTTCATTCTTTTATTATGAGGAGCTCGCTAACACCCGGCCGTAAGCATTTAAAACTTGCGCCGAGCGCACAGGCATAGTGGGAGCTGCAAACAAGCTCGCGATGTTCTAGAACACCGGCCAAGGACAAGCGACGTCACGCAGAAGGTTCCTTCGTGTTCCATAGCATTGCTGCATGAACGAAATATAATATCAATATTTCAATAACGTCACCTTGCAGGCAGGAATAATGAACGCTGCTAGCCGAAATTTCGTGTCAATCGGTGTGAAGATGGCCAAGATAAAAAAATTTCTTGGGGCCCACATGTGTAGCCACGCCCACCGGCCTTCGGCAATATAAGCGAGTCGCCAGCCTGGGGTAAAGCAGAGAGAGAGTGTGCGGTACGCAGCGGCAGTGTGCTGTAGGCAGTGAGTGAATGGAGTCGGCAGTAAGCCGTGAGTTTAGTGAGTGTGTGCAAGTAAGCACGTCGCGACATAATCGTCACTCGGTCCGGCTGTATACTTGAGTTCAGAACGTTCGTGTTAAGAGCTTTCTCCGTGGCCTTGATTTCATTTAAAGACTGTGTTTCTCGCATAAACTGTGCCAGCCTTGATTTCATTTAAAGGCTGTGTGAAAACAGCGATAGTGTTTCTAGCCAGCCTTGATTTCATTTAAAGACTGTGTTTCTCGCATAAACTGTGCCAGCCTTGATTTCATTTAAAGACTGTGTGAAAACAGCGGTAGTGTTTCTAGCCAGCCTTGATTTCATTTAAAGACTGTATTTCTCGCATAAACTGTGCCAGCCTTGATTTCATTTAAAGGCTGTGTGAAAACAGCGATAGTGTTTCTAGCCAGCCTTGATTTCATTTAAAGACTGTGTTTCTCGCATAAACTGTGCCAGCCTTGATTTCATTTAAAGACTGTGTGAAAACAGCGATAGTGTTTCTAGCCAGCCTTGATTTCATTTAAAGACTGTGTTCTCGCATAAACTGTGCCAGCCTTGATTTCATTTAAAGACTGTGTGAAAACAGCGACAGTGTTTCTAGCATAGACTGTGCCGATCTTCATTTCATTTAAAGACTGTGTCTATCCGTTGAACTGTGTTTATAATAAACTGTGCCAACATTCCCTCTTAAAGACAGTGGAATGCAGTATCGTGATTTCTTTCCGAGGAACCATGTCAACTCCCATCATAACCTGTTCAGAATCACGTATGATCTTAAGTGCCAATCTTCTAGAATTTACGACGTAATGGAACTTGGACTGTCATTTCTTTCAACAAGTGTATTGTGCTGATGGAGTACAGTGCAGAGACTGTACCCGGTAAATTTAATTTTCTTTATGAAGTGCTTAATCACTGCACCTCGGAAGGTCCTAGATTGTTTTCGTTTGTTTATTATTCCAAATACGATAATTCCTTCCATCTTGTCCTCGTGGAACTGTGACTCTAACTTTATCCTTGCTACTAAAGTGCGTTCAACATCATTGACTGTGGGAACTATTTCGGCGTGCTTCGCCTTAGAGAAGTGTCACACCAGTGCCCCATGACGTCCAATGTGGAAGCTCCACATTTCCCCGTTCCTGCCTCAGGTTCGAGTCATCAACACTAATACAGAGAAAACACCAACGACGGAAGACAACGCCGACGCCGACCGCAAGACGACGCAGCCGCCGCAGGACGACGTCCTCTCCACGCCTTCAGGGACAACTCCACGATTCAGCTGTAAAAGGTGACATAATTCTTTGCATATCTATTGAATAAACTGAAGGATCCACTTAATCATGATTTTTTTTCACTACCCTTCTCTCTCACTCTCTTAGCATGGGCCGTACACGCCTTGTCGTTCCTTATGCTCTCCGATAAACTGAAGTACGGGCGTTCCTGTTACAGAGAGAAGGTAGTGAATAGTGGCGCCCAACGTGGGGCTCGATTAAAGAGAGTAAAGTGATAAAAATTAACTTTGAAATCAGTGATAACTTACCAATTCAAATAAAAGTGCATAGTACATACGTTAATTCCAGTTCAGTGAATGTGTTAAAATTTTACGAAGTTCAATTCAATGGCTTTGACGAAATTTTAAACTTTTGGCACAGAACTCTGATTAAGTTTATGGCACAAGTGATTATTTTTTTCTTTTTCTCTTGTTATGTAAAACATTTCAGGCATAATATTTATGCACAGTCTCATATAAATTTTTGATATTCATGTCAGTGAAACATTGAACTTTACCATTGGACAATAATGGTGATATTTAATTTTATGCACAAGTGTTTGATATTTTGTGTTGGTGAAATTTTGAACTTTACCATTGGACAATAATGGTGATATTTAATTTTATGCACAAGTGTTTGATATTTTGTGTTGGTGAGATTTTGAACTTTACCATTGGACAATAATGGTGATTTTACGTATGAAGTGAATGATTGTATTTTCTGCATTTTGCGAAAATAACGACATTAATATGGAAAATATACTAGCTGCCATTGAGGCTTTAAAAATCAGTCTAAATGACAGGATTACGGAAAGTAACACTAATCTCGGGCGTAGGATTGCTGAATCTAATAATACTTTAGGAGCTCTACTCAAAGAATCTAACGCGGCCTTGGAAAGTCGTATGGAAGCCACTAAGGCTAGTATAGGTCAACTTAGGGAGGCTAATGAAGTAACTAATCGTAATATCACTCAACTAAGGGAGGCTAATGAAGTAACTAATCGTAGTATCACTCAACTAAGGGAGGCTAATGATGCCAACATTGTAAAATTGACAGAATCCGTTGATCAAAAGTTCGCAGAAGTTAATAATAATTTGGAACGTAGGCTCAATAGTGCAGGTGCCGAAATTGAAAAACGATTTAAAGAATCTAACAAAAGAATGGATTCTAAGTTTACGGAAATGAAAGATTAACACGTGACTTGGAAACCATTAAGCAAGATATAAAATCACAAGTGGCGGAGGACTTAAAACTTGCTTTCCCGTCTTCTTCTCAGGAAGTCCTTAAAAAAGTAGAAAGCTTAAAGGAAGAATTTCAAGAGTCCCATGCTCAATTATCTCTTGCGCAAACTAAAATCGCTTCTATTCAAGACAAACTTCATGAATCTGTTAAAAATAATTTCATGAAGTTGGGAAACGAAATTACTCTTCTAAAAAGTCAGCAAGAGGAGGCCGATAAACGTGTCAAGACTCAGTTAGATAATGCTCACACGCAGATTACTCGTATCTGTCGCGATGTAGCAGAAGTCAAGGCCGACATAGAAAAGGAGGTCAAGGAAATTGAGAATTCCGTACAGGGGAAAATTAAAACCCTAAAACTTGAACTCCAAGGAGGTATAGAAGCTCTCAACAGCAAAGTATCGCAAATCGAACAGGATGTTTCATCATCTAGCCTTCACAACATTAGTGGAGAATCCATGAATGTTTCCACAGTTTTTAAAATAACTGAGGAAAAACCAGCCAAATTTTCGGGGAAGGAGGACTATACTGCTAAGGAGTTTCTCCTCAACCTCGAAGAGTTCTTTCAAGAAAATCACGTTAAGACCGACCGTCGTTTACGAGTAGCGTCTCGATTGTTAGAAGGCAAGGCGTTAATGTGGTTTCCCGCTTTTAAATTCAGTATTAACACTTACGAAGAGTTTAAGGAAGCCTTACTTAGACGATTTTGGAGTGCTGAGGGTCAGCACCTGATAAAACTTCAATTATACTCCAGAAAGTATAACACATCCGTTAATTCCTCGCGATATTCAGATTATCTTATATCTCAGCTTAAAAAGATGCAGTTTTTCGATCCTCCTTTACCGGAGCAAGAACTTATTCAGGTCATAACGCTGCAATTTCCACCAAATGTTCAGGAAATATTGGTGGCAGCAAACGTCCAGGACTTGGAGCAGCTCGATGATGTCCTGAGGAAACTCGATACTGCGCACACTCAGAGCGCAGCAAAAGCAGGTCGAACCAAAGAAACTACGACCAACTTTACGGAAATGAAGACTCCGGTTCAAATAAATCCAGGACCGCGAGAAGAAGGAGAAACTCGCCGAGATATTCCGTTTCGGTACAGAAGATCTAGGAATCGTCCCTACGAAGGGAGGGCTAAGTTTCAACCTGGACCTTCATGGAGGCAGGCAGCTAACCAACCCAATGATAATAGGAACTCCCAGCGGGAAGAATTAGAGAAACGTTGGAGAGAGACTACGGAATATGTAAGGAATAAGAACAGGGAAGAGGGCTTACCTGGTGCAGCTTCTTTGGAATACCAGGCAGAGATGCAGAAAAGAAATGAGAGAACGGAAATGGATCCAAGAGCTACGGGTACCAAAAAAAAAACTTTGTCGAAGCAATAAAGAGATTGCCTGAAAACCCGGAGGGAGGAGAAGTAGTATGTAGCGCACTCATTAACCATTGGTATTTAGAGGATGCAGATTTACTATATGAGGATTCAACACCACGACAGCCTCAGATACAACGCGGCTTACCGATCATTATCATTAAGTTAGGCAATATGATTGTCCACTCTTTAGTAGACTCAGGATCGCAAGCCTCACTAATTTCGCAGAAATTAATAGATGTGGCGCAGGAGACGACATACATCTCCATCTTGCCGGTTGCTCAAGTTAAGGTTAAAGGCATAGTTCCTGACAAAGCTATTAAATGCAAATTCCAAGCGTTTCTTGAGTTAGAAATTGGTGGTGTTAAGTTCCAACATCTGTTTTTGATTTTGACGCAAATGAAATTTGACTTAATTCTTGGATCAGACTTTCTTATTCAACATGGGGGAATCATTGATTATCCCGCTAATGTAATTAAATTTTTCCACGTCGAATCTGTAGGGCTACAGTTGGTTACTTATAATGACGTGAAGAATCCGGAATGTGAGACCCCGGTGGACATAGTAGAAGGCAAGATGAGCGAGGCTCCGCCTGTCGAAGAAAGCGTCCACGAAGAGGGGCGACCCGAGGAAGTGGGACCCGTAGAGGACCAGATGGCGTCCATTATCGATGATGAGTTTAACGAGGACCACTACAACTTCACGCTTTACGCCAATGTAGCTGAAAGCCCAGATTACGATGATGATGAAGTAATAAAGGCAATCCAAGAGCTTTTCAAGAAGTTTCCAGATGTATTTTCCGAGAAACCTGGAGTCATTAAGGGTTTCAAGCACCACTTAGATGTTACTGACACTTCACCTTATAAGAAACGGCCTTATCCGATACCCATGAAGTACTTGGAAGAAGCTCGGGTCATCATTAAACAGATGGAGAATGGTGGAATCATATCAAAATGCGTCACACCTTACATTAATCCTCTGGCTATAGTGAGAAGACTGTTCAAGTTTTTGAAATACTTTACTTGGAGATGAGCAAAAAGAAAATCGCCCAGCAATTTTCTTTTTCCCGAGCAGGGGGGGAGATGAAACGGGAACGCCCTACGAGCATTCACGTTTCATTCTTTTATTATGAGGAGCTCGCTAACACCCGGCCGTAAGCATTTAAAACTTGCGCCGAGCGCACAGGCATAGTGGGAGCTGCAAACAAGCTCGCGATGTTCTAGAACACCGGCCAAGGACAAGCGACGTCACGCAGAAGGTTCCTTCGTGTTCCATAGCATTGCTGCATGAACGAAATATAATATCAATATTTCAATAACGTCACCTTGCAGGCAGGAATAATGAACGCTGCTAGCCGAAATTTCGTGTCAATCGGTGTGAAGATGGCCAAGATAAAAAAAAATTCTTGGGGCCCACATGTGTAGCCACGCCCACCGGCCTTCGGCAATATAAGCGAGTCGCCAGCCTGGGGTAAAGCAGAGAGAGTGTGCGGTACGCAGCGGCAGTGTGCTGTAGGCAGTGAGTGAATGGAGTCGGCAGTAAGCCGTGAGTTTAGTGAGTGTGTGCAAGTAAGCACGTCGCGACATAATCGTCACTCGGTCCGGCTGTATACTTGAGTTCAGAACGTTCGTGTTAAGAGCTTTCTCCGTGGCCTTGATTTCATTTAAAGACTGTGTTTCTCGCATAAACTGTGCCAGCCTTGATTTCATTTAAAGGCTGTGTGAAAACAGCGATAGTGTTTCTAGCCAGCCTTGATTTCATTTAAAGACTGTGTTTCTCGCATAAACTGTGCCAGCCTTGATTTCATTTAAAGACTGTGTGAAAACAGCGGTAGTGTTTCTAGCCAGCCTTGATTTCATTTAAAGACTGTATTTCTCGCATAAACTGTGCCAGCCTTGATTTCATTTAAAGGCTGTGTGAAAACAGAGATAGTGTTTCTAGCCAGCCTTGATTTCATTTAAAGACTGTGTTTCTCGCATAAACTGTGCCAGCCTTGATTTCATTTAAAGACTGTGTGAAAACAGCGATAGTGTTTCTAGCCAGCCTTGATTTCATTTAAAGACTGTGTTCTCGCATAAACTGTGCCAGCCTTGATTTCATTTAAAGACTGTGTGAAAACAGCGACAGTGTTTCTAGCATAGACTGTGCCGATCTTCATTTCATTTAAAGACTGTGTCTATCCGTTGAACTGTGTTTATAATAAACTGTGCCAACATTCCCTCTTAAAGACAGTGGAATGCAGTATCGTGATTTCTTTCCGAGGAACCATGTCAATTCCCATCATAACCTGTTCAGAATCACGTATGATCTTAAGTGCCAATCTTCTAGAATTTACGACGTAATGGAACTTGGACTGTCATTTCTTTCAACAAGTGTATTGTGCTGATGGAGTACAGTGCAGAGACTGTACCCGGTAAATTTAATTTTCTTTATGAAGTGCTTAATCACTGCACCTCGGAAGGTCCTAGATTGTTTTCGTTTGTTTATTATTCCAAATACGATAATTCCTTCCATCTTGTCCTCGTGGAACTGTGACTCTAACTTTATCCTTGCTGCTAAAGTGCGTTCAACATCATTGACTGTGGGAACTATTTCGGCGTGCTTCGCCTTAGAGAAGTGTCACACCAGTGCCCCATGACGTCCAATGTGGAAGCTCCACATTTCCCCGTTCCTGCCTCAGGTTCGAGTCATCAACACTAATACAGAGAAAACACCAACGACGGAAGACAACGCCGACGCCGACCGCAAGACGACGCAGCCGCCGCAGGACGACGTCCTCTCCACGCCTTCAGGGACAACTCCACGATTCAGCTGTAAAAGGTGACATAATTCTTTGCATATCTATTGAATAAACTGAAGGATCCACTTAATCATGAATTTTTTTTTCACTACCCTTCTCTCTCACTCTCTTAGCATGGGCCGTACACGCCTTGTCGTTCCTTATGCTCTCCGATAAACTGAAGTACGGGCGTTCCTGTTACAGTATAGTAGCAACAACGATATACTTCCTTGTGCGGTTTGGTAAGACACAAGCAATTCTCATCGTTGCAGAAACCTAAGCTCGTATGCGACAATGCTCTTCCTATCCTTAAGACTGGTCACGCCTCCCAGCCCCATATGGATATTCAGTCGGTCAGAACAATGTTCAATGTGTTCGTTTTACTATGCTGGTGTATAAAGGAAAATGAACCTTATAGTACCGTACTGTAGGCCAGTATGTTTGCCTGGTGAATTTACTTCCCCTTGATGATTGACGCTTGTTGTTTAAAGGGGACTAACATCTAGATCATCGGCCCTTAATGGTACGAAATGAGACGAAATGAAATGGCAAATCAAAAACCCAATATCATCCACTCACCACAATTCAAAATGTGAGGACGAATAATGAATGGATGGGTTGATGGACGGATGTGAAGTTAAAACGATCAGTGGAACCGATCCACAGTGCCTCACATGCACAGAAACTGGCGTAACACGATAGTATTACTGACCAAGGGACTGATTCTATAGCACGACACTGAACCGATGATGCTTGTAGTCGAAAGGAGTCCAAAATCCAAGCCATCGGGTCCTCATAACGGTACTTATCGCTAGAAAAGTAGAACCATGGTATTTGTCATGTTGCGGTACTAATGAAGAGTAGCGTAGACTCGCGGTATTCCACACATTATGGTACTACACACAGGTAATGAAATTCGCACATGTATTACAGACCTACTGTGTTTCGTACATTGCGGCGCCATTGACAGGCAACGCAATCCTATGGTGTTTATCACCTAAGTGTACTAACCACAGGGACCCGTACTATCCATGGGTTCTCATGGTGTCGCTCATATAGTGTTACTAATCACAGGTACTATAAAAGACGTTGTCCTCTCCTTTGCTACTAATCACAAACCTATTTGGTACCCAACATAGTGGTACTACGCGCAAGTAAAAGCGACCCATGGTGTTCCCAACGTGGTGGTACTAATCACAAGGAGTTTCATGGTTCTATATAATCATCCCTTGGTCACCTCTTTTAGTCGCCTCTTACGACAGGCAGGGGATACCGTGGGTGTATTCTTCGTCTGCGCCCCCCACCCACAGGGGGTTTACTCCCTCTTACATACACTGTGTTTAAGGTTCATTTTTCTTTAAAGTTCCGCATAGGAATTAAATCAACGAAAATTGTTCTGGTGGGCTGCATATCCAAATGTGGCTGAGAGGAGTGGTCAGTATTAAGGAACATAATGGATAGGAAGGGCATTGTGGGATACGAGGTTTTGGTTCTTCACCGACGTAATAGTGAGCGCGAGTAATACGAGGTAAGATTTTCGTTATAATGCCATATACTCTGAGGGGACCTTATTCCACCTTTGCCACATGTTTGTGTATTTTGAGACAGTTTTAATACGCAATTTAGTTTTAATAATTTAACGTATGCGTGAGTTAAGTGGCCAGCAACAGAACTGTCCCCTGAGTGCACGGCGAGTTAATGGGATGTGACAGTTTACGTGTAGGTCCGTCGAAGGGATTGACGCCGACAGCTAATTGACCAGTTCACAGCTAAAAGAGTGGAAAATGAAAATGTACAAATTGTGTGAGATTCATTCTTCGAACCTCAAACCAGCCTCCCGCTGTCGTGAGCACTAAGCACCCCACGGCGCTATGGTGGTTAATGGGCTCACTGGCGAGCACGCAGCCTGCCCTCCCACGCGAACGTACAATGAGTGATCTGAGAAGTGTAATCGACAAGGTCTCGAACCTTGTAGCGTACTGCTCCAGGCTAGGTAGGCAAGCTTTTTATTACCGCTCACTTATGCAATTTGGAGGCACACGCAATATTGCCAGTAGATCTGAGAGTAATTACTGTACTCTGCCTTGTGGGCATGCCAATTAGACGTCTTCTTATGGTCCCCCCATTACATGGAAGTTCATTAATGTCAACGACAGGCGTTCATTCCGTTAGAAGACATTTACAAATATTTAAAAATATGGAAATGTGACTGAAATGTTCTCGAGCCTGTTTATACGATTCAGGGTGAACTCTAATTCATGCACAAGAAATCACTGATGAAGTTAACTTCTGGAAGTAACATTTACAAATCAAATTTATCTTAAATTGAACGAGTCACAATTGGAGGACGCCTTGACTCGATCTTTTTGATCTCATTAAGTGAAGGCTATAAAGACTGTCATATGTGAGATATTCATATTTTTAGTTTACAACGTCAATTAATGGTATACAAATTCCAGCCATGTTGTTCATAACGTCAGTACGAAGGCGCCAATACTATGAAAGCGATAACAGTAAAAGGCTACCAACTCTTTATTCTTTTTCTTCAGGTGATTTCTAATCTTAGGGGGTTGGCCACCATTATCCAATGCGTAGTATTGGTAAAACTTACCGTCGCAATCTCTACGCAGTTGCTACCAAGAAAATAAAATCCTACCGCTATCTAGCTGTGTTCTTTCCTCCATTTGTCAGAACCAATCTTTCCTCAAATTAGTCTTCAGTGGGATCATTCGTCTACCCTTCCACTGACCTGTCAGTAGCCATCGTGTCGCCAATTAACGCCCTGCCGAAACCATTCACTTCCCACTTGAAATGACTAGGCAGCAACGTATCTTATGTACGCCATCCTACTCATAACCTAACGCTTGTAAAACCTTCAATTATTATGTTTAATGTCCAGCTCTATCGCTAATTGGTTAGCGTGCTGTCATTTGGTCACAGGGTTCCCAGTTTCAATTCCCGGCAGGGTCGGGAACTTTAACCATCATTAGTTAATTTCGCTGGCACGGGGTCTCGGTGTATGCCGTCTTCATCATTATTTCACCCTCATCACGACGCGAAGGTCACCTACAGGATTCAAATTACTCCTCGCTGGAATAATTTCTTCACCACTTGGAATTACCAACCAGGAAACATCATACCTATTCCTAAAGCACTACTGGAGAAATTCCCTATCCACTGGTGGTGAGCCTGGGGAAAATTAATCTCCTATTGATATACTGCTAGAGAAATCTCCTCTTCACTTCAAAACCAGCCAGAAACCAACGTGTATCCTAGTATTAGAGCAATTCCCTATTTACTTGTAGGATAAGCCAGCAACGAACATACCTCCTATTGTTCGAGCAATTCCTTCTCGACTTGCAAGACCAGACAGCAAACAACATATATCTTAAGAACAATTCACTCTCAGCTTGTAAGACCAATCAACAACCAGCATAATTCCTAACGTTAGAGCAATTCTCTCTCCACCACTAAAACCAACGAGCAGCCAGTATATCTCCTAACGGTAGACCAATTTCCTCTCCACTTTCAAGACCAACCAGCAACCTGTGTGTCTCCCAATATTAGAGCAATTCCATCTCCACTTATAAGGCAAACCAGCAACCAGTGTATCTCCTAAAGTTAGAGCAATTCCCTCTCCACTTTTAAGACCAACCAGCAACCAGTATGTCTCCTAAAGTTAGAGCAATTCCCTCTCCACTTGTAAGACTAACCAGCAACTAGTACATCTCCTAAAGTTAGAGCAATTCCCTCTCCACTTGTAAGACCAACCATCAACCAGTATGTCTCCTAAAGTTAGAGCAATTCCCTCTCCACTTGTAAGACCAACCATCAACCAGTACATCTCCTAAAGTTAGAGCAATTACCTCTCCACTTGTAAGACCAACCAGCAATCAGTATATCTCCTAAAGTTAGAGCAATTCCCTCTCCACTTATAAGGCAAACCAGCAACCAGTGTATCTCCTAAAGATAGAGCAATTCCCTCTCCACTTGTAAGACCAACCAGCAATCAGTATATCTCCTAAAGTTAGAGCAAATCCCTCTCCACTTGTAAGACCAACCAGCAACCAGTATGTCTCCTAAAGTTAGAGCAAATCCCTCTCCACTTGTAAGACCAACCAGCAATCAGTAGTCTCCTAATGTTAGAGCAAATCCCTCTCCACCTGTAAGACCAACCAGCAATCAGTGTATTTCCTAATGTTAGAGCAATTCCCTCTCCACTTGTAAGACCAACCAGCAATCAGTAGTCTCCTAATGTTAGAGCAAATCCCTCTCCACTTGTAAGACCAACCAGCAATCAGTAGTCTCCTAATGTTAGAGCAAATCCCTCTCCACTTGTAAGACCAACCAGCAATCAGTAGTCTCCTAATGTTAGAGCAATACCCTCTCCACTTGTAAGACCAACCAGCAATCAGTAGTCTCCTAATGTTAGAGCAAATCCCTCTCCACTTGTAAGACCAACCAGCAACTAATATATCTCCTAAAGTTAGAGAAATTCCCTCTCCACTTGTGAGACAAACCAGAAACTATTACATCTCCTCATGTTAGAGCAATTCACTCTCCAATTGTAAGTTCAACCAGCAATCGGTACATCTCCTAGTGTTAGAGCAATTCCCACTCCGACTGTAAGACTGACTAACAACTAACGTTCCTCCTAGTGTAGGAGTAATATCTGCTCAATTTACAAGACCAAGTAACAACCAGAATACCTCCTGAAAAATTCCCTCACCATTTGTAAGGCTTACCAACAAATCTCCTAATTTTATAACAATTCCCCCCCCAATTTATCCAGCAATCAACGTATCTGTGAATGTTTTGACAATTCGCTCTCCACTTGTAGGACCAGGCATCAATCAACGAATCTCCCGATAATGTCTTCCCACAGCTATCTCTACCCTGATAATACTGGCTAGTCAGCATGTAACGGATTTCCAAACAACGCTGTGTTAAGACCACGTTCACTCCGTTAGTATCGACTAGCTATCAACCAACGTATCCCCTACATAGGACGTGCTGTACGTATTTTGTTTATGTCCACAGTCTTGCCAACGATTCTCCATTGAGATAAATTGAATTTCACTCGTGACATTTTAAACAACGAGGGGAGATAAAACCCATTTAGAGTTGAACTCCTGGTACACTCTAGACCAATTACAGTGCGGTACGGTAAGTATAAAGCTCAGAGTTTAGACAAACCGTCCCCTCCCAGATGATTCCTCACGTGCCATGTAATCCCTTTCGAAGAGATAAATGGTCCATTGCAGACCTTGAAGAACAATCCATCTTCACTACAGCAGCACGTCCCCATTTCCCACTCGTAATGTAGGCAATAAACGAAACCAAGTAGTTATTTGCATTTATATTCCGCGCTTCGATACATCGATTGTGGTATGTTTTGTGGAACGGAACCGTACTAGGTGGTGCCACATGTTGTTATTGTATCCGCAGAGAACTGCGTTTAAAATCTGCTAGCGAAGTAGTTGTGGTCGCAATGCGCCGTTACCATGTTCACAATGCATGCGGTTTCCATTGGATGCTATTCAAATAACAAGCCACAGTTCAGATACAGCATTATATATAATATCACCATGCATTAGGCTCCACAGTTACTAATTTTACTGAAATTAATAAGGCTTCGGGATCTTTCATACATCGACATCTGTTCGTCACACTCGACGAATTTCTACCTCCTGTATTTCTTACGGGATGAATATACTTTAGATTTATGTGTAGAAAATCCGAAGGAGATTATGCAGGAAAATATAATGCAATCAGTAATAATAAATATACGGGGTGTATCCGTGATGATAAAAAATTTCAGCGAGGGTGGAAGACGGCAAATGGATCCATTTGAGATAAGAATCCGTAGTTCGGAAAACTTAAAAGGGAAAGTTATTAATAATCCAAGTTGCTTAACGTCCGTTCTTAACAGAAGCCGGGGTGTCAGAATTTCGTCCCGCAGTAGTTATTTAAAGTGCCGGAAGCCAACGACATTGTGTTACCATTAATGGCCCTTAGTCAATGATTACGTATTAGGACTGTTCCTTATTCCTCCCTGCCTAAATGCGGCAATGTATACAGTGGTGCTCAGAGATCTATTACCCACATTCCTGGAACACACCCCACTTGCCCTTCGTCAACGGATGTGGTTCCAACATGATGGAGACCCACCTCACTTTGGACTGAGGGTTCGTGGACACCTGGATCAGACATTCCCTGCAAAGTGGGTAGGAGGAAGAAGTCCTGTTTCGTGGCCTGCTCATTCACCTGATCTCACCCCACTTGATTCCTTCTTGTGGGGCCATGCGAAAGCCTTGTGTATGAGACACCTGTTAAGACTGAGGAGGATCTCTTGGCAAGAATTCGCACTGCCTGCGACGCTGTTCAGACGACAACGGGGACTTCGAACGGGCGCGAAGGAACGTTGTGTGACGATGCCACGCCTGCATTGACGCAGGGGGACTCCATTTCGAGCATTTGTTGTAAATGGAACAGCTGTTAAACTTGTGCAGGTAAACGGACTTAAAAGAGTAGATATTTGCTTAAATTTCACTCGATCGTTTCCGGAATACGGTCCCTTATCTCAAATTGATACATTTGCACATTTGCCGTTCTCAATCATCCCAGAAAATTTGTATCATCATCGCGTATAAACTTTGTATAACGAATATGGAACAGAAAAAATTAAGGTAGCGTTGATCATATGGGTCACTTTTACATATTATTATGATAATCTTATCTTTCAACATCTACCTCCAACAGAAAGGTGGAGACGGAATTTCGTAGTTTCCTATTTTCACAATAAGCACATCAGCGGTGCGCCAGCAATATCTCGTATCTTACAGTGCTATTCCTACCCATTATTTTCCTTAAGACTGGTCACGCTTCCCAGCCATACATGGATAGCAGTCCATCAGAACAATGTTTGTTATTGTTCCGTACTGTAGGAATACATACACTGACTGACAGAGCAAATGCAACACCAAGAAGGAGTGGTTCGAAAGGGATGAAAGTTGGGGGAAAAACAGAGACGGCACGGACGAATAATTGATGTTTATTTCAAACCGATATGCAGGTTACACAATGCGCACGGCATCGACTCAGTAGGATGTAGGACCACCGCGAGCGGCGATGCACGCAGAAACACGTCGAGGTACAGAGTCAGTAAGAGTGCGGATGGTGTCCTGAGGGATGGTTCTCCATTCTCTGTCAACCATTTGCCACAGTTGGTCGTCCGTACGAGGCTGGGGCAGAGTTTGCAAACGGCGTCCGATGAGATCCCACACGTGTTCGATTGGTGAGAGATCCGGAGAGTACGCTGGCCACGGAAGCATCTGTACACCTCGTAGAGCTTGTTGGGAGATGCGAGCAGTGTGTGGGCGGGCATTATCCTGCTGAAACAGAGCATTGGGCAGCCCCTGAAGGTACGGGAGTGCCACCGGCCGCAGCACATGCTGCACGTAGCGGTGGGCATTTAACGTGCCTTGAATACGCACTAGAGGTGACGTGGAATCATACGCAATAGCGCCCCAAACCATGATGCCGCGTTGTCTAGCGGTAGGGCGCTCCACAGTTACTGCCGGATTTGACCTTTCTCCACGCCGACGCCACAATCGTCTGCGGTGACTATCACTGACAGAACAGAAGCGTGACTCATCGGAGAACACGACGTTCCGCCATTCCCTCATCCAAGTCGCTCTAGCCCGGCACCATGCCAGGCGTGCACGTCTATGCTGTGGAGTCAATGGTAGTCTTCTGAGCGGACGCCGGGAGTGCAGGCCTCCTTCAACCAATCGACGGGAAATTGTTCTGGTCGATATTGGAACAACCAGGGTGTCTTGCACATGCTGAAGAATGGCGGTTGACGTGGCGTGCGGGGCTGCCACCGCTTGGCGGCGGATGCGCCGATCCTCGCGTGCTGACGTCACTCGGGCTGCGCCTGGACCCCTCGCACGTGCCACATGTCCCTGCGCCAACCATCTTCGCCACAGGCGCTGCACCGTGGACACATCCCTATGGGTATCGGCTGCGATTTGACGAAGCGACCAACCTGCCCTTCTCAGCCCGATCACCATACCCCTCGTAAAGTCGTCTGTCTGCTGGAAATGCCTCCGTTGACGGTGGCCTGGCATTCTTAGCTATACACGTGTCCTGTGGCACACGACAACACGTTCTACAATGACTGTCGGCTGAGAAATCACGGTACGAAGTGGGCCATTCGCCAATGCCGTGTCCCATTTATCGTTCGCTACGTGCACAGCACAGCGGCGCATTTCACATCATGAGCATATCTCAGTGACGTCAGTCTACCCTGCAATTGGCATAAAGTTCTGACCACTCCTTCTTGGTGTTGCAGTTGCTCTGTCAGTCAGTGTACTTTCACGAAGTACAGTATGCGCCAAAATATGCAGTAGTGGAAATAATGTTAGTCTTTTCGTCATTACCTTACTTATCGAGATAATAGTGTAAATGTTCAAAATATGCTCCATTGCGCTGTAAGCAGTGTTCATAACGATTACGCAGATTTTTCAACATTTTCTGGAACATCGGTTGATGCAGAGTCCCGAAGAACGAGACGATCTTCTGACGCAATGCAGGCACAGTTTTGGGTGGATCTGGACAATTGAAAATTTGCTCCTTTAACATTCCCTACACGTAAGCATCAAGTGGTGTGAGATCGGGGGGAATGTGATGGGTAGGGGAACTCAGCCCCGCGGTGGATTACTCGTCCTGGAAAAGTTCCTTGCAGCATAGCCATAGTCTGTCGAGCGGTGTGGCAGGTCGCCCCGTCTTGTTGGAACCACTGTCTATTCATCTGCATATTCCTGACACAATACACTACCCGTACGACAATATTTTTAACAATAGATAGCATAAATGTGTTGCTAGGTACTGGATTATTGAAGTGTTCACGACATTGTTCCGCCACTAACTTCAAACTCGGCCCACCTTGATAATCGTTTCCGTACGAGCGAAAATAATACTCCACTATAAAGACTTTTTCCTCCGTCGCGAGACCCATTGTCATTTCCAAATCACAGAGCACAATGTTCTTTACACAACTAAAATTCATCATGGCGATGTAACAAGACGCAGACACTCATGCGTACGCATGCGCACTGCGCGAAAATGAGTACCGGTACTGTATATTTTGGCGCATACCGTAGTTACGCATTCTTACAGTATAATGCATTTAAGGTTCATTTTACTTTATACATTTGCATAGGAAAATGAACACAAAGAACATTGTTCTTATAGACTGCATATCCATGTGTGGCTGGGAGGGCTGACCGGTCTTAAGGACGATAATGGATCGGAAGAGCATTGTGGGATACGAGCTATGCTCGCGCACCATCAATACACTGAATATGGAATAGAAAGTGTTGTAAACAAGGTTGGGTTTACAAAAACACAACTTCTTTATTTACTTCACATGTAAAATTACAATATTTATACTAACAAAACTGAAAGTTATCTCGAAGCAAATTGAACTATGAATTTGGAAAAAGAGTCTGTCTTTGTACACTATATACACGTTGGAGTATTCACGTTCACTACTATTTCGGAAAGATAGTCCTTGTGACATGAAAAGTTCTTGATAGTCGAAAACTATCAGAAGCACTGACGTAAATATCTCAGAGAGTCCTTCCTTGTTGAAGTGTCTGAGTTCATTAACGTAAGTTCAATGACTGAAGAGTTCCTACTTAGCAAAACTAAGTTGATAATGGGAGCTTGCATTAGCTAGGGAATGATAGTGGCATATAATGGTAAGACTGGGCATGGACAGCGGAATAGGCAAGAGGAGCGGTGACCGGAGGTGAGACCTCTTACTGCCAGAAATTCAGTCCACCTGGCCGAAGCACATTTTCAAGAGGAGTAGCCTCCGTGCTCGACGTAGGGTGTATTCTGGAGCTGGACACCGGGGTCAGTGGGCGTCTGGACAGACTAGGAGCTCCTTTTTATAGCACACACGACGTTCCAGGCACGCGCACTGAGAGCTGCGCGTCGAGGCTCGAAGAATAACACACTGGCACGCGTGTAGCTGGCTGGCGGATCGAGAAGGGAGCGACGGACATACAACAGAAAGATGTAAAGTAGCCTTGGTTATATGAGTGAATGCCATAATCATCATCATCATCATCATCAAGATCATCATCATATTATCCTTCGTTATCATATGACTTCCTTTCAGCAGATGTTGGGTCAACTTGTTTCATAACGCTTTTCGGCTGCTTGTTCTGAATATATCTTAACTCATCAGCTGACTACTCTCTTATACTTTTACCAGGAAGTTTTCTTGGGATGGGATCTAGAGTAGCTGGAAATAGTGCCATCATTTTAACAAGACAAAAATCCCAAAACCTTTGTAACAATGCCAATCAGTGACCTCTAACAATATGGCAGATGATCCAGCGAACAAAGTTTCCATGCTATGTCATAACGCAGCCAAAACCTATCAAGATGTACGTCCAACAGAATGGTAGAGATTGAATTTTGTGGTTTTCTATTTTCAAAATAAGCATATGCTGGGTTATACCTAAATGATAACTTGTAAAGACCAAAAGGAAAGCAACACGATTTGTACTGGGAGATTTGCGGAGAAGGAGTAAGGCTACAACATGTCTCGAAAATTGTCGTTTTCGTTCAGCAACAATGTTTGGAAGGCTCCGAAGACCAATTCTTTGCAAACATTCTTACTTAGTAACGTAGTCGGTATATATTATTTTAAAGATCCACCTCAGACAGCGATGACGAGCCTGCGTGCTGATTTTACTGGCATCCTCCAGGTTTCACTTGAATGTAAGGCTATCGGAAGGTAGATAGATGCAAAATTCTTAGCAATGGGGATGTGCAGATTGAAGTCTATATCCCTATGCAGCGCATTCCTTGATAGATTGCAGAAGTGTTCAATATCGGCATCTGGGTCTCTGCCATTCCATAGGTTCCATAAATGTCTTGTAGTATGTTCTAATGTTCAGTTATATTAGCGTTGAAGAAATGGGCTTAAATTTGGTTTTTGCCATTCAATATTTTACTTGCGGCAACTCTGACGAGCAAAGTCGGCATCTATACCGGGTTCCAGGGAGACGCGCCACTGATACAACAATTCCTTTGTTCTCTCCTTTTTTCCGTTTACTTTCAATTACCAATATTTTGTTCATCTCTGATCCAATATACATGTTTTCAAATTATGCTCGATGAATTTGCAACTATTTTTAAAGTAAATATAGCGAGATGTAACAAAAGACATAGAGAGTGCGGCAACTCTAACGGAATTACCTTATGTTGATTTTCGACCTATATTTACATGTTAGAAACATTCAAATATGTTAGTCCATGTTGTCTGACGTGCGACACAAGTCGCGTTCGCATTTCACCTAGTGGCACGTCCTATTCGTTGGCTTTCGGTTCAGAGGGTCCCGGTTTCGATTCCCGACCGGTTCGGGGATTATAAAATGCCAATGGCTCTGGGGCTGGGTGTTGGTGCTGTCCCCACCATCCCTGCAACTCACACACCACACATGACACTACCCTACTCATGGCAGATGCCATCCACCCTCATCGGAGAGTCAGTCACTCAGTCAGTCAGTCAGACGGGTAAGGAGAGGAGGAGAAGAAGAGCGGTAATAGCTACAGCCCATACAAATGTAGCTGTAGTACAGGGCTACACTCGGCTAGAAATAGCCACACGAAATTATTATTATTATTATTATTATTATTATTATTATTATTATTATTATTATTATTACCTAGTGGCCCGAGTGTCATAGTTTCGTCATCCCTGGTAATAGGAGGATATGAATTGTGCCGGCTTCCGATGCCTGTCACATTCGTCTGGTACAATATTAATAAGTGACAGATGGAATGATTTTGGAGTGTGTTGTTGGAATGAAAGATGACGGGGAAAACCGGAGTAGCCGAAGAAAATACTGTCCATCCTCTGCTTTGTCAAGCTCATGGAGTGACCGCGATTTAATGCCCGGAACCCAGCGGTGAGAAACCGGCACGCTGCTACCTGAGCCATGGAGGCGCACTTATTAATCTTAATATTACTATAAGTACACAGCTTCTTAAGTGTAGCAACATGACCAAATACTGACAAACATCTGTCAATAATTTAACTTGGTATGTTTTGTGGAGGCACAATGAATCAAGCAACTCAAGTCCATTAAAGGAAACATAATTTCCATAGACCCTTTATTTTGTTATTTATTTTTGTTGCAAGATTCCGACCTAGGAATATAACAAGAAAATAATACACATTTTAAAGTATTTATTAAATAAACTGTTCCACAGGGAGTGGTATGCCCTTTCATTAATGAAATCAAATACATGATAAGTCTCCACAGAACCGGTTCTTTTTATCACATCAGGAGCTGTTACTCTAATTAATACGTCTGCTGCTTCATAATACAGAATATGTCTCCTTTTTTATTACATGTCCTCTAATTATATTCTCTTTATTACTCTTTGCAAATCTTTTAATTATGATTTAGTGGATTATTCAGTCATTATGTAGTGTTTTTAATTTGCCTTAACAGTAAGACATTTAATTACTCTATGTTTCTCTCTTGCTCATTCTTTAACGAGTTTGTTTTATCTTTGTCACTGTCTCCTTTTCACTCTCTAATGTTTATGTGTCTAGAGATTTATCAACGGCACACCCCATTTTACGACAAGATATCAACTTGATCCTTGCACATAAGAGAAATAATAAGAACATTAAGTATGGTGAGGTTTGGAAGAAATTAGTGATAAATGGTACTGAATCACTGATTATAAATAAACCGGTTAATTTTCTAAACCTAGACGTTTGCAATCTAGTAATTCCCCTTTGTTAAGACAATAATTAATCATCCTGTCATGGAGTTTACTTGCTGCAGTATAGCCTGTACGTTTCGACTCCACCTCTAGTTAACTGAAAGGCACCCATCCAGGTCGTGACCTCACACCATGATGCTTAACTTTGGAAATCTAAAGGGATCTAGTGTTTCAACATGACAACGTAGTTGGTGTATCGCTTACAGAGCCTAGAAATTCCCTCCTATATCACGTCTGTATCAGTAATAATATTTTAGGATTTCCGTCCCACTAACTATTTTTACGGTTTTCGGAGACGCCGAAGTGCCGGAATTTAGTCCCGTGGGAGTTCTTTTACATGCTAGTAAATTTACCGACACGAGGCTGACGTTTCTGAACACCTTCAAGTACCATCGGGCTGAGCCAAGATCGAAACTGCCAAGTTGGGGTCAGAAGGCCAGCGCCTCAACCGTCTGAACCACTCAGCCAGGCACGACTATATCATTCGAGGTCATGTGATACTTGTCAGTCAGTCAGTCAGTCAGTCAGTCAGTCAGTCAGTCAGTCAGTCAGTCAGTCAGTCAGTCAGTCAGTCAGTCAGTCAGTCAGTCAGTCAGTCAGTCAGTCAGTCAGTCAGTCAGTCAGTCAGTCAGTCAGTCAGTTCCTACAGGCATTGCATTAACCGGAATGACTCGCTCAGACGGTAGAACAGGTTCCAATCCAGCTCAGCCTGGTGGTATTAGAAGGTGACTCTAGATTCACCTTCAGGTAAGAGAACTACAGCGAGACAACATTTCGTAACTTTGGTGGTTTCGAAAAAAGTTTTTGTACGCCTCAGAGACCCCCCTTATGAACAAAAATGGCACCATGGATGATCTAGAGAAAGCCGAAAGACGTATCCTCAGGAAAGTTCATGGACCGCGATTGCTCTTAGATGGAACCTACAGACTTAAGTCGAACTCTGAGCTGTATCGACGGTTAGATTCAGCCAATACCAGCATGCGACGTAGGAGGCTTAAGTTCTACGGGCACCTACAACGAATGGACAGCAACAGGCTTACCAAGAAGATCTTCTCTTTGGTTAAAAGCTACAAGGCTGGAAGCTTGTGGCTTAATGAGGTACAGAAGGAATTGGATTCGTGTGGGATTTCAGACATTGATATAGAAGATCGTACCAAATTTTGTGCTATGGTACAGTGTTGGACCCCACAACCTAGAGTCCCTAGAAGTCGGAAGCCCCTTTCACAGGAGAGAAAGGAGAAATTATCAGCAGGGCTCAAGAGATATTGGGAACAGACAAACAATACATCCACGTTATCCCCTGCCTAACGTAAGAGATGACTAACAGACCACCCCAAATGCTCTCAACTTGGGAATGTGGGTTGGCAACCTATGTTTCTCTAGTTGAGTCTGGAATACTGTTCAGCTTGCCTGTCCGATCTCCCTTGGTCAAATCGACTTGTTACCTTCCGATCCGACCCTGTTGAATTTTCAAGGCCTAGAGCGTCTTATTTTCATTCCCTTCGTGGTACTTCCGTTTCTTTTGCCGATACCTTCATTTTAGAAACGTCACACCTCTTCCTTTTACCTTTCCGATTGTTATTAAGAGAGGGGAGTTGCCCAGTTGTCCTTCCTCTTTAAAAAAAATACCTACCGGGCGAGTTGGCTCTGCGGTTAGGAACGCACAGCTGTGAGCTCGCATCCGGAAGATAGTGGGTTTCAACCCCACTGTCGGCAGCCCTCAAGATGTTTTTCCGTGGTTTCCCATTTTCACACCAGGCAAATGCTGGGGCTGTACCTTAATACGACCTATCTGTGTTGGTGCGACGTAAAGCAAATAGCAAAAAGAATATCACCACCAGTATGAAACCCCTAAGAGGGGAAGTACAGCATGTTGTAGAACACACCACTGTATAAATGTGATGAATAAATTATGTCCCAGTTCTGAATTTACAGTAGTGTCTAGTTTGGGGTTATAGTTTCAGTGGTTTGCAACTGTCATAGAGATCTCACAATTCAGTTACTGTCGCGCGGCAATAACTCCTTCTTTATGAGACAAGTATCGCTCCTAGAGTTCCGTCTTATTGCCAGTGAGTATTGTTTAAATGATCCACGACTTGCATGATTATACCTTCAGGCCTTGCTGTCACACAGCTCTAATTTATAACGTTGTTATTAAGTTGCAGATTTCAAGGGAAAAGCGAACAATTACCGATGGAGTAAAGTCACCGCACTTAATTTATTGGCATTACGGGCAGTAAAACTAAATCTCTGTGTAATGGTATGCTCTCTCGCTCTAACAGTATACAGTTTAAGGTGTATCTCATCATGTGAGTCGTATTACGCATCTTTCATTTCCTTGGTTACACATCTGTACTCGGATGATCTTCCACCTACAGCAACACATAAGGGAGTAATAGTCTCGCAATATTCACAAACCATTCTCATTAAGGCATAAATTAGAATATTTTTTGCTACTTGCTTTACGTCGCACCGACATAGATAGGTCTTATGGCGACGATGGGACAGGAAAGGGCTAGGAGTGGGAAGGAAGCGGCCGTGGCCTTAACTAAGGTAGAGCCCCAGCATTTGCCTGGTGTGAAAATGGGAAACCACGGAAAACCATTCTCAGGGCTGCCGACAGTGGGGTTCGAACCTACTATCTACTGGCCGCACTTAAGTGACTGCAGCTACCAAGCTCGGTAAATTAGAATATTACTATCAAATCTACATTATCTCACCATATAAAGCAGTGTTGACAGATGAGTTTCATAGGACAGACAATTAATTTTTAGGAATAGACTGTTTTGTATATTATGTATATTAAGAGGACGTTGTGAGCGTTTCAGATACATCGAATTATTAATTATGAAGCCTGTTCGTTCAGAAGTATTCGCTACGTTACAAATTTCAATGATGTGACGGTTCACATAATAATTACAACATTCTGCGATTTATAGTTCCGTGGTTTTGTTCATTTTTTCATATTTTATCCCCTCAGTTTTATCCCTTACAATCAATCAATCAATCAATCAATCAATCAATCAATCAATCAATCAATCAATCAATCAATCAATCAATCAATCAATCAATCAATCAATCAATCAATCAATCAATCAATCAATCAATCAATCAATCAATCAATCAATCAATCAATCAATCAATCAATCAATCAATCAATCAATCAATCAATCAATCAATCAATCAATCAATCAATCAATCAATCAATCAATCAATCAATCAATCAATCAATCAATCAATCAATCAATCAATCAATCAATCAATCAATCAATCAATCAATCAATCAATCAATCAATCAATCAATCCTGATCTGCATTTAAGGCAGTCGTCCAGGTGGCAGATTCCCTATCTGTTGTTTTCCTAGCATTTTCTTAAATGATTGCAAAGAAAATAACATTTATTGAACATCTCCCTTGGTAAGTTTTACCAGTACCTAACTCCCCTTCGTATAAACGAATAGTGGATAATAATTTCAAACGAGGTTTATTAGCATTACTTATGACGTAAGTTGGGTTTTCATACTCTTATTGGTTCGGTGATTCTTCAAATATCATGATGAGTGAGTCCTTTCCAGTTCACGACATTTAGAAAATTTAAGTATCGGCTTGAGTGTCTGTCTTCACTATTAAACATATCAGACATTATAGTATCCTCCTTCTTTTCCTACCGCTCTTCCCACACCTATAGGGTCGCGGGTACGAACTGGTCCTGTTTTATGGCCGGATGCCCTTCCTGACGCCAACAGTATATTGAGGGATTTAATCACTATTGCGCGTTTCTGTGATGGTTAGTAGTGTAGTGTGTTGTGTTGTGTGAAGAGAATAGTGTAGGGACGGACACAAATACCCAGTCCCCGAGCCAGAAGAATTAACCAGAGGCGATTAAAATCCCCGACCTGGCCGGGAATCGAACCCGGGACCCTCTGAACCGAGGGCAAGTAGCCTGACTATTCAGCCAACAAGTCGGACATCAGCCACTATAGTCTATGCTAATAATAACGAAATCGGGAGATCCACGAGGTATTGCAGAAGAGTGGAATTTAGTCGACCGAACACCCAGAGTTACTTAGCATGCAGGAATAAACGACATAGTGAATTATGCACCTTCGTTACTAAATGACTATCGTGTCTGAACCCTTGATCTTGGGCATAATAATCTACACTGACTGACAGAGCAAATGCGACACCAAGGAGGAGTGGTTCGAAAGGGATGAAAGTTGGGGAAAAAACAGAGTCGGCACGGAAGAATAATTGATGTTTATTTCAAACCGATATGCAGGTTACACAATGCGCACGGCATCGACTCAGTAGGATGTAGGACCACCGCGAGCGGCGATGCACGCAGAAACACGTCGAGGTACAGAGTCAATAAGAGTGCGGATGGTGTCCTGAGGGATGGTTCTCCATTCTCTGTCAACCATTTGCCACAGTTGGTCGTCCGTACGAGGCTGGGGCAGAGTTTGCAAACGGCGTCCAATGAGATCCCACACGTGTTCGATTGGTGAGAGATCCGGAGAGTACGCTGGCCACGGAAGCATCTGTACACCTCGTAGAGCCTGTTGGGAGATGCGAGCAGTGTGTGGGCGGGCATTATCCTGCTGAAACAGAGCATTGGGCAGCCCCTGAAGGTACGGGAGTGCCACCGGCCGCAGCACATGCTGCACGTAGCGGTGGGCATTTAACGTGCCTTGAATACGCACTAGAGGTGACGTGGAATCATACGCAATAGCGCCCCAAACCATGATGCCGCGTTGTCTAGCGGTAGGCGCTCCACAGTTACTGCCGGATTTGACCTTTCTCCACGCCGACGCCACACTCGTCTGCGGTGACTATCACTGACAGAACAGAAGCGTGACTCATCGGAGAACACGACGTTCCGCCATTCCCTCATCCAAGTCGCTGTAGCCCGGCACCATGCCAGGCGTACACGTCTATGCTGTGGAGTCAATGGTAGTCTTCTGAGCGGACGCCGGGAGTGCAGACCTCCTTCAACCAATCGACGGGAAATTGTTCTGGTCGATATTGGAACAGTCAGGGTGTCTTGCACATGCTGAAGAATGGCGGTTGACGTGGCGTGCGGGGCTGCCACCGTTTGGCGGCGGATGCGCCGATCCTCGCGTGCTGACGTCACTCGGGCTGCGCCTGGACCCCTCGCACGTGCCACATGTCCCTGCGCCAACCACCTTCGCCACAGGCGCTGCACCGTGGACGCATCCCTATGGGTATCGGCTGCGATTTGACGAAGCGACCAACCTGCCCTTCTCAGCCCGATCACCATACCCCTCGTAAAGTCGTCTGTCTGCTGGAAATGCCTCCGTTGACGGCGGCCTGGCATTCTTAGCTATACACGTGTCCTGTGGCACACGACAACACGTTCTACAATGACTGTCGGCTGAGAAATCACGGTACGAAGTGGGCCATTCGCCAACGCCGTGTCCCATTTATCGTTCCCTACGTGCGCAGCACAGCGGCGCATTTCACATCATGAGCATACCTCAGTGACGTCAGTCTACCCTGTTATTGGCATAAAGTTCTGACCACTCGTTCTTGGTGTTGCATTTGCTCTGTCAGTCAGTGTACAATATAAACTCCTCCTTCACCTGCACTAGCATAGACTCATTATTTAAGTGCAAATACTCCAACAGTATATTTACAAGGACATAGAAATTATTTTTTACACAAAACTGGGCACTCGACAAAATTTTGATACCCATAGTACTGTAGTTGAATCAATATTAATTTTATAATAAGCTCACCGGACAAAACGTTAGTTACCATAGTGATCACGCACAGATGGATCGTTAAGCCTGTACGGATGGCGCAGCGAACGAGTTCCGTGCTCAACCGCACGCGCACTACCTCTACGTGAGTAGAAGGCAGTAGCGATCAGTGATGTTTCAAGCGGACAGTGTATGTCGACATGGGAAGATGTAAGGATGTGACAGAGTCGAAAAACGAGGCTATCGTGTCAGACCGTACCCATGGCCATACAGTGAGTAAAGTTGCTGGACTTGTTGGTGTTCCGCAACGGACTGTTAAAATCTAAAAGCAGTGGTGTACTGCACATGGCCAGGAAACACAACTTCATATTTGTGCTCGAGGAAAGACAAAATCGTTTCTAAACCCGACGGGAAGTGCTGCAGTCAGTGAGTGAAGGTCAATCCCAGCCTGTTAGCCAGAGAACATTGCGACGGGAACTGCATTCAATGAACATTTGGAGTCAGACACTTCGCAAGAGGCCATTTCTCATACAGGCACATAAATATGCGCGCCTTGAATGGGCTAGAAATCATCGAACGCGGACAAAAGATGTCTGGCGGAATGTAATGTGGTTGACGAATCACTGTTTTGCCTGTATTCCAATGATGCACGTCGTCGAGTGAACCGAAGACCGAATGAAACATTTCATCCTGGTTGTGTGTAAGGTCAGACTCAAGCCTCAGGTTTGTCTGTGTTGTTTCGGGGGTGTTTTTCGTGTCATGATTTGGGTCCGTTCACTGAGGTGGCCACTAACATGAATCATCACGTTTATTTTACCGTTCTCGATGATCGGGTGTTGGCTTTCAGTCAACATCTGCATGATGGGTATGCTATTGATACCTCGACTTTTAAAGACGACAACAGTAAAGTTCATCGGGCTAGGCGCGTATGTGACGTGTTTTATGAAAACTCCCCCAACCCTATTACATCTCTATAGGTCTGAAAAATCACCTGACCCGGCGAGTTGGCCGTGCGCCTAGAGGCGCGTGGCTGTGAGCTTGCATCCGGGAGATAGTAGGTTCGAATCCCACTATCGGCAGCCCTGAAGATGGTTTTCCGTGGTTTCCCATTTTCACTCCAGGCAAATGCTGGGGCTGTACCTTAATTAAGGCCACGGCCGCTTCCTTCCAACTCCTAGGCCTTTCCTATCCCATCGTCGCCTTAAGACCTATCTGTGTCGGTGCGACGTAAAGCCCATAGCAAAAAAAAAATCACCTGACTTGAACACGATTGAAAATTTGTGGCGTATGTTGGAACAGCGGGTAAATCGCCAACATTAGCATCCCCGCAATTTGGTGGAATTGCGCGATAAAATCCTCAGTGAGTTGCTTGACCTTGATGCGACGTACCTGCATAACCTTGTGGAGTCACTTCCTAACTGAATCCAGGCAGTTATCAAGTCCAGAGGTGGAGTACACGGTATTAAAAATGCTTGTAATGATTTCTTCAGGGGTGACTAGTTTTTTGTCCTCTATGCTTACATTGGCTGTAGTACACGGCGCTGCCAAGGTACTTTTTTGAATGTTTACTCATTGCATTAACTGTTAATTATGTGTGAAGTCGTTTTTATAGATTTATTTATTGTGACATTTATTGACATTTGACGAAATATATTGTATTTTCAGAGTTATTGTTATGTATTTCATTCCAAGTTTTAGCTTATTTGTTCACGATAAATTTTTCCCTTGTGGCAGCCCAGTATTTAATCCTTTCAAATAAATAATAACATTTAGGGGCCGATGACCTAATAGTTAAGCCTATTTAAATAATAAACACCACCATCATTATCAAAATAAAAATGAGTGATTATTTACGTTTCGTGCTATATATATGATGTACACGATTCCCGCTGTCATTGAGACCATCAACAATCCGCCTAGCTAACCTACTAATTTCAGTCATTTTGAATATTTAATTTACCACCACTTATCACCCCCCATGCCAGTGGGAACTGAACTTGGACTTAAACCGCATCCAGAGTGTCCTTCATCTCAGCGTCCCCGAAAACTATGGATTCGACGCTAATATCCATTATTTTCAATTAATTTTACATGTTTTCCCTTACCCACCCCCACATCTAGGCGTGACTTACCACCGCAGTGTTTTTGTCCAGATAGTAAGTCATACGTGTACCTATTTTCCTTAAAATTGCTCTATGATTTCCAGAGCTATGTTGAAACATACACACATCGACGGCTTACTTCTAAAACCTCCTATCTCGCAATGCTCTTTCCACCCATTATTTCCCTTATGACTGGTCACGCCCCCCAGCCACATATGGATATGCAGTCCATCAGAACAATTTTCGTTGTGTTCATTTTCCTATGCTACCGTGTAAAGAAAATTGAACCTTAAATGCATTATACTGTAGTATTGCGTAAATACGTGATGTAAACAACATTCCTGCTATACGGTATTGTACGGTCCATTTTCCTTTACATATGAGCATAGGAAACTGAACACAATGAAAATTGATCTGATGGACTGCATATCCATATGTGGCCGGGAGGCGTGGCCAGCCTTAAGGAAAATAATGCGTAGGAAGAGCATCGGGACATACAAGGTTTTAGAAGTAAGCCCTCGACATATATATTTTTATATTTATAAACATCTTACCAGGCATAGTTGTGCTCTATTTAATTGTTAACCGAAAGAGTTGGCTTTACTGTTCAAGGCGTCTAGCTGTTACCTTCATTCGGGAGATGGTGGGTTCGAATCTCACTGTCATCAGTCTAGAAGTTGTTTTTATGCGCTTTCCCATTTTCACTCTAACAAATGCTGGAGATGTTCGTATGTTGGGATGAAGAGTTTATTTGGAGGAAAGAGAAAACTTTTCAATGCGCTTTTATCGGTGTACGAGAATTTTAAGAGATAAATTATATTTTTCGTACCCTCATAAGATAGCTTTCAAAATAATTTCTTTTAAGGCCGTGGTCGCTTCTTTACCAGTCCCAGTCCCGTTCTATCCCATCGTCACCACAAGAGTTTTGTAGGTCGTGCGAGACGAAAAAAAACTCTTGACAATCTGTCTTACGTCGCACCGACACAATAGGTCTTATGGCGACAATGGGATAGGTCCAGGAGTCTAAAGGAATCGGCCGTAGCCTTAATTAATGTACAGTCCCAGCATTTGCCTGGTGTGAAAATGGGAAACTACGAAGAAAAACAAATTGGTAAAATAATTACTGTTAAGAAAACTGCAATATAGAGCAGTGCTCTCTACCTCATATACACAGTACTTTTAATGATCTCCATTATAACGTGCAAATATCCCCAACTCGTATCTTTGTACGTTGTATATTGATGGAGTTTAGACGTGATTGGCCAAGTAATTCCTTCGGATCTAATCATTACATAGTCATTACAAGTGCCTATGTTTTACATAGTTTACACCTAATAAAACCCCACCCTCCCAATATATTTATTACTTGATAGTAAATTAGCCACGTTTAATGTCGACTATGAAGGTAAGAAATTATAGCTCAGTGTAACTTGTTTTTCTACTTCGATCCAAAAACTTGTTTCATCATCACGTCACTCTGCAGCCCGACTTTCGATTCCCATAATTGCATTTGATACCTTAATTTCTTAGCAATAATAATGCTATTTTAGTTAACACGGGGTCAACAGCCCTTTCTCAAGATGCCAGTGTCGATTTTTACAGTAGAAGTCTGAATTCCCTCACTGAATATTTGATCTCGATGGCTTTAAATTGGTCAAAGCACGAAAATTTAAGCCAGTGTTACCAGTCAAACTCTTACCAAGATATGTCCTTCCCGAGTAAATAGAGCTGAAAGTCAGCGTATAACTCAGGGCCTCTCAGAGTGCATGCACCAGGTACATGCACTGTGCACGGTGCAAAAGATGACTTTGCTTGGTTGACCAGAGTGCAGACCCCACTCCTCGATTTGGAGCAATAGCACTGTCTCTCTCTTTCCCCACGCCTGTCTCCCTCTTCCTCACTTGCTCCGTAGCGCTCCACATCTGAGCCGAGTTGAGCCGAGCTTAGCCGAGTAGCCCAGAGCCAAAGCGTTGGTCCGAGGCGAACCAAGCGGGACCGATGCACTGTGCACGGAGCTCTTGCGCCTCGATTTGCTCGCGTGAGATTCTGGGCATTTGAGAGGCCCTGGTATAACTCATTAAGACAAGGAATTTTACTATTGTCTAACTACCTCTTTATAATCGCGCTGAGCAGGTTGCTGTATACATTCCATATACTTGTAATATTAAAAGAAACATTTTGGAAGATAGGACTGGAGGGAGGACCATTACATGTACTATTGCAAGGTGTTGCCACATATCTACAGTCCTTTCTTCATCCCTTCGCTTCAGACTCAATTGTTCGTTCGTTCAGACCGCTCTGTTCTCTTGGACGTAACTCAGGAGTGAGAGGTTTGGCAACTCCAAGCAACATGAGCTGGTCAGCAGGCTTACCTCCGGCAACTGCAGTGAGTCCGCCTGCGTTTCTATGGCAACCATATCCCCTACTCCATTCTCCCCTCTCAGTCAGGCAGTAAACGGACCTCCCGCTAAGAACTGTTCGAACATATGTTCCGCTATTACGACTACAGTTGTGAAATATTGTAGATTATTTCTTTCCCAATACTATTCCTGTAAATTATTAGGCACTATTCATCTTCTCTAACCGTTGTTACGCTATCAAACAAATTACTCGCTTCCACTGCTCCAAGACTCGATCTGCACGACTTTCCTGAAATATTAATCATTATTTATTTTTCAATCAATTTCTTTATTTTTTTGTATATCTTCCAAAATTTACGCGACAAACTAACGTAAATACTCCCTTAATCTGCTCTAATTTCCTCTCAGTGATTTCATACATGATGACATGTACACCCAATCTACCTTTTTTATTTATGTATTTTTAATACATAGGTTTTCAACAAAGCTGGAATTGCAAAAGGCCAGAACTGAAATGGTGGTTGCCGTTGACTTATTTCAGGTGTATGACCGAAGCTTGGCTGGCTTGAAAATGGTAAATCAAAATTTCAGGGCTATTGATGGCGAAGTTTGAACACATCGTCTCCAGATTTTCAAGACCAATTTTCTTATAGCGATTTCCCAGTGTAGTATGTTTATTGTCTTAGTAATGTGACTAAATGTTTGTATGTTTGGGTGAAGAGTTTATTTGGAGGAAAATAAAAATCTTTTTAATACACTCTTATCGGTAGACGATTTTTGAGGAGAGAATTAAATTATTTTATACCCTCATAAGGTAATTTTCAAAATGAATTTTCTATAGATATTCTCTAAAAGGTTAAGATCAAAATAAGGATGAGATTAAGATCTGTTTCAAATTACGTTTAATATTCTTTCTTCGCAATATAGAGGAAACAATCAATTGAAAAGTGCTTCAAAGTGGTGAAGGGAACATTTCCCATATTTATAGTGAAGGAAGCAAGCGAGTAAGCAAGACTGTAATTCCACGTGACCGTTGATATCGTGAAGGGAACATTTCCCATATTTATAGTGAAGGAAGCAAGCGAGTAAGCAAGACTGTAATTCCACGTGACCGTTGATATCGTCACGGGAAATCTGGTTATCTGTGGAATCCGAACCATAGGGATGTGACCTCTTTCATTTCAACGTACATTCATAAGACAGGATACATACCATAAACCTCTTGGTAGGAAGCCAATTATGAAGTTACTTCGGCATCTCGTCCTCCACTTTTTATTAGTCATTGAATTTCTGTTTCCAAGATCTATGCTGAGATCGGTGGCACCTGGAGATATTTACTTCTAAATACAACATAACACCTCCGTACTATTGGCTTCTGGCTTAAAGAATATTATCAGACGATTATTCCAACACCCGATCTTCTATTAAAACAGTTAAATAGTTAGAGAATAGTTCAATCAATTGTATTATTAAGAGAGAAGAATCCACAAGCGATTGCTGCCCTAGAACAAGGGCTACCGTCCGGTAACAGCATCAAATAGATAGTAATTTTCACACTATTTATCTTAGGATAAAATGAGCTAACAAATTTTTTAATTTTGAAATTCACTGTTGTACAGCTATCCCCGACTGGGAAAACTTTATTTTTATTTACAAATACCGTATAGATGGTGATTAACCATTGACAATGAATTACGTAAAACATCTAAACAAATATCTTTTAAAAACGAAAGAGGAATACCAAAACGAAGAAAAAAATTTACCGAAAATTTTGTGACAGATCCTCGCGCGCCGAAGAGCAACCCAATCACCTCCTAGCAACTGGTGGGTGTGTGATAGTTTTATTCAAAGTACTTAAAACAGGGTTCGTAGTGGCTCTTCTTTTCAGAATCAACTTCTTTGGCCTGTGAACTGTTACTCTCGAACTACTTTGGCCTGTGAACTATTACTCTCGAACTACTTTGGCCTGTGAGCTGTTACTCTCGAACTACTTTGGCCTGTGAACTGTTACTCTCGAACTACTTTGGCCTGTGAGCTGTTACTCTCGAACTACTTTGGCCTGTGAACTGTTACTCTCGAACTACTTTGGCCTGTGAACTGTTACTCTCGAACTTCTTCGGCCTGTGAACTGTTACTCTCGAACTACTTTGGCCTGTGAACTATTACTCTCGAACTACTTTGGCCTGTGAGCTGTTACTCTCGAACTACTTTGGCCTGTGAACTATTACTCTCGAACTACTTTGGCCTGTGAGCTGTTACTCTCGAACTACTTTGGCCTGTGAACTATTACTCTCGAACTACTTTGGCCTGTGAGCTGTTACTCTCGAACTACTTTGGCCTGTGAACTGTTACTCTCGAACTACTTTGGCCTGTGAACTGTTACTCTCGAACTACTTTGGCCTGTGAACTGTTACTCTCGAACTACTTTGGCCTGTGAACTGTTACTCTCGAACTTCTTCGGCCTGTGAACTGTTACTCTCGAACTTCTTCGGCCTGTGAACTGTTACTCTCGAACTTCTTCGGCCTGTGAACTGTTACTCTCGAACATTATTGCTGGATCAATAACAACGCCGATGATTATTATTATCATTATTATTTTTATTAAAGCGTAAGTAATGCTGGCTGATTGGACGGAAAAGTTTTTCAGCATTATGTTTGAGTATTCTGTCGTAATTTTACGCGAAATTTGAGATAGTGGGATAACACCTCGGAACATTGAAATCAATACAAGTACGATTATTTACCAATACACCGACACCTATCAGATAATAAAGCGAGTTCATTCCCATTATCGTGTATATCATTAAAGAATATTATTATGTAATATTTTAATTATGAGCAGGAAAAATGTTTTTTTCTTTAAAATTGTATCTCCTTTAATATTAAAAAAAGTATTACTGATTTGTCAGTTGAAAGCTTTGGAGACGAATGGACTCAGAGTAAGCCGTAACAAGGCAGAGAATATGTTCTGTAACTTCGCCATGCCAGAAGTTAAGGTCCACTCAATACAATTTTCTGAGCGGCTGAACAACTGGCAATGATGGATAAATTCAAGTACTTGGGCTCAGATATTACCACCGATACGACGGTTGATGATGACGTGAAGTATTGCAGGCTGACAGGCTTCTTAAGTGACAGGAGGATGCCCATAAAGCTCAAAGGCAAGATGTACAAGACTGTTGTTAGGTCTGCCCTCTCTTACGGCTCCGAGTGTTGGACAAGGCAAAAGAAGCATCATAAGGAAATGCATGTAACGGTAATGCGGCTACTGAGATGGTCAGCGGGTGTCACCCTCTTGGACCGAGTGCGCAATGAGCATATACAAAGATCATTTAATACGGTCCTTGTCTATGAGAAATTGGAGGAGCGGCATTTGCGCTGGTACGCCCACGTAAAACGTAGAGATGAAGATCATCCCGTTAAGAGTGCTCTTGCAGTCCAGGAACCAAGGAGGGAGCGCGGACGTCCGAGAGCAACATGGTGGCGTGTAGCCGAAAAGACCTTGAATAGAAACGACATTCCATTAGGGGAGACATCCAACCGCAGGGAGGACTCTCAAAGTATCAGAAGAGTCGACCCTGAGTGATACCTGGAAGTGTTCATTGTGGGCACACATAAGAATAAGAATTAGAATAAGAATAAGAATAACGCGCAGAATATCAAAGTTCCCTTAAATTTTCTGTAACATTTTATCATGTCATCTGGTGGAACGGCTGGTGACTGGTGTATTGTATTTGATCAATTTGTCTGCATTGACGAGTGTTCTGGACCATTAGAGTGCTGATTATGATTTACTACGCTTAATTCTGGAATGGTGACGTATTTCTTCAAGTAAAATAATAATACTCTCAAAATATTATAGATAAGCACACTAATACCGTTGTCAAAATAACACCCTATTTTAGATAAGTACCATACACAGACAAAAATTGAGCACAATGAGCTGACGACAGAAATAAACCCAGCAATTACAATGAAAATATTGAATGGCAAAGGGATTTTACATCATACAAATTCCATAATAACTTCAGGAGTAATTGTTTTTTCAAGAACTAAATGCTATTTGCAAATCCCACATTAATATTGCATTTGACCACAATGAACTGATTTAAATGTTGGCAATATACGTGATGTGATTAATATCCGGCTTTCAATATTTGTAGTTTAATACACAGTTCCAATAATGTTATACTCTACAAATGGAATTCAAATGATCCACAGGTATTTGATAAATTGGTTTCAGAATATCAGACATATTTAACCAATTACCATATCGAGTTCCACCTGGCTACTCTATTGACAATACAGTTCTTTGAAGTGTAATAATAACATAACATAACATTATCATTATAGACTGTTATGCCTTTCAGCGTTCAGTCTGCAAGCCTCTGAGAATTTACTGAACGTCGCCACAATCCTCGATTTGCAACTAGTGTTGTGGCCTCATTTAGTTCTATACCTCTTATCTTTAAATCGTTAGAAACAGAGTCTAACCATCGTCGTCTTGGTCTCTCTCTACTTCTCTTACCCTCCATAACAGAGTCCATTATTCTCCTAGGTAACCTATCCTCCTCCATTCGCCTCACATGACCCCACCACCGAAGCCGGTTTATGCGTACAGCTTCATCCATCGAGTTCATTCCTAAATTAGCCTTTATCTCCTCATTCCGAGTTCCCTCCTGCCATTGTTCCCACCTGTTTGTACCAGCAATCATTCTTGCTACTTTCATGTCTGTTACTTCTAACTTATGAATAAGATATCCTGAGTCCACCCAGCTTTCGCTCCCATAAAGCAAAGTTGGTCTGAAAACAGACCGATGTAAAGATAGTTTCGTCTGGGAGCTGACTTCCTTCTTACAGAATACTGCTGATCGCAACTGCGAGCTCACTGCATTAGCTTTACTACACCTTGATTCAATCTCACTTACTATATTACCATCCTGGGAAAACACACAACCTAAATACTTGAAATTATCGACCTGTTCTAGCTTTGTATCACCAATCTGACATTCAATTCTGTTGGATTTCTTACCTACTGACATCAATTTAGTCTTCGAGAGGCTAATTTTCATACCATACTCATTGCACCTATTTTCAAGTTCCAAGATGTTAGACTGCAGGCTTTCAGCACAGTCTGCCATTAAGACCAAGTCGTCAGCATAGGCCAGGCTGCTTACTACATTTCCACCTAACTGAATCCCTCCCTGCCATTTTATACCTTTCAGCATATGATCCATGTAAACTACAAACAGCAAAGGTGAAAGATTACAGCCTTGTCTAACTCCTGTAAGTACCCTGAACCAAGAACTCATTCTACCATCAATTCTCACTGAAGCCCAATTGTCAACATAAATGCCTTTGATTGATTTTAATAATCTACCTTTAATTCCATAGTCCCCCAGTATAGCGAACATCTTTTCCCTCGGTACCCTGTCATATGCTTTCTCTAGATCTACGAAACATAAACACAACTGCCTATTCCTCTCGTAGCATTTTTCAATTACCTGGCGCATACTGAAAATCTGATCCTGACAGCCTCTCTGTGGTCTGAAACCACACTGGTTTTCATCCAACTTCCTCTCAACGACTGATCGCACCCTCCCTTCCAAGATGCCTGTGAATACTTTGCCTGGTATACTAATCAGTGAGATACCTCGATAGTTGTTGCAATCCTTCCTGTTCCCTTGCTTATAGATAGGTGCAATTACTGCTTTTGTCCAATCTGAAGGTACCTTACCAACACTCCACGCTAATTTTACTACTCTATGAAGCCATTTCATCCCTGCCTTCCCACTATACTTCACCATTTCAGGTCTAATTTCATCTATTCCTGCTGCCTTATGACAATGGAGTTTATTTACTATCCTTTCCACTTCCTCAAGCATAATTTCACCAACATCATTATCCTCCTCCCCATGAGCTTGACTGTTTGCAACACCACCATGATGATATCCTTTTACATTGAGAAGATGTTCAAAATATTCCCTCCACCTCTCCAGTGATTCCCTGGGATCTGTTATGAGTTCACCTGAATTACTCAAAACACTGTTCATTTCCTTCTTCCCTCCCTTCCTAAGATTCTTTATTACTGTCCAGAAAGGTTTCCCTGCTGCTTGACCTAGCCTTTCCAGGTTATTACCAAAATCTTCCCACGACTTCTTTTTGGATTCAACAACTATTTGTTTCGCTCTGTTTCTTTCATCTACGTACAAATCCCTGGCTGCCTCGACCCTTGTTTGGAGCCATTTCTGATAAGCCTTCTTTTTACGTTTACAGTCTGCTCTCACTTCATCATTCCACCAAGATGTTCGCCTTTTCCCATCTTTACACACAGTTGTTCCTAGGCATTCCATTGCTGTTTCTACTACAGCATCCCTGTATGCCACCCATTCACTTTCTATATCCTGAACCTGCTTACTGTCTACTGTTTGAAACTTCTCACTAATCATATCCATGTACTTCTGTCTAATTTCCTCGTCCTGGAGATTTTCTACCCTTATTCGTTTGCAGACAGATTTCACTTTCTCTACCCTAAGCCTAGAGATATTTAGTTCACTACAGATCAGATAATGGTCTGTATCATCGAAAAATCCCCGAAAAACTCGTACATTCCTAAAAGATTTCGTGAATTCAAAGTCTGTTAAGATATAGTCTATTATGGATCTGGTACCCCTAGCCTCCCATGTGTAGCGGTGAATAGCCTTATGCTTGAAGAATGTATTCGTAACAGCTAAACCCATACTAGCACAGAAGTCCAGCAAACGCTTCCCATTCCCATTAGCTTCAATATCTTCCCCACATTTACCAATCACCCTTTCGTATCCTTCAGTTCTATTCCCAACTCTCGCATTGAAATCGCCCATTAGCACTATTCTATCCTTGCTGTTCACCCTGACCACGATGTCACTCAATGCTTCATAAAACTTGTCAACTTCATCCTCATCTGCACCCTCACATGGTGAATACACGGACACAATTCTTGTCCTAATTCCTCCCACTGACAAATCTACCCACATCATTCGCTCACTTACGTGCCTAACGGAAACTATGTTGCGTGCAATGGTATTCCTAATAAAGAGCCCTACCCCAGACTCTGCCCTTCCCTTTCTAACACCTGTCAAGTACACTTTATAATCTCCTATCTCTTCCTCCTTATCTCCCCTTACCCGAATATCACTTACTCCTAGCACATCCAGATGCATCCTCTTTGCTGACTCAGCAAGTTCTACCTTCTTTCGTCCATAAGCCCCATTAATATTGATAGCTCCCCATCGAATTCCATTTCGTTCGCCAAGTTGTTTCCAAGGAGTCCCTCGCCTGTCAAATGGGAGTGGGACTCCATTACTCCCATAGTTCCGAGGCTTGCTTAAAGTGTTCTGAGCTCGGTAAATTCATGAAGCAGGATGCTGCCCTACTTGCACATAGTCCAAGTGAGGATCTCTCCTCTAACGGGTTATGGACCACCGGTGAATTGTGTAGTCCTAGCCGCCTGAGCACAAGGAGGGCCACGACTCAGAATATGTCCGAGATGCCCACTCCCATTCCATAGCAGCTGGTATCCCGACTCTCAGGACCACTTACTAGGCCACTCAGCCGTTGCCCATGGTTCACGAACTAGGACGTGACTACAGTAACCCACAACCATAATGCATTTAATAAATGTTTGATCTATTTTATATAGAAATTACGTTCAATTTAAATCTAAATAATACGTAGTTTAGTCTTTATAGTTGTTCCTCGGTAAAAAAACTACAATGATTGAATATTATCATCATCAATATTATACGAAGAGTATGGAAAGCTTTCTTCCGCATGTTACCGCTAATTTACTAAGTTCTACACGGCCGATTTAAGAAAAAAAATTGTGTGTCATCCGAAAACTCTGCCAGACTAATTTCCTACAAAAGTTTTAGAATATTGAGTTTATCGCAAAAAACTCCAGAGTAATTTGGAGAACTCTTAACTCCTTAACAATTAATTATGCCAAGCTGGAGCCTATTTTTATTCTATTCCTGATTTCAAAAGCTATATTCGTTTCATGTCAAAGCATAAACCTCCTAAACTTTACCGGATAACTTTCTAAAAAGTGATCAGGGGTCAATAATGGCTCATTTGAGGAAGTGCTCCCTATATTGTCGGTTGGCAGTGGAACCAAGCATCACGAAAGCCATGCCAAGTGACATAACATCACGCAATTGTGACGTAACATGAGGTATTAGGAACTTGACCCAGTCAGTATGGTTTGAGTTGTGCTTAGTGGAGGATAAGATTTGCATGCGTTTCAATCGTTCAAAAGAGTCGTAAACATATTTTAAATTAAACAAAAAAAAGGAAAGAAACTTGAGAGGTAATCTTACACCCCTTTCCCTACAACCACATGCGCATTATCGGTTTTCAGGTGGAGAAATTGCAAGACAATTTTCCCCTAGTTGTATTTTTCCCTAACAATCTGTTTATTGCTTGTTATTTTCGGTAGAATACAATATAGGGTGTTGGGAAAATCCTACTTCAAAAACACTTAAATAATACAAAAAGTTACATCAATCTTAAAATTATTTTTTTGGTCAAATGGGACATAGTAACGAACAAATTAAGATACGAGTTTCAATGGAGAAAGGAAATGGATATTATTTATTTCAAGGGATTTAAATTATTATCTTTTGAAATCCCCTTTTGGCAGAAGAGTAAAAAAGTTTATTGTTTATATTTTCCTGAAATAATTAATGCATGTTAAAACTGGCTATTATGACGATGTCAACAGTCACACCAGTTTGAAAGCTGAAATTGTATTGATTTTCATTCAAATTTATAAAGGTTTCGTAAACAGAATAGTCGTACTATCTCAAATGTTTCAGAAATTATTGAGGAAATATACGTGCATAACTCGAAATTGTCTCGGAAATTCGTCATGGTCTGAGATCAAACATCATGTCTTCAGTTTCCTGATGTCTTAGCAATCACAGCGTTGGGGATATGCCATTTATATTTGTAAACACACCGCAGTACAAGTGGTTGCTCCTCGGAATTTCCTTCAAAACTATTTTAAGGATGATTACTGTTTTAAAGCCTTCACATTAGCATTAAGAGACAAAATCGAAAATTTGATTAGCAAAGCACGGAAACCATGTTCATAAGACTTGATTTATCATGAACAGGATGCATCTTACCTGCGCTGGAGACGGGTGTAGTTAAGTTGGAGGAACTTACCTGAAACAAGTAAACAAAAGGTAAATATTAGGACATCATTTGATTTGTGAAACACATCACTTAAACATTATCACACAAGATAGAAGAAGGACAAAGATTTAAATACAATTCAAAATTGATGTATTTTAAATGAGTAAGCACCTGATGACATCGAATAACAAACAAACGACATTTCAGTTATTAAGTGAATTATTTACAGGTACAGCCCCAACATTTGCCTGGTGTGAAAATGGGAAACCACAGAAAACCATCTTCAGGGCTGCCGACAGTGGGGCTCGAACCCACTATCTCCCGAATACTGGATACTGGCCGCACTTAAGCGTCTGCAGCTATCGAGCTCGGTTTTCTTGGTTTTTTAACAATCTGCTGTACGTCGCACCGACACAGATAAGTCTTATGGCGACGAACGGATAGGAAAGGCCTAGAAGCGGACGTGGACTTAAGTAGGGTGCTGACGCAGAATTTGCCTGGTGTGAAAATGAGAAACCACGAAAAACTATCTTCAGGGCTGCCAACGGTGGGGTTCGAGCTCACAATCTCCCGGGTGCAAACTTGCAAATGCACGGCTATAATTTCACGGCCAACTCGTCCTGTGAGTGTTTCTCACGTGGTGATAACAGCAGAACGAAATTTCTGCTTCTCAGACTGTGATCACTGCGTTTCTTATGAGATACCTCGAGAAAGAGTTTTATGGCGATCAGTCCTAAAGCAATAACCAGGGGACCTGCAGCTCTACACGGAATATGAAACTCACGAGTGACATTCTAGACTTTACAAACGACTTCTATGCTAGGGATTCGAGACATGCCTTCTTGTGACGATAGCTCAGTTATTATTCGTATAGCTGCTACATAATTTTAACTGTGCGAGTAAATTTCGATCCAGATCATCGTATCAAAACCACCAGACTAAAGTGTGTTACGGATGTCTATGAACATGTTATTGCAGTTGAATCCTACGTTCTGGCATTTGACGTCTTAGTCAGTCTGCAAGATGATTAATACGTATATTTGGACAGTCCTTTGAACAAATATCCCAGAAGCCAAATGTCAAACATTTATGTATCCCACAATTTTCGGTCAGATGAACCCTAAAGGAGACCTGTATCCAATGCTATAATGAAGTTCATATTCATTTCCACGAACGTTTTACATGCTAAATTCACGTCATCTTAAAACTACTTAGCTGTCAGCACGTCCTAAGTCATTTTACATCGATGCAGTTTTGTGCTGAAGATATACTCTTGACAACAAAGTCGAAGTCGTTTCTGTCCCTATATTGACAGTGAAGTCGGGTGCTCTAGTCATGCTATGGGCGATGTCCTATAAGTAAGTTGTTAATGGAATGCCTTCACTCTTCACTCAAGTTAAAGTTTAATTTTCTTCTGTATCGGCTGGTTTGAAAATATATTATTGGTACTTCAGTGAGATAAAGTAAATTTGATATTTTTAAAAGAATGATCCTCCCAAAGGATAAAAATATTCTACGGCATATAAATAGAACGAGGCAACAGACACGGTATGACAATGATGATTGCTAATATGAATTAGGCCTGTTGTTGTTTTTGTTGTTGTTTTTGAGTCATCAGTTCATATACTGGTTTGATGCAGATCCCCGCCAACCTCTTCTGTGCTATTTTAATTTATACGTAACTACTAAATTCTACATCTTCTCTCATCTGCTTGTCATACTAATACCTTGGTCTACCCAACATTTCTTAACACCTACACTTCCCTCAAAAACCATCTGAAGGAGTCTCGGGTGTCTTAAGGTGTGTCCTATCATTCGATCTCTTCTTGTCAATTTTAGCTAAATAGAACTCCTCTCACCAATTCGATTCAATGTATTTTCATTCTCGATTCGATCTATCCACATAACTTACAGCTTTATTCTGTAACACCACGTTCAAAAGGCGTCTATTCTCTCTCTTTCTGAGCTAGTTGTCGTTCATGTTTCGCTTCCATACAATGCCACGCTACATACGAATGTCTTCAAAATATCTTTCTAAACCCTCTGTCAATGTTCGAAGTGAGTAAATTTATTTTCTTAATAAAACCCTTCTTTGCTTGTGCTAGTCTGCATTGTATGTCCTTCTTATGCCATTGTTAGTTATTTTACTACCCAATGAACATTATATATCTACTTCCTTCAAGACTTCACTTGGTAATCTAATATTCCCTGTACTACCTGAATTCCTTCGACTGCACTCCATTAATATTGTTTTGGACTTATTTCATTTCATTTCGTGCTCCTTCCCTAAGACTCTGTCCGTACCATTAAGCAATTTATTCAGATCTTTTGCAGTCTCAGATAAAAATATCATCGGCAAATCTCAGGGTTTGGATTTCCTCTCCTTGGATTATAATTCCCTTTTCAGATTTGCCTTTGATTTCCAAATTAGGCCTACTAACCATAAATTCAACACTAGTAATTTAACAGCACCAAAGAAAACGTCAACCGGGACAATACTACCGTAGACGAACAGAAACAGTTCCAAGCAAATACAGTTCATGACTTGTTCTATATAAAGTAATGAAGAGCACTTTGGGGAACCATTACTTACGTGACTTCAGCCGCAGTGTTAGGAAGTTCTTGTTTCCACCCCACTTTACTTGTCGGAATTACTTTTTGCATCACATATATTTAATTTACAGTTTACATCACAAGACACTACGAAAGTAAGACATAGTCTAAAATTCGAATGAAGACGAATCATGAAGTTCAGTAGATACGAGTATTCTCATTCACCCTTAAGCTACCTAGTAATTAGATTTTAGTGCTTCTGAGTTAAACTCCAGTCGTATAGAGGAAGAGTGAACTTTTTCGTTACAATCGTTCGTGAAAAGTTGGGTTATGCATTGGTGGAAATATGTATGAAACGGTTGACAAGTTTTAGCGCAATGCATTTTCAAGATTTGTTTCCCAACTTATAGAAAAAATATACGCACGAAGAATTATTTTATCAAATGATAATATAAATTCAAAATTATAAAAGGAAAATTAACTATGAAAACTATGAACTATGAACTATGAACATAATCCCGATCAATTCAAAACTCAGATACTACCAGATAGTGGTTCCGCTCGGAAGCTTTATATGCACCTACATGTTTGAATCAGATAAAAACGGGATTGGATATGAAGTTGGAACTGGTGGGCAGAAAGGTTCCGAGGAAGATATTGGGACTCCAAAGAACAGAGGATGGATCGTACAGAAAGAAAGAAAACCAAAAATTTTATCTCAAGATGTAAAATGTATCAGGTACCATCCGGAAGAGGAGAGCCATGCTCTTCAGACATATGTATAGAATGAACCCTGGGTGACTTACGAATCAGATAACAAGATTTTTTGACATAAGAAAAACTACGGTGCTCTGAAATTATGAGCTGAAGGAGGGCTTGGAAGAAATGGGAATACAAGGAATGGAAGTCAGCAACAGGGATGTTTACAGGTCGAGTACCATGGCCACCAAGAGGTTTCCCGTACCCAAGCGCCTTGGACAGAAGGAAGGTGGAGATTGCAGAGTGAAAGGATGAAGGAGTATTGGATGTGGATTAAAGCCCAGAAAGCGATGAATTAACGTGGTCCACAGTCGGACAAAACGAAAGAAGGAGAAAAGAATAAAAATAAGAAGAAAAGGCGAATCCATTTGTGCCATTTAAAAATCAAGTGAAGGGCTGCAGAAATTCTTTGTATGTTGAGTATCAATTTGTAATGAGATGTGAAAACAAATGGTGCTTATTTATTAAAGAACGTATTCTTAACGATTTTGAGTATTTTGAAAACAGGAATTCCCTAACTGAAATTAACAGTGACTGTCTTATTTGATTTCTAGTCACTTAAAATGTCAAATTATTCCATTTATGTGATTTGTAGTAATCAATTTTAATATTATGTTAATTTATGTTGATAAAAGTTCTAACACGTACATTGATATAATTAATTTAATTATACAAAAACTGTTTATTACATGGATTACTGAAGATATATTGACACATTACAGACTTTGGACGGGTGCCATCAGAAGATAGAGTTGGGCTGCAATGGTAGGATCATATAAAGTGAGTGGAGAAGGATAAAGGAAGCAGAGGGAGACGTAGGTGATGATTTGCTTATAATTCTAATAATTTAAGTGAAATAGATTTTAGTACCAATTGCATATAGGGGATTGTGGAGACAGTTCACTCACAGAAGCTTACTTGTTGAACGCCGAAAGTCGTAATATTCTATAATAAAGACGTATGTATTTACGTATATGACTCAAGCTTTGGAAAATAAACAACCGGTATTACAATTTAGTTAGGAAGGCAATGTTGGGATTAGGAAAGAGAAGGGATCCGAAGTGTTGTTTAGAAACGTACATTGTATAACTCTCCGGAACGGTGAACCAGCTGCCTTATAAGTCGTACCTTATTCCCACCGGAGTATAGTCTACAGTGTTGTCCCTAGGACCTTCCTAATGGGCGCACCACCCAGCCCTTTTCACTGACCACCCGGCTATCATAACCTAGATATGTGCTAGTTACATAATATTTCACGTTGCTTTACTTCGCACCGACACACATAGGTCTTATGACGATGTGATAGGAAAGGGCTAGGAGTGGGAATGAAGCGGCCGTGCCCTTAATTAAGGTACATTTACCTGGTGTGAAAATGGAAAACCACGAAAAACCATCCTCAGGGCTGCCGACAGTGGCTTCTAAACCACTATCTCCCGAATGCACGCTCACAGCTGTGCTCTCCTAACTGCACGGCCAACTCGCTCGGTTTACGTAATATTAAAGATATCTGAGTCACTGTGTGTTCCAAATAAAAATGTAAATACTTTAAATTATTTAAATAATAATAATAATTTTGTGTGGCTATTTCTAGCCGATTGCAGCCCTTGGACGGCAGACCCTCCGATGAGAGTGGGCGGCATCTGCCTTGTGTAGGTAACTGCGTGTTATTGTGGTGGAGGGTAGTGTTATGTGTGAGTTGCAGAGATGTTGAGGACAGCACAAACACCCAGCCTCCGGGCCATTGGAATTAACCAATGAAGGTTAAAATCCCCGACCCGGCCGGGAATCGAACCCGGGACCCTCTGAACCGAAGGCCAGTACGCTGACCATTCAGCCAACGAGTCGGACAATTATTTAAATGAAACATCTTCATTATTTTCAGCATAATTGCACGAGTTATATCGGAGTTTAAATGTGTAACTTATCACGTAGTGTCGTGCGCGAGCGGTGTCTGGATTAGTGTGGAATCGCATGCGAGCACAATTTTCCGTGGGACGTAACAAACCTGTTTGGCACTCCACAGCAACCGAGTGATAATGAACGAGCAGTAGAACACTAGAATAATCTTATGTCTTCTTCGTGATAACACTAAAATAGTTCAATTTTGCAGTTAATGTTTACGTGCCTAATGTTATTGTTAATGCCCTGGAGGGGAAAATTGAAATTTTATTATATTCATTCTTTTACGTCGTATTCCCCGTCCGGCTACTCATTTCCTGCCACCCAGCTGAAGAAAATTTCTGAGGAGAACACTGGTCTAATAAAGAGAAACAAAGACAGCAGTGATTTAATTGCTGAAGGACGCTCAGCCCTTGTGGAAAAAGGAACCTTTGTTATAACAGTTTGTTTCAGGCAAACACTCCTCACTCTCCACGCGTAATTTACTCCACGGAGCTTTATACCCCCCCCCCCATTCCTACCATTTACAAAGAGTTTTTTGTCTCTGCCTCCTGGGATTATTTAGTTATCAAGCCTGACCTGTTTACCTCAGAATTATGTCACAAATGTAAATCTTTGTTATTAAGTTTGGTTCTAATGAAAGAACGAACCACTAATGTTCTATTCTTCTCCTTCTTGCCATTCATCTTCTGCATTAATTTACAGGTAACTGGCTGTAATAACCGACAGTTTAAAGAGCAACTTACAGTTAAATGATGTCGCATTTATGTACCTTCAAATAACACCGGACTAAGCCGGGATCAAACCAGCTATCTTGAGCTCAGAAGGCCAGCACTATACGCTATAAGAAAATCAGCCCAGCTACATCCATAGTATTAGCAGAGGAAGCTAATTCTATATCACTCCCGTTGACAAGCAAGCTCTTGACATATTCCTAAATGGTGTTTTTCCGGTCGAGAAAGCTATTCTCAAATTGAATTTCTCTGGAAACAACATATGAACATAAGGTGATGCTGTCGCTAAGAAAAGAGGGGGAACATATGCCGATAGGTTGGTGTGAACATAGAACAGGGAAGTGAATATAAAAACGGTAGGAAGTCTTCTTAGATGTCGTATGTGTAGAAATTGTTGGTGTCACAAAAGTACGACTAAGTTCATAAACTGTACAAAGCTAAACAAGGAAATAAAAGAAAAGGAACGGAACGGAAAGGAAAGGAAGGAAGAAAGAAAGAAAGAGAGGAGGAGAGAGACGGCGAGTGAGATAGTTTTGGACAGAAAATTGAGAGTACTTGGCGATAAAATAAAATGTCGTATGGCTTTTAGTGCCGGGATATCCCAGGGCGGGTTCGGCTCGGCAGGTGCAGGTCTTTCTATTTGACACCCGTAGGTGACCTGCGCGTCGTGATGAGGATGAAATGATGATGAAGACAACACATACACCCAACCCCCGTGTCATTGGAATTAACCAATTAAGATTAAAATTCCTGACCCGGCCGGGAATCGAACCCGAGACCCTCTGAAACGAAGGCCAGTACGCTGACCGTTCAGCCAACGAGTCTACATGGCGATTATATATATATCGATGGCCTAGATCTAATACCTCGTATATTACAATGCTTTTCCTATCCAGTATTTTTCTTAAGAATGGTCACGCCTCCCAAGCACATATCGTCGCTTAAGAAACAAAACCTCGTAAGACACAATGCTTTTCCTGTCCATTATTTTCCTTAGGATCGGTCACGTCTCTCAGCCACACATGAATATGCAGTCTATCGGAACAGTATTCGTTGTTTTCATTTTTCTATGCGTATGTGTAAAGAAAAATTGACCTTAAATAGATTATACTGTGAGAGTGCGTAAATATAGTGTCCGTGCATACAGTAAAATGTATTTGAGGTCGAGTTTTCTTTACTAGTAAGCATAGAAAATTGAACACAACGAAAATTGTTCTGAGGGACAGCATAACCATATGTGTTTGGGAGGCGTGACCAGTTTGAAGGTTATTAATGGTTAAGGTGAGCATTGTGGGGTACGAGGTTGGGTTTCTTAAGCGATGATATGGAAATGCAGTCAATCAGAAAACTTTTCTCTTCTGTTAATTTTCCTATGTCAATATGTAAAGGAAAATAAACTGTATCGTGCACCTCCGAAATCCGCGCATAACGTTCTTAGAAAACTGAGAGCGTCCTTAAAGATTTTCTGTTTCATACGAATTTTTATACGATTGCTTATCACTCGTAAGTTTTATGTATTCCTCTTTTTCATCATCTTCTTTTATCATAATGAAAATCCATGTTTTCATTTCATTTGTTGTAATACACTGACTGACAGTGACAATGCAACACCAAGGAGGAGTGGTTCGAAAGGGATGAAAGTTGGGAAAAAAACAGAGACGGCACGGACGAATAATTGATGTTTATTTCAAACCGATATGCAGGTTACACAATGCGCACGGCATCGACTCAGTAGGATGTAGGACCACCGCGAGCGGCGATGCACGCAGAAACACGTCGAGGTACAGAGTCAATAAGAGTGCGGATGGTGTCCTGAGGGATGGTTCTCCATTCTCTGTCAACCATTTGCCACAGTTGGTCGTCCGTACGAGGCTGGGACAGAGTTTGCAAACGGCGTCCAATGAGATCCCACACGTGTTCGATTGGTGAGAGATCCGGAGAGTACGCTGGCCACGGAAGCATCTGTACACCTCGTAGAGCCTGTTGGGAGATGCGAGCAGTGTGTGGGCGGGCATTATCCTGCTGAAACAGAGCATTGGGCAGCCCCTGAAGGTACGGGAGTGCCACCGGCCGCAGCACATGCTGCACGTAGCGGTGGGCAATTAACGTGCCTTGAATACACACTAGAGGTGACGTGGAATCATACGCAATAGCGCCCCAAACCATGATGCCGCGTTGTCTAGCGGTAGGGCGCTCCACAGTTACTGCCGGATTTGACCTTTCTCCACGCCGACGCCACACTCGTCTGCGGTGACTATCACTGACAGAACAGAAGCGTGACTCATCGGAGAACACGACGTTCCGCCATTCCCTCATCCAAGTCGCTCTAGCCCGGCACCATGCCAGGCGTGCACGTCTATGCTGTGGAGTAAATGGTAGTCTTCTGAGCGGACGCCGGGAGTGCAGGCCTCCTTCAACCAATCGACGGGGAATTGTTCTGGTCGATATTGGAACAGCCAGGGTGTCTTGCACATGCTGAAGAATGGCGGTTGACGTGGCGTGCGGGGCTGCCACCGCTTGGCGGCGGATGCGCCGATCCTCGCGTGCTGACGTCACTCGGGCTGCGCCTGGACCCCTCGCACGTGCCACATGTCCCTGCGCCAACCATCTTCGCCACAGGCGCTGCACCGTGGACACATCCCTATGGGTATCGGCTGCGATTTGACGAAGCGACCAACCTGCCCTTCTCAGCCCGATCACCATACCCCTCGTAAAGTCGTCTGTCTGCTGGAAATGCCTCCGTTGACGGCGGCCTGGCATTCTTAGCTATACACGTGTCCTGTGGCACACGACAACACGTTCTACAATGACTTTCGGCTGAGAAATCACGGTACGAAGTGGGCCATTCGCCAACGCCGTGTCCCATTTATCGTTCGCTACGTGTATTTTATTTTCATCTAATTGCGGTAATGTAATATTTATAACCTATTTTATATAAAACTTGCTACTATATCATTGCAAATAGACATTGTTACCATCTTCATATTACAATGTGATTATTCTAATATTAATATGGCTTGTTTCTTCTACGTTACAGGCTGTGCACCAAAATCATGAACGTATCGAGAATCTGCTTCTATTTATATTCACTTCAACAGAGTGCAAAATATCCTCCGGATATAATGATAAAAGAAGTAACATCTAATGCTTGTATTGCAGAACATTACAACCAAATATGTCGAGCAGGTGAATAAACTGAGTTAGCTTTATCTGCAATAAGTAGACAAACAAGATGATTGAATAAGAATCAGTCAACTAGCCGCCAGAAAAGAGTGTATCTTAAATACTTAGTGATAGTTAAGGAGCTGATACATATTTTCAACAAAAAGCTATTTTGTCCATGTACGTGATTCGCATAAATAGAAATATACAGTTATTTTCAAGGAAAATATATCAGAAGCCATCGTGATATCAAATAATTATATCCATCCTTAGCTATGAATCACGAAACAATTTCCGTAATTTTCTGCAAATTCTTGTTGCAAATTTTTCATGGAACTTAGAAGTAAAGTTTATAGTACCTATTATGAAAGTAAATAAGGAAATTGGTGAGGAGATAACAGTCTAACAGATACTACTACAAGTGTTTTGGAATGCAAATTGCTAATGTAATTGTACTTCTTCCAGATTCCTCGGTGTCAGGAACTCCTTGTAATATGGAAAATGGGGAATGTAGAAATCTATACACTTTGTTCGTATACAAGTCGGTAGATGATTACACTTGCGGAAAATATACAATAAACCATAAAATAATGAAGGTAAAATACGTAAATTTAGACAATATATTGAGGTAACATATTGTCTAATTGATTACAGGTTTAAATACGCGTGAGAAAGCCATCGCAAATGTGCCACGTTGGTCCATTAATAACCGATGTAATCGCCTGACTGTTGTATGCAGGCATGCAAACGCGCATGCATTGTGTCGTAGAGGTGCCGGATGTCAGCTTGTAGGATGGAGTTCAAATGCCTGTTCCAATTAATCTGTCAATATACGGACGGTTAATGTCAGTTGTGGATGACGCTGGAGTTGTCGTCCAATGATGTACCATACGTGTTCTATTGGTGACAGATCGGGGGACCGAGCAGGCCAAGACTACATGCCGACACTCTGTACAGCGAGTAGGGTTACAAGAGCGACATGGGGGCGTGCATTATCTTTTTGGAATGCTGTTCTTGACTGGCAGCACAACAGGTCGAATCACCATACGGACGTATTTATCTGCAGTCTAACCACGAGAGTGCCCATGCTGTCATAGGAAATTGCTCTCCAGACCACAACTCCCCGAGTAGGGTCCAGTGTGCCGACGCCGCAGACGGGTGGAATGCATGCGCTCACCTGGCCTCCTAACCAACGCACGGCCATCATTGGCACCAAGGCAGAACCTCCTTTCATCGAGAAACACAACGGACCTCCATTCCATCCTCCAATGAGCTCTCGCTTGGCACCACTGAAGTCGCAGACGGCAGTGGTTTCGGGTAAGTGGAGCGCGCGCAACAGGGCGTCTGGCTCGGAGCTTCAAGTAACCCATTTCGAACAGTTCGTTGCGTCACTGTGGTGCCAACTGCCGCTCGCATTGCTGCTGCAGGCGCAGTGCGCTGCACTACAGCCATACGCCGAATACAGCGGTCCATCTGTCATTGGTACCATGGGGACGTCCGGAGCCCGGTCTTTTTGCGACCGTACCATCTCGTAACCACTGCTGCCAGCACGCATTAACATTGGAGTCGTTCTGCAATAGCGCGAAAGGAATCCACCTTCACGTAGCCCTATTAAACGGCCTCGTTCAACCGCAGTGAGCTGTTGATACTGGCCGCATCGTCGTCATCGTAAAGGCATTCTTGACTCACTCACAGTCACTCCGTCCAATCTGACAGGTAACTAATGCTTTCTCACAGTACAGCTAGCGCCACGCTAATGCGATTTGCAGGAAATTTGAATCAACGGCATCGTTCACATGTATAAACACGCCTACCGACGTTCTTCAATCTAGCACAAACCCTTATTGGTGTTTGGATTTCTTTTTTTTACAACTGGCTTTACGTCGCACCGACACAGATAGGTCTTATGGCGACGATGGAATAGGAAATGCCTAGGAGTGGTAAAGACGCGTCCATGAACTTAATCAAGGTACAGCCCCAACATTTGGCTGGTGTGAAAATGGGAAACCACTGAAACCCTTCTTCAGGGCTGCCGACAGCGGGGTTCGAACCCACTATCTCCCGTATGCAAGCTCACAGCAGCGCGCCCCTAACAGCACGGCCAACCCTCCCGGCGGATATTTTTTCGGTCAGTATATTACTTTTTTTTTTTTTTTGCTATTGGCTTTACGTCGCACCGTCACAGATAGGTCTTATGGCGACGATGGGACAGGAACGGGCTAGGACTGGGAAGGAAGCGGCCGTGGCCTTAATTAAGGTACAGCCCCAGCATTTGCCTGGTGTGAAAATGGGAAACGACGGAAAACCATCTTCAGGGCTGCCGACAGTGGGGTTCGAACCCACTATCTCCCGAATACTGGATACTGGCCGCAATTAAGCGACTGCAGCCATCGAGCTCGGTCAGTATATTACTATCCAGAATGTTGAATTGATTGACAAGTGGATTTCGAAGAGCAGTGAAAGGTGTCCTAGAAGAAATGACTTATTCCATGCTATGTGCCAAAAGATTTTCATGGCTGCCCCATAAGAATGGCGACTCATGATCATCTTTCAGATCCAAAAGAGGAAATTTCAAGGTTTAGAAGTACAAGTCATTCGTACAATTGCCGAAAAACAATCTTTAGAATGAAATACTTGAAGCCTATAGTGATTACACCGCTTCATATAGGGTTGGCGTCAGGCAGGGCATCCGTTCGTAAAACAGGGCCAAAAATATAAGTGCAATACAGCTCGCACCCACGACATCCACAGGTGTGCGAAAAACGGCAAAAGAATGAGGACAAGAAGGAGAAGAAGAAGAGTGTTAAGAAAATATTGCAAGTGGGTTGGGGAGACTAAGGAGGCGAGCTGGTCGACTAAGCGGTATGTTCCGGAAATTCAGTAGACGGGTGGCGTGGAATGACATTAGTAGCCGAATGAGCTTGAGTGGAACTTTTAAAAATAGGACAGATCATGTTATGAAGATAAAGTTGCAATTCAAGGGGATTCATTGGAACAAGCATTCGTTCGCATCCGGGAGATAGTAGGTTCGAATCCCACTATCGGCAGCCCTGAAAATGGTTTTCCGTGGTTTCTCATTTTCACACCAGGCAAATGCTGGGGTTGTACCTTAATTAAGGCCACGGCCGCTTCCTTCCAACTCCTAGGCCGTTCCTATCCCATCGTCGCCATAAGACCTATCTGTGTCGGAGCGACGTAAAGCCCATAGCAAAAAAAAAGCATTCGTTCATAATAGGAAGAAATAGGGATTGGAATAAGTTATGATGGCAGTTGTTCGATCAATATTCAATACATTTGAAGTTATTTAAGAAAAGACTAGGTAACAACTGATATGGAATCTGCCGCTTGGACTACAGCCCTAAATGCAGGTAAGTTGTAAATATAAAACTATACAAAGTGATTCAAGTATGACCAGAACCAATTATTTCTTCTACGATAAAAATACTGACAAATTACTTACATTACATTAATTACATTTCGACCTTCGGAGTACTATCCACCAGCCTTAGTCTACCTCATAGTCCCGTCTATGTATAAGTGGTAGACTTTCGGCCTCAGGATCCCATGACTGAGTGTTCAAAACTCGGCGGAGATAGACGGATTGTTGAATGGTGAAATGAAGTCCATCGGGCATTTCACGTACGATTTCTGGTACCGCTTTCGGTGTTTTCCTGGCGCTCTGTTTATGTGTTATCTCGAAATATATTAGAACGCACGCTTACTCATTCATGAAGATTCTACCGGCATACACTCGTCGGTTGTATTCGAGTTATACTCCGCTTCAATTTACTGCGAATCTTACCATACCAAACACAAATAACATGGCGCAACAGCACCGTAGTGCCATGGCCTACCAAGCGACCGTTGTTCAGCCCGAAGGCCTGCAGATTACGAGGTGTCGGCCCGAAGAATCCTCTCGGCCGTTATTCTTAGTTTCCTAGCCCGGAGAAGGTATCTCACCGCCAGATAGCTCCTCAGTTGTAATCACCAGGGTTAGATTAACCTCGAACCAAGGCCTCAGATCCAGGTAAAAATCCGTGACCAAGTCGGGATCTTAACCAGGGACCGTCGGGAAAGAGGCAGGTAGGCTAGCTCTACACTGCGGGGCCGACTGCGGATCGCATCACCAAATATTTTAACTTGAATAACAAATGGTTTCATGACTGAATGAGATTCTAAGACTTAGAAATTCTTGATAAACTATTTGTTACAGGCAAAGTCTCTTGTCTTGTTCTGTCTCAAAAAGTCTGGCCAGCACTACCGTTTAAGGGCAAAGCGTCGAGCTTTTAGAGATTTTTCCACCAAGTACAACGGAGGTGACCCTGAAGATTTCATTTTACTAATATTATAGGAAATACATTATTAAGGTAAGGTAAGGGTGTATTCTGCCCGAAAGCAGGTCCGAACCTCCGCAGGGGTGTGCCTGAGCCGGAGTTTACGTGCGGTAGTGTGGCAAGTCCGTTTCAGATCCTCCATTCCCTTACCCATCCAAATCTTGTCCACGCTCATTGTTGCTTAACCTCGGAGATCTCACGGGATCCGGTATTTCAACACGGCTATGGGCGTTGGCATATATTATAAAAGTGAATTAAAATTATAGCGCATAATTATACTGTAGATTTTTACCATTATTTGTATTTAAAGGCCAGTTGCTTAAATTAGCTTTATCATGATCATTTAATCCGTAAATTGCCATAAATTGGAATACAAGTCGTCACTCTCTCTATATATGCCTCAAAAGGCTTGTTGCAATCCCTATTACTATAAATCTTCATCAATATATTTTAATTAAGGGGCGTACTCCCCATGCGTAATAACACCTCTTTGTGTTGCCCCGTGGCACGTTTTAGCTTCAAAAAATGTTGTTGGTGGAATTCCAGTCCACCTCTATATCACGTGTAATCAGCTAGCAATTTAGCAAAGTCAGTGGTACAGCAAGCAAGAAAATATTTGCTGTCTGTAATAGCGGAGATCAAGCAAACCTGCTTCGAAGGACTACCACAGAGGGGCAAATGCTAGTTGCGGCGCCAAAGATCTTTCCTTCCAATGTGCAGTTTATTGCTGCAACACGGTAGAAAACTATAATCACATTCCCCGAAGACAGAGTCCTGTGAAATCATTAAACGCAATTTCGCTTTTATTTATGCGCATAATTTTGTCTTGAATGCAGCTGCAGTAAAAAGACTTCAAATTCGATATTGCCATCAGGCAGAATTTGTTCAGTATGAATGATTAATGGGTAAGTGAAAGAGATAAATCGCATTAAGATTACTGAAGTGCAAGTTAAAAAGGACAAAAAATGTGCGTATCTAGGGATTAAAAAAAGTAGTATGAATAAGTAATCCAAGGTAACGATTTGATGTAAAGAATTGTGAGATTATGCATAGCATTTCTCAAAGTGTACTTTTCCACTATTACTTCAATCTGCTCCGTGAGAATTTCTACATCTCTGAATGACCACCATCCCGTAAGCATATCATGTCATCCTGACAAAAGATACAGGACGTGGCATTAATTCAACGAGGTGTCAATTTAATTTGGTCAACCATCCCGGGTGTAATGTTGTCAGGATTGCACCCTGACTTCTAATATGCATTTTAATAATGTCCACGAGGTCTCTGTTTTTGTGTCCTTCACTCTTTGTATGAGCGCGTCACAGCAATTTCCTTTTGAAAGATTCTGAACCCCCAGATCAGATATAAACATATTGTCTTGTTTTTAACATTATGCATATTTTAGTACATCCTAACTGAATCTATTCTTTCAAGGAGTCTTTCAAACGAACTTCGCCTCTGAGTGTTCTGAAATATGTTACTCATAGGGCCATTCATGCTGCAAAGGCAGTTTCGGGTCCGGTGACACAGGGAATGAGAAACTAACTCACTTCTCATCTTACCTAAAATGCCTCATTTAAGCGCCAGCATTGGTTTTATCACTTTATTTTCTGGTGCCGTCTGAGGATGTAACCAGCCACTGGGCTGATAATTATGCAGGCAATAAATATTATTTAAAAGATATAGGGCTATATTCGACCATGATTTTGCTTAATGAACTACGAGGATCATCCAGAAATTATGTTTCCCTGAAAAAGGACAGCATAGTTACATGAAATAATTATTGGCACCAGATACAGTAATTTTGTAGCTATTTTTGACATAATCACCACCAAAATTGGGACACTTTTCGTATCGTGGGACCTCTTTTTGTATTCCGATGTCGTAGAAGTCTGTCGCCTGGGAATGGAACCAGCGTGTAACATTCATTTTCAGCTCTTCGTCCGTGTGAAAATGCTGAGGAATAGGACAGGAATTCCTCGAAGTGCAAGAAGAAAAACACTGAAAGCATGTTCAGGACTGTACGGTGGAAGATCAAATACCTCCCAGACGAACTCCTGCAGAATATTTGCTGAATGCCGAGTCGTATGTAAGCAAGCATTGCCATGGATCAGCACAACACATTACTGGACATTCAAGCCTCTTGTTTTGAAAGGCCCATCGCAATTATTTGTAGAAATTTGCAGGACGGCGGGAGAAAGAATATGAGCCGCCATTCCGAGCCATTCCGAGTTAATACCTGTCTGAAGACAGATTCATAGAAGAAGATTTCGAGCCACTGCTGCTACGCTACTGACACCAGTTGGGACTTGTCCAGACGGTATATGATTGCTAAGACGTAGATCTGTCACAAACGCTCATATTTACCGGCTAAACACGTTTACTTTACGAGAAAAGAAATAGGCCAACTTAATTTCTGGATGCTCTACGTATATTAAACTCTTCAAAATATAAAATAGAAGTCATAGTGATCTGAAGCTTTTGATCTGAAGCTGTCAATCATGCAGGTTTGTATTTTAATGAGACTTTTATAAGAAGTAAAAATGATGCCCATAATAATAATAATAATAATAATAATAATAATAATAATAATAATAATAATAATAATAATAATAATAATAATAATGTAAGTTTAGTATTATAGTGTGTATGTGTTATGTACAATATATTGTCAGTACATTGTAGTGTAATAAGACATAGTTTGGCAGAATAGCAGGATTATTAGCCTGAGTCACACCATGGAAATCAAAGCATAAGAAAAAAGCCAAGTCATGTTCGTATAGGCCATGAAGGCTCTTGGAGGGGTGGAAGGTAAAAACCTCCTCTATGTGCAACCTCTGTACTTGGTGGGGTTGAGTGGTTAGCTCTATTCCCGGTCACCCCTGCTCCCAGGAATTAACCTGGTACTCATATTTGTGGTAGACTGTGTGAACCTCAGGGCCATGTGAACCTCCTGAAGTGGAAATCTCGTTTCTTAATTTTTCGACTTCCTGGTAGGGAATCGAACCCACGTTCTTCCGGGTGAACCGAGAACGCATTTTCCGCCACGGCCAGGCAGCCCCCAAGAAGGAATAATAATAATAATAATAATAATAATAATAATAATAATAATAATAATAATAATAATAATAATAATAATGAAATGTCGTATGGCTTTTATTGCCGGGATATCCCAGGACGGGTTTGGCTCGCCAGGTGCAGGTCTTTCTATTTGACTCCCGTAGGCAACCTGCGTGTCGTGATGAGGATGAAATGATGATGAAGCCCCCGTGCTGTAGGAATTAATCAATTAAGGTTAAAATCACCGACCCGGCCGTGAATCGAACTCGGGACCCTCTGCACCGAAAGCCAGTACGCTGACCGTTCAGCCAACGAGTTGGACTATAATAATAATAATAATAATAATAATAATAATAATAATAATAATAATAACCGGGCGAGTTGGCCGTGCGCGTAGAGGCACGCGGCTGTGAGCTTGCATCCGGGAGATCGTGGATTCGAATCCCACTGTCGGCAGCCCTGAAGATAGTTTTCCGTGGTTTCCCATTTTCACACCATCCAAATGCTGGGGCTGTACCTTAATTAAGGCCACGGCCGCTTCCTTCCAACTCCTAGGCCTTTCCTATCCCATCGTCGCTGTAAGACCTATCTGTGTCGGTGCGACGTAAAGCCCGTAGCAAAAAAAAAATTAATAATAATAATAATAATAATAATAATAATAATAATAATAATAATAATAATAATAATAATAAAAACAATGAACACCAGGGGTATATTGTGTATATTACGAATAGAAATATAGATGTTTTTAAACTTAATTAGTTGGCGAGCTGGAGGTAACTGACAGAGTTGTAATATTTAAATGACTCCTAATGCCACATACCTCAGTGGAGATCGAACCCGCTATCTACGGAATGTAAGGACTGCGACTAACGAACTACATTACTCAGGTCAGCAATTCTGCTCCCAATTCGAGAGAGCAGTTAGTGAGACGATGTTACCTTGTGCCACAATGCTGTAACCCTCCCGTTCATTAAGCTGAAGCGTTCACTCCATTAAGGTCGGTAAGCCGTGGGAAGAGGGATTCTGCGTTTCTGCGACGTTTGATGTGGTAGAGGCTGTTACTAGGACATCGCTGAGATTACCAGCGATCTCTGTAACTGGACTGTAACACATACCGTCTGTCTAGCTGTTGCAATGGGGCTGTATTGGTTGTCCGTTCAAATGCTCACTGTGTATAAACAATGAAGACTGTAGCCACTGTAGAATACTCAGAAAAGCATATTGAAAACTGTGTTTCCTCCTGATTGGAAGGTACAGTAGTCGACCTTTTTTTTTTTTAGGATTCTTCTTTGCTAGTGGCTTTACGTCGCACCGACACAGATAGTTCTTATGGCGACGACGGGATAGGAAAGGCCTAGGTGTTGGAAGAAAGCGCTTATTTAAGGTACAGCCCAAGCATTTGCTTAGTGTGAAAATGGGAAACCACGGAAACCACCTTCAGGGCTGCCGACAGTGGTATTCGAACCCACAATTTCCCGGATGCAAGCTCACAGCTGCGCGCCGCTAACCGCACGGCCAACTCGCCCGGTTTTTGAAGGAATATACGATGTGATTTTTCGGAAGGAATACATCACGGATGCGGGTTATTTCTTTCTTAATCCGTTTACCCTCCATGGTAGGTTTTCTCCTGGGACTCAGCGAGGGATCCTACCTCTGTCGCTTTAAAGGCAGTGCCCTGGAGCGTGAGACTTTGCATCGGAGATACAACTGGGAAGGAAGACCAGTGCCTCATCAGGCGGCCTCATCTCCTATGCTGACCAGGGTCCTTGTGAGGGAGCGATGGTAAAAATGGAAGGGGCAGACAATGAAGAGGGAAGGAAGTGGCCGTGGCCTTAAGAATCCAACCCCCCTCTAATCAGTTGACCTCCCGAGACTAAGCGGACCCCATTCAAGCCCTCGTACCACCTTTCAAATTTCGTGGTCGAGCCGGGAATCGAACCCGGGTCTCCGGAAGTGGCAGCTAATCACACTAACCACTACACCACTGAGGCGGACCTGATTATTGTTACTTTATTGTATTTGTTTTTTTCCTTGACTAGCAAATTTACCCTGTCATGAAGACTACATATAAACATATGAAAGACAGTTTACAGTATATCTAATATTTTAAATAATGTCTATAGTGTACGAATGAAGACAAAAGACAAAGTCACCTCCGTACAGGCCATGAAGGCCCTTGGAGGAGTGGAAGGTAAAATCTTCCACCATTGTTAACCGCGGCACGTGATGGGGTAGAGTGGTTAGCTCTACGCCCGGCTGCACTTGCCCCCAGGAATTAATCTGGTACTCATTTTTGGTGTAGGCTGAGTGAACCTCAGGGCCATATGCACCTCCGGAAGTGGAAATCTCGTTTTTTAAATGTTACGACCTCCTGACGGGGATTCGAACCCACGTCCTTCCGGGCGAACCGAGCACGCCTTTACCGCCTCGGCCAGGCAGCCCCTGTACGAATGAAGAAAACTATCAATCAATCACAATCATCAAATATTCTTATTTAGGGCTGTGGCCCATGTGGCAGATTCCCTATCAATTGTTTACCAAAACTTTAATTAATTTACAAAGAATTTTGAAATTTATCGAACATTTCCCTTGATAAATTTGTCCGATCACTTATTCGCCCTAAATGAATATTTCCCCCAATATCTCGTCTGGATTTTCAAGTTTATGTTCATATCGTCGTTGCACAGGTGAATAACGCTAGGTATATGAATTGTTTCAGCTTAGGACATTGTCCGGTAAGTTTCTGTCATACTTTTATTTGATTTATTGTTCAACAGGCATTTCTGTCCGCTAATAGAACATTTCCTATTTCTACTGTTACAGACAATATACAATGAAAATGAAAATGAAAATGAAAATGTAAACCTACAACCTCTTTTCCAGTCATTGACCGGGTCAGGTATGGAATGAATGAAGCAGATATAGGCTATTAGTACGATGGGGTCGCCACTCCCAAAGTGATTTGTTAATGAGTGATAGATGCTATGAATTGGGGATTGAGAGTGTTGCTGGAATGAAACATGACAGGGAAAACCGGAGTACCCGGAGAAAAACCTGTCCCGCCTCCGCTTTGTTCAGCACAAATCTCACATGGAGTGACCGGGATTTGAACCACGATATCCAGCGGTGTAAGGCCGACGCGCTGCCGTCTGAGCCACGGAGGCTCAGAAATTAAAATATGAAACCTAATACAGTACTATACTTATGAGGAGAATATTTCCCTTATTTTTATTATTTGCTTTACGTCGCACCGACACAGATAGGTCTTATGGCGATGATGGGATAGGAAAGGCCTAGGGGTGGGAAGGAAGCGTCCGTGGCCTTAATTAAGGTACAGCCCTAGCATTTGCCTGGTGTGAAAATGGTAAACCACTGAAAACCATTTTCAGGGCTGCCGACAGTGGAGTTCGAACCCACTATCTTCCGGATGCAAGCTCACAGCTGCGCGAACCTAACCGCACGGCCAACTCGCCCTATATGAGAAGAATAATGAATAATAGTTATTAAGTAATACCTCCCCTCTTATTAAATTCAAAACTAACGCTTGACTGCGTCATTCGAAGGGAAATCCCCGATCCGCACACAGAATACCTGATCAGCATCCTGCTGCGACTTAAAAATTGGCACACAATTTCTACGACTGATGAATAACTATATCTACAGGAAGAGTGGGAAGAAAAAAAGAAGAAGAAGATAAAGAAAAAGCATCGAGTTGCCAGAGAGTACGGGTAAGTGAAATTGTATATTTTTCTCATAATAACTTCACATGCCTATTGCATGTTTACGTACAATCTACCGATTTCTTATTTGTAGACCTGGCAATACTGAGTGAATATTTGAACGTTTAATATTGCATTAAATGGTTTTTATTGAGACTTTGGCGCATATATAATATTAACTTGCATGATAGTGCCTATTATGCATGTTGTATTGCAGAATTTGGGACGATTTTTTCCACGTTATTCAGTTTAATATCTGCGCACTTTTTAGCGATGGATTTGTGTACGTGTTTGAGGAGTAAGGAGGGTGCTCTCCCGGTTCCGTTAGTACTGCCAGCTGAATGAAAATGAAGTCTGAATTGATTCGATAATATGATCAATCGATATGAATTTGCTAAACCTTTGATATCTTAAGCCAACAACTGTGTCACACACATATAATATAACATCATATAACATTTCTCGATGCGAATCTTATTCCTAGAGTGAATTCTATAGTTTGGCTTTGCTTTGTAAATAACAACAGTACTAGTACGTAAAGTGTACGCCAGATGTCGCACAGCGATGCATAAGCGATTCATAGTTTGTGTTTCAAAGGTTGGCAGTACGAATCTCGAAGATTGCCGAGGTCGACCGATTCAGAACAAGGGTGTAAATCTATCGCAAAAAAGTGCGCAGATAATATCTATTACTGAGATATGAAGTTAATGTATTCCTGGCATCCTATATGACAAACAATGCTAGAACATAATGTGGAGGTCCTATAATCCAATTAACCGAACACTTTCTTATCTGTTGGTTGAGTAAACGCTGACGTAAGCCGGAAGGCCCCACGTCGATCTCTGTAATTCTAGGGAATAAGGTATCCCAGTTATACATTGCTTTGAACAGGACCGTAAATTGTGCATTACACATTGGCGGCTCATTTGTTCGTCTATGTTAGGCGAACGAAACAAAACTTGTATCGCACTTCTGTGACGCCGCGTTACTGAGCTGGCAGCTTACAAACCTTGGCCATGCATTGAACCCTTTTCCGTTGTTATCCTGGATTTTCCTACACGGAACTCTCACCCGTCACAAGTCTTTGCTATCGCAGCAAGCAATCGTTACCAGTTATTGAAGACATTCGAATGTGTCTTCAATCATCGCACGGAGAAGTAGCTACGATAGGTAGAGATAGGTTGAACAAAGTGATTCGTTCAAATCCTGTTTTTGAATTCGTCAAGCTTATATAAGGTGTATTGTGTAGAAAATGCAAAAGACGTACAATTTGACCTCACTTTGTCCCAAATATCTTCATTTAAGTATGTTCCTCTCACTTCTTGTCACGTAGAAAGATCTTATTCTGTGCTTAATATCGTGCTGACAGATAAACGGACGAGCTTAAATCAAGGCAATTTGGAGAAATTAGTTGTAGTACAATGTTTCAAAAAGGAACTGAATTTTGAGATTTTATAGTGCATGGAAATCCGGGCTCTACAGTGGTAAGTGTGTGTTACAAATTAATATTTTAATTTCTCCTAAAATGTACGTATTGTGCAAAATAATGTCAAATAATTCTCCCTCTTCATGATATTTGTGCTGCGACACATGCACAATTTCAAGAGTATTCCTCAAATTTTCCTGGAAATACTAAATGTTTTCGGCAAGGTATCCCCACAATTGAGCGAGTTCCTTTATTTGAATGAGTAGAATGATCTATGTATTGTGTGCTCAGCCCTTCAGTGCCAACCACAGACGGCAGTGAACGGACATAAATCAGTCGAGCATGATTGACACATGAAGTGAGGCGGACGTGCTTTTGCTTGATGAATTGTGCTAATTAACATAGCATTTCCAGACAAATTTATACAACAGGAGTACACAATAGAGCTGTGTAATTAAAGATAATTAGGAAATATTACAGGGCCCATTCATAAATTCATCATTCAAACCAAATATAATTCCATTACAATTTGTATTATATTTCCCTGTGGTCATCATCGTTAAATACAGTCAGGCCAAGAAAGTTTTTGTTTTTACTACTTACCTTTTTACCCCCTGTTATTTTTTTAAATTTCGTGTGGCTATTTCTAGCCGTGTGCATTCCTTGTAAGGCAGACCCTCCGATGAGGGTGGGCGGCATCTGCCATGTGTAGGTAACTGCGTGTTATTGTGGTGGAGGATAGTGTTATGTGTGGTGTGTGAGTTGCAGGGATGTTGGGGCAGCACAAACGCCCAACCCCCGGGCCATTGGAATTAACCAATGAAGGTTAAAATCCCCGACCCGGCCGGGAATCGAACCCAGGACCCTCTGAACCGAAGGCCAGTACGCTGACCGTTCAGCCAACGAGTCGGACTTACCCCCTGTGAGTGGGGGCGATAGAATGACACGCACACTTGGGAGCGTGGATTGTCGACCACGGGGCTCTTAGCTGATTCCTAGCACTGCTTCCACTTACTTGGGCCAGAATCCTAACTTTAATCTATCGTACCTCCCTTGGTCAACTCTTGTCACTTTCTCACCACGACGGTATCAGAGTATTCGAGGCCCGGGGAGTTTTTCATGGCCGTTGCCTCCATTTTTCGAAGTGTCGGACCCCCACCAATTTTTCCCTCTGATTAGTGTTAATAGAGGATTGTTGCCCGGAGAGGGAGAGAAAATCCACAAAGGATAGCTGCCCCAGCACAAGGGGCACTGTACGGTAAGAGCATCAGAAAGGTAGTCGTTTTCACACTAATTATCTTAGGATGAAATGAGCTTATAGAAGGGTCGAGCCATAAGTCTTGACAACTATTATTTTTCTGGTAAACAGGACACAACACGGGAAATCTAAGATGTGAATTTCGAAATATAGGGCATGTACTTATGCATAGTGCCTGAAGACAAATTCTGACTTCAGGAGATTCTCGTAGGAAAGTGACAGAACACAGGCCATTAGTAAACATTGTTTTAGCATGGTATAGACAGCAAATACACAAGACTACGTACAAAGTACAGGTCTCCACTGGTTACAGGCCTTCGAAATAATCACCCAAGGCTTCCACTGTGCGTTGCCAGCGGTGAGTGAGGCGCTGAATACCATTCGCTGCATGTGTATCGCTAACGTGTGACACCTCTCTCCGAAATGCTGTTACGGTGTCCTTTTGTTAGCAAACTGTTGTCCACGTAATGGATTCTTGACTTTGAAGATTAGATCAGTCACACGGGCTCAATCAGGCGAATAACGAGCGTGTGGAAGAACCTCCCATCCCCACCGTCGTAAGTGACGCTGAACGATGGCTGCTGTGTGAGCTGTCGCGTTATCCTGTAGGACGCAATCACTCACATACTGTAATTGGTGCATGCTTAGACCCACACTGTTGTTTACAAACACCATCTAGTGGCATCATACGCAAATACATACTGTACGTTTCCAAATGTATATCTTAAGATTTGCCGTGTTGTCTCCTGTTCGGGAGAAAAAAAAAAGTTGCCATGACTTGTGACTCGACCTACGTATGTTTTTGAATTTTCAAATTTCCCTGTTGTACAGGTATCCGATCAGAAACAAAATTCTTCTTTACATATACCGTACAAATTGTAATTTACCATTGACAATGAATCATGTAAAACATATAAATGAATATCTTTTAGGAACGAAACAGGAAAGCCAAAACGATGGAAGAAATTAACTTAAAATTTAGTGACAGAGCCTCGCGCACCGGAGAGCAACCCAATCACCTTCCAGCAACTGGCGGGTGTGTGCTACTTTTCTTCAAAGTACTTTAAACAGGGTTCGTAGTGTCTCTTCTTTTCAGAATCAAGTTCTTTGGCCTGTGAACTGTTACACTCAAACCTTATTGCTGGATCAATAACAACGCCGATGTTACTCTTCCTGTCGATCGCGACAATGTCTGCACGTTTACTGGATCCACCGCTAGAGATGCAGTGCATTTCTTCAAAGATTTCAAATCTGCCAGATTTTTTCGGGAAGTTCTGCAATACTCATCCTGACCCTATGGTGCCTGTTATTTCTTTATAGTTCCCCTTTCTAGCAGAAACCAGGAATATGAGGGAGAGTTTATATCTCTTCGCAGTGATGCCAAAGGTTTTCTTGGCTTCTACCTGGAACGCTTCGAACTGCTATCACATTACAGTTCATTTTAATGGAATTAGTCCAGTCACAACCAACAACACCACCCCCACCCTCCCTATTATTTTTGCCAACATTCTCATTCTTCATAGGATCAGCTATCTTACTTTCTCTGGTTGTTAAGAAAAGATGAATATCTTGTTGGTTTCCCCACAGGACAATAACCGCCACCATCACATTATGGACCTGATTGTTTGCTCAGGGACCACATTACGTGTCCCTTTCACGTGTTACATCAAATCAAAATATTTTCATGTTCATTACGGGAAGAGGAAACTTCTAATATCGTATACAATGAAATCTTGTAAATCCTCGGTTAAAAGTAACTTAACGCCTTAAATTCATAACTGTTCCCGTGCGGAGCCTGGGCGAGAAGCTAGTATGTGTATATATAAATTAAGCATCATTTAAGGACCGTTAGTAATTAACTTATTCAAAATATGTACTGGAGTAAAATGCATTGTTGTGTAAGGACTTGCCTTCACATTCGTTCTATCAAGCCATAAGAAGTTAAACGTTGCTCCTCGCTCATGTTTCCATCAGACTGTGGTAAATGTCCGCCATACTGACTGAAGTTTTGTATCTGGTATAGAATCACCCGTAACTCACTCCTTCGTAACAATATTTTACACACTTTTATCACATGTGTTTTATCATTCAAAACACCATTGTTTTTGAATGACAGTATGACACGACATGTTGTCATTCTACATATATGAATGACACCGTATCAGGATGTTAGCACATTGAGCAATATCAGAGTGGAACGACCGAAAAAAATTACTAAACGACCCGACATCAAAACCAAAATATATTATAGCTTTTAATTACAACATTATTTGACGGTTTTAAGACTTTTTGGAAGTACAGAATGCTAATGAGAGAATATAGCAAATATTATTTTCTGAAGAAGGTTATTTTGGACAAACTTCGATAAGCTATAGGAAGAAATGATCAGAGTTAACGGAGTAGAAAATGAAAACTTTACATTTACAGAATGCCACAGTGAATATCACGTAGATAAAGTGAATGTTGCTTGCAACAACAGAGGACTGTAGGTAAACATTAAGAAAACCCAGTTCATGGTCGTCAGTAAACGGCAAGACGTCCACGGGCAGCTCACTCTCGCAAATGAACCCATCGCTAGGATTCATCAATACGAGTATCTATGATGTTACCTCAACCAGAAATGAGATTGCAGCCAAGAAATACGGGTCCGCATTGAACATGCTCAACAACGGCAACTTACAACTAAACCTAAGGCTCCGAATGATCCGTGCTTACGTATTTCCCACGTTACTTTATGGAATGGATGGCTGGATACTTACTCAAGCCCTCTGTAAAAGACTGAAAGCATTCGAAATGTGGTGTACAGACGGATGCTTCGCATTTCGTGGACAGACAGAATCCGGAATTCCGAGGTGTTGGATCGACTTGGAAAGAAGACTGAAGTCATGCTGACCATTAGAAGGCGGAAGCTGGAATACTTCGGTCATATAATGCGGAATGGTAAGTACAGAATCCTGCAGCTTGTTATACAAGGAAGAATATAAGGAAGTAGGAGCCCTGGTAGACGATGAACTCTATGGATGAAGAACCACGTAGACTGGTATGGGTTGGACACGATGGCTCTGTTCCGTGCCGCTGCATGCAAATTCAAGATCGCCATGTTGACCCCAACGTTCACTAGAATATAGCACATTAAGAAGAAAATTTCCCTTTCCTAACAACAAGCATCATATTTATGTTTATGTACAAGAAACTTGACCAGTTTCCCAGCTACTTCGTTGATTCAATTGGCGATGAATGTATCTAATCAATCATGTGAATCGGATTTGGCTCTTTAGTCAATTTGCCGTTCAATTAAAGTATCAAAGTCTCTCTCAGTTCAGTTGGTGTCTGTCCATTCAGTGCAATTAAATGTCCATAAAGATCCATTCAGTACGTTTCTTCACCGCTTATTCTTTACCAGGAATTGTTTTAATGACTATATTTCGGGGAAATGTGCGTATGAAACAAGCCAAACGTTGCTAAAATTTCACACCAGATGCCTGCATGGCAACGATAATGGGAAACCTGACGAGCTCTACCGAAGAAAGCAACGAATAGAAATGTCACTAAATAGTCACAGGGGCTTATAATCTCGATGTCAGCCCTTTTAAAACAATAGTCAGCACAATCATCGAATATATGAAGAAGGTGTAAGCAAAATGTCCTGCATTACATACAACTCAAACATATGTAGGTCAAAAAGTAAGTTTCTTGTCTTACATACAAAAATCATAGCATCTGTCTCTAACTTACGTATCCAATAGTTTGTAGATGGACTGTGCACATGTGTAGAAGTCGTTAAGATAGTGCATTGTAACAGTGACAGTTGCATGATGGTGATTAATGAGGTCACAAATAGTTGATAAACTTAACCATAATGGGTGTTTGATTTGATCCTATATTGAATTGTCTAAATCTATTAAAGCAACTCTTTGAAACTATTATCAGAAACGACTCCAATCATCCAGCTCAACATAAAAAGGCAACATTTTACAGCTTAATTAATAGAGCTATGAACAGACCTATGTCTAAGAAAAATAATTATAATAGACAGATAAATATATATGTATGTTGGGTATTCAGCCTGAAGGCTGGTTTGTTCCTCTAAATCTCCACCAACAGCTCTCATAGATAGCCTAGGTGTCACTGAAGATGCATACTAGGGAAATTAGGAGTGAGGTAGTTTCCCATTTCTTTCCTCAGTGGACCAGAAGTCGGTATTACATATCAGTCTGCCAAGCCCACTGAAAGGCATGCACCAACCGACCCTATGAACGATGATATTTTCACACCATCAGTACAGGCAATGGCTGCATAAGGAACGGTATTACCAGAATCGCTCATACCTCAGTCATTTTCATATTGTCAAAGCCAAGGATGAGACTGAGACCGGTCAATGAAAGTAACAAATTTATTCTAGCCCATACCAGAAGATATCAAAATCCACCAAATTGCTCGTAAAAACGGATACGTCAGAAAATTTATTAATAGAATGATTTTTTTTTTGCTAGGGGCTTTACGTCGCACCGACACAGATAAGTTTTTATGGCGACGATGGGATAGGAAAGGCCTAGGAATGGGAAGGAAGCGGCCGTGGCCTTAATTAAGGTACAGCCCCAGCATTTGCCTGGTGTGAAAATGGGAAACCACGGAAAACATTCTTCGGGGCTGACGATAGTGGGATTCGAACCTACTATCTCCCGGATGCAAGCTCAGAGCCGCGCGCCTCTACGCGCACGGCAGAATGATAAATAAAATGAAAAATGAACCAAAAACAACTTCAGTTAAAGATCGAAAGGAGAAAAAGAGGTTTGCAGTTCGAACTTATCGAAATAAGCAATCTTATCAACTGGCTAAAATTTTTAAAGAAATGGAACGTAAGTGTCGAATACAAAACTGACAATACTAATAATATAATTTTCAATTAAAATAAATTTGGGAATAAATGTATATTTAATAAGTCTGGAATTTACAAACTGACATGCCAAACATGCAGACAGCGATACATAGGACAGTCTGGGAGAAGTTTGGCCATAAGCTACGAAGAACTTGTTAATGCAGTCAAACATAAAATATATTCGACAATGGGAGAGCATATGATTGAAAAGAATCATAAATTTGCAGCCATTTCTAATGAGTAATGACACAGAATGAATACATTCGGCCAGAAAGGGAAATTCGTGAATGTTTTAGAATATTTAGAACTTTATCTCGCTCAAGAAATGACTTTGAATGAAGTTTAAATGAAATAGTTACAGAGGAGAACCCATTATATGAACTAGCGCTTAATCAGTTAAAGGAAGAAAATGAAAGAAGATCTGAAATTTATTTAGGTATTCTTATTCAACATCATCAAAATAATAAAACTTTATGTAATGATAATTTTCATAATATTTTACTAATGCATGTTTATTCATTGATATGATGAATTAGGATAAATAATAATCCTTTAAATTGTGGGCTAAACAATAATAGTGTAATATTGCTTTTATCCTGTGATTTGACTTCACTGACGAAGGGAATGCATATTGTTCCTGAAACAAGTAAGAATGAATAAATAATTCTCAATTATTAAAAGTGTACTGACAAGGTGGACCCAATAAGAACTATTTCAAGCAGTGTCTTTAATAGATTTTCACAAATAGTATCAACATAAAAGTATAGCGAAAAGGAACTTCTCTATGGCACTGTATGCCACATGTTTCCATTCCAGGGTTAAAGTAGACAACCATTACCTCACAACAATTGCTCGAATGCACAATGGTAAAATAATATTGTGTAGAATATTGGATTGCACTTAAAGTTAGTTCTAGATTTTAAAATCTTTATACTAATAGTTAAATCCGTCAAAAGGGAAAAATTAAAACAAAAAATTCCTAAAGTCAACGAGAACACGATAAAAATACTATATTTAATAATAAATTATTTTTACGAACGACGTAAGTTACTGACATGATCCACATTAGATGCTGCTTAAGAACAAGGTATCTTACACTTACGGCCTCAGTTAAGTTGATACGGCGAAAGATAGTGCCAAATGAGGTGCAATTGGCTATTTTACACACAACGTAGAATTGTCACGTTATAATGTTAACATTTCCGTCAATGTAATATTTCCGGTAACATTTTTTCTCGCCCTTCTGACAGTTCATATGATGCAAATGGTTTGCGTGACTAATTAAATATCCTCCATATACTCACATGTCTTCACCATACCTTATGTGGTAAAGGATCCTTCAAGAGTTTCTCGAGAGACCATACGCAGCTGACCATGTATAACCACCTACGGCACGGTGTTGATTACTTCTAGGAAAAGGTCAGTGTTTCCTCTGAAATGTCTGGAGGAGGAAGTGTCACGTACAATATGTAGCTTAGGTGCAGTGCGGCATAATGGACGTGGAAATAAAAGTCTTTATATTACCATTTCGTGACACCATGGTGTATCGAGCAATCAGAGTTCTTGAAGATATTTCTCTAGTTAATGAATATTGAATTTTCACGACCGCATTGTAATCGAAACAGACTTTCAACGTATTAGGTCGTGTTACGTACATGTAGTACGTGTTGAAGAGATGTTAAGTAGAGAACGAACATGGCCAGCCGGACACCAGTGGGATCCGAACTCACAACCTCCCGATTTCGCGTCGGTTGCTCTACCAACATCTCTTCAACACGTACTACATGTACGTAACACGACCTAATACGTTGAAAGTCTGTTTCGATTTCTCTAGTTCTTTAAAAACAGAGAGATTATAGTGAAGGTGCGTGATGCTGGCAATACATTGCCACTATTAGTGTTTAAAAAGATGTAAAATTTTACACGGATAATATAAAACAATGTCTACTTGTATTTACGACATCTTTAGTCGTCCCGGAATACTAGCATTATAAAGCATTGGATTTTCACAAAAGAAATGAGGTTTACATATCAAGATAAAATAACAGTCTAATAAGAATGAGAAACGATTTTTCAGAAAAAAGCAGCGGAAAAGAATGCAGATAAATGAGGAAAGACAAAACAATCAATCAAATGAAATGGAAATGAAGAGAGAACAAGTGTTCTACCTTCTTCAGACACGTTTGTATCTCTTCATTACCTTTGGAATGAATTCTTTACCTTTCTTCTCCAACATTTCGTTACTCTGTTTTCTCTTTTATTTAATATTCACCGGCTTGTCAAATGAACCGTCAGTTATATTGGTCCAAGGATTGCTAAATGCTCATAAACGAAAAAAAAAAAAGCTTTGTGAAGGAGTGTGCTAGACTTACTTACACATAGTCCCACTGGGAATTTTTCAGTTTCAAGTTCTTGGGACCGCTAGGCTTAATCGCCTGAGCACAAGCAGGACCAAGACTCAGGATTTGTCTGAGATGCCCACTCCTATTTTACAGCAACTAATATCCCGATTTTCAATACCATTTAGTAGGCTACTCAGCACTTATTGCTTTCAGAGAGGCTTCTGATTTGAAAGATATAATAATCTATAATGAAGATATATATTACAATATGACTATACAGCCGCCTCTGTGGTGTAGTGGTTAGCGTGATTAGCTGCCACCCCCGGAGGTCCAGGTTCTATTCCTGGCTCTGCCACGAAATTTGAAAAATGGTACGATGGCTGGAACGGTGTCCACTCAGCCTCGGGAGGTCAACTGAGTAGAGGTGGGTTCGATTCCCCCCTCGGCCACCCTAGAAGTGGTTTTCCGTAGTTTCCCACTTCTCCTGCAGGCAAATGCCGGGATGATACCTAACTTAAGGCCACGGCCGCTTCCTTCCCTCTTCCTTGCCTGTCTCATCCGATCTTCCCATCCCTCCACAAGGTCCCTGTTCAGCATAGCAGGTGAGGCAGCTTGGGCGAGTTACTGGTCATTCTCCCTAGTTGCAACCTCGACCCAAAAGTCCGAATCTCCAGGACACTGCCCTTAAGGCGGTAAAGGTGGGATCCCTCGCTGAGTCCGAGGGAAAAACCGACCCTGGAGGGTGAACAGATTACGAACGAACGAACGAACGAACGAACGAACGAACGAACGAACGAACGAACGAACGAACGAACGAACGAACGAACGAACGAACGAACGAACGAACGAACGAACGAATGTACAGAGTGTATCTGAATTACTATTGCACATTTTGAGGGCTTTATAGATAGATAGATAGATAGATAGATAGATAGATAGATAGATAGATAGATAGATAGATAGATAGATAGATAGATAGATAGATAGATAGATAGACAATTGATTTTACCTGACAAAATTAGGGACACTTGTCCCTGTATTAGGGGCTGCGTGGCCGAGGCGGTAAAGGCGTGCTCGGTTCACTTGAAAGGACGTGAGTTTGAATTCCCGTCAGGAAGTCGTAAAATTTAAGAGACGAGATTTCCACTTCCTGAGGTGCATATGGCCCTGAGGTTCACCCAGCCTACACCAAAAATGAGTACCAGGTTAATTCCTGGGAGCAAATGTGGCCGGGCGTAGAGCTAACCACTCTACCCCATCACGTGCCGAGGTTAACAATGGTGGAAGCCTTTACCTTCCACTCCTCCAAGGGCCTTCATGGCCTGTACGGAGGTTACTTTGCTTTGATTTGCTTTGCTTTGTCCCTGTATCACACTTAACCAGTGTTGTTCAAATATATATATATATATATATATATATATTACAATTTGCTTTACGTCTCACCGACAGAAATAGATGTTATGGCGACATTTGGATAGGAAAGGGTTCGGGGTGGGAAGGAAGTAACCGCGCCCTTAATAAAGGTACATCCCCAGCATTTGCCTGGTGTGAAAATTGGAAAGAAGGGAAAACCATGTTTAGGGCTGAGGTTCGAACCCACTCTCTCCCGAATACAAGGTAATAACTACGGGACCCAAGCCCGCGTCCGCTTGCTCGATGTTAATAAACCAGTACCACAAAATGTGAACCTAAGTCGTACACTAATACACTGAACTAATTAGCTAATATCTTTCTTTCTTTCTTTCTTTCTTTCTTTCTTTCTTTCTTTCTTTCTTTCTTTCTTAATCTGTTTACCCTCCATAGTTGGTTTTCCCTGAGACTCAACGAGGGATCCCACCTCTCCCGCCTCAAGGGCAGTGTCCTGGAGTGTGATACTTTAGGTCGGGGGATACAACTGGGTGAAGGACCAGTACCTCTCCCAGGTGGCCTCACCTGCTAAGCCGAAATGGGCCTAATAGGAGAATGGAAGGATAGGGAGGGATAGTCAAGGAAGAGGGAAGGAAGGGGCCGTGGCCTTAAGTTATGTACCGTCCCGGCATTTTCAGGGAGGTGACGTTGGAAACCACGGAAAACCACTTCCAGAATGGCTGAGGTGGGAATCGAACCCACCTCTACTCAGTTGACCTTCCAAGGCTGAATTGACCGCGTTACAGCCCTTGTAACACTTTTTAAATTTCGTGGCACAGCCGGGAATCTAATCCGGGCCTACGGTAGTGGCAGCTAATCACACAAACCACTACACCACAGAGGCGAATATTGGCCTATGTACAAAACATATAATACAGTTTATGTCATACACGTCAATATATAAGTACATCTGAATAACGAAAATCTACGTGACACTTTTCAAGTTCAGTAACGTTTTTTCTAACGAAATTTGAATTATTAACACTGTGTTAGGCACTGTATTTTGTTTGAATTAACAATCTGCTACCCTATTCATCTGTACAGAACACGTCTGCACATATACTAACACCTAAAGGCGTACAAGAAGATAACAAATAATGTGCAAGATGTTTTCGTCCGTGCAGTGCTGTGACGTTGAAGTGCAAACCAAAGAGGATCATGTTAAGATCTCGCAACTGTCTTGCAACAAAGGCGCTATTCAGCCCGTCACTTGTTGAGCAACAAAACCTGCAGCAATATCCATAAGAAAAGGACTAGCGACATCTCTGACATGTTCTCATTTCACAAAAGGCTGGGTACTGGTGTACAGTAAACGTGCTTAAATCTCCGACAAGGATCAAACCTTCCGTAGCGAAGACGTCAGAAGAGCTGACAACTGTGATAAAAGAAGTAATGATGTCATACCTCACCCAATGTCATACTATTGTTGTTTGATTCAACTCTTCATGCCACCCTATCCTCCGCTAATATTTTCATTTATACGTAACTACAACAAACTACATCACTCTATTATATGTGTCATATTAATACCTTGGTCTACTCCTGCCAATTTCACCGCCTACACTTCTCTCAAAACCTCTGGTCTAATTTCGCCAAAACTCTCCTCTCACCAATTCGATTAAGTATCTCTTCATTCGTGATTCGATCCACCCATCTCACCTTCAGCATTCCTCTGTAACGGCACGTTACAGAAGACTCAACTCTCTTTCTTTCTGAGCTAGCTATCGTTCATGTTTCCCTTCCATACAATACCACGCTCTAGACGAAAATCTTCAAAAACATCTTTGTAATTCCTATATCAATATTCCAAGTGAGCAAATTTCCTTGTTAAGGAATGCCTTCCGTGCTTGTGCTAGTCTGCATTTTATGTCCATCTTACTTCGGCCATCATTATTCTACTATCCAATCAACAATATGTATCTACATAAATATTTCATTAACTCGCCTTATATCTCCGCAGTCACCTGACTTCGTTCGACAGCATTCCATTATTTTTGTTTTGGAAATATTTTCGTCTTTTTGTCTTTCTCCAAGGCTGTGTACATACCATTCAGCAATTTATATAGATCTTCCGCAAACTCAGATAAAATAATAATATCATTGGAAATTATCACATGTTTTATTTCCTCTCCCCTGGGTTGTGATTCCTTTTCCAAATTCCTCTGTGATTTTCTTTACCGCCTGTTCCATGTAAACATTAAAAAGGAGAGGGGATGAACTGCAGCCTTGCCTCACTCTTTTCTGGATTGCTGCTTCTTTATCAGACTGTGATTATTATCACTACAGACTGATTTTTGTGCAGATTGTACGTGATTAATCTTTCTAGGTATGCGATCTCTATCACCTTCAGTGTCTCAAATAGTTTGGTCCAGTCAACATTACTGAATTCCTTTTCTACATCTGAGAATGTTATGTATGCAGTCAAGATTGCTTTGCGTGTTCATACATTCCTTCTGAAGCCAAAATGATCTTCTGCCAACTCAGCTCCAACTTGTCTTTCCGTTCTTCTGTAAATAGTACGTGTTAAAATTTTGCATGTTATGAAACAAGCTCTCTACTAGCACGTTTCTATTAAAATACGTAATTAAAATGAAAGTAACTGCATTTCCTTAAGAGTGAGTTCCATTTTTAACTTCATTTATCCTGATATACAAAAGAGAAAGCCAGGATCTATAGCTGCTGAAGTAAGCATTGTACTATGTCATCCAGAACAGATTAGAGCAAGTCTGTTAGTGTCATTGATCTGTCTCATTATTATCAGTCTCATTCTCATTCCTGCCTTAGACAGTATGAATATGATTGAGGTATGAGCGATGCTTTACTAAACCTAACTCATTCAATTTTTGTGACAGGGTGAAATAATTAACTTAAAGGCTAAGGTAAATTGGTATGTAACGTCCTTTACCGGCTGTGAGGAATATAACGGGAAACCATATCACCTCTCATTTCCCTAGAAGCTCAGGATTTGTCATAGAAATGGGAGATTTAACCAGCCCTTGGGCTTCTTCTTCTTTTCTTATTCTTCTTATTCTTCTTATTCATCTTCTTCTTCTTCTTAGGAGCCTCCGCAGTGGAGGCGGCTGCGCGCCGGACTCTCACCGCTGGGTCCCTTGGTTGAAATCCTGGTCACTCAATGTGAAATTTGTTCTGGACAAAGCGGAGGCCGTATAAGTTCTTCTTTTGGTACTCCGGTTTCCCCTATCATTTTCATTTCAGCAACACTCTCGAATACCATTTCATTTCATCTCTCAGACATTAATTACTTCCCCAGAGAAGTGTGACAGCCATCGGCAGCCGGCACAATTCCTACCCTCGTCGCTAGATTGGGGTTTCATTCATTCCATTCCTGACACGTTCGAATGACTGGAAACAGGTTGAGATTATTATTATTATTATTATTATTATTATTATTATTATTATTATTATTATTATTATTATTATTATTATTATTATATATTTCTACTAATCGTCCTACTTGGAACAAGTCAACTGAATAATATCCTCCCTGAATTCTCATCATGGATGATCAGTCTTCATAGCTCAAACAATGGAAGAGTGACTTTTTAAGATAATAGTGTTATTTTCTTTACGTCCCACTAATCACTCTTAAGGATTTCGGAGACGACAAGGTGTCGGAATTTAGTCCTGCAAGAGTTCGTTTAGTTGCCAGTAAATCTACCCACACGAGGCTGATGTATTTGAGCACCTTCAAATACCACCGGACTGAGTCAGGATCGACCCTGCCAAGTCGGGGTCAGAAGACCAGCGCCTCAACCGTCTTAGCCACTCAGCCCGGTGATTTATTTTGAGAAAGTGGCACATGCTCAAATTTCTGATTCTTAATAGTACTGGTGATCAAATGACTTAAATACAGCAATATTAACTGCGCGAATTCCATAACTTTGTTCTTTAACAGTTTGCTTTACGTCGCTCTGACAGAGATAGGTTTTATGACGACGATGCGATAGCAAGGGCTTTGGAGTGGGAAGGACGCAGCCGTGGCCGTAATTAAGGTACAACTCTACCTTTTGCCTGGTGTGCAAATGGGAAACCACGGAAAACCATTTTCAGAGCTCCCGAGAGTGAGCCCATTCGCTCGGTGAATTGCATATCTTGACTCCTACTTTATGTATATTTCCATGGCATAATTAAGCGTTAATCAATTAAGGAATTCATGCTTGCCTCTAGAAGTATTTATGGCAATAAAACTAAAGCAAAACAATAGCTCCTCATAGCCCTAAGCGGTGAGCAACGTCCTTCTGAAAGTAACGCCCCTGTGTTTAGAAATCCATGATCAGAATATCAAAGTGACGTACAATTTCATATTTGCTTCCCAGTGCCTCTTTTGTCTTGCAGAGATAATAAAGTACTATTTAACGAGGAGAGAAGTTGTCAAGTGAACTCTGCATCCCACGGGACCACCAGTAATATATCTCAAGTCTCAATTAGTTTCCGTCAGGTTCTGGCCCCACAGGGGACGTAGGGAAGGAATATTATCTTTGCTTCATTTCAGATTACAACGGAAGTGTATCGATAATGAACTAAAACATAATGAATGTCACAAATTTAGAGAACAGTGAAAAATTATGTTCGAGGGAGTTCCGTATCAGTCAACCGTAGTTGTGTATTTCCTCAAGGAAAGCAAGCTATTCTCTTTTATTCAGACAAAGTTTCTTCAAATATTTTGTTTGTGTTGCTAAAGGAAAAGTTAAACCTTATTGTTCTGGAACACGCCATATTGATAAGAAAATCGATCTTTTTTTTTTTCATGCCATCATGACAGTGCTGTCTACAGTGTTGAGAACAATGCACAATCTTGCATTTCGCTTGTCTTCAAATGAACTTTCCTATAAAGATACTTTAAAGCCCAACGATGCAGACATAACAAGGGATGTTTTACATAAATAACTTTTAATTTTATTCGAACTGAGGCTTAGTGGAGGATGAGAACAAGAGACGAGGCAGATATTGCTATACAGAATAAGCATCTAAGAATAAAATAAATGGTTCTAGATCCCGAAAATCCGGTTCACCAGGCTACAGCAGTTGATAATGGCATGCAGACTATTTTTAGTTCATGTATGTCTCACCTGAAGAAGTGATACAGAGCAGGTATACACAGTAGATGGGAATCGGTCATCACTTTCACGCCTCAAGATATTTTACTCCCACCAAGAAAATAATCTGAAGATGATCGGTGAATGTTCTTGTAGGCTAAATCAGTTTATTCATCTTAACTTCTTTTCTCTTGCTCAGTAATTCTGTTGATCAACTGCCAAGTCATTATTAATAATTGTTTCCATGTAAAACGTTTTACAGGAAAACTAGAAACAGAAAATTGGATAATTACTTTGTATTTTCATCTATTGCACTTTTTCTCGTATCCATCTCAGCCATCTTCAGTTACTAACGTCTTGTACAGTTACAAAAGGGCATAAATCATGTTACTAGAAACAGTACGGGGGCGCCGAGGTGCCAGCATTTTGTCCCGCAGGAGTTCCTTTACGAGCCTGTAAATCTACCGACCGGAGGCTATAGTATTCGAGAACTTTCAAATACCACCGGTCTGACCCATGGTAGAATCCACAAACCTTGCACTCGGGAAATAGTATGTACGAATCCCACCATCGACAACCCTGAAGATGGTTTTCCGTGGTGCCTCATTTTCACACCAGGAAAATATTGGGGCTGTACGTTAATTAAGGCCACGGCCACTGCCTTCTCGATCCCAGTCTTTGCCAGACGAAATTAATTTATTCTATTTTATTGCTGTATTGTAACATTTCTTATTATTGAAATCCTAGACTAAAAATTCCATTTTAATATCATGTAGCTCGTAAACAATTATAATTTGTACTAAAATACGTTCGGTTAAATCGAAACGGAATTCGGAAAAGAGTCTTCTTCTTCTTCTTCTTCTTTTCTAGCCTATTTCAATCCACTGCTGGATATAGGCCTCTTCCATGTGCTTCCATCGTCTTCGGTCTTGAGCCACTTGGAACCAGCGTGTTCCAGCCAACAGCTTTATGTCGTCGAGCCATCTCTTCAGGGGTCTTCCAATGCCTCTCTTGTGTCCCCATGGTCTCCAGTGAACAATCCTAGAGGTCCACCTGTTGTAGTCTTGTCGAGCTACGTGTCCTACCCATTGCCATTTTAGTTTTGCTACTATCTCTAGGATGTCTGTTACATTAGTTCTTCTCCTGATGTCCTCTGAACGGATCTTATCCCTAAGGCTGATCCCTAGCATCTGTCGCTCCATGGCTCGTTGTGTTCGCTGAAGCTTGCGAGCACTTTCCTTCATCAGAGTCATCGTTTCCAGACCGTAAGTTGTAACTGGCAGCACGCACGTATTATAAACCTTGGTCTTCAGGTTAATTGGAACATCCTTGTTAGTGAGGATGAATCTTAGTTTTCGGAATGCAGTCCAACTCATACCTATTCTGCGAGGAATTTCTTCACGTTGGTTGTCTTTTCCAAGTTTTATCTTGTGTCCAAGATAGATGTACTCATCGACAGCTTCTATATATTGGTTTCCCATTTTAAGTGGTCGACTCTCTGGGCTTAGTATTTTCGTTTTATTAATGTTCATTTCCAAACCAATCTTAGCAGAAGCAGTTTTTAATTCTTGGATCATGCTTTCTAGCTCATCTAGATTTTCAATTATGAGCACAATGTCATCGGCAAAACGCAGGTGGTTCAAATATACCCCGTTGATTTTTATTACTTTATTATCCCAATGAAGGGTTTTGAATACATCTTCCAAGGCAAGGGTAAACAGCTTTGGAGAGATTGTGTCACCTTGTCGAACTCCTTTGCCAACTGGGATTTTATTGGTGATGAGGTCTTCGTCCACTCTGACTACCATTGTTGCTTGATCATAAATGTTTTCCAGAAGCTTTATATACCTTGAGTTTATCATGGCATTTTGAAGTGCCTTCATGATTGCCCAGATCTCCACTGAGTCAAAAGCTTTTTTATAATAAATGAAGGCCAGATGAATCTTGATGTTGTACTCAGTGGTTTTCTCCAGAAGAAGACGAATAGTCTGGATGTGTTCAACAGTTGAGAAGCCTTTACGAAATCCCGCTTGCTCGGCAGGTTGATAAAAATCTAGTTCTCTTGTGAGGCGGTTGGTTACAATTTTAGTCAGGAGCTTATAAAGGTGTGATAACAAACTCACAGGACGATAGTTCTCTAAATTTTCCTTATCACCTTTCTTGAAGAGAAGTATCACTTCAGCATTTTTCCAATTTTCTGGTATTCTTCCAGAGTTAATACACTTGTTCATGAGTATTCTCACGGCTTCTAGCAGATCTCTTCCACCTAATTTCAGCATTTCATTCGTTATTTTATCCTCCCCAGGGGATTTTTTATTCCTTAGTTGTTTAAGAGCACTTTCAATCTCAGCAGTGGTTACTTCCGGTGTTACTTCATGTGTATAATTCTGGGCTAGTTGTTCATCACTGGATGGTTTATTAATGTTTGATGTATACAGCTTGTAGTAGAAATCTCTAATAACTTCAGTAATCTTTTGCCTATCTGTGACTATTTCTCCATTTTGGTTCTTAAGTTTTGTAATTTTTGGTCTTCCTGTAGACATGCTGTTCTTTAAAATATTCATGTTTTTATTTTCTTCAATTGTCTGTATGATCATGTTATTATTAAATTTCCTTAGATCTTTTCTTATTTCCTTGCGAATGGTCTTGTTAAGATTTTTGTATTCTGCTGTATCCCTGTCCATTGTCTTCCTGTCCTTAATGAGCTGCATGGTATTGAGTGAAAGTCGGCTCTTCTTATTAGTTTTCTTCAATGGGATCTCCTTTGCTGCATTTTGAATACTGACTGTAATTTTCTCATTAAGTTCGTTCACGTCCAAGTATTTCAAATCTTCTGTTGGGTTAAGTTTTTTGGTAAGAGCTTGTTGAAATGATGATTGATGTGTTTCTAAGTCCTCTACTCTTGGAAAAGTGTACCCCCTTGTCATTTTGGACCGTTCAAGTTTGAGGTCAAATGTAAAGGTTGCTCGAACTAGCCTATGGTCGCTTCCTGTATCAAATCTATTGAGAACAGTAACATCTGTACAATATTTCTTCTTGTTGGTCAGGATAAAATCTATCTCATTCTTGGTTTGTCCATCGGGGCTCTTCCATGTCCATTTTCGTTGGATGGGCTTTTTAAAGAAAGTATTCATGCAATAGAGATTTTCGGCTGTGAGATATTCTAGCAATCTTTCTCCTCTTTCGTTTCGATCGCCTAGTCCATATGTACCAATGTTCTCTGGGTCTCCGATTTCCTTTTGACCCACTTTTGCATTGAAGTCTCCAATGATGATACAGAGTTGTGTCTTTTCTGAATTTTTCGCTTTGGTGATATCTTCATACAGCTGTTCCACTGCCTCTTCGTCAGAAGTACTCGTTGGAGCATAGACATGTATGACCTGTATGGAGAATTTACTATTCAATTTGAGGACGATATATATCACTCTGAAAGAGACACAAATCATCTTGTGTATGAATTCTTTGATATTTTTATTGACAAGAATAGCAACCCCATGTGTAGAAGCATCCCCGTTATTACGTAAGATGACATGACCTGATGGAAGGGTCTCAGCTTTTTCTCCTTGAAGGCGAGTCTCACAAATACCCAGAATATCCCATTTTATGTCATGCAGTTCTTGTTCTAGCCTTTCCAGGTCTTCAGCTAGTCTCATAGTTCTTATGTTGTATGTGGCTATTCTTATTTTTTTAGTCGTTCTTTTCGAATTTTTGCCTCCCCCAGAATCCTTGAGGCAGACTGACGTATTGTCAGTGTGAGATTCTGAGTCTTTCACTCTACTCACCTGGGGTAGTTTCGTTTAAAAATTCGAAGTCATAGGAGTTTATGGAAGGTGTTCGGCAATAAAACACCACGCTTTCCAGACGTGTTGGTGAGTTGCGATTCAGCCGCCCCTAACATGGGGAACAGACGCTGTCGGGGTACCGCCACTAACATGTGGAACCGTCGTGCCCTTTGTGTGTTGTACACGTATTAATCCCCATGTACAGGGCTGCCTCTTCCAACATCTCCGCCGTACCGAAGGTCACCCTCTCCGCCGTTGATGTCGTTGAGGTCTTCACTCGTAACCCTGAGCTGGGACCCTTACCAGATACTACACACCGGGTCAGCGTGCTCTGGGACTCGCATAGGCAGGGGCGCCACTCCCTGGGTAGAGCTGCCTCCAAGGAGGGTCTCTACCTGCTATCAAACCCGTTGCCTTATCCTGTATGAATACAGCCGCTCCTAACATGGAGATCAGACGCTGGGTGTAGCCGCCCACTCTGGATCAGACGCTACACGTCGTATCAAAATTTGCCCTTCTTAAGATGGCTGACAAAATGGGCAGGCTCTGTGTCCTAGGCAACCGCGTGAAAAGAGAGTAGAGTGCACATCTTCTTTGTGGTCTCCATGGTAGTGATGGCAGACGAGACAAGATGGGTGCCAGTTAGGGCAAAATGTTTAAAAGAGATATAGCGAGTTTCCATCTAAGTAGTGATATCTGTGGAACTATTGTAGCAGTGAACATGATGGCAGATATTTAGGGCACAAAACTGAGAATAAATATGACCCTAAAACACTATTAAATGAACGTGGACTCCCTAGATAACACTAGCATAAACTCAGCACCTAAAATAAAATCACAAATACCCTCTGGAAACCACAAACGAAGTGCAGTTCTTCTTAACAGATGGATATAAGACGCACTGCCACTACACATCTTATCCACCCTGGCGCACTGCACTTACGGAAAAGAGTATGTCCTCAAAATGATGCACATCAAGTTACAATCAACATTTATGGATAGAAAAAGAAAGACTATTTCACAACACTTACACTCATGATAAAACAAGTATATTTAAACAAGCCGAATTTCTCCTATTATACGCCTGTACGCAGAACATTTGGTATAGTTTTAGTCTCATCTAAACAAAATTCACTAATCGATATTATTGAACAATAAACATTGAACACGTGTGTCTATCTCAATTAATAATTTGGTTCGTTTCGCATATTACATTCATCTGTGTACAGGGAAGTTACTTCACAATACTTCTGCTCGGATTAGACATGGACTAGATTCCTGATTTTTAGGCAATAATGGGTTAGAGTGTAAACTAATTTGGTTTTTAGGAAGTGTCGTCTAGCCTGTTCTTCCGTAATGTTGCGTGAGTAACATAAATTCCAGGGGTTCTGCTGGGCCGTACCCCTAATGGCCATGCAATCCTCATAGCACAGCCGTTGTGCAGGCTAGTGTATACTTGTTACTCCCCTCAGTTTAACTTCTAACCTATTACTGAATAAAAATTCGGACTCTAGACATGACCCTGCAGGAAAATAATTCCCTTCCATTTCTGTCCCTCTCAGCACGCACTGTGCCTCCTTATACTAGCCCGCTGAACACTCATTCATAGCTCACGGAAGTTGACCGAGCAGCGCAACTCGTCTTTTCCCCAGGTTCCATTATGAAGCTATTGATAAGAATGCTCTTCTTTTGAGCGTGGCAAGTGACAGCCCAGGGCACGTGGCTGGTCAGTTGACAGTGTTGGACCAGCGCAGGCTCTCTTTTGTACGTACCAGTGATCAATAGCTTTAGAGGATTACACAAGCTGCGTAGCTCTTATCAACTGTTTGCCGGCCAAGCGCCCTGCTGCACTCGTCCAGAATCTCAACGAGGATTCTAAGAAGATTACATTTACATGGCTTTGACGTGTTGACACAGCCGGAGTGAGGAAGTAGCTCTCTGTCCAACGGCGCTTAAACAAGGCGGTTATCGGTAACAAGTACTAAGATAATATTTGGCTTTGGCGATAACATCGTACTATTTCTAAGCTTGTTTGCTATCTTCTATAATGCTCAACAGATTTTCAATAAAGCAGTCCCGCCGATCGTGCCGGAACGCAGAAAGTCACATTCCATATAGTTCTGCATTCCCCACCGTCGGCTGTCCTGAGAATGCGTTCCTGCAGTTTTCCATTCTACTGTACTAAGACGAATGCCAGGATAATTCGTAATATAGACCATGACCGCCAAAACCATCACCTTCCCCGAACATCCCCTTCACGGAAAGAAATCTCTCTGGCCTGAGAGGAGATGTCACCTTCTAAGAGGCCCGCCCTACCTCTTCAGGGATCGAATGAAAGCTTGAGTAGTAGCAGTAGTCATCCACAAAGGCGATGTTATATAGTTTTATATTTAAATTTTAAATATTTTCGCAACCAGAGGGATAATTCCCAAAATCCGAAGAGGCCTGGTGCAGGTCCTTCAAGATGACGTCGAATAGGCGTCCTGTTCGTCATTGAGTGACGAGCCCCCACCTATGATGAATCCTAATTCTGAAGACGGCACACACACTTAACCACTGGAATTAACCAATGAAGGTTGAAAATCCCCGTCTCGGCCGGGAATCGAACTCGGGATCCCCTGGACCAAAGACCAGCATGCTATTTATTCAGGAAGCCGGAAAATCTTCTGCTACTTTTTCTATCGCTTTTCCCTCACCTTGTGGGGTCGCGGGAACGAAATGTGTTGAACATGTGGATCTGGTCCAGTTTCACGACAGGATGCCCTTCCTGACGCCAACCCTATATGAAAAGATGTCATCACCATTGCGTATTTTGGTGGTGATTGATCGTGTGGTGTGTTGTCTGAATTTGAAGAGGATAATGTTGGGACAAACACAAACAACCGGTCCTTGAGGCAGAAGAATTAATCACACGCGATTAAATCCCCGACGCGGCCGGGAATTGAATTCGGGATCCTCTGAACCGAAGATCTCAACAGTGACCATTCAGCCAAGGAGTCGGACGAGCTGGATAATATTATGAAATTATTATACTCTCCTACGGACGAATATTGACAACACGTTTCGTTTATTTAAGTAACCACCTAAGTCATAAGTCCTATATATATATATGTCGCACCCTACACGGCCAGTTTGTGCTCACACATCCATGAAATACTAAGCGGCAAGATAATGCTATCTCTCTGCTCTATTTACATGAAGTAAATATTTTATTGTGATGGTAATGAGAATTTATTTTTCATAAAGCGTCCAACATTTCTCATTAACTTCCCAGTTTGTCAATGTCGAGGAGCGAGCAACGTCCATAAATCCCTATTTCATTAAACACGACCCCACAAGTACACATATCAATGCGTCTGTTAGGACGCGTCAACTCTCCAGACTGTTTTGAGGCCTTGCCGTGTGGTAACATGTCACTACACATTCCACAAACACGCTTCTATGAATAACATCTTAACGGTGAGGACATAATTGTGCTTTGTATAGCAGCAGTAAGTGAAAATACACAGCCAGTTTCCAGTCATTCGATCGGATCAGGAATGGAATGAATGAAGCCCCATCTAGCGGCGAGGATGGGGATTGTGCTGGCTGCTGAAACCTGTCACACTCCTCTGGGGAAATGATGTTGGAGAGTTTTGCTGGCGTACCCGGATACAATCCTCTCCCGCCTCCTCTTTGTCCAGAAAAAATCTCACACGGAGTGACGGGATTTGAAACAAGGAACCCAGCTGTGGGAAGCCGGCGCGCTTAACTTGAATTTGTAGCTCAGGCAATGCTTAACTGATTGCCAGCGGAGACGAACGGTCAAGGCATTGAACGTCAGGTAAGGAATATGAAGCTGGAAGAGGTGTATCATTTCCCTGCTCAGAATGTTTTTTATGACATAAAATTTGTACTGTATAGTTTTATTATAATTAACAAATAGCCTGGATCCTTGGCTCAATGATCATCGCAGCGGTCTTCGGTTCAGACGGCCCCGATTTGATTCCCATCAGGGTCGGAGATTTTGATCTTAAATGGTTTATTTCCTTGTCTCTGAGACTTGATGTTTGTGCTTTCCCAACATCCTTGTAACTCAGACACCACAGGAAATATTATCCTTCACCACACTAATACACAGTTTCCCCATACACCACAGAAGATGCCAATCACCCCCGCCGGACGGGCAGCCTTACAAAGGCTGCACCAGGCTAGCAACTTGTATACGGAATTATTAATAACGAGTGTGTTTACAAATGAGAGAATACCGGTGGTATTGCGTGCTCACAGTTATACAGCAGTGAAAATGAATTCAAATATAAATGGCATAACAATAACAATACAGCAAACTATTACATGATGAAAAAAATATTTCAAAGGATTATATCGAGACAGGTAATTTCAAGAAAAGGAAACACCAAAAAATGTACGCAATTTAAAATTACTAACGAGTAGCATAGAAATGAACATGAAATTGGAAGAAAAGTTGAATATATAACCTTTCATTTACCAATCCTCCTGTCTAGGTGTAGCGAGCCTGCCTCTTACGCAGAGGCCCCGTGTTTGCTTCCCGGGCACGTCACAGATTGTTACCTGGATCTGAGGACTCGTTCGAGATCCACTCTACGTAGTGTTTAGAAGTGAGGCACTATCTGATGGTGTTATGGTGGCTCTGAGCTAGAAAGCCAAGAAAACGACCGAAACGTTTCGCCGCATTCAACCCAGGTTACTTAGTAATCTGCAGGCATTATTATTATTATTATTATTATTATTATTATTATTATTATTATTATTATTATTATTACTATTAAAATTATTATTGTTACTCATTCATCGATAGGCCATCTGTGGGCCACGTTTACACCGTCTACCTGTCCTTCTATCACGAAGACTAATATCCTCCTCTTTGCACTCTCGCCAAATATCCTGAAGGCTTTGGCTTCTCCTTTCTTGCTCTACCGCCGATATGTTCCTGGATCGCCAATGACTTTTCCGGTGCATCCCTCACACCCGTTACATTTTTTTAAAATAAATATTGTACTGACCTGTATTCTTCCTCCTTAACGGCCACTTCGGACAGGTTCTTATGCACCTGTGTAACCCACTCAGGCTGTTTTCCAACTTTCATGTAGAATAAGTATTCTGCTGGCCAGTCTCTCTTTATTTATCCTTTTAATGCGTCAATAAAGGATCAGTCTCCTTTTCCTCACGGTCAGCGTAATTTTTTCTTAGATTTTATAGAGTTCCTGGTTCGATTTCTTCATATATAATAATAATATATTATTATTATTATTATTATTATTATTATTATTATTATTATTATTATTATTATTATTATTATTATTATTATTATGTAATGTTATTTGCTTTACGTCCCACTAACTACTCTTTTACAGTTTTCGGAGACGCCGAGGTGCCGAAATTTCGTCCCGCAGGAGTTCTTTTACCTACCAGTAAATCTACCGACACGAGGCTGACGTATTTGAGCACCTTCAAAGATCACCGGACTGGGCCAGGATCGAACCAGCCAAGTTGGGGTCAGAAGGCCAGCGCCTCAACCGTCTGAGCCACTCAACCCGGCAGTTTTATTATTATTTATTTATTTATTTATTTATTTACTTATTTATATATTTTTTATTTATTTATTTATTTATTTATTCGTAATGCCCAAATAAGGAGCGCAATTGAACTTATTTAGCTGATGTCGTTGCGATTTCCTTCTCGCAAAATCTCTTCCATCTTCTCGCTGTGGCTTATCTTGCGATCTTCTGACCAGGTTTTACGTCGCACCTACACAGATAGGTCATATGGCGACGATGGGATAGGAAAGGGATAGGTATGGCAAGGAATCAACCGTGGCCTTATTTAAGGTACAGCTCCAGAATTTGCCTGATGTAAAAATGGGTAACCACTGAAAATGATCTCCAGGGCTGCCGACAGTGGGGTTGGAACCAACTATCACCCGATGTAAGCTGATAAACACGTGTTCCAAACCGTGTGGCCACTTGATTATTATTATTAATATATTTTTTTTTTTGCTAGGGGCTTTACGTCGCACCGACACAGATAGGTCTTATGGCGACGATGGGATAGGATAGGCCTAGGAGTTGGAAGGAAGCGGCCGTGGCCTTAATTAAGGTACAGCCCCAGCATTTGCCTGGTGTGAAAATGGGAAACCACGGAAAACTATCTTCAGGGCTGCCGATAGTGGGATTCGAACCTACTATCTCCCGGATGCAAGCTCACAGCCGCGCGCCTCTACTTGATTATTAATATTATTATTATTATTATTATTATTATTATTATTATTATTATTATTATTATTATTATTATTATTTCAGACGATAATCGTTGCATAAACGCCCTGGTTGCAGTAAAACCGCATCTAAACTGCTACTTTAGTGCTGCAACTTGCAGTGAAAACAATTTTAGAGGAACGTCAAGGATTGAAAGAAGGCGGATGCAGTCTTGCGAATCGTAAGTGAAATTGTGACCTATATAAAGAACTCCTTGGCAAACCGTTGTAGTAATTAAGGTTCGAGTACTTTAGGAACTTAGCTTTTGTCTGAAGAACTATAGATTTTGTTCTATATGAGAAAGAAAAAAAGCTGTAGGAAAAAGACGGCAAGGACGCAACTCTACTAGGTTCATTTTTTATCTTCAGCAGTTAAAAACTTCACTGCAACACTGGTACGCGCATCATCTGGTCCTCGCAGACCAACACTCACAATTAGCTCAAGGCAAAGGTTATGATGATATTAGTGGCATAGGGAAATGGGTTAACGATGCCACACCCACGAACTGTTCCGGCAGAAGCAGTGCTATTGTTGGTTATGAACTCTCCTGCCAATGAACATATGTTATTAATAAAGGACGCCAGTTATACGAATGATGTCGTGCAGTTCATAATGTTCTCCTAAACTGATATAGCAACAATTCTTTGCTCTCAAAAATGTATTTTTTAGTAGATACTGGTAAAATAATTAAATGGTTCAGCATAAAAATTATCATTTAACTTAATAAAATAGCGAATGCACAAATTAACAGTGAGTACACATTTTTGTAAGCAGCCTTCTGAATTCGAATAACAGAAAATAATAATAATAATAATAATAATAATAATAATAATAATAATAATAATAATAATAATAATAATAATAATTAGAAGAAGTAGTAGAAGAAGAAGAATATGCTACCACATTTTTAACACCATGCTGCGGCCGCGGTTGTGACGGTATCGCACATGTGTGGACTTGGCCGTGTTTCACGACTGGATGCCCTTCCTGATACCGACCTTATGTAAAGAGATGTAATCATTTCTGCTTGTTTCTGTGTTGCTTGTTGAGTGTAATACAGTATATACGAAGAATGAAGTGTTAAGACACAAAAACACTTAGTCTCTGAATAAGAGTAACTAACCAAACGCAGTGTCCGGCTCCATGGCTAAATGGTTAGCGTGCTGACCTCTGGATACACGGGTCCCGGGTTCGATTCCCGGCAGGTTCGGGAATTTTAACCATAATTGGTTAATTTCTCTGGAACGGGGGCTGGGTGTGTGCGTCGTCTTCATCATCATTTCATCCTCATCAACACGCGCAGTTCGCCTAAGACCTGCATCTGGCGAGCCAGATGGCACTAAAAGCCATACGCCATTGCATGTTTTTTACCAAACGCAGTTTAATTCTTGATCTGGTCGGTATTCGAGCACGAGATTGTATCAACCGAAGATCTGGACGCTGATCATTCAGCGAAGAAACTGAATAATAATAATAATAATAATAATAATAATAATAATAATAATAATAATACAACGAAAAATACGAATAAGGATGAGAATACGAAAAATCCTAAGCCTCTACTATCACTCGCAGGCATACTCATTTGACATATTTAGACCACCTGCGCATCAATTTCGACGTTCCTTTTGAAGGTAGAGTAAACTAGACCCCTGCTGGGCATACCACGGCCGAGATGTAATTAATTTTGTCGTGTAAACACGAAATGTGTCACCAGAAATCTTTAACATGCCGACATAGCACGACATGGAGTGTAGGGAGTGGACTATTTCCGCTCTTCAAAAATTCGACTAACTGTGCCAGGTTTGAACACGTGATTTGGAGGACGATACCCTACAATGATCCGCAGAGGGAACTACTAGTTACTCGGGTTCAGTATTAAATGAGAAAGAAAATGGTTTTGAAAGACAAAGTAACCAAGAGGCATTCATAAACCTTCAGAGGGGCATTTCTGCTTTGTCCTGCATGGGAGGTTTGCTGTAGTGTCTCAACGGAGTAACAGCCACTAGCGTCTTGGAAAGGTGTGGCGATTCAACTGACGATCACAATGCTTCACTGGGGCGAAACGTTAGTAATTTCACGGTTGAAAAATCCTAAAAAGCTAAAACGCTTTAACAAACTGTATATTTGCATAAACTTTGTGCCTCAGGCGGCAGCGCACAGGCCTCCCATCGCTGGGTTCCGTGATTCAAATCCCGGTCACTCCATGTGAGATTTGTGCTGGACAAAGCGGAGGCAGGACGGATTTTTTCTTCGGGTACTCCGAATTTCAGCAGAACTCTCCAATATCATTTCATTTGTCAGGTATTGCCCCAGAGGAGTGCAGCCGACACAATTCCTCTCCTCGCCGCTAGACAGAGGATTCATTAATTCCATTCCTGACCTGGCCAAATGACTGGATTTTCATTTTCATATTTGTATAATACCTCAAAGTACTAATACAGCTGTAGTTTTACACAATTTATATTATTCCATGATGGGTAAATTAAGATCTTCCGGACGTACATTCATTGGACTGTATACCGTCCTAGACCTGTATTACTTTACCAATTGCTGACTGGTTATTAACACGTTATTTATCGTACTGTTTCTAATATTATTGTTCAGAAAGTTTATGCAATTACTGTATATATATTCTTGCACTTATTGGTTGCTTAGTACTGGAATATGCAGGTAATGTAGACTTCACTTCCAGATGGGAAAGTTTATCATCGTCAGAATAGTAACTATGCTGTCTCACCGGTCCGTCAGGTGCAATGATGTTCTTGTGAAATGTGATCATTAAAATTATTACGTGATATTCGCTGAATACTTAACTGGAAGGTGAGATCATGCATTTGCATATATTGCCTACAACTTGGTCCATGACTGCAGTCGTACAGTACCCTTGAATTAATGCACGACATTGAAACAGTCATGAATAGCCGGGCATGATATATATCCTCGTCTATGAGACACTTTTATCGACCCCGATGTACTGATGCTTAAGCAAGGGCAATACAGTTGAATGTTGATGACAGATAATGCGATAAAAAGGGATTATATATAAGATTATAACAGTTCACAATGAACGTTATGAGTATCGCTTGTAAAGAACTACAACGTTTAACTGTTTTACACAGGAGATGATGGGTAATCAAAAATTAGTATCATTAAATCAATGTACAACCTAGTTGATAACAATAGTATTTCAATGACACGAGAAATTCCGAAACATTCATTATTGTTGCGGGTGTAATCCTACTTTTATTGTCCTGATTCCCTAGTATTCGGAGAGAGTAAATTGTAAGCTATTTTCTGCTGATTTATGAGTTCAGGTTTCGATCCCTTTTTTCTTCCGCCGGTTTTTCACAACCTGGTGGGATGTCAAGTGCGTGGATGTATCTATTATTGCGTGTTCCTGTGGTAATCGATACTGTGGTGTCATACGTGTGTTTGAAGAGATTTTCAATATTATTATTATTATTATTATTATTATTATTATTATTATTATTATTATTATTATTATTATTCGATATACACCGCACCGACAGGTTTTACGGCGACGATAGGATAAGAAAAGTAGGAGTGGGAAGGAAGCGACCGTGGACTTAATTAAGGTGCAGACCCAGCATTTTGCTTGGTGTGAAAATGGGAAACAACGGAAAACCATCTTCCGGGCTACCGACAGTGGGGTTCGAACCCACTATCTCCAGAGTGAAAATTTAAAATAATTTATACTGAGATAAACACTAACACCCAGACTCCGATCAAGGTAAATTAAATGGATGATACTCAAATCTCCCGACCTTGACAGGAAACGAATCCGGGGCTCATGCAACGCTAATCATTCCGCCAAGGAGCTGGACAATGTCACGTTGATATAAAACAAGCAATGTGCAACCTCATAACCGTCCTCTAGGCTGTCGAACAGGTTGATTGACACAGGTTGTCACATGGAAACAAAATAATTCTGTATAATGATTCCTACATGGTTCTTCTGATGGGGAATCGGTTATGATTGTAGTGTATACATCAGTGAATTGTCTTGAAGCTATTTAATGCATTGGCTCCTTGAATGTTTTGTAATAAGATTTTAGTGGATAATATAATAACGGGCAGTACAAGGAACTCACAAAGGTACAGGAATGGTCACAGTAGAGTTTGTTGAAACTGAGGTCTGTTCATGTCCAACCGGCCGGAGTTCCCGCTATTTACCTTCACGTTGATGTGAATGAAAGGGCACATCAGATGACAGGAGATCTGTGTTTGTCACACCTGTCATCGATATTATTTGACAGAACAGGCAGAGAACAGCGGTTCAGAAATTGACAAACTCTTTTTTCCTCTTCTTAGAAATACCCTACCAGAGGGAAATTTATCTGTTATGAAATTGTTCTCATGTACGCTCACAAATGTAGCTATGAACAAGACTTTAGGAAAATCTAATTCATTCTATAAGGAAGAGGAACAAACCATTAAGGACTACAATCTGACCAGCATGACGGATGCACCATGATATATTCCGGAGAACGTTACGGGATGTGACTCATGGTCACGATGATTTTTACAGTTACAGTATTTGGATATCATTATTGTTTTTAGTCATATCATATAGCTAATTAATTCACCCAATAGGCTGAACGAACTCATGTCCAGCACTCTGATGAGGATTGAAGTCCACGCAGCAGCTCGTAATAAAATCCAAGGACTTATTGGTATCCTTTTTAGACCATAGGTACACAAAGGTGCACGTCGGGCCGAGTATAGTCCGCGCACCTTTTAGCGATATTTCTATGTACGGGGAGGTGGAGTAAGGGGGGAGCTCTCACGGTTCCGATAATACTGCCAACTGAATGAATATGAAATCTGAATTCAATCCTTTTTTTTTTTGCTAGGGGCTTTACGTCGCACCGACACAGATAGGTCTTATGGCGACGATGGGATTGGAAAGGCCTAGGAGTTGGAAGGAAGCGGCCGTGGCCTTAATTAAGGTACAGCCCCAGCATTTGCCTGGTGTGAAAATGGGAAACCACGGAAAACCATCTTCAGGGCTGCCGATAGTGGGATTCGAACCTACTATCTCCCGGATGCAAGCTCACAGCCGCGAGCCTCTACGCGCACGGCCAACTCGCCCGGTCTGAATTGATTCGATAATATGATCGATCGATATGCATTTTCTAAACCTTTCTTATCTTTAGCCATCAACTGTGTCATACACACTTTATATAACATTATATAACATTTCTCGATGCGAATCTTGTTCCCAGCATGAATTGTATAGTTTGGCTTTGCTGTGTAAACAACAACAGTACTAGTACGTAAAGTGTACGCCAGATGTCACACAGCGATGCTTAAGCGATTCATAGTTTGTGTTTCAGAGGTTGCCAATACGAATCTCGAAGATACTCGAGGTCGACCTATTCAGCACTAGGGTGTCCATGTATCGCTAAAAGGTGCGCGTACGGTACCTCAGACGGTACAGCGGTGGCCTTCTGAGCTCAAGTTGGTGGGTTCGGTTACGGCTCAGTCTCGTGGTATTTGAAGATGCTGAGGTGCGGAATACATACTTTGGTAGGTTTATGTCAAATATATCCAGTGGAATTACATTTCAGCCTCGGCGTCACCATATATTTAGAATGCGAAAGAAATCCTATTACAATTATTATCGTTTCAAATGTTTCAAAAACAAGCCAATAAGCAGACATAAAAATGAGCAAACAAACAAACAACAAATAAACGTCCCCTTTTACGAGAGTCGGTCAATATTGATTTAAATGTTGAGAGCAACAGAAAATTACATCGTAGGCTGTTCGACATATCCCTCAGATACGTCCACACTTCACTCTCGGCGATCTGAATGTTAGATATATAGAAATTTACAAGTTTTAATGAAAATAGCAAAGCATTGTTTAAAAATAGAACGAATACTGTGGTGGATAGCATTTTATGTCCATGAATGTTGAAAAGTTTCTTTCATGAAGAGTTTTTTCATTTCTCTAATGAGAGTGTAGCTAGATTGACGGGCGAAGCGAATATGATAGATATGGAATAACAATGAATTCCACATATCATAAATATCTTATCATGTAGATATTTGTATTTTGCAACTAAGTGAACAGATTCACGGAAACTGACAACCACCAACGATGTACACGTTAAATCTCTGACACTCCTCTGTCACTAAACACTGCTGAAGTGAAACTGAAATCTATGATGATGATGATGATTTCGCAAGTTACTTTACGTCGCACCGACGCAATTAGATCTTGTGGCGAAGATGAGATAGGAAAGGGCTAGGAGTGGTAAGGAAGCGGCTGTGGCCTTATTTAAGGTGCAGCCCCTGCATTTGCCTGGTGTGAAAATGGGAAACCACGGAAAACCATCTTAAGGGCTGCCGACAGTGGGGCATGAACCCACTATCTTCCGAATACTGGATACTGGCCGCACTTAAACGACTGCAGCTATCGAGCTCG